>NC_134570.1:142252488-142872210 GCF_050947875.1 Dermacentor variabilis | reverse complement strand
AAGCTGGCTCACCCTATGCCGGCTGCGCTGCACGGCACCTTTTTTTTTGGCTGCTCCTGCTCAATCACGCGCAGTCTTAGTGCGGACTCGTTTACTTAATTAAAATGATTGCGAACAATCTCTAGAAGACTCCATCGAATCTTTGCCACGTGCAGTTTGATAAAGCAGATGAAAAACGCACTGTAAATGAGGAAATGTTTATTTTGCCCTATATAAATGCTCATTCGAGAATTTTGTGTGTTTATCCAACGTTGTGGCACCAGGTAAGCAGCAGTAGCTCCCATACGAAGCTCCACCGAACGACATCAATACTGAAAAAAAGTAAATTAAGAACATACGTCAGTTTGGTATTTCTACTTCAAGGAATAGTGCTTGCAGAGGGGGAAAGGTGCGGAAGTGGCGAATGGGCAATATTACAAACAAAAGTAATTCGCTTTTACATACATGGCGTCGAAAATACCAAACTCCCATTCCAAGCCGCACTATAAATTATGAAGAAAACGTCTGATTTCTAAGCATTCCCCAATTCCCCGGTATTATTTCCCACATATTAGGAACTGCGTATTTCCAAAACAACTTTTTCATCAGACGACACGATTGCGCGCTACACAGACAGAGGTGGTAACAACAAAGACTCTCACAGCCAGACCATGCTAGACGCCCGCTGAATGAATTCTACTCGCACTGAAGAGAAGTGCGTATTAACGCGACAGCGTTAAGGAGCTGGTGTCGCAAAAAAGGTGGTGTCGTTGGCGTCGGCCGTGAGCGATAAATCCGGGAGGCACTTTAGGAATAGAAAAGAATTTGCAAGATGGGCTGGGCGAGAATCGAACCATGGTCACCAGAGTGTGAGACTGAGACGAGTTTAGCCACGAGTTCGATGTTTAAAAGCGGTACAAAAGCGCCTCTAGTGAATGCGGTGTTGCCTTAGAAACGTGCCGTAGAATATAATAATATTTGGGGTTTCACGCGTCAAAACTACTTTCTTATTATGAGGCACGCCGTAGTGGAGGACTCCGGAAATTTTGACCACTTGGGGTTCTTTAACGTGCACCTAAACACACGGGTGTTTTCGCATTTCGCCCCCATCGAAATGCGGCCGCCGCGGACGGGATTCGATCCCGCGACCTCGTGCTCAGCAGCCCAACACCATAGCCACTGAGCAACCACGGCGGGTGTGCCGTAGAAGGTATACTGCGGTGTATATCGGTAATTATGAGCATGTAACTTATAGAAGTCGCAGTTACACCAGTAGCGAAGTACGTTTCCGCTACATTTCTTCTGCGCTCTGCGCACACGCAGAGCCATCTTACGGCAAACACAGAAGATCCCCCTCCTGGCAATGTGAGGCGCTGCCTCGACACGTGGCGCGCCACTCACCCGCTTCTCCCCTTCGGGTGTGCGGGGACCGGTGCGACGTTTCCCACTACCCTTCCGTTTAATAAGTTTTCTCCCTCTCTCCCCTTCCAACTTCACTCGCCACTCCCACGCTCGCGTTTTGGCGACGTGGCTCCTTTTTCCGCTTACAGCGCGATTCCTAGGTGCAGCGTCCGATGCGGGACTCCTCTGACGTGATCGCTGTGCCGTAGCGCGTCTGGTGGGAAAGCGTCCCCTGCGATGCCTGCCGAGCTGCTTCCGAGGAGTCATACGTCTGCGTGGTGCTCCCAAGCGAGATAGAGGACGATCCCATCGGGGCGTCAGCCCCATGATCCCGTCGGCCTTCATGGCGCGTCGCGGCCCGGCTTTCCGTGCCGATCCCGGCGTTTGGCTCGCGTAAATCGTTTCTCCCTCCGAGACACTGAGTTCTTTGGTCCGTTCACCTTGCTCAGGCGCACGTTTCGTTGCCGCACCGAAAGCTGCGTTGCTCGGCGCTCACCGCGTGATCGGTGGGTGCAAAGCCCGATGCAGGGCGCCTCATAAGTGATCGCTGCGCCGTAGCGCAATGTCTTATACCCCTTAGCGGGTCGACAGGAGCGCTATGCGTTACACTCTTGAAGGCGAAGCTTAAGCATCCTCCAATTTTTTTGCAAAGCCTGTTTTGTGTGTTCTGTCTGTGCTTTGTGTGTGCGTCTATGTTTCTCTTCACCTACCGTCTTCTTCGCGCTGATTAAAATTTTGCTGTTTTCAGTCGTTCAGAAGACAGAATTTTCGAGTTCTTGGTTCTTTAGCTTCTCAAGCGTTATCTTTTGAACATTTTTCGGGCGGAAGCAACATACTCCCGTGTTATCATTCTTGGAAATCGCTCGTCGTGTCTTCGACAAGCGTGAGTACCGAAAGAAGGTATTTGTTGCGGCGCTACATCAGTACAAGCCAATGTAACTGTCACCATGGCCGGCCTGCTTCTTTGCCAACTACGTGACAACGCCAGGCGCGGCGAGCGTGCCTCAAAAGTATCCCAAAAAGTAACGATATTGATTACAATAACTTTGCAAGTCTGAGAATGCGTCACGAACTTGTCCCAGTAAGATTCAGTACACGGGCAACTAAGTGTTGCACATGGCCGAGCTGCTTGTCGCTAACTGCGTCACAACGCCAGGCGCGGTCACTGTGCTCGAAACGTAACCCGCAACAGTTACGAAAGTAGTTACAGTCACGTTCTGGGTCAGAAAAAGCTCGAAAACTTGTCCCGCTAAAATTCAGCACACGGGAAACTGCGTCACATGGCCGAGGTGCTTTTAGCTAACTGTTAGATTTAGGCGCACGTTAAGGAACCCCAGGTGGTCGAAATTTCCGGAGTCCTCCACTACGGCGTGCCTCATTATCAGAAAGTGGTTTTAACAAGTAAAACACTATAATTCCAAAATAATTAGCTAACTGCGGCCCAAAGCCGGTTGCAGTGAGCGTGTCCAAGAACAACGGAAATAAGTTATGATAATGTTGGGGCTCATAGGAGGAGTCGCAAGCATTTCCCCAGTACGCGTATTTAACTTAAATTAACTACCCCAGGACTGCCGAGCTGTTTTTCGCAAACCACTTCACAACTTTTGGTTACCTGCCTTAAAAGCCAAAATTTCTTCAAAAGCGTTGCAAGTTGTAAAACAAAATTTCTCACCTTGCCCTAGTTCAATAGTACTACAGTGCTGTCGTGTCATAGTGCAGAAGACACGCAAGAATATGCCGGGAGCCCAACAAACCCGCTACACCCAAAAGAGACGGGTCGCCGAACAGGCGAACTTCACATGCGCAGCCGGTCTCGCTGTCTTCCTTGGCCTGTCTGACGCATGACACATGCATCTGTCGCGCCTGGCGCGCAGTTCGCTTGTTGCTAGGTGAAGCATGAAAAGTAAGTAGCAAATTAAAAATTCATTTAAACGCAGAACTTTTTAGTTGTTGCGGGAAAGAATTAAAAAAAGAATACGTTGGTCTGTACGTTCATTTCACATTCTTTTTTTTTCGATGCTCGCATCAACTGACGGATGCGATTAACACTTGGCGTGACGTGTTTCCTGTTGCCAGTTGTTGCCAAGTGTCCCCCCTTGTTGAATTTCTTTCTCTATAGTACGTTCCTGAGGATCATCGTGACTGGGACAGCACCTTGCCATACGTCACTTTCGCATACAGCTCATCCACGACACCGAATGTTTATCTCCATTTGACCTGCTGTTTCGGGACCAGCCAGTATTCCCTTTCGACACACCACTACCTGCTGTTGTACAAATTAGCACAAGTTATACCTGCGATGCTGCGGCTCAAGCCCATCTGGAATGTCAGGTAGCTCATGAGCGGCTCTCCGACTCGCAATTATTTCAAAAGGGCCGTACGACCACAGCCACCGATACCTCTGCTTTTGTCTGGAATCTCCTTTACTTTTCTGCTCTCCACCTCGTCGCGTAGATCATTCTGAAAATCTTTGATCACTTTACACCGGCTCTTTCAAGGTTTTACGGCAACTTAGCGACCTTAGTTATGAGATTGCGCCACTGAAACGGTCTCCACCTTCTCTCCAGTCATCTAGTGACGTCGTGTACGTGTTCTGGTTGAAACCGTACTTTTCCACCGCCTCCTTCTTGTGCAACTAGTCGCCGCCGAGACGCCGCTCCGCCACCCTGACACTTTAGATGTTACGGGCCACCTCCTTGGACTAACAAAGACGCGATCACCGCGACGTTGCGCGTGTTCAGCCGTGTCTCTAAGTAGTCCGTTTAGATTTCGCACTTAGGTTATATATATATATATATATATATATATATATATATATATATATATTCATAATCATATCATAAGCAGGCCACAAACACTGAGACCAATGACAACATAGGGGAAATTACTTATGCCTACTAAATGGAATAAAGAAACGCTAAATTAATGGAAATGAAAGTGGATGAAAAAAGAACTTGCCACAGGTGGGGAACCGTCACACAACCTTCGCATTTCGCGTGCCATGCTCTAGTAATTGAGCTACCGCGCCGCCATTTCCCCATCTACTTTCTTGGGTATCATGTTTTCTAGTACAACCTTGGGAGTGTTAGCCAGCGCCACCATTCACAGACATTGTTGGCGGATGTGGAACGTCTTTTCTACAGCAGGCGTCACGCGTCACGAGAACGTAATCTTCTTGGGTGAATATATATATATATATATATATATATATATATATATATATATATATATATATATACTGACACGTGTACTTGGTTATATCTTTCGAGTGACCGATTTGCACCGTCTACTAAATTTTACCGCTCACCGCGGGACGCGCCCGCATGTATCGGAGTTCGAGAGTTTCTCGAATGATATGGATGGTTCTATCTGCTGTCTGTTGTCTCCGAACCTCGTCTAATCTGTCTGCATGGACGACGCGAATTGCGTAGACCTTTCCAGAAAACACACGGGCGCCTCTGGAACCTTCGATGACTATTGTATAAATGCCGTCGCACTTGACCGGCAGATTAGATCTTCAACAATTGCCGACTGTCTACGCCGCTGTCGTTGTTCTGTGAGCGTAGCCTTCTATGAGGTTCGCCAAATAAAACGGTAGTTTCGGCATGCACAGTTTTCTGCTTTCTTCACCGTCCCTACTTCGGGACATATGGCAGTGGTGATAGTACGTTCATCTTACGAACGCCCTCGGGAATCAATGATCCAAGTCCGACACCCGAGGGCAACACCACCATTACCAAGGGCCAGCGAGCTTGGCGTAGGTTGCACGGACTGCTACCGGAGCACGGGCCTCATCCAGAGAAGACCACAGGAATCACGACCAAGTTAGCAAATCCAGTGGCTACCCCAGCGTCCCCCATCCTCCTGCAACAACCTCGGGAGCCACCAATCATTGGATCATCGGCTGAAGTCCCAGAAACCTGCCAGGGTACCTGTCAAGAAATCGCGACTTTCAACAGCTGGAACTCCAACGACAAGCTGCGGCGTGTATACTTCGCCTTTGAAGGCATCGCCACAGCGTGGTTTGAGAAGCGGGAGTCTACGCTGACAACATGGAACTGCGGATCTCTACGAGCACTGTGCTCAAGGGCCGAAGCTTTCATAGAAGCCTGAGTACATTTACCTAATGATTACATCATGAATTTCCCGGAGGAGATGACTCGCCTGCTCAGACACGCCCATCCCGATATGGCAGAAGAGAAAAAGTTCGCTTCTTGATGAGGTGCGTCAAGCAAGAGCTCTTCACCAGATTGATACGCAACCCGCCCAACACTTGATAAATTTGTTTCCGACAACACAACCATTTAGAAGGCGCTCGATATGCGGACAAGGCAATATAACCGCCAAAACTTCACTGATGTTCCAGCACTCGGTAGCGATGACAAGCGAAAGACCATCAGATCGGTCATTCGTGAGGAACTGCAGAATCTCTTTACAAGGTCGCAGCTTCAGGTGGTATTAATCGCCTACATCGTCAAAGAAGAGGTCCAGCGTTTACTTGGGGTTACTGATGTACAGCCGCCATTGGCACAGCCCCAGCCGGAAATGATGACTTACCGCACCGTCGCCGGCCGCAAGTTCCCCCCCAGAGTACGCGCCAAGGCTCCATGACGCCGCCATTTCCTCGACAGACACCGCCACCGCCGCCACTCCACCAACCTGTCGGCCAGCGAAACGCCGCCAGCTGCATCGTGACTGGCGACGAGGAAGCTGCAGGGCGTTCTTTATCTCATGCGGCGCTCGGCCAGCAGCGTGCATTTTCGTTGTCATCCGACGGGAACCGACCTTGCTCACCGAACGCACGCTTGAGTGGTCCACGCACGATCCACGGCGCAAGCGCTCCATCACGTGACATTCTTTTATATTTCGCGGGGTTTCTTTGCAACTCGGGAAAAAGGACTGCGTGAGACGTATTGTTAAGGATACAACTCGATTGGTGGTTTCTGAAGAAGCTTTACAAATCTGCGTATCATACTTGGGGTCCTAAGCCAATAGTTATTAAGTTGGGTAATTAACTTAATTACGGAGCTATGGGGAAACCAATTAATTATGATTTAATATGGGCTATTGCGAACAGTATGCGCTCGGTTCATTTCGCTTCCGACGAGTCTTTCATTTTAGAATTCTTGGCTCAAGTTATGTGGAACACCCTTTGTAGTTGACTCAGCGCCTGTCCTGCAACTTATTACCTTAGGTCGTCAACAATTTAGCACTGCCACACAATCACGAACGTTTAATAATTTGGCAAGCGCTCGATTCTAACGCTGTGCATACAGCCAGAAACATTCCATGTCGATATTGTTCAAGGAGTGAAAGTCGCACCTCAGAGCTGGTTACTTTTACTTCTGTGAAAAAGAAAGAAAAAGAAAAGGTGAAAAAAAGAAAGAAATAGAAGTGAAGAAGGTCAAACAGTAAAAAAAAAAGCTAAAGCGGTGGTGATACCATATTCTCATAAAGTGGCGCATAATCTTAAACACGTCGTCGTGAAATACAAAATTCCTGTGGTTTTTTCCGCACCGCAAAAACTTGCTACGTTGGCCTGCCTGATTGGTCCGGATGACTCTAAGAAAGTAGGGCGTTCTATTAAACATACGAACCCTTTTGTTAAGTGTGAAGAAGGGGCCGTATACCACATACCACTGAAGTATGGAAAAGAGTATATCGGCCAAACTGGCCGATGTAATAATGAACGCCTCTGGGAACGTAAGCTTTCATTGAAAAATGGATATGTTTCAAGCTTGCCGCTTCATTGCAAGGCCTGCGGGAATGAGAATAAACAAGTATGTCAAGCAAGGCTTCATGACACAACAGTCATGTTTAAAAATAAAGACTCTGTGGCGCGTGAATTCTTGGAGGCCAACGAGATTAAGAAAAGAGGCGACAACTGTTTCAGCTCCCCGTCTCCTAATATATACACGAGCGAAACCATGTTTTTACATAAGTTTTAAATTTAGATTAAGCGTGATTTCCTTCATATCTATCTTCAGTGTTCTCGCACGTGCGCATTAACATAGTCAGTGTCCCTCTTTTTTCATTCCCCTCTCCTCACGGCTATATAATCAGCCAGCTATGACTTCAATAAACAGTTGCAAATAGCGCCTTGTCCTGTCTGTATTCCTTCTTGTGTGTCGTCACTATTGGCGCTTCACCTATTGAAAACGAAATTAAAACGACTACAAGAAAAAACGCAGTATGGCCTGAAGGATGAAGCGTCAATTGCGAAAGCGAATTAGTAAGCAACCATAATAAATAAGGATAGTACTAATACCGGCCGTATAAAGTTGTAAACAACCGCTTACTAAATAAATTAACACACCATGCGTCTGCCCGCGCTGGCAGACATGCACGCATCACATTTGATGACCGCGGACACTCGCTGTCAAAACGCTGAAAGTGCGGCAGCAGCAACGAATGAAGGGACCTTCATGCGATCCATCGCTTCAACGAAAACTGAGTGCCTAGAACACAAAACAAGCAGAGCTACGAAGAGTCGGCCCAGCTAGACTCCCCTCCAAAGCAGATTGCTTTGAAGATGAAGCCCGCGCGACCGCGCGAGACTGGGCCATGCGCCGTTGTGGCCAGACCCCCTCCCCCCCCCCCCCCTTCTGGCTCCTTTGACGCTCGGAAAAACACTAACGTAGGACGTATTGAGAAAGCTCTTTCGGGAGTATTTCGTGCTGCGGAATGCTCTGCAATTTTATGATTTACACTTTCCGTCTAATTGTAATATTTGAGAAGTTGGTTAAATAATTAAGACTAAATATGTAATTAGACGAAATGCAAAAACTATTCGGAGTAGCTACAAGCGACGGCAAATAACATTACCTTGGTTCTGTCAATCTATGGACCATTCGCATATTTTTTATATTTGGCTCAAGTTAAGCGAAACGCTCTGTAGATATTTTATTTGCGAAGCGGACATAGCATTCCCGCAAAAAGAAGAAAAAGGTTATTGATATGCAAAAATATAACGTTTCTTTTTTTCTTTCTAGGCACCCTTAGCAGTACCATGCTACTGTCTCTGTGCCATGATGAGCGAGGCCATGCTACCTGGAAGGAAGCTGGAGTGGTTTTATCACTGGGTACCCTGTGAGGTTGGGACTACTGAATTCCTTAATTAAACGCAAATACAATGAAACCTTGGCGGAAATGGCGGGAGAGAATTACTTACGACCTTGGTCAGCACGTGATAGTATCATTATGGAAGATTAGGCTAGGTGCTTCGTGAATAACTTTCCTAGTGCAGTTTCAAATTATTTAAAATGTATAATAAATGCCAGCATCCTTTATTAAGGCAAAAACCTTCAGTGTCCCATGGGTCGAAAAAAGCGTTCTCTAGCGTTAAGGATAAATTCACCATTCGGCGGTATGGCAACAAAATTCAATGGCACCAAAGTTGATGGTTACGACCATTACTAGGAATAGAACCCAAAACCTTTTGTGTGAGTCAAACCCACGCCCATTGGTGAGAGTCGAACGCGCAACCTTTAGTCTTAATTAAGGCATAGTTCATTAGGCCTTTCGAACCCACGAGCTTTGGTGGGAGCCGATCAGCCATTGTGACACCAAAAGTGGTGGTGCCACCTACGACAATTAGTGGGACTGGAACCCACGACCACGGGTGGGAGTCGAACGCACCACCTTTGGTGGGCGAAAAAATCTAGTAGGAAGTAATGCATTCGAATGAGAATGTCAAAAAATTTAATGAATGTCTTGTGCGCGCGCAGGTTTTCGTGTTCATCCTCTTGGGCATGCTAAAGTGACTGCGAACTTTTTTACACGTCAATAACTGACTAAAATTGCGCACCAAGGGACAGACTTATTCGTAGCTTCCCAGGCATATGGAAATTCCAGAGCTGGGGCCAAATTCACACGCAGTTATTTCGCGATAACTGTATCGTAGTTAGGCTACGCGAATGCTATGGTTAATATTGAAGCTGATTGAAAAATTGCAGAGTTTAGCGCAGCAACTACGTTATAAATGTGTTGCCCTATTTCTTTAAGGAAGACTGCCCGATAAGTAGTTTCAGATTCTTGCCAGTGATATATGTGGATGAGAGGAGAATAACTAGCCCTTCTTGTGCCTACACAAAGTCCCCTTGTTTTGAAAACATAGCTGGCCAAGTGGACTGCCGGGAAATAAAAACGCTAAATACAGATGCAGTATCAGTGCCCAGGAAGAAACCACCACATGCTGGTCAGAATTATTCCGGAGTCACCTACTACAGCGTGTCTCACAATCAAAACACACTTTCGTTCGCCATACTACATAATTTAATACTACAAAACGGGCCGACAACTCACATTGGAGTAGGCACTTTTAAGTTTTTTGACAACTACTATGTGACCTGTGTTAATTCCTCTGACTGCGTTAGTGCGTAATGAGTGTGCGTCCACGTGATCACTTTTTTGCTCGCTGTTGGCCTTTATAATCGCCCGTTTGCCTCCCCAGTGCGTGTTAGCCACTACCAGATAATTTTCTGGTTAAGAACCCCGCCTTCTCTTTCTTTTTTTTCTCTCTCCTCTCCTTCAGTAGTGTGAAAGCAGTGTGTAATTCATATCTTCTCATTAAATATCTGCGAAAGAGTATCCATTGTTTTCACTCTGCTGTGTACTGTAGGGAAATGACGATATTTTATTGCGTTCCAACTATTTAATTTTGTCCTTAGTCACAAACAAAGATGCGTTGCTTTCCTCAGGAAGCATCGGCCCCTATGTGTCCTGCCAAAGTGTGCAGCCATGCAAACCACCACCATAGGGCACGGCGTTTCCGGAGAAGTGCCCTTCAAGACCTTGGAAGATTCATTCAGCTGGCGCTACCTGGCGGCGACAGATTGCTCGACAGCTTGTACACCGCAACAAAGGGAGCCGTGGGCCTGCGAAAGGCAAAATCAATTGACTAAAACTGCGACCCAGAGCGAGTGTTTCTGTCAATGTCTGTGTTAATTACGTTTTCCTCAAAAGATACATATCCACACCGCTCAAGAACCAATCAGGTGCGGTTCCTATGACGCATGATTATAGCTTATCAAAGACCCAGGGCTGAATTAAAAGTTTTACACTTTCATTGGCCCGGCCTGTTTGCCATTGGCCGGCCGGGTTCCCTAGTAGGCCCATCATCAAAACTACCAGGAAGGTGCTTTTAAAGGCCAACTGCAACAAAACATAACTTGGGCTACATTGCATATAACTGCTTAGCATGTACTACCAATGTTCTCTTGGCAACGCCGCAGGACTGAAAATAGTCTGACTTTCTTATTAGCCGCCTATAAATAGCGCTAAGCAGACGATGGAAGTTCCAGAACCGTACACGAATGCTGATAGTTCGTTGCGCTTATGCGCCCAAGCACGTCGCAAACTCAACATTTGCAAGGTGATGGGTGTATCCCTCGGCGCGCTTTCTCGTTGAGCACTTGACTTTAGCTGTTGCAAAAACGCCTAACGTTGCATGGCCGTCGTGTGCCTGAACACGTAGTGGAATACGAGTGATGGTTGGGCAGCACACAAGGTTGCAAAGAGGAAAGCCGAACATATCTTTCCTATCGCAGCTCTCCCGGTGCAAGTGTGTAGCAGACGACGCTACCCCTGTACTTCAAACCGGCGTCGGACATTGCACGCTTAAAATCCGACGTGTTACCTTCGCCAATTCTTCGCAAAATCGCGTCAGCCGTCTCATCAGGCACACGAGGCCAGTCTCCTACAGAAAAAAAAAATAGACGTGATTTCACTCACGAGCCGCTAAATGCTTACAGTACTCGTCTGCTGTTCATAACAAGGCCATCGCGTAAGCGCGGTCAAAATAACCCGGTTGAGTCCCAGCATATCACGTAATGAACATGCGAAATCAGAGGAAGCGCACATAAAATCAAGCGCATGAATAGTTTATAGTTCGTATTCTGCACGTTCGCTGCTATATTAACTTTACTATAAAACCAATATATGCCCTAAACTAGGTATAAATACGAGAAACAGCAGTCATTTCTTAGCAGGTGCCATGAAACGGCGCGCCGCTGAATGCCGCCATTCTGTAACTGTTTCGGCAGGAAATCGAGCGATGTGTTTGCATCAATGCGCCATGGATGGTGCCAGCAGGTATACAATACATAGGACAGCGGGGTTTTGTGAGAGAATGCCTTAACATACCGTCTCACTACCCAGTGTCCGATGCATCGGACAAATCACCACATCGGGGTCTCAGGAGGTCAAAGATATATATATATATATATATATATATATATATATATATATATATATATATATATATATATATATATATATATATATATATATTAGAAAGAGAGAGGGAGAGAGGAAAGCTTGCCCCCAAGTAAAGAAATTGTTCGTACGCCACTGGTTTGTAGGGAACAGCCTTTGATGCCAAGTGCTTGATGAGGACCAATACGAATTGAGATCGCTATCTGAAAACGTTTTCACAAAATTTTTGCAAAAACGTTGTAGCCAACGCTTGGCAATGTAACTGATCTATAACCCTCAACAGAACGTAAGCATTCTTTGTCCGTGTTTTAGGTATGAACAGTGTGTGGCTATTTGTAAAGTAATGCGGTAAAACCTCTAATTCAAAAGGCAGTGAAACTATCTTCACTAAAACTGGCGTAAAATTCAAATAATCTTTTTATAAAATTCACATGAAATTCCATCAGGACGGGGAGTTTATAACATGGGTAACTGATTAACAGCAACCTTTGCATCATGTTTATTAAAAGGACCATTGTTGCTGAACCGTCTTCGTCCCTTAGAGTTCTTACGTATGTAAAGTACTGCAGAAGCATGGTATACTGGGCCCCAGAAACATCAGTGAAGAGCATCACATTGAGGCACGTTATATATTTATTTGTTTATTTGTTTATTTATTTATTTATTAAACTGTCAGCACAAACCAAGAAAGGAGTTGAGGTTACACATCGGTCATCAAACTAAACATAGTAGATGTTTAAGCAATTCAATAGAAAGCAATCAGGATAGCAAGGCACAGCCTATAAGCATATAAACAAATATGAAGCAATAAAGAACATGAGTTACAAATAACAAGTTATAGAACTATATGGGTTAAGCGAAAAAGTAATGCGCCAAAACAACTGCAACCGATAAACAGCTAACGATAAAACGTATTGTAAACCGTTTACAAATAAATGGTAGCAGACTCTACAAAAGATTCTAAATCAGTCCATTCTTCTACATCATGTGGCAAGTTGTTCCAATCGTCTATGCTTCGAACCAGGAATGAATTTTTGAATGATTCTGTTCTATAATTAAGTGGTTTAATATGTTTTGAATGCTTTGTTCAGGGGTTACCAGGTCTCTCTAACGTGACGTGTTTTACTAAGTCTACTTTATTATCTCCGCTTCATACGTGAAAAAAGAATTAGCCCGTTAAGCTGCATATTCTGCTTGACAGTCATGAGGCCAACTCCATTTCTAAGTTCGGTGATGGACTGGGTTCTACTGTATGCGTTAAATATATACCTCAGGGCCCTGTTGTGTATGCGCTCACATTATAGTGCGTTTTTTTTTCTGCACGGCTCCCAAACATGACTTGTATAAGTCTGTACACGAAGTACAGTTATCGCTCGTGCCAGCTACTAATGCGTCTTTCTAATACATGTAGGTAATAACTTTCGCAGAAGCGTAGCGGTGTTCAACAATCAAAACTCGACGTGTCGGCTTCTCAGACAGAAACGCGCAGCTATTAAGTGACCGAAAGCGGGCGCCTCTATAGCGCAGTGCACCAAACTTACGCAATTCGAATTTCACGTTTCCAGTGTCATCAGCGTCCGTTCCTAGAGCTTTGCTTTAAAGCACGTAAAGGCTACAAAACTTTTCAGCAATTTCTTCTTCTCATATGTTTTGTGTGTGTGTGTGTGTGTGTGTGTGTGCGTGTGTGTGTGTGTGTGTGTGTGTGTGTGTGTGTGTGTGAAAAGGATTTAATAGAACAAAGCTCAATGGCAATGGATCTGATTCAGTGCTTAAAAAGCTCCCATACAGCGAACATAGGCAAATCAAGAGAGGTGCAATTTTTCGAAGCAACTTGTTTTTCTTACTTGCCATTTATGATCATCGTCATCATCATCATCCTGGTTACGCCCTCTACAGGGCAAGAACCTCTCCCATACTTCTCCAATTACACCAGTCATGTACCAATTGTGGCCATGTTGTCCCTGCAAACTTCTTAATCTAATCCGCCAACCTAACTTTCTGCCGCCGCCTGCTACGCTTCCCTACTCTTGGAATCGCGTCCGTAACCCTAAATGATCATCGGTCATCTTCCCTCCTGTATATGTCCTGCCCATGCCCCCTCCCCATTTCTTTTTCTTGCTTTCAACTAAGATGTCATTAACTCGCGTTTGTTCCCTCATCCAATCTGCTCTTTTCTTATCCTTTAACGTAACACCCATCATCCTTATTTCGATAGCTTGCTGCGTCGTCCTGATTTTAAGTAAAGCCCTTTTCGTAAGCCTCCAGGTTTCTGCCTCGTAGGTGAGTACTGCTAAGACACAGCTATAATACACTTTTCTCTTGAGGAGTAATGACAATCTGCTGTTCATGATATCAGAACGCCTGCCGAACGCACCCCAGCCCGTTCTTATTCTTCTGGTTATTTCGGTCTCATCATCCGGATCCGCGGTCACTACCTGCACTAAGTAGATGTATCCCTTACCACTTCCAGTGGCTCTATACCTATCGTGAGCTGCTGTTCTCTTCAGAGACTGTTAAACATTACTTTAGTTTTCTGCAGATTAATCTTTAGACCCACCCTTCTGCGTTGCCACTCCAGATCAGTGAGCATGCATTGCAGTTGGTCGCCTGAGTTACTAAGCAAGGCAATATCATCAGAAATTCGTAAGTTACTAAGGTATCCCCCATTAACACTTATCCCCAATTCTTCCCAATCCAGGCCTCTGAATACCTTCTGTAAACACGCTGTGAATAGCATTGGAGAGATCGTATCTTCCTGCCTGACGGCTTTTTTTATTGGGATTTTGTTGCTTTCTTTATGGAGGACTACGGTGGCTGTAGAGCCGCTATAGATACCTTTCAGTATTTTTACATACGGCTCGTCTACACGCTGGTTCCGTAATGCCTCCATAACTGCTGAGGTTTCGACAGAATCAAACGCTTTCTCGTAATCAATGAAAGCTATATATAAGGGTTGGTTATATTCCGCACATTTCTCTATCACCTGATTGATAGTGTGAATATGGTCTATAGTTGAGTAGCCTTTACGCAATCCTGCCTGGTCCTTTGGTTAACAGAAGTCTAAGGTGTTCCTGATTCTATTTGCGATTACCTTAGTAAATACATTGCAGGCAACGGACAGTAAGCTGATCGATCTATAATTTTTCAAGTGTTTGTCATCCCCTTTCTTACGGATTAGGATTAAGTTGGCGTTATTCCAAGATTCCGGCACACTAGAGGTCATGAAGCGTTGCGTATACAGGGTGGCCAGTTTTTCTAGAAGAATCTGCACACCAGCCTTCAACAAATGTGCTCTTACGTGCTCCTCCCCAGCTGCCTTACCCCTTTGCATAGCTCCCAAGGCTTTCTTTACTTCTTCCGGCGTTACTTGGGGGATTTCAAATTCCTCTTAACTATTCTCTCTTCCATTATCGTCGTGGGCGCCACTGGCACGGTATAAATCTCTATAGATCTTCTGAGCCACTTGAACTATCTCTTCCATATTAGTAATGAAATATATTGCCGGCTTTGTCTCTTAACGCATACATCTGATTCTTGCCTATTCCGAGCTTGTTCTTCACTGTTTTTAGGCTTTCTCCGTTCCTGAGAGGATGTTCAATTCTATCTATATTATACTTCCTTATGTCAGCTGTCTTGCGCTTGTTGATTAACTTCGAAAATTCGGCCAGTTCTTTTCTAGCTATAGGGTTACAGGCTTCCATACATTTGCGTTTCTTAATCAGATCTTTCCTTTCCTGCGATAGCTTAGTGGTATCCTGTCTAACGAAGTTACTACCGACTTCTATCGCACACTCCTTAATGGTGCCCGTAAGCGTGTCATTCATTGCTTCAACACTACGGTCCTCTTCCTGAGTTAAAGCCGAATATCTGTTCTGTAGCTTGATCCGGAACTCCTCTATTTTCCCTCTTACCGTTAACTCATTGATCGCCTTCTTATGCACCAGTTTCTTCCATTCCTTCCTCAAGGCTAGGCTAATTCGAGTTCTTACCATTCTATGGTCACTGCAGCGCACATTGCCGAGCACGTCCACATTTTTTAATGATGCCAGGGTTAGCGCCGAGTGTGAAGACTATTTCATTTCTTGTCTCGCTATACGGGCACCTCCACGTCCACTTTCTGCAATCTCTACCGATAACTCTCCCCTGCTATTTCTTGAAGCTAGGTCATATTCCCCTATTGACTTGTCTCGAGCCCGCTTCTTGCCTACCCTGGCAGTGAAGTAGCCCATCATTATAGTGCATATCGTTTTGATTTTACCCATCGCTGATTCCACGTCTTCATACTCGGTTTCGACTTCCTGGTCATCATGACCGGATGTAGGGGCGTAGGCTTGTACGACCTTTAATTTGTACCTCTTATTAAGTTTCACAACAAGACTTGCCCCCCTCTTGGTAATGCCATGGAATTCCTCTATGTTACCAGCTATATCCTTATTATTCAGGAATCGACTCCTCGTTCTCGTCTCTCCGCTAAGCCACGGTACACAGGACGTGCCCGCGTTTTAGCACTGTATATGCTTTTGTCCTGCTGGCCTCTCTGAGCCCTATTATATCCCATTTACTTACTACCCGCTAATTATTCCAACAGCACTGCTAGACTCGCCTCAGAAAATAACGTTCTAGCGTTAAACGTTGACAGGTTCAGATTCCAATGGCGGCCTGTCCGGGCCCAGGGACTCTTAGCACCCTCTGCTGCGTCCGAGGTCTGACCACCGCCGTGGTCCGTTGCTTCTTAGCTGCTGGGGATTTGGGGCCGCGATTTGATTGTTGTATTCATATTGCAGGTTGTGGCCAAGTACTGCACCAGGGGGGCCAGTCTTGCTCTAGTGAGGGAGTGCATTCCAGGTTCACCGCGATCACAGGCCATCTTCTTTTTGTGGTGCAATCATGTGCCGGATGGTACGCTGATTCTAAATAAAATCTTTCTTGTGAGTCCTTTGAAATACATCTCCCCACATATAAATTCCTCGTGCCAACATCCAGTAGCTCTTTAAGATTCTCGCCAAGTGTTATGTACAGTGATTACTTTCATATGATGGGCACACTTCCACAACAGTGAATTGGCGAAGAGAGCGGTGTATATCATGCCCAGCACCAATTCCCCACAGCTGGTATGGGCCGCGTACACTCAGGTCAACAACAACTCCAACTCCATATGACCGCCGCGTTTTGGTGATGATAATTATTTCATTGCAATGGCACATACTCAAGAGAATGAATCGGCCACGAAGCGTGTCGCCATGGTGGTAATGACGATGGTGATGACGTCCATACAACAGCTCATGTCTTAGGAGTGAGTGGTGCGATGGGGTTTGCCCACAAGCGGAGATTGGAGAAGGAGTTGCCGCTACATGTTGGGACAAAGCCGACTATTTCTTTCAGATGATCTCCACGTTTTATGATTTCCATGCTGTGGCACATACCCACGTGTGTAGTTATAAGAAACCGTACATAATTACACTGCATTCACACAGCACGGGAAAGCAGCACTCGTGGTCGAACGGCTTGCTCTAGATGCTTCGCACATCGCACCTTGTTTTTGTCTTGGCAAGCATCCTTCGCCGTAGCGTACTTCCGAGGCCAACCGCACAATACGGTAGGCACCGGGTGAGCGCCCTCGATCACCATCTCTCTCGCTTCGTAGACGACTGTCGCCACAACCACCACAACCGCCGCCGCCGCGTAACGTCAGCGACGCATCAGCATCAGCGCCGCTCGTTCACCTTTCGATCCACCGCTCGCTCGTAGAAGGTAACGTGGCTTTCTTTTTTGTACCACTCGACTAGTCGCCGCGTTTTTTCAACGCTATCACGAAACGAGCCACTTAAGGGCTCCGCCTTAATAAGCCATTATAATATTGGCGCATTGTGCAGTCTGGGAGAGCGACAGCACAAGCGTGGGCCAATTTTCTTTAAGCCACTGACGATGTAGAGACAGAGTAAACTTATATTGTTGGACAAGCGAAATGCTCATCCTCCTTGGTGGGCAGTCTACTCTTTCCAGGAAACCGGGGGCAGTAACACTTCTTCGACGACTTGGTTGATATACATGGAAACCGTGATTACGTGCAGCTGTATGTCATGTCTGTGCGTGGAGCGCATAATTAGCCGCACGGCGAACGCGACCTGGACGTGAGTGACGTCACTGTATTGAAACCATTGTAGCGCAAAGAAAAGCGGGCAAAGAAGATGACAGACACCACCGACAGCACTGGAGCCTGGTCATCTTCCAGGCTGGATTCATCAGTGCTATCTGGTCCGTCCCACTTCAAAACACAACAGGAAATTTCAGTCTGTCGTATTTTGGGATGTTGTTTCTCTTGTCTGTCATTCTGCTGTCTCTGTCGTTCTGTTGTCTGACGATCTGTTGTCTGACGTTCTGTTGTCCGTAGTGTGACGTCCTGTAGTCGAAAGTTGTGTAGAGCTTGATCAATATTTCACTAAAAATTGAGAGACCTCTTTAAGGTTATGTAAATTTGTTAGCAGAAAAAGAAAAATATGAAAGTAAAAACTTTAACACCGCGGATTCGAACTTGAGACCCGAGGATCCCAAGCCCAGCAACTTACCACTGCGCCACGCTGATTTTTTTTCTTGCATGGTATTTATTATAGCAGCATTCAACCCGACATTCACCAGTTCTGCATAGTCAGAGAACGGAGGGCATAGTGAAAGTCATACCAGAAAAGGCAGCGTTCTTACTGTCAGTAGAAACGTTGGTTTCACTTTAGAAGGGTGGTAAGCATAAGCACCTCACCAAAACAGGGTACAAGTCCGGTTATATATTGAGTCCATCATAAACATGTTTTAGCTGTATGGTTATTTGGATAAAATGTACCCCTGTGGGTACCACCGTTTCAGCTTTTCGGGCCATCATTCTGTGCATTCCCATGAGAAAAAACATATCGAAAGGTCCACTATTATCAGAGGTTGGCAGCAGGTATTGCACAGTATGAGCGTTAATCTCAAAATCTTTCTTTAAAGTCCGTTGGAGGACATTCCAAAATATGATGGCATTGGTGCAGCCAATAAAACAATGTAGAATTGTCTCTGGTACATCACAAAGGCGACAGTTAACAAAAGAGACAAAGATACCCTTTTTTTGTAGCCTAGTTTTTACCGGTATGGTTTCACTATGAAGGTTATGAAAGAATGTTTTGCAGCAAGGGGATAAATACATTTTGCGAACTCGCTTTAGTACATCGTGGCCTGGCCATTTAATGTAAAGTGACCGGTAAGATGGAGGCGGAAATAGCATGGACAGTAAATCTTTGTACAAGCTCTTGCGCGACGGAGAGTGCAAGTATTCAGTGGAAAACCGAACTATGACGAAACGAACTGCCAAGTAAACTTCTTGCATGAAACCCCCCTGGCATAAACGCGAAGAAATATTTGAAGAAATAAGTAAATCAGGTAACGCATTTACAAGTGCGACTTGCATGTATGACCAAATTCTAGGATTGGAAGCATCGCAAAAAAAGAAGAAACGAGACACTATTTGCCGCACATACACTTGTACTAAGCCCAGCCCACCTTGCCTAACAGGCTTAAAAATATTGTCTCGCCTCATCGGCTCAAAAGGTAAAGATCATACAAAGGTTGCGAATATGCGGTGAAAGCGTTGGATGTATAGCCTAGCATAATGAATTACTTGCAATACATAGAAAATTTTTGTTGCCAAGACCATATTGCAGGCTTCGGCTTTTCGAAAAATAGAAAGTTGTTGTGGAACGAATTTCTCGGCGTAACATTGTAGGGTCGAAACCCGTTCTTTCCAATAGTGTGCGCTTAATTTATATGCGTCTAGCGGCACGCCAAGATACTTTGGCGGGACATCAGTCCACTGAACGCCTGAAAACTGTTCTGGTGTATAGCACCATGAGCCAAACCATACTCCTAAACTTTTTTAGGAGTTCATTCCTGCTCCTGATACGCTGCCAAATTCTTACATTGTCGATGCTACCTTTTCAACACTGGACTTATCCGTGCAGAAGAACGCTAGATCACCTGCATAAGCTAAGACATTTCTCGACTGAATTACACATAAGCATAGCGGTTTCAGGTAAAGGGCGATTAGTAGTGGGGAACTCGGGCATCCTCGCTTTAATGATGAGGAAATAGAAACGGGTTTGTAAAATTGGCCATTCATAAATAAACGAGTAGTACAACAGGTGTAGCACATATTAAGGCCTTAAAGCACAATGGAACCAACATTGGCATGCTCCAGAAGAAAAAATAAATAGGAGTGACTGAAGCGATCTAAAGCTTTAGCAAGGTCTAGCTGGAGCATTGCAAGCTGCTCAGTGGAACGATAACAGTATTAAAAAAGTGTACGGGCGATATGTATGTCAGTTTGAATTAATCTGCCCCTAATTCCACACGCCTGATGGGAATCAATTAGAATTGACGTCGCAAATTGCAGTCTATTAGATAAAACTGTTGCAAAAAGTTTCTGATCCACGTTTGACAATCATGATTGGTCGGTAGCTTTCAACAGAACGCAGTTTATCTGAACTTTTGGGAATTAAAACTTTGTGGGGTTTCGCAAAAAGATTGCGGAAGGGCGTCCACCTCTAAACCTGTAATAAAAATGTCCAATAATATGGAACTGATGATTGATTTGAAAGCTTTGTAAAATTCACTTGAAAGCCCATCGTAGCCGCGTGTTTTCGACAAAGGCGGCTGATCAATAGCTAGCTCGATTTCTTGGATGGTAAGGCATGACTGAACAGTCATCATCCTGTAACGGTTTTACAAGAGATACAAAACTCTCTAAAACTTTTGCATCGTGATCGTCCGGAGGGGCACTAAACAACACAGTGTCGCAAGTTTCGAACTGAGAAATTATGTCATTCGTATTTGTTATAAGACTATCTTCGATGCATATTTCCGTAATTACTTTTGAAATACCGTGACTTCGCTCGTCAAGTAAAGCTTGACCTCTTGGTTGCGCAGACTGTAGATCGCGCTTATTTCGAGATCAAATTCGTGCACCTCTGTTATGTAGCGCATCATACTTTTGTAACTCAAATTTAAGATTTTCGGTGTCAACAATATAAGTGCCTGACATTTCTCATTGCATCTCATAAAGGCAACATAAGATCTTAAGAAGCATTTTTCTTCATTCTTTCTATAGAATGATTTGACCGATCCAATTTCTACAGCCACTGTACGAACCCCTTGTTTAAATAGTTCCCAAGCAGAAAATAATGGCAAATCAGTATAAAGAGAATTTGTTGGGGCCATGCGCACGCGATTAATAAATTCCTGATCATTTAGGAGCTCAGAGTTAAGCTTCCAGAGTGGCCACTGTGGTCGAAAATCAGTTACAGATTTTTCACCAATCTTCGCGATAAGCACACCATGATCAGAGAACGAAACTGGGCTAGAAATAAAGGATAGTCTTCGAGAGAGGAGTGATGAAGAAAAATCAATCCGATCAAGGTGGCGTAGGAACGACCTTGAATTCGCATAAGTCGAGCTCCCTGTCCCGACACTCCTATGTCAATGAGCCCTGCATTTTCTATTATGTTAGACAAAACGTCACCACTTCTGTCCCGCTGAGTGTTAATGCCGCTTCGATCGCTCGGATCACATACACGATTGAAATCTCCCATTAAACAATGTAACGATGCAGTCCAATAGGCCAGACACAGTATCAATAAAAGAATTCGTTTTGCAGCGTCATTAAATTCATAGACATTGACTATTCGCCATGGCACGCCCTGCAACACAATATCACAACATATATACGACCTTGAATGTTCACATGGTAACTACATGCTGAACAAAGTAGGCTCTCTTTGAGAAACAGGAAGCAGCCCTCGGATAAACCAAGAGCGTGTGAAACGCAAACAACATACTCAGACAGAAAAGGTCGCAAAGCCCTTTCTGTCTCGTCATCACTCTCAATTTTCGTTTTCTGCACTGCGACGAAGTCGAGGCGCTTCCTAGACAAAAGCCGGCAAAGCTGCGCCTGTTTCTGCAAACACCTAAGGCCTCGTACGTTCGAAGTTGCGAAGAGAAGTTGCTAGGACAGGGCCATGGCGACTACCAACTATTTGGACCTAATTATCTATGTGATCGGTCCTAGAGGGCAACGGTGAGGCTTTCTGCGAACCCCCACCAGGGCTTGTGGACCATGATCGTCGGCACTTTCCTGAGTGTTTCGATGTTTTGCGGCGTCTCGCTGGTCGTCTCGCTGTCCTTGCTTGATTCCGATGTGCTAGTCGCACGGCGCTTCGGAATTGAAGTGTCCGCGTTATCTCGTCTGTCCTCTGCCAGCATAGTGCACGTGTCCAGATGCTCGGGTGTATCAGATGAGTCATCACCGGCTCCCTCATTCGCTTGCTGGGCAGCAACTGGCTCCGCGGTAGCGGGTGCTTCTTTGGGTTGTTGCTTCGGTTGGTCATCTTTCTCTTCCCTACTTTCCTTTTTCGCGGGCAGTTCTGCGATGCCATTGTCTTTAACATGTAGAGTGGCTTTACTGGCACAGCTTGTCGCCGCGGAAGAGGGAACGTCTCCAGTCGCGTCAAGAACCTCCGTAATATCCATTATATGATCTTGCAAACTTTCATCCGGAGGCCGTGTTCTGTGTTGTAACTTAACGGCGCATGTTACGACACATTCTTCAGCTGTGTGGCCAAACCGCCGGCAGGCTTCACAACATGGGGTTCTGTAGTTTCGACGAATGTGCCCCACCTTGTTGCAGCGAAGACAAAGCGGGGGCCGGCCTGGAATAATACAAGGCTCTGCACTCCACAAACAGGTAGTAGATGTGGAAGGTCCCCCACGCAGACTGCATCGGCAAGAGTCAACATCCCGTCACGATTTAGGGTACGCATTTGTTCCACCTCTGATACTCTCCAGCTTTCTGCTGATATAGACTTGACTTTCCCGTAAGCCTGGAGCGCATCTCGAATGTAGTCGTCTTCCAAGCGCTCAGGAAGCCACAAAAGCTTCATTTTAAATTCAATGGGCTCACGATCAATAATGACTCAGCGTCTACATTTCACTGATAATTACCTGCATGTGACTAGTTTTGATTTCGTCTTCCATGATTTGCACATCACCATCCACACGTGCCACATCTGAAATTGACCGATGGAACTTATTTCCTTCAGGTCAATAACGTTCGGAAGGGCGTCTTTGAAGTCTTGGGCTCTGTACGGTCGACCACTTAGGTAAGCATGCAGGAAAACGGAGTCTACAACCTGCTTACCGGTAGGAAGAAGAAGAGGTAGCACAACACGGTGGTCATGTCTGCTGGCTAAAGCCTGAGCACCGCATCGGCCACGAGCTGATAAATCCTTTGAAGCGGAGAACATGAAAAAAGCGACCCTTCGCAACGCCGTCCTCTTTCACATGCTGAATATCGCTCCACGTGTACATTATAGCTATGTCAGCAGTAAGAATCTCTGTCTGCACTGATGTTTACATTTGCATTTTAAGAGCAAAGATGCACTTTCACTCCACCGTGTCAACTGCCGCATGTCTAGAGGAGTAAATGTGTTGTTACCATGGACAGGTACATCGTGCCACGCTAGAACATCAATTTTGCTGTACGATATTCATATTGAACAAGAAATTCAGAAATAGACACTGGTGACCGTGGACGTTGTTAGGGTAGTTACTGCTAATTCCGACAGTTGTCTCTCGCTCTTTACTCTTTTGAGCGCGCATATAATTCGGTGTTCCATGCAAAATGGCTACATCAACATTCGTGGATGAGTGCTCATTCTGACAGCATACTGGCTTCTCACGGCAGCGCTGTACTAGAATAATGAGACCCGAGTGAGACAGCTTTTCACGCCACCTTGTGGAACAACCCAAACCTTCTTTTTCGCTTCGCAAAAGCTTATGCAATATTTCTGAGAAATTAACTAATGTGTCAGTTTAACGGCACGTGTAAGCCCACAGGCCTATGTGCCACATCTTACAAAATAAAACAAGACGGATAGGCAGGCATTCCCGTAGGTGGTATGATTTTGATCAGTGGTCGATCTTTAGGAGGCTGGTAGGGCGTTGCTGGTGCCTCGTCGCCATGGCATAATTATAATAATTTACCACGTCGACTTTAGTGCCGTTGTCGGTGCTAAAAGCATTGCCGACTTCAGAGAATCAAAAGTGAATACCGCGCAAGAGAAAAGAACAGTGTACACCACCGATGCGAAACTCAGATACAATTTTAAAGCATCGCGACGGAAAGTGCTTCTGTCGCAGCGTCAGAACTTATGTCGCTGCGACAGAAAGTGGCATATTTCTCACGCCATGGCAGAAAATGTGTAGACCCGACAGAGAGTTCCTCTTGCGACGTCATAATCGTTGTTGCGACTTCATAAACTCTTGTTGTCGTGACAGAGCGTTTCTGTTGCAACTTCAGAGCTCTTGGCCATCGCGGCCGAATGTTTCTGTTGCGACGTCAGAATTGTCGTACCGTCGGGGTCGCCGTCACGATAGAAAGCTGTTGTTGCTACTTCAGGACTCTTTTTGTTGCAACAGAACGTCTCTGTTGCGTCTTCAGAACTCTTCGTCCTCGCGACAGAATCTTTTTGTTGCGACGACAGAATTTCCGTCGTAGTGTCAGATTCGCTGTCACAATAGAAAGCTCTTGTCACAACTTCAGAACTCTTGTTGTCACGACAGAACGTTTCTGTTGCGACTTCCGAACACTTGGTCTTCGTGACAGAATGTTTCTGTTGCGACATCAAAATTTATGTCGTAATGTCAGAGATGTCTGTCGCAACTACAGAAACGTCAGGAACTTCTGTCGTACAACAGAAATTTCTGTAGTTGTGACAGGAATTCCTGTTGTCTTTTTCAAATGGGTTGAAATCCGCGCTTGAGCGCTGTGCCTCCCACTGCTCTTTGGGGTCCATGGGCTCTGTCTTTATTATTGTTACTCCTCCACATTCTCACAGCTTGTTCTGTAAGTTGTTGAGGAGTTTGCAGAAGTTGCAGGAGTACGGAAACTGGGTTAATGTAATTCCGTGAACATAGGAGGTTACTCTGTATTCTTCTCAGTGTTACTGCCTCCTCCTCACTAACCTTGGGGTGCTGCGGGAGTTACATTCTTCCATCTAGTCGTTAGTGTTCTAGGATGTCGGTATATTTGTTGAGGACGTCGTCTCTCCTTGCCACGCTTGCCATGAAATGCTGGAATTTGTCGCATTTGATCAGCCGCTTCGTGAAAGCTTCCATTCACATATATTCCATCATGTGTGTCGGATCTGCATAATTTTATGCCTGTGCACAATCATCGATGCATGCTTACCATAACCTCTACACAATAGCTTTAAATGAAGTGCTTTTTTCCATAAACATAGTTCCCAGCCTTTATTTCCTGTTAGCTGTACACGTTATCCGTCGAAATAAGTTATTTCAAAATGTTTCATTCTCACTGGAGTTTCACTACCCGCCAGGTTTGATAACAAAGCGCCCTGCAAAGACCAATTAAAAATTATTTGTTTGGGTATGTTCACCAAGTTCCTTTGGCGGGTACGGGCCGGGCGTGGTCATGCAGGCCGACGGGAAGGCCAGGCTTCGGTTTCAAGCCAAATATCAGTGCTATATTTGGACCTCAAACGGAGGGACCGGACCGGGCCTAATTTTGTGGCCCATCTAGAGCGTTAATGTGAGAGAGGAGTCTGGCTGTATACGCGACCAATTCATGACGAGTTTTGGCGATGGCAGCACGTCGTGTCGCTAAATTGCACCATGCCAATCGCATTAGCGTAGATGTTCATCGTGAGATGGGTTCTGCCAGAATTCTTTTTTCTTTGGGTGTGCAGCGTCGTTGGACAGGACCAAAGGAATCGAACAATAAGATAGGCAAGTATATGAATGAAGTTCCTGAGTTATGTCTGGGTATGTAAAGTAGAATGAATAAGGGAAGCCGTACTTGGACTCTGATTGCGCGATCCGGAAGTTAGGTCCGATTCTCACAAAACCGAAATTCCTCTGCTATCTTGAAGTCCAATACAAATCCGACGCTTTCATTAGAACTTTCATTAGAACGAGCAGGTCGAGACATTGGAGTTTGCAATGAGTAAATGTGCATGGTATATCAAGGCTATCACGGCAGGCACACTACCGTACGGCTATAATTTCCCCTTTGTCTTCGTTTGTACTCTTTTGTTGGTTTAGTTCTAACACCGAAATTTCAAAAAAGTCATTCTAGTATTGAACGAATACAACAATGAACTCATCTATCACTCACGCATCTTCTCTTGGTTTATACATAGCATAGAATACAAATGAATATTCTGGCTCGAAAGGATCGTTTTTGACCTTCGCCAGTCATGATGATGAAGTACCATGTGAGTGCAATTGTTCCGTATTCATTGCAAAGCTGTTCTGGTAATTGAAACAATAGGGAAAAATTATTCAAATAAAAACGAAACAAACCTATTTTGCAGAATACCTTCAATTTACTTTGTCTCAATGTCATGTTTCGCAGTGAGATTTAAATTTAAGCAGCATTACTCGTAGTGGAACGTCTTACTATTATTTCCCGCCACAAATATGGATGCCACTCAGCATTTCCTCGCATTCACTATCTTAACTACTGGTGAGTGTAAAACACTGATACGAAGGTGTTATTGCAATGCGTCTTGCAGCGATATTGCGCTGAAAGAAGTGAGAATGTAGAATGAAAAGTGAGCAGTGAAGGCGGCGTTCATACAGACCACGAAGGTTCACTCTTTTATTTTTTATCATCACCTGTAATGTGTTCACGGTATACGACTGAAACTTAAATGTTCTTTGAAGCCAACCTGTTGCGCGCGCTGCTCAGAGTTGTTCTTTCGCAATGTCAGCAAGAAGTAAAGAACTCAGGCAGATACAAATGCACATGTAGCAATCTATGTGAGGCAGTGACTGAGCAAAGAAATACTTTCCAGATAGCAGGCATGCGTAAAATTTGGTAACGACAGGTGTATGCACAGGAAAGTTTTAGGAACATATAGGACTTGCGTACGTCATGTGCCACAATGAGTCATACCCCTTCTGGAGGATTGCACAAAAACGGGCACAACCCCAGTGACACATACAGAATGGCTGCATCAAGGTAACTAAAGCAAATCAAATAATTCTTGAAATAAAATTACCCATTCAATTATCAGATTGGTGTGTTTTAGAGATATATATGAGCTCACGTTATATCTTGATATTTTCTGTAATAATCGTAGCAGCAGCAATCAGCCAGCCGCCATGGTCAGAAAAGACTGGGATGGTTGGCAAATAAATCTTCGTAATAAACATTATATTTGAGGTGATAAGAAAAGCACGTATTTTAGGAATTTTGTCGCATCGTTTGCAATATGGCTGGGTTGTGGTAAGGATTTTTTGCCACAAGTCGCCAAACACGGCTGAAATAAGCACTGTTCTTTCCAAAGACGACACCCAGAGTATCGATACCTAAGGCCACGTAGCGCGTAAATGTCTTGAACTTTTTCAGCTACTCTGCAAGGATAGTAGAGGCAGACCAACAACGTGAGAATCACTTTGTGCTTCAGTCAGCCTGTCTATGCAATGGTTTACTCAGACAACTTCTGAGGACAAGTTTCGATGGCTGCATCTAAGCAGTTAAGACTTTCAGGACGTCTCGTGTACAAGTACTATAATCCAGTAGAAGATGATGGGGTTCCCGCTTTAACCCGATAAGGTTGCTACAGTAGCAATGAATTTCTTTTTTATTTCTTTTCTATGCTTTCTTTGCCTTATATTTGTTGATTGAGCAACACCTCACATATTTCTTATGTTGTTTTTACTGAAGTATGAGAAACACTGTCGGTGCAAAGCACTGGTGTAACATTTGATTTCAAGCTCATGAAGACTTTAACAACCCACTTTGGCTATTCCAGGTGATTAGGATGCCAACAAATTATTATATTGATAATAAATACAGCGAGAGTAACATGCCAGGCTGTAACTGCTCTCAAAGGTCACGGAGAACACCTGAACGTATTTGGAAATCTCCTTCACACTTACCACTGTGAAGCTACATTCCGATCCCTCATAGGCTTCTACAATTGGAAGCATAACTTTGCTAGTATTGGTAGTGTCACAAGAAATAAAAGCGCAGAAACGATATTCGACAGGTTAGAGGTACAACAAGCAATTTTCCTACTGCTGTACACGTATGACGTGAGACCGGAGACGCTTGTGCGTCTCGAGTCTCGAGTCTGGCTAGATTTTGAAGTAATTGACTGATGAGTTTTAATTGCTGTTCTGCCAGTTATACAAATGCGTTTTCTGATACAATACTGGGGAAGTAAAAAAGTTAGGTGCAGCACGACAAAAAACCGAAGCCCGCTTTTCTCTGTCTTTCTGTTGCAGGTGGCCTTTTTAAAAGCCAAGCTTTCAGACAAAGTCAATTGTACTGTCACCGCTTGGTTCCCCCTGTAATAGTGAGTTTATGCGCTACGTTGTGTAACTTGTCCTATACATGCAATGCTGGTACAAATTACAAGCATGTTATCTACATGCGATTTACTGCCCACATCATGCCATGTATACGAAACAAGGAAAGTGTAATGGTTTGTCGCAGATGATGACATCTCCCAGTGACGACTCCGCTGTATAAATATAGTTGAAGAATAACATCACACTTACTTTTACAATACCAATTAAGTAGACAACCTATATACAGATCGGGTCATCAGCTTTAACATCACATTTACCTTTATCAATTTCAAAAGTCATAACTTTCGCTTCATTGTCTACATGTCCACCAAGTGCGGCATCATATAGTTCTTTATATATTTCTCCATTTTTATTCTTCCTGTGCTGACTGAACAGACTCGCACCCACATCAACTGTTCGTACGGGGACTATTTCAAAGCTTTCTTATAGCTACCTTCGCAACAAAACTACCGAAATTACATCAAATATTCTTGCAACAGGCTGATATAACGTAGATTGTATGTCTTATACTAAATACAACAGCGAGTTGCAGCAGATTGCCTTCAACCAACGGTCGTAGGTTCGTAGCCTCTTCGGACCATGGCGTGGTCACGCCAACGCCAGATTTTTTGCTTCATGGGGCATATAATACTATCGCGTTATTACTCTCAGTCATGACGCCACAGATTCATTAACGGCCATGTTGCCCACTCTACACATTCTTCTCATTTCCACGACTCTTGTTGGCATGTTATCTGCGACACATTTTAAGCATCATTTATAGCTTCAGGTATCTATTGTACCTTTATATTTCTGAAGAGGAGCGTCGATGAACAAGTCGGTTTTGATCTGACGCGCACTTTCGACCATATGGTTGAGCGCTTCATCGCCTTGTGAAAATATTTCAAATACGTTTTCTTGAGGTGTCTGCCTCCACGTAAAATCGTGGTTATAGTGCTGGGGATCTAGCGGATGACGGAGCTCCGCAGCTATCGATAGTAAAACAGCACCAGAGAACAGAAGGGACCAGACGAAGTAGAACGAAAAGTACACAAAGCGCACTAAAACTTCTGTTAGTACGCCCTAGGTTAGTGTTGCTAGTTGCTAGTTTGAGTTGTTAGTGCGCCCTGTGTACGTGTCGTTCTTCTTCGTCTCGTCCTGTGTTCTCTGGCTCTGTTTTACTACGGATATCAACGAACAAGCCCAAAAGTACGTCTTGACCACCACTCTAGGCATGTCTACTGGCGATGAAACTGCGTCAGCTGCAGCCGCCATGGCAGCCGTCACCCTGGTTCCACTCCGTCACCCAAGGACTTTTTCCGGCACTGATGGTTATGACGCCTATGACTAAACTGGACTATATAAACGCTTACGAAAACAAATAATTTTGGATAACTTGGTAAGATACGCACTCAGAAAATAAGCAAAAGTGAAAAAGGCATGACATGTACATGGGCGCTATAACGTAAAACTATTCCAAACTTTCCTATTCCAATTCTGCTATGAGCCCTCCACGATTGGTCAAAAACCTTTTTCGACCACCCCCACTTCACCTGTCTATCACGCGACGTCATGAAAACCGCGATACCTCCCCATCTGATATGATGTGTACACACTGATTATGCATGATATGGCAGAAAAAAGAAAAACAGTTACTTCTGATTCGACCCCTTTTCGCCATTAGCCCTCGGCTATTGGTAAAAAGTTTTCGGGCTGCACCCACTTCACCTGCCTCTCACGCGACGTCACAAAACCGCAAGAACTAACCGCGTCAAAGTGACGTGTACGCGATAAAAATGCATTAATATGCCGAACAAAACTGAATTTTCTGCGGAAAAGCCGCAGGCTGCTCCGTTCCGAAAGGAATCAAAGATGGCTGACGCCGATCGCTCAGACGCTGGCTACTCGCACCTGCCGGAGAGCATGGGTGTATTTGCGTTATAATAAAACTTCTTGCGTGGCCGTGTAACGTTTTCGAGCACTTTCGGCACGTTTACCCCCTCATTCTCCCACTCTCTTCTTTGCTGAAAGTCCGTTTTAGCGTCATTCTTGAGCTTCCGTTGCTTGCCGCCGCGATTTTCGACCAGCCACCGCAAGCTAAGTAAGGGAAAGTCGACCAATCGTAGACGCCGGCACCACTCTCTTTCTCCGGTCATCGACTTTCAGTGCAGTGGCTCGGCCCCCTCGAATCTCTCTCGTTTTTGGGTTCTCCTCGCCTCTTGCCAGCCAATTAGGTACGACGAGCCGCTCAGTGTAGGCAATGTTATTCGATTTTCAGGCAAACGAAAGTGACCTCCTATGAACGAGGAGAGCGTTTGATTGGTCTCTTCAGACAACCCTGCGGGGGACCGCCTGGTGCTTGCGTTGGTGGTTACGCAAATTTGACGTCAGGAGATTGGAATAGAAACATATTGGAATAGTTTTACGTTATAGGGCCCCATGACTACTAAACAATAGAAAAGTTCACAGAGATTGAAATAACAATAAATAAATAAATAAAACTCTTGAAAACACGAAGGCATTTTCATGTACACATATATAACGGATTTTATATAATGCCTTTAAGACCACAGCGTAGAAGAGTGTCTGATTTGCGCACCGAGAGCATCTGATATGCTCACGGAAATATTGCACAAAACTCGACGACGTGTACGACTAGTCATGACAACTAAAGCTAGGGAAAATTCACTGGTAATGGAAAAAACCATGAGTTCGTGGTCAATGTCTACGTTATACTGTCGTGGTCTCTGCATCGTCCTTATTCTGTCATAGTGATTCCAGTGTTTTATCCCGTTGTGGTCACGACGTGTTCGTCGCGCCATCGACGTCACAAAAACCAAGATTACTATATCGTCGTCATTCAGTGGTCGCCACACAATCGCTGTCATGCCGTCATGGCTGTTATATCGTCGTTATTCAAGCACTATCGTCTAATATTTGGTTTGCATGCGTCGAATCCGCATGCACGAGAGCCATTAATTCATGCTAAGCAATGCGTTTCCCGCTTAATATGTGTCCTACTTGGTATTGTGTCTATATGGGCGAGTGATCGCTAAACACAATCGGAGAATCGGTTTTATTGTAACTATTAAGAAGTCCGCAAAACAGGTTTGCTAATTAGTACGGAACCTAGAGCTCTTCTCATATCGAGTAGACCAATTAAGAAACATCGATCCTACCATCTTTCTTAAGTTTAACCATTTGACCGACATATCTCTAATAGTGCAATTATTTATTAATTTGGCGAACGCCATAAATTTAGGAATATAAAGCTTTTACGAACAGCGCTTTCCCACTATCGAGGAATTGATCTTGGTATTCGTTTTTACTCTGCATGCAAATTGATTCAGCACATTTCATTAGCACCCTCTTCTTCCCTTTACAGACTGCAGCATTTTCTCCGTGTACATTTCCATGCGTTCTGCTCCTCAGCGAAGTAGACTGGAAGATTGTTTCTCAATCGGAGCGTGATGGAACGCCATGCAGAGTGAGTGAACGTATTAGACTTTTGCAATTCCCGCAACCGATCCTGTTCGCATGCTCCACATTTTGATTTGCCCCGAACGAATATGAAAATAAAGTGCATGACGTCACATGAACTCAGTCCTCGGGGAGTGGTGGACATATTCTCTGGGACAATTGTTTTTTAAAGATTTAATGTTTTCTTATGGCAAAAGAACTGGAACGGACGCCGAGAATTGCAGATGATTACGTACAGTGATGCTACTAGAAGGTTTGGTAGCGTAGTGGGATTTTCGCTAACGTGCGAATGGTTCTTAGGAAAATCTTGGACAAGCTTATTAGGCAATGCAATGAGGCTACGTAAAACAAAGGTTGCTACCCACCCCTAAAGTTTTCTAATGAATATAGCAAAGTAGCCGAGAACCCTGAGGAATATAGAGTGCAGCGGAGAATATAGGTGCGAAAGCTCCAGCTACAAATTTAACTCAGGCCCAGTCAAATCCGGCCGACACGACACCAGTCTTTCTCTGCGGCTGTTGCGGACAGCGTTTTCTGTCCTGTTGGCCACTCTGTCAGAATACGCCGACACCAACCGTCAGTGGGCGGATCGCAGACAGCCCTGTCGGCGTGGCATTGACGTGAACGGACTCTTCGGCAGAAAGTCACACGATTTTCTTGTCCCACTGCAACGACACGACGATATACGAAGGAAGCATAGCGGCGCATTCGAGGCCACAACCGTCCTTTTCAGATCGACGAAGTCCTTGTCCTGCACTGTTTCGTTCTATTGTGTCTAGCAGATACTTCTATGCTCTTTCTATTTGAGTTATGATGCTTCGACAGCAATGTACTAGTGGTAAATGGGTAGACTTGTACATGCTACAGAAGAAAAGTCACCGATTGCAATCGAAATTACTTCTTTTAAAAATGTACTTATTTACGGTAACCGTTTGCTTCCGCAGAAAAATAATTAAGCATATAGCAAAATAGGTCATCGATCACCTTAGCGTCACTTTCCTCCATACCTTTATTACATTGCAAAAGTACAGAAATTGAACGAGCAGGCCAGATTCTTTGAATGCGCCCTTGCCAACCCTTTACACTTTAGTTATCTTACCCAGGATCGCTTTTCAAAATTTCATTCGCGCGCCCCCTTCTATCTTCTTGCCAAAAACATGTGCAGCGACACAGAAAACGCGCTCTATTTGCGCACTTAAGAGAACGGCTTTGTAGCAATGTAGTGATACCTTGCTCCCAATATTTAGGTTATTCAATGCACTAGTACTCGGTTACGGGTTCTCGATGAAACGCAGCGCTCCATTTCAGCTGGGGCGCTCCCTTTAGGGCCAGTGAAGAAGTAAAAAATGGTATTAGAAGCTTTCCTAGCACTAACGTTCAAAGTGGGAGTTGCTGTCGAGGCATCCAAGAGAAGTTTCAATTTGTCGGCCAGCATCTGGGGTGCCTCCTTTCGGCACCCTGCACTCGTTAGTCATTTAGCTTTGAGTGACTAATAGTAACAGTCGCCAGCAAACGTTCACGTTCTGTGGAAATTGGACCAAATCTGTAATTAATCTTAACATATATCTGCATTTGCTCAGTCAAGAAATTGTGTTTGTGTTTTACAATCGAAAAATAACATAAGTATACACGGGTTACGCAATATTACAACGAAGGAAACGCGCGTTCAGCAGCCAAAAAAATCATGTGTGTGATAGAAGTCACAGACTTGACTAAGCGAACCATAATTTATAATAAAATTATTATAAGAGAAAAGCTCAAACTTGCACATGATTCCAACAGTGTACGAGTAATGAGCACGCGTGCCACGTTCATGTGATCGAGGTGTAACTGCTGGGAGCTAACCGTGCGCAGGAGGTAACCCATGTACATCTCTACGAACCTTCAGACCATAGTTCCAGCCAAAATAAACTGCTCAAAGTTGCATCGCCCGTCAGAGCTTGTGTTTTTCAAAAAAGAGTAATTGAATTGCATTGAGAGTTCGTGAACAAACAAATTAATTGCTAACTTACAAAATTACTAAATACGTGCTTGATAACAAGTAATTTATTACGTGTAATTCATTACCTACAAATCTGCAACTTGGCGATGTTTAGGAGATGCATTCTCAGTGTGTTGGCTCATTAGGCTGAAAGCAGCTGCATTTGATCAAAATAGCCTCTGAGATTTTGTACCATGTTGAATATCGGAGGCCATACACTAAAAACGTTTTTTGTTTGCTTCTGGGATAGACGGTGCCACAAAAGCAACGCACGCTGCAAATTATGTTTCAAGTACAGTGCAAGATGTGTAGTGCTGACATGATATATTCAGTAAATGATCGAAAACATACAAATTGCGGGTGTGAGCAGCATTGCATCACTGAGAACCGAACTGATATGAGCGCCCAAATTTCGGAAATCGCTTATTGCTGATTTTGGTAGCGGGTTATCGTTTTCCGTGTATGCCGCCATTACCACTTTTACAGCGAAGCTGTACATGGCTAGGGATTCCGTGAATTTTTGTTATCCGTGAACAAAAACTATCATCATCAATGGGTCATGCAACCGTAAGCACTCATACTCCCGCAAGCAAGCAAAAAATACAATGGTTCATAGCCTCGTAAGGCAGAGGCTACAAGCGCTCAACAAAATGAAGCGAACAATGTTTAAGATCTTTCTAGTCACGCATGCAACATACAGAACAGCATGTCGAAAACTGTCATCATGAATGGCTCACACTCCCGTGACAAATGGCTCATACCCCGTAAGCAAGCAAAAATGCAAGGACTCATAGTCCAGTAAGGTTCATGGCTACTCTCTTTGCGTGAATTAGCTGCGATGACACTACCCCTGTTGTCGTGAACGTGTATCGACTTGAGAAGTATCAAAAATGTGATTGCAGTTGCGAGTGAAATAATGACCACTGTTCAAAAAAATAAACGAGTTTGCGTACATGTTGTCACGATGACCACCTACCAAGACAATAAATGAGTTTGTGCCTATGTTGAACATGATGTGTCACTTCCCTGCCATGTGCTACACGGCTTCGCTGATCAACCACCTTCACAGAGTGCAACGGCTCATGATTTTTTGTTTGCATGCCGTATGCCGTGAAGGATAGTTCATTTCATATTGATTTAGCCAGAACCTATCCACACTGAAATCGGGAGGCCAAACCAATATCCTGTCGCTCTGGCATCACAGGGCCTTTTCTTGAGGCCCGCAAGTAGTGGGTGCAGCGCCTACTTGGCTGCAAGCATGCTCTTTGCTGTACAGAATCCAAACAGGTTCAGTAGCTGGAGATCTTACGGCTGGTTATTTTCATTATTATAAATTTTATCTAGCAATAGGGGACCCCATGATTGGGTCAATGAAAGGTGGAATTATAGGCATGCTAATTACTCAATGTATGAAAGGCCACATAGTGAACGACAAGCACGGCTAAAAACATAATTGGAGTAAAAAGAAAAACTACACAAGTGGCGGAACAAGGAAATAAGGCGAGCTATTGAAGAGCTTAAATAGGCTTCTAGGGATCATCAAGAAGCCAAAAAGTTGGGATTACAAGAAGGAAACGGTACTGCTTAGAGGGAACAAGTACAGGGAAAATGAAAGGGCTGCGAGCGAACTAGTGCAAGATAGAACACCTGTACTGGTGAATGTTGCATGTATAACATTCGCAACACAGAGGAACGCGCACCAAAAAATTCTGGAACCATGTGTGCAATCGAAGCTTGAACTCAAAGTTCTCGCACCAGAACAATTCGGGAACCATATTAAAGCAGTCGGAGCTTCCGCTAAATATTCTCAAACGGCTATAAGATATGGTGGAAGGAGTGGAGGGTCAAGGGCAGCAGTCTGAAAGCGGAGGCATGAGTTTTGGCGCTGCCAAACAGTAATATACAAAGGAGACCACATCAGAATAATTCTACGGCTATTTCATTACACAATATTCATACAACGGGTGAGTACGTTGTGGAGGACGGTACGTACAGGAAAAAAAATCGTTTCCATCCTCATCTTTCATGAAAAAAAGAAACACACACACACACACTGGCCAACGCCGCTCTAGGACCTCGCATGGTCGTGCCGCATGATTGGACCATGCGCCAAAAACACAGACACCTATAACCCAGCATCAGTCGCTGCTTCAGAGGCGTGTGCAGACCGCAGCCCGTCGCTTGAACACTCGATAAACGTGACTCTCCCTGTACGGTATGCTGTTATTAGAAACCGAGGGCGCTAACACGTAAAGCGGTTTCAAACTACCAGAACCTTGCGCCGAGCGTATAGCTCATAAAACCTGGAGCGCTCGCCGAAGCCAGCCTGCCGACTGCCCATAGATGGCATCGCTGCATATGCCATATGGCGGTGCCCATGAAAAAAAGAAATGCTTGTAGGGTATCGCAGCCCGCCATACTTTTTTTATTGTGTTCGTGTGCGAATATAATTTACCCATCTCAGCTTGCAAAACAAAGGTAGCGTTGCCAGGGTCATGTCATGCAGCCAGCAAACCATGTATGTCGGAACAGCGCAACTCGATGAAACATGTAGGAGAGCGAGCGCCGCCTCGCCAGTTGTCTCCACCTGCTTGCGTTCACACACACATCTGTCCTTCAATGCTCTGCGGCGAAAACAATGCTGCTTTGTGTGCGCGCACGTCTTTAGGCATTAAGGAAGAGGTCTGTACGCTCAAGTTGATTCGCGTTGAAGGCGTACCGGACGGCGCCCATAGTACTGAGAGTCCTGCCAACACTCCACCTGTTTCTGGATACAGATCCAAGCAAAAAAAAAATGCATATTCACTGCTCTTATCTGAATACATGTAAGGCGAAGCTTAAGTCAAGTGATGTGTACGAAATCCTATACAACTACATCTGTGCCTAATTTCATAACTGTGCAATGTGGGATCTCAGGCAATTTTTATTTTCATCCACAGCGAAAGGCCACAGTTTCATTTGTTATGCCTATTATGCGTTTCTATAATTTTATGTTTACGCGCTACACCACTCAGAGCTACGGCGAAATGAACACAAATCAGGTGGATACCGTGTGATACGGTGCTACGCAGTGATGTTTCGACGACGAAGGTAATATATGACGGGTCTCAAGGAAATAACGGTGATAGCAGGTAGGCATGTACAGATTCGACACACATTTGGCTATATTTAGGGATTCCGCATCTCTTGTGACATTGTGGAGTATACCCATCTTAGAGGATTGGCTCGGGATGGGTGCACACCTTGTGTTGCACGCCGAAGGACTAAGCGAAAAGAAAAAACAATCAAGAAAGCAAAATAATCCGTTGTATGTAATGGGTCATTCTACTATGAAGTCAGTGCGCTTTAATGTTGCCTATAAGCCGAAATTCTGCTGCCAGGATTCAAACAGATTTTTTTTATTGTTGCGCAGTACCGAGGTGTGTTTACTTCCAATATTTTGTCTATCAAGGGTGCGATCAGAGATATTTTGTTCGATATGCGTTTTGTTCGGTTGCTGCAACGTCAGAAAGTTTCAGTATGCAAAATTTGTGACAGCAGGGCTGAGAGAGCAGCCAATCAGGAAGCGGTGACCTCCCCGGAAGTTTACTTCCGTCTTTTGTCGTCTGCTTGCAGACACTATATACTACAAAACGAAATGTTTCTCGTCTTTCAAATGAATGAAATCTTTGTCTGAAAAACTGTATTTTTTCTTCTCATGCCCAAACACGTTTTCAAATATTAGTACGTGTGACTACTGCAATTTAAAACTATTAGTTTGTTTGCGTCGTCTCTAGGTGGTGTCGCGCAGAGCGAGAAGAAAAAAAAACGACGGGAAAAGTGGCGCACTTTTCAAGAAGCAGCGACAACATTCCAGTGGCTCGCTGGCACCGATGATGGGGTCGATTTCTCTGTACAACCAACGAATCATTTGTTTCGAGAAACAAAAACGACTCCGGAATTCACTTTCTGCTATTTCTTCAAACGCGTTTCGCACCGCCACCCGCTCTGCTCATTCCTCTAGAAACACCAGCGCAACAACCTATGTTCCCAACGGAAGCGCCATTTTCTCGAATTGAACTATGAATTGGATCCGAACATGCCATGCCGCAGCCGCCGGTTGGATCCAATGCAATCTACCAGACGCGCCATGCGAAGCCGTATGATCGCTCCAAACTTCCCAGCTCCCGTCGGGTTCGGCGCCTTGCAGACGAAATGCTCGGGGGGAGGATGATTGACAGGAGCGTGTCGTCATTTTGTCGTCACCAAAAACGTGACCGCGCCCCGCGGCTGGCGACGTCGGCGCGGAGTAGGCCAATCGCGCGCGCAGGTAACCGAGTGAACGCGCCGTACAACCATCTCCGATCGCACCCCAGCATACAAGCGGATTAGCTCGTTTGCTTGTGCTATCATTGCACGCTGATAGGAACTTCGCATACACATGCACAAATATGCGCGCCGAGATACTGAGAAACCCAGCCAGCGGATAGCGGCGCACAGCAGCAGAGGGCCCACTCCATCCGTGAGGCTCGCGGAAGACAGATTCACTTTAAAAGAGAGACAGAGAAACATTTCTGGTGTCATTGATATTAAAGCACGGCGCGCGGCTATACGAAAGAGCCGCTGGGCAGGGCACCGCTGAAGACGGGCGCTAGTTTGAAATTGAACTCGCTTCTTTCGAATCCATACTGTAAATGTCTGAGTATTGCCCGAAGGTTGGGCGGTTGGAATAAATTAATCTGACCGTCGCGTCTGTCGCTGCCATTGCGATATAGTGCGGCGGCGGTTTCTTCGTATCCTGCTGTGTATGTGGCCACCTATGCCTTGGGAATGGCAACCATTAGTGCTCCGCATCTTCTGCAGTGGTTTCGATGGGAAAGATCCTCGTGGCGGTGGCTACAGATATTTTATCTAAATGAATGCCCCAGTTTTTAGACGAGGCTTTATTTAGTCCAAGTGCATGAGCGGCGTGGCATGCTTGCACGCGCCAAGACGGCGTAGCCGGGAACATGGAGTGGTATAGCGTTAAGTCTAACTGCTAATGAGGGGACGCTGTTGCGGTCGGTGTGATGCGATTGTTACATACTGCGAACTCGTAAACTATGTTGCCGCTTTTTGCTAGCTTATATTTTTTGCAGAGTAAAACTTGTCATTCTACCTTTTATGTAAAATCAACCTGCAGCAGAGGCTCGCCGGTATTTTAAATCAGTATTTTGTGCCAGCAAGAAACGTCGTGAAAAGTGTACATGCGATAATCCATCCACTTTAACAGCCCGTTCTACACATTAGCTTATAAATTGCAAGTCAGTGGGCTTGACGTATCAGCTTTCCCCCAAAATACCTGTCAGTTGTCCTTATCTATGTTTTCAACGTGTGAATACTAGCGGGGTTTACGTTCAGCATTTGTACAGGTCGCAGAGGCGCTGTGGTGGCATCTGTTATGTCCGTTACTTACTTTAGATTAAACTGAGGACCATCTATTCTGACTGTACGACATTATCAATGACATTGCGTTGCTTCAATGTCAATGCAGATGTGTTGTGTTGGCGCTTGTGTGCTGTCTCCATGGATCCTGAAAGTCTGGCTAAGAGGAATACGTTTCTGATTTACAATCTCCTACGTAATTGATGAGACCCTAGTAGAAATACGAAATAGCAGCTTGTCATACAAAATATGCAAGTAGTTTACACGGGAAAGTGAACAACGCGAAATTTTTAGCTCATGTTATCATTGTTCTTTTTATATGGTACGGTGCACTTCAGCAAAAATATTTAATTCAGTGAGGACCGTACATCGCAATTTCCATGTTGACAGCAGAAGCACAAAGCTGAATTCTCAGAAGATTTCAGCATTTTCTGTTTTTATACATTAGTGGAACAAAAGGCAACGTGCAGTGCCGAGTGTACGCAAGTTGTTGCCAAGCCGATGGGTAAAATAATCAGATAACAAGCTGGCATACCATAAAAAAAGCCCTACTTCCGCTTCACCCACAAATACCGTGACAGAAAAATAAATACAAAAAGAAAATGTTTAATTTCAAAGTGTCGGCTTCATGACACTCAGAGTATCTTATCTAAAATTCAATACTTCCATTCTATCTACAAAGTAAGTAATCTATTGTGATAAGATGTAGGTATAGCAACTACCACAATAGCATTGAAATGAAAAGAGACATTTATTACAAAGTTCAGTGCTAAATATCCGTTGAAGAGAAAGTTCATAGCAGTGTAGATGCTTGAGGGTGCCCCTGCTGTCTTCCTAAAGTCCAGCTCTAAACTTGAACTGCATCAATCGCATAGATTTGCTAATTTGGCGAGATCATTTGCTGAAGTATACGCAACATGTTAAAAAAAACGTTATTTTCATCCCTGATATTTTGTGTTCTTTGTTTTCTTTATATTCCTAGGGTGGCTTGTGTGCGAGTGGAATTTGTAAGCCGACGCGGTCGTTTCAAGAACACAAGCGCTTCAAGCAGGACTTCCTCTCTTCGGTCATGTGTCATCGTTATGGCATCGGCTGCAGGGACACCAAAGCTAATCGCAATCAAATTTCAGCATACAATGTTAGCAGCAACAGAGGAACTGGGGAGCGAAATGTTGTTATGAACACTGGGCGAAAGCTTGGCGTAAGCGTTAACTCAGGTCCCGGCAGACGCCGTGCGGAGGCGAGCGGTACTATTAAACACATCGCCGATGGCGCTGACGGACTACATCGTACACGTTTTATTTACGGCGACGATGCCATATCTGGCGTAAGAGCCTCAAGTGGCGCTAAAGCTGAAAACGTTGATGCTATTGAAGGTGCTAGTAGACGTCGTCGCCAGAGGCGATCGTTACAAAAAACCCATACTAGCCTTAACGACTCCTTGTATAAAAAGCTACTGCAAGAAATAGATGACGACAGCGATGAGATAATCCCTTTACGCACAAACAGAGGTGGTATGGAGAATTGGGCTGGGCCAGGAAACGGGGGTGGAGCTGGCGTCCGACGAATCTGGGATCGCCATCGGTACGGCCCAACCGTCAGAAGTCCTTTCGACTCCGGTCACAGCAGACACAGTACTGGGCGCCATCGCGGCCTTGGTGGCGGTCGAGCATTGGCCATGCTTGCTGCCGCAGGCCTCCTCGCCGGAGGCAGCAGCCGCAGAGGAAGCAGCGCGATTCATGGCGTAACGGTCAACCGTGGCGCAGGAACTTACGGTGGTGCCTCAAGTCGCTCTCCCAGCAGCGGCCGCGCTTCTGCGGGTAGGCGAAGCATTAGCCGTGGCGCCAGCGGAATTGGAGGGAGTAGGAGGGGGAGTAGCAGCCGTGGAAGTAGGAGCCGTGGTGGCAGTGCTCGCGGAGCTGGCGGCCGTGGGGCACGAGGATAATTGGTTCTAGGCCTGTAACCAGGAAAAAGAGCTACCGTGCACGTCAGTGAGGCTCCTGGCTTGGGAAAACCTTTTGTAAGTGCTGAAGTGTTGTGCAGTAAGGCGACCAATTCTTCAGCAAGTATTACTCGCGATGTCAGTGGTTGACATTTCAGGTTTTATTTTGACATTTCAGAGATGCTTTAAAATTCATGCAAATTATCTTTAAGGGAACAAAAAGAAGAAATAAAAATGCATAATGAGACAAAGCGAATGTGCGTATCCAAAAAAAAACTGAAATACGTGACATGTTCATGTTAAGAATAAGCGCGTTTACCAGGGACACCCTGTGGTCAGAGCCACGTGTAATAACTGCGGTCTACGGTCGTGCTACCCACTGTGCTGCATAATAGAAGCTGTCTGAGCATACTGTCAAGGAAATTCATCGGCAGGATACAGAAATGAAGGCAATAGTGTGCTAGTGGCGTTTGGTTTACTGTATTGGTTAAAATTGTTGTTTAACAGGTCGAGGTCAAGGAAAAATAAAAGATGTAGCGTAATGTTAAATAATTATAAGGGCCATATCTCATTGCCACAAGGCGTCATATTCGGCGCGCTGGCGCTACTGAATTACATCGGGCAACGTCGAGGCAGTATCCTAGACTACCTAATTCTTTCCTAAGGAAGCACGTCGCACTCGTGAGCCCAAGAGAAAGGTACTTTATAAATGACGGTACATTACACAAAATACAAACCCTCAATGCGCTTCACTGCCAAGTATGCGGCTTGGTAATGGCAATTGTTCACACGTCTTGTTCATTTTTTTTACAAAGCCAGCAGTTCCCAACGCATCTGAATTTTTTTCCTTACATTCTTACGTAGCTCTTCTATCTTGCCAATTTGAAGGCTCTGAGACAATACTCCCTAAAATGTTCCAGGAAATATTACCCCTTGCTCTCCGCAATCTCTCTCTCTCTATCTGTTGGTAATTTGAGCCAAACAACCTGTCTGTTCTTCGCTACACTCTACCATCTGCTCACACTATCATGGAAGGGGACGCTCCGCCCTCAGCAGACATCTCATTTTAAATTAAACATCTGAAAGCGAAAGCTTTACTAGCCGCGAACTTGCGATTTAGCCGTGGCCGTGCTCATGACGTCAGGGGGCACATGACGTCAAACCGCGTTCCTCGTCGTTGCGTTCGTTTCTGCTCACTTCGCCAGCTGCGTCGCATGCCTGATAACATGTCGCAGGATTGTAAAAGAGAGCTCATGTGCGCCGCAACCACAGTTGAGGCGGCAGTATGGACGGCGAGAATTCTCATAAGCAGGAGGAGGCCTGTAATTGACATCGGAACTAGATGAAGAGGAAACGAATCGCCCAAAAAACAGACGAATAGCGCGCCGAACAACTGGCTAAACGCCGCAACATAGCTAGAGAACCAGACTAACCTGCACTTGCAATCAAGGTTAACCTATGCCTTAGCTTTCGCAAAGTATATCCTGGCATAGACGAGCTAAGCCACTGCCAATTTTTTGTTCTCTTCTCGTCGGTGCTCACCTCGTTGAAGTCTACGTTTTAGTATACATTTCAAAAATACAGACCTAGGCTTCATCCCAGAAGACGTCTTATATTTCCCTTGCGCGGTAGAATTGCTCCTGACCCGCCGTGGATGCTTAGAGACTACTGTGTTGGGCTGCTAGGCAGAACTTCGCGGAATCGCATACCGGCCACGGCGGCCGCCTTTTGATGGGATTGAAACACGAAAACACCCGTGTACTTCTATTTAGGCGCACGTTACAGAACCCCAGGTGGTCGAAATAGATTTGCTCCTGTTTCTGCTGAGCAGAATAATTCTCTACAATTTCCCAAGATAGAAATGACGGCAGAGCTCGTCTGCGATGGCTGTACTGGTAACCTAGCGTGTTCGAGACACAAAGACGAAAAATCCGCAAAGCGTAACCGCTGTGAGAATAGGCCGCGCTATCCTAACGCCTTTGACGCTAGGGTAACCTAACCTCAGGTAACCTAAACGTAACGCCAACCTAAGATAACCTAACCAAACGTGGGCGAGACACAAAGCCAATAATCCTCTCAATGTGACACCAGGCTGTGGCACTCAACCGCAGTTTCTAAGGCGCTGTGCATTTACTTCACTCAAAGGGGACCACTGAAAAATGCTCCTGACACTGTCATACGAAAAGCTTGCCAAGAGCGATGATACTGCACCACCAGAGTAGGCCGCGACTCTACTACGTCCCCTACTGCTCCACCGGAAAAATCAGTGATGATATTTTCTTGTTTTCTTTTAAGTTAGAGCGCCGTAAGGGGCAACAAAGGTTTAATTTGACATGACTGACTCAGCACCAGCACCAGTCCGACGCACCTTCAGACACAGCGATCACCAAATCGTGCGTCCATGCCGACTGCTTCACCACGCGGGCAGCCAGCATAAGGGCGTAAACAAACTCAACCCCACTCCGCAATGTTGGCATGGCTAGGGCACAAACGGATACAACACGCGCTAAGGAACCTCCTCCGTAGTGCCTAGGCAGAGTCATTAATTCAAGGAGCAAATTCTCCACATATTCTCACTCACGCCCACTCTTATCCGCAGTCCGGCCATTCTGGCCGTGAGTTTACGCACACTTAGCACCGAGTCCCCTTAGCGGGGCCATGCCAAGCCTCAGCTACTTATCATATTTTCATAAAGATGGCGGTAGCTGTCTATTCGGTCATATCGGTCGACGAGTTTGGCCCTGCCATTGTGCCACGCAGCCGCTGGTGAAGTCGGATACGTAAATTCAGTGATAATGCGTGCGGGAAATTATCCCTTTCCGAGTAAATTTCGGCCGCAGTTTTGGATGAAAGGGAAAAAGTGAATCTTTGTGATATTGCAGGCAATTTTAAGATCTGTGTAGTAATTATTACAGCTATGCCTTTGAGGAAGCCATCACTGAAAAGCGACATCGCACCCTTTTCAGTGGAGGGGGCAAACTTGGAGTCTGTCGGTTTCAATTTCTAATAAATTTTGTTCTTTAAAAGTTGGTGTGGCGTTTCCGAATAAAACGTGAACTGCGATTTGTTTTACGAATAGTCGATAAGGTGACTTGGTCAGAAACACAATAAAGCTGCGAGCCACCTCTGTTTGTTGACGCTTTAGAGCTACGCCTACGAGGAATAGATGTCGCGAAACGACATCAAAAAGTGGTACATTTGAAATTTACTTCTATTGCTGTCAAGCCGAGATCTTGAATAAACTATGTATTGTTTCTGAACACACACACAAAGACAAATGTGTGTGCGTGCGTGTGTGTGTGGGGGGGCGAATTTGCGGGGATATTTTCGAAATATTACAGAGAAAATTGTCGCAGATAGGGAATTTTCGTGCATAGGATTGGGAATTATGCTGCAAGGTACGAAAACGTTAGCCTGCGCTTTAAACTTGACCCGCAGCAGCGCGGCGATCAGTTATTGCCGCAGCGCTTGAGTATACGTGCACCATGTGCGAGCGCTTATTTGTTTATCGAGGGCACAATTAAGCGCAACACGCTCGCTTCATTGAACTCGAACAGCATGCTGCTAGTCAGCCAAGCTAGCGAGCGATACACCTTGTCACCCACCGTGGTTGCTTACTGGCGATAGTGTTGAGCTGCTAAACACGAGGTAGTGGGTTCGAATTCCGGTCACGGCAGTCGCATTTCGATGAGGGCGAAATGCGAAAGCACCCGTGTACTTAGATTTAGGTGCACGTTAAGGAACCCCAGGTTGTCAAAATTTCCGGAGTCCGCCACTACGGCGTGCCCCATAATCAGAGCGGGGCTTTGGCACGTAAAACCCCATAATTTAGTTAATTTAGTTTTATTGCACCCTGTTCCGGATGCTCTGGCGTGCGATAATACATGTTCCCTCCACACGCCAATCACACTAGACTAGAGCGTCCGATTTTCGCCGATGTAGCGTAACTGCGCCACGCGTGGATCGCGTCCGCGTTATGCCGCGATATACCGCACCTACGGCTTGCCCACCTTAATGCGCTCTTCTTCGAGCGGAGGCAGAACGCATCGAAGCCCTGTTATTGAACGCAGACAACTAGATAGAGAAAACCCCGCCTGTACTACTTCACAATAAAACAACTTCGCAAGCGCGCACCAGCGTTGCAACAGCGCCCAAAGCTGCTAGCAAAGTATACTAACTGTGGGCCTTGCAGATGTGCGAGACCTTGGGCCCTATAACGTAAAACTATTCCAATGTGTTTCTATTCCAATCTCCTGACGTCAATTTGCGTAACCACCAACGCAAGCATGGGGCGGTCACCCACAGGGTTGTCTGAACAGACCAATCAAACGCTCTCCTTGTTCATAGGAGGTCCCTTTTGTTTGCTTGAAAAACGAATAACCTTGCCTACACTGAGCGGCTTGTCATATCTAATTGGCTGACAAGAGGCGAGGAGAACACTGAAGTGGAGAGGGATTCGGTGGGGCCAAGCCACTGCACTGAAAGTCGATAACCGGATGAAGAGGATGGTTCCGGCGTCTACGATTGGTCGGCTCTCCCTTTCATAGCTTGCGGTGGCTGGTCGAAAATCGCGGCGGCGTGCAACGGAAGCTCAAGAATGACGCTAAAACGGACCCTCAGCAAAGAAGAGTTGGCAGAATGAGGGGGCAAACGTGCCGAAAGTGCTCGAAAACGTTACACGGCCACGCAAGAAATATTATTATACGCAAATACACCCATGCTCTCCGGCAGGTGCGAGTAGCCAGCGTCTGAGCGATCAGCGGCAGCCATCTTTTATTCCTTTCGGAACGGGGCAGCCTGCGGCTATTCCGAAGAAACATCGGTTTCGTTCAGCATATTAATGCATCTTTATCGCGTACACGTCACTTTGACGTGGTGACTTCTTGCGGTTTTGTGACGTCGCGTTACAGGCAGGTGAAGTGGGTGCAGCCCGAAAATTTTTTACCAATAGCCGAGGGCTAATGGCGAAAAGGGGTCGAATCAGAAATAAATTTTTCTTTTTGCTGTCAAATCATGCCTAATCAGTGTGTACACATCATATCAGATGGGGAGGTATCGTGGTTTTCGTTACGTCGCGTGACAGACCGGTGAAGCGGGGGTGGTCGAAAGAAGTTTTGACCAATCGTGGAGGGCTCATAGCAGAATTGGAATAGAAAAGTTTGCAATAGTTTTGCGTTATAGCGCCCCTTCTGCTGATACAGTGAACGGAATACATACTCACTTTACGTCACTTCCGCTGGGCGGTAATGGCGGCGTCTTTCTTTTTCAGTTCCGTTACGAAAAACACCGATTTCAACGAGCTCTTGAGATAGTTTGACCTATGTTTCAAGCGTAAGATTTTGCGCATAGGCTACTGCATGTGTAAATTATCTGAAAGTGGGCTTCATATGCGGTGGAAAATTTCGTTGCGGTTTGCCTTTAAGACAAGATAGATTGATCGCATGAGCTCTCCAAAGGTGTCAAGTGTCGCTCAGTTTGCACCCTCTGACTTAAAAAAAAAGACTTCGTGTCGGCAAAACTACAAATTTGTAGACTCAGCAGGCACATAGAGTCTGTAGTGGTATGCTATGCGCGCAGACTGCTATGTTTTACTCTATTTACAGAATAAAATAGGCAACTTTAGTAACCTTGGCTTACAGCCGTTGTCTTCCGCTAAGTATAATCGAACGTTGTACCTCAGCTGCCCCTTATAGTTTCTTAAAGCGTCTGTTCCTTTCCTCAGATGTAGGTTATGGCGTGCATAATGATCGCGCTGCGCTGCTGCCGTTTTGTGTATTCTGTCGCATAAGTCCCCGGAGCGAGAAGCTCACGCTTCGACGGTACGTTGTCAAGGCCAACAGGGCACCTTCAGATTTAGTATGGAGCGGGCGCAATATTGTGCTTAGCGCAAGAATTTGGCGCGACCGCTCGGATGTTACACTGTTTGCGGCATTTCATCTGAACAAATGCGGTCATTAGAACAGCGGCGGAAATTTGGTTCTTTTCATTTTCCCTTGCGCATGGCTCCAGGGCTAAACATTGCCCCTTTAGTACAAATTGTTACAGTGCACCGCGTAGTAGTTACGCGACGGAGCGCAAAATCTGGCTCCATGTTCTCTAGACGCATTAAGTAAGAAGTCTAGTGATTTTCATACACCGGCGAAGAAAGTTGCCGATGCCGGAGGTGGCGAAGACCTGGCGCCATGCCCGCCAATGACGCCGGCCCATAAACAATGGAAATCAAAACGATGCATGCAGAACACGATCCCTGGATTCGTGATTACGAGAAGATGGCTTGGGTAGTGTGGTGCCACCGTGCCTACAAGGTGATAAGCACCACATTAGGCTTTGTATATGAACGTCGGTAAAAGAGGCAGAGTAACTGGATGAGCACTTACGAGCTTTATAATAATGTGGCCTTGCGTTAGTGTTCGGGAAGCGTGCCTGTCCAGAATGCTTAGGTTCCGCGTCCTAGTTGCGAGCATTATGGAAAAGGAGTCGTGGTTGTACTTCACTAGGGGTGTGTTCAGAGTTTTACAATGTCTTCTATAATTGTGCGTATGGTATGATTACCAGCAACATATTTTGTGCTCTAAGGGCGTCCATATGTATACCGTATAATAAGCTGGAATGAACATATATCACTCTTCTGGTTAAAGGGTCCTCGGCACGCGAATTCCCTGTTTTATGAATTCGTTGGTTACGAAAAGAAGCAGATGCTTTGATGCTGTGACTGATTTTCCTTTCAGTGCATTCGAATAAATGTGCATTCTTTTCTGGCCACAGTAAGCAATGAAACAAATACATTGGCAAAACTACCGCGGCTCGAAATAGAATGGTATCATCGGTGTCAGAAGAGCTTTTAAGTGTGCGAACTGGGCCCTTCGTCAGGAAAATAACAGTAAAAAAAAATCACTATTGTATGTGCTTGAAGACGTTAGCCATGTGGTCCTTAAAGATACCACAAAGTGATTTGCGAGTGCTTTCAATAATCCAACCTCCCCGAAAAAAAAGTGAATCCATTGAGTTCAAGCACACCTTTTATTGTTATTGAAGCACCATTCTGCATCCTCGCTGAAACGCTTTATTATTATGGTGACACCTCGATGTGTTCTATATATGGAATTAAGCAGCCAGCTGCAGCTTTCCGTGCACTATAATGGAATGCCGACTTTGTAGGACGACGGCAAACAGACATTCATCAATCAACTACAATGCAGCGGCTGGAAGCTATTCCTCCAACCCTGTATCCGAGAAAACTACTCCACGTGGCTTCTCAGAATTCTGGCGCAGTTTTCAGTTGAATACGCTTGATACCGAAATACGCAGTCGCTGTAGGGATGTGTTTCCTCTGTAGGTTTTTAGGACCTTTGCTTGGCACTGAAAGCAGCAACCCTGAGGCTTGCTTTCGAAAGCAAAATTAAGGAACCAGAAACGACCAAGTATTGGCACACTGGGTGAATGAATGAGTAACGGGTCACTCATCTTTATGACTTATATGAAGACCAATAGCCACGCGTTCAGTTTGTCATTGAGGTAGGGACAAAATGCACTAATAAACACAACGGTGAAAAGTGAGTCTGACCGGGAAAGATAACGTGGCGCTTTTTTCGCAGTTTTTCACGAAGGCGCCGGGACTCCTGAGCTGTGCATCAATGTCGCTACTCAGAAATGGTCAAAATAGAATTTTATTTTTTTCCCCAAGTCAGTTGCGAAATGCATTTTTCATTAACACCTTGAAATCTTGAACGAACTGAGACCTAGTGCATACGCATAGCCATGCGTCGGCTACTTGGCCAAACACCCGTAGTTATCCTCAGCAAATGAGTTTAAGCTCGATCGTATGTACAGCTAATACAAAGTGAGCCGAATGATTATGAGTTAAAAAAACTTTATTGACAACATAGTGCAGGCAATGTTGTGTATGTCACACTCAGGTGGCTGGCTTGCTTAGTCTGGGAAGCTATGGCCCTCAGATGTCCGCCTAGCTCAGTCCACCAGTCCTTTTGTCTTTCCTTCTGTCTAATTTGCAGTGTTCTAGAATGTCTCTATATCATTTGGGGGTAGGCGTCCGAGTACGGTTACCTCTCGGGGATGGCCGGTTGGTACGACCTCGGGCTGCAGCATCAGCCGCTATGTTCCCCGCAAGAGAACCTTGTACCGGCGTCCACTTGATATGAATGTCTGGTAGGTTGTGTAGCTTGAGTAGTATAATGAGTGCCACTATGTATATGTTTACTTCCTGAAAGTTTCTGCATGCGGCTTGGGAGTAATTAAAAACTTCAATTGGTGCCAGACAGGCTGTTGTAGGGAACGCAATCGTTGCCTCTTCTATCCAGTTGATGTCAATCTGAGAGTGAATGTTCCTGCACTAAGCTATTTTCCTGTTGTGTATGTGACGCTCACCGTGTGCGCCATCTCGCAGAGCAGCGCCGACGCTGAGCAGCGCCGACGTATCTGGTTGCGGCATCTTTCTCCCACGCCTTCTTAAGTGCTTTCACCATTGCCTCTTGTATGCCCTTGTGGTGCACCGGGTGCGTGTTGGGAGGTGTATTAGCAGCCGTAATGGGCTCTCTGAGTTGGAGAGATATGCATTCGTGTTGGTTGGATCGCTCGAATCAATCTTTGCACCCAATTCGGCGTAGGGTTGCTCTACCAGGTTCCGTTAGCTTGAGTCACTCCATTTGGGTGACTGCGTGACCTTCCGCTAACTCCTCCCAGGTTTTGTGAACACCCTGAGCAGCTTCTCTGTAGAGGATTTTGCCGAGACACCCAGCGCAGGTTCATGCGCTTGGCGGATAAGAATGTTCAACTTCACGTTTTTCGCGTTCTTTAGTGCGAAATAGGGAGTGATGCAGATGATGCGGCAGGTGGCTACGGCTTGTATTAGATTTGGGTGCCTTCTTCCTAGAGCCCGTGTGGTTTGCTTGCGACCCGTTTCACCAGATGTGTAACTTGAGGAATGGTACTTTTAAGCTTCTGTGAGGTGGCCGAAACCGCTCCGTGCTTTTGGAGAATTAGCCCCCGTACGCGCAGATTATCAACGATGGGATGATGAGGCCACTAAGCTCCACTTCAAGATCGGGCGTTCAAGGCGATGGTCGACCTCTTGTTGTTCTGCACAGTACAAACAGTTCGAATTTTTTGGGCTCAAAGGTTGAGGCCGCGCGCCTTCAGATACGTATCCGTACAATCGGTGCCTTCCTGCAAGGCATCTTGTTTCCCCGTAGAGCCTCCTCTTACTCAGAATGCAATATAGTCCGCGTAAATAGCGTGAGTCAGTTCCGCGATACAGAACAGTGTGCCAGGTAATTTCGTAATTGCTAAGTTGTGGAGGTACCAGTGATCCCTGAGGAGTGCCCTTTGCGAAAACTACGAACTTTTTCCTGCGCAATCTTCGAAGGCATCGATAGCTGTTCGGTTACAGAGGAAGTCTCTGACGGAGTTGAAGACGCTTTGTCCACAGTTGGTATCTTGCATATTTTTCAAGATGTCCTCATGAGGCCAGTTGTGGAAGGCTCCTTTAACGTCAAGGGCTTGGACCCCACTCTGTTGGGTAAGACTGTGGTTGTCAATAACCAATTCTTTCATTTTTATAAGGATACCTTGTGCAGACAGGTTTGGTCGGAATTCAAATATGGTGTTTGGAATCTTTCGGTTATCTTCCAAGTGCGGAGAGGGCCCATCGCGAGCCATGTGCTCAAAAAGCTTTCCCGTTCACGACTTTAGCGACATGGGTCGAAGACATTGTAGTGTGGTGGCTTTGTTTGGTTAATGTGTGATGGTCAATGGTAGGCGTCGGCTGGCTCTGCACAAGTGACCAGGAGGCACTATGTGTCCACGTGGGGCAGGAAATTTGTCAGTTGTGAGAGTAGTCTGACGACGACAAAGTGTCGACATGATGAAAACGTAGGGTACGATGGCATGATAATGATAGCATGACGGCGGCCAAGCCGGAAGAAGGTGCATTGGCAATCGTGCCAGACAGGAAGTGCAGTCATTTTGCATTGAAACACACAATGTACGTCACAATCAAAGCAGTCACTTTGGTTTCTCTTATAAGTGACGCTTATCTTGATCCTTCAAGATCGCTCAGCCGTATTGCGACCGAACACGATATGTTCACCAACAGGGTTATATGTATAATTTTGAATATACTATTAGGCGTTTGTCATAGGAGCACCCATTTGGCGAAAACAACTCCTTTTCTTATGTTTGCATATGTGCAGCTTTGACGAGCTGCAAGCTAAGTCTTCCTGTATTCTTAAGCTCCTGAAGTTTCATTTACCATGGTTTGTTTCAAAGCAACCACTTGCATCGCAAAATTACTGTCATATTTTCACGGTTAACGAAAACTCGCATATTTCAACCTTGGCACAGCCTTTGCGACGAGTTTTCGGCTACCAAAAAGAAGTCCCGCCTTTGTGGGATGTAAAAGAATTATGCACAATGTGGTTCCACCGAGCATTTTAAATGATGGCCCTCGTGATACGTAGTTCGCTAAAAATGGTGGTTCTGCGCTAGTTGTCCTATTCGTGGCAGAATATTACTTTCAGAAGGATAAATGCCAAAGATTTTCGGCGCAAACATAATCCCCAGTACACGTTTCCCGCTGGGTCAGTTATCTCTTAAATTCATCAGTAGCTATTGCAACCTAATACGCCGTAAAAGCGGAAGTAACCGCGCACACACATCCTGCGAACTGAAGTGAGAAGCTATTCATGTTCCCTTGTTAACATGGACTGCGTGTTGTGTGAGGCTTTCGTCCATATATTTCTCGACTTGTTTAATAAACTATTGCCGTAAGCGATTTCAATTCTACAGTGTTCTTACAACTACGTGCCGCTGTCGGTGGATGCTCGTGTGAATGCTCCCTAAACACAAAGGCGTATAATAAAATCATGAGCAATTCCCACTCTTCCGTAAACACGAAAGCTCATATGTAAAAATCATGAGCCATTCCTCTTTGCGAAGGTGAATGACCAGCCACGCTGTGTAGCACTCGTCAAAGAGGTGACACCTAATTCTGAACAAAATTATGAACACATTTAGGGTCTTGATCGGCGGTCACCGTGACGAAAAGTACGCAATTATTTTCATACATTTGCTTTCATTCATGATATACATTCGTTGCACACATTTGTTAGATACATTTGTGTTTTCATTTCACGGTGTATCGAGGCAAAGGAATTTGATGCCCATATCGCTGAACTGACTTTTAATGGACCAGTGCCGTCACAGAGGAAGGGACAGTATAGGAACGCTAACATGATAAGCGAGATCGGAGCTAACTGTAGAAGAAGGCAACGTTGAAGGCGCGAGCGATATATTCAGGCAAAGAATTTGGGACCAAATTATTGCGCCGACAGGCAGAAAGCGTGTCATCAGCGTCTTCACAGGGGGCAGTATGGGAACGCTGGCATGATGAGCGCCATCGGAAAAAGGTTTGGAAAGAGTGGACGATGACGAACACGCGAGCAGTGGTGCGAGCCATTGCTGATGACGATATTTTTTCGTCGTACACATGAAAACTTCACGGAACCGTAGCCAAGACAGCTTCGTTGTAAAAATTGCCCTCTTGGGCAACCCGTAAGCATCTCTCGAAAGTTGCTATGACATTCCACAGGAGACAGTATTCAGTCAGGGATTAAGGAAAAACCAGCCAGAAAAGACGCACACAGAAAACATACAAGACAGGAAAGAGTCTTCTTGTATGTTTTTGCGCGAGCCTCTTTTGGTTGGTTTTTGCTTAATACAATGGACCGACTAGCCCAACATAGTGCTTGGCTAGTCAGCCTGGCCATCACCGTTAGCGTATTCCGCACACTTTTGACAAAGAGAGTACTCGAGCTATCTTCGGCGTTTTCTTTTGAAGTCTGCGTGAGTTATTGGAATGATCAAAAGTTGTACCAAAAGAAGTTTTTGTTCTACAGTGTCTGGCGTTATTTTGCCGAAGGTATAATTGCCACCGACTACACTTCTCAGCTGGTTGAGTCTGGTGAATATACTTGTCTGTGTGTGCTTAAGGGTTATAATTATCGTAGCGCACCACAACCTTGTTAACTAAGTCGGTTTCGTGTGTGTAGCTGATTTCATGGCGGATGATAGTTACACTAAGGGTTTCTTTGTGGTGTACTTGAAAATGTGGCATTATCATGTGTGCAAGCGTGGGTATTCTACATGCCTGAAAAGACTAGCGTTGAAAAAAACTTAGGCGTGTTTAGGCATACGCGTGCAACAGGCTTTCGCCCAGGACGTCCTCTCGAGGACGTCCTGGGCCGACTAGCCCAACATAGTGCTTGGCTAGTCAGCCTGGCCATCACCAGGGACGTTATCATTGTTACGTATTGCACTGTTCTAAAAAAACGAATCTGTTGATGCAGTTGTTACTATGTGTAATTATTACGCTTAAAGACAGGGTTCTGCAAGAAAACAAATGCAGCGGATACAATATGCTGGAATCTATATACAGCGGAGGCTTTGTCTGAGTGCATATGGGGTCCACACACGAGTTTGTGTTTATTGAATGTCCTCGCAAAGTGACACGGAAGGCTTTATTCAGGCATTGTACAGAGGCTAATACAATGCCGCTGCCCCTGCCACAGATGCACGAAAACGACATTGGTGGTTGTTTTTTTCTTCCCTCCGCACTACCGGCACCTCCGCCGGAGCAGTGATATGATGATGATGATGATGATGATGATGATTCATTGGCATTCCCTTCGAAACGCGGCGGTGACAAATAGTCACCCAGCCTGTTTGATTTAATCAGGTATACTACACATGTTTTTCATCTTAACATTTTTGTGTACATCTCATCAATTTTTCCCCAAAACGTCTCTATCTACCTTGTACCGCTACCTGTGCCGACACATGATCGAGTCGTATCAATCGCTTCGATCCTTTTTTTTCACCAATACTCGAAACGTCTCTTGCTTATCTCGACTGCTGACCGGTTGATGCTTCGGTCCACTTTAAATCCAAGCGCTTCTGGAACGTATACATCGCGTACTGATCTCGCTCAGTGAATCCCTTCGTATGGCATTAGGATGTTTTTGGTGGTCTCCGGCTTTCTTTTCTGCAGCATACCAATGCCTCATCAAATTGCGATTATTTGCAGAGGTATGTTATTGCAGTTAGACAACCGGCTGGTGCCTCAAATACCAAGGCACTTCTCTTCGTGTTAATGTATAAATTTCTCTAATTTATTTTTCTCTTTCTCGTAAATCTCCATGGTCTGTTTTGTTTCCATTCATTGCATGCAATTTCTCTGTCTCTATTGCTTTCACTTTTCTTCTGATTTTTTCATTCTGATTTCCTGTCTACACTCTCAATTGCTCTGCACTTGGCTGCCAACTTTCTTGACCTCTTCGTCCATTCTGTATCCACACTTTTTAGGTAGAGATACTTGTGCACTTTAACCCCCATTTATTTTGATCCATGTTCCTGAGTATTTGTTGAACACTTATTTTCCTCTGCACTTCTGCGACTTCAGACGAGGCACAACCCATGTCCTCTTGCACAACCTCGTTTTAGGTTTTGCTGTGGGCTCCCAAATTGAACCGGCCCGCGGATTTTGGTTAACTTCCGATGCCGACAATATATCCCATTTTAGCCAGAGAATGGCATTTGGGAACATTAGCGTTCGCACCATCACTCCTTCCCAGATCCCACGCAGAACTTGTTTAAGCTTAAATTTTTACTTTGAGTTTATCATTCTTTAAATACAATGAATGAGTAACAGAAAATGTACAGACGGGGGTCCCAAAGTCAGACTAGAACGACTACAACGGGACTCACGACTTCATATTCATTGCAGCTCCAAAGTGCCCTATGTTTCATTATTGCTGCATTATTGCTGCAGTTATCTCGGTAGCACTTGAGTAAGTCTTTCTTTCCTTTATGTATACGCCGAAGAATTTACACTGCCTCAGCGTGAGTGCGAGTTGCTGTTGAATCCACACAACTTATTTGCTCGTCTATTCATGTTAAGCTTTAGGGCTGCAAATACCATTTCTCTCGGTTTGGTACTAAATGTGTACCAAATGTCCACAGGCTGAAGCCAAATTTTTTTTGCTACGCATTGACATTCTGTCCGAAATGCATGGAAATGCAAATACATGCAGTGGAAGCATCGCAAGTGCATAGAATGGAATTACATCGCGCCATTTTAACTGTATTATTTGCTTCCATTTTCTTACGCATTTGTGCTTTGCCTGTGCGCCCGTGCTATCGTGTTTAGGAAAAGGAGGAGGCCGGAAATATCAGTTTACGTACACAGAACATGCTGCGCAACTAAAGAAACTCTCTAAAAATGAAGCTTAAGCGATATTGGCATTGGCATTTTATATTTACATATTTTATTTTATATTGGCATTTATATTTTATGTACTCTTTACAGAAGTGGACGAGATTTCTCTTACGGCGGAAGAAATGCCATGTCGTCATGTGTATGGCGTACTAGAGCTATTCCGTCAGCAAATACAAGTGCTTACGCAATTGTTCCTTGTGGGTATGACAGCTTCTGCAGAGCAGCACAATGGACAGGAAACACGGGGTATAGCAAAGCTTCGAAGCAGCTTCACAGAGTTATTTACAAGTACTCTCATCGTGAAATAGAATCAACGGCAGGAACAATTCTCTCCAGTAGCAGGTCTTCACCCAATGTCGCATACTTAAGTACTCGATTAACTATTCAGATGTATACTACCCCATGTCCTCTAACATTTTTCATGCTGAAATTTGGTACTATCGTGCGTTTTATAACAGTTGTCTTCTTCATACAAGGTGAGTAAAATAATTTTTTTACTCTAGTATAAGTTCAAGAATTTGTGGATGGCAATATATACAGAAATCCCTTATATACTAAGCACAAAATTTGGCGATCTAAAAGAGGTGTTTTGAAGATCAGAAACCCCAGAGGTCTCAACGAAGCAAACTTTTAGGGTCATGAAGTTGGCATCCTGTTTATACTTTTAATTTGTAGGTGAAGCATTCAGAAAACTCCTGGCTAATTGATCATTGTTGCAGGAGCTTTGCATGTGTTCTCGAGCATACTGTCATGGTACGCTATTATAAAGAATAACTATTACCTTAATGTAAAGGACGCACATAGTTTCGATCCGACGCCTTCGCTAACCACGTATCGTCATTGTCGTTTACACTCATTTCACTCCGTCGCCTTCACCTTCCGCAAAAGCTGCAATACCACCGAACGGCAAGGTGTTCTGCACGTACATACGCCCTTCCAGAAAGCATCGTCTCCATTCTTCCAATGCATAATAGAAACGAAAAAACTACAAAGCGCACAGACCGTAATACCGATTAAGTTTGCGAAAAGTAAAGGGGCCCACAAGCATGCTGAAGAAAAGTGGAAATGAGGATGACCTCGTCAAATATAATGATACGATCTCATTCTGCGGCTCACGATGGCATTGCCGATTTGTGCCTTCACGGAGAACTTTCTTGTTGACATCGTTGAGACGACGCAGGACTCTGTAAGGACCGAAATAGCAGTGCAGTAACATTTCCGACCGATCGCGTTGGCGAATCGGGCTCCGTACCAAAATTTGACTAGCAGGTTGGTCGCTAACGTTGGGATCGTGAGCATTTTAGCTTTGGGAATGGATCTTCCGAATTAGTTTACCTGCCAGCCTGCTCAATGCGTCTGAAAGCTGGATAAATTTATCCGCATATATGCTAATATTGTAAGCTCGCGTAAGACCACAGCTATCAGCATAGTCGTGACCTCGGGTCCATGGAGCGACTGGAAAGGACTTAACGGAGTAGTTTCTGGAAGAGCAGTGTTGTATGCAAATATGACATAAGGCAAGACGTCGTCCCCGTTCTTGCCACTGTCCACATACATGAAAAGCCTGTCAGTAATCGTCTTCTTCAACCCCTCTGAAAGGCCTTTGTCCTGAAGGTGATATGCAGCGGTTCGGCGATGTACTCTTCAACAAAGCGTCATTACGTTGTGGTTCATCTCTGATGTAAAAACTGTAAAATGGTCGGTTTTTACTGCTGCTGGTTGGTGTACCATGCCGGAACACATTGTTGTGGATGAAAATGCTGGCAATGTCACTGGAAGTGGCTCACTCAACGGCTTTATTATCGCAAAATCGCGTCAGATAATCCGTGGTAACTGTGATCCAATGAAAGACTGAGGCAAACGACATGAGCGAGCCCATGCCGACTTGCTGAAATGGTTGCGTTGGCGGGCTAACCGGTCTCAGTAAACCGGCTAGGCTTTCAGATGGAGTATTTCGATGCTGGCAGTGGCGGCAAGTTTTCACGTAATGCTTGGCGTCCTGGTGGATCTTAGGCCAGTGTTGATAAATCTGGGTCAAAGTACATGAGTGGTCCCAAGAGGTTCCATCGGCACGCCGCACGACGGAACGACAAGCAGAAGTCCTGTCGTAGATGGGCAGAAATGGAGATTTCGTACACGACATTGCTGTGGAGACAACGAATATGGGGAGCGCACGATTCCCCGTGGAGCACGCGAGCAGCAGCTTTCAATATAGTCGATAAGTTCTCTGAGTTCGAAATCGACCCGCCGCTGCTGAGCCTAGCCAGATACATGACAGTGCAGTGGAAACGACCGTACACATGGTTATCACTTGTCGCCGTTTAAAGTGTAGCGCTCAAAAGGCAGTCAACATCAGTGTGCCTCCAGACAAACTTGTAGACGATTGTTCAGTCAAATTCTCGCCATAGACAAATGCTCCACCTGGTGAGACGTGCTAAAGGGTGTTTGAAACTGGCTAACCAATAGAGGACACGACGGCCGGTAATTGCTCTGAACAGAGGGCTGTATGAACCTGGCCGGAAATTAGAACTCAGACAAAAAGTTAAGCATAACTTTCCCTGGACAACCGGGTCCCTGGTCGTCCCGACTGTAGTGAAACCGTTTGCTCAATGGCTCACATGCTCTTGCGATGTCCCGCGTTGCCTGACGACCTTCTCTCCAGCGAAGCCGAATGGAAGGAGGCCATCAGAAGCACGGTACTGTGAAAGCAAGGCCAGGCTATCCAGAGGACCCAGGAAAGGGCGGGGCGTCACGGCGTTCTGTCCCCTACGCGGTCACGGCAAGCGGCTTCGAAGGCCTCCCATTAGGGGTCCTGACAGTAGTTCCTCAGAATAAGATAAAGATCGCTTTCTCTCTGTCTGTTCCTTTCCAGAGCTACACTAGTTTGTTTCTCCAGTTGGTGAAATGCGGCTAGCGTGAGCAATAGCGCCCTCAACGCAATCTTGCCACTGCACAAGGACTGCTCCGAGGCCGATGTTGCTATCATCAATATGCAGTTCCGTGTCGGCAGCTTCATCAAAGTGTCCAAGTAAGCACGGTGTATGGAGGTGCTGCTGAAGCTCGGAGAAGGTGTGTCTCTTCTTTGGAGACCAAACACGCAGGATATTTTTGTTGAACGGGTCAAGGATTCGGCGATCTTAGAAAAAGTTTCCACACAGCCTATGTAATATGGGCAGAGACCAAGAAGCGGTGCATGTATGTAACATTTGTCAGCTGGTGGTTGGAATTCGGAAACAGCCATACTCATTACTGAGCCTATTCGAACGCCATTGTGACTAACAACGTGGCCTAGAAACTTCAGCGCCTGAACTAAGTGACATATTTCTCGTGCTTTAGGGAAAGACCTGGAGACAGAATTGTAGGAAGCACTGACTCAAGTCGCTGCAAGTGTTGCTCAAATGTCTGAGAATTACCAACAATGTAATATGACTGGAAGGGACATGTTCTCACTTAGGACCTGCTGACAGCACGATGGGTATCATCCTTTTGAAAGTTTGCTGGATCTGAGAGTAATCCGAAGGGCAGCTTGTCAAATTCATACAGGCCATCAAGATCTACAAACCCACTCTTTGGCGAACACAATCGTACTCTTCGACCTGCCAGTATCTAGTGTCGTCTATGGGAGAAAAAGGCTAGACAACTTCATTTGTTCCGATAATCGATACAAAATGGAAGACTGCCGTTCCCTTGGTTTTTCACAAGTACAACGGCGGTCGCCCACGGCGTGGTTGAGGATTGAATTACGTCGCCGTCGAATCTTTGCTTCACGTTAAAATGAATCTTCTCTTGCTTCTTTTGTAATACTCGGCAGGCGTGCTGTCGGACGGAAAGTTCAGCCGGGTCCGTTTTAATACAGCGCCTCGCGATGGGGTCTGTTTTACTTCTGAACCTGGACGCTACACTCTCGATGAAGAAGCTTGAAATAGTGGGTGTACATTCTTTCTGTGTGGATAAATAGTCGTGATTTACGCCGATTCTGCTTGCAACCGCAGTGTCAGTGTTGCTCTCGAAGGCTGCAGGAACTTCTCCAAGAGTAGAACCGCTGAAGTTCGTAGCTAAAAGTTCAGTTGTCCTACGGTTTAGCAAAATAATGCTACGGACTACGCAGGCTTGTTGTACCAAAACCACCGACAGATTTCTTTTAGCGATATCGTTATTGATATCATCACACTCACTCTCTACCGTTATGAACATACTAGTTCACGGATGGAATGTCTCAGTGTTATCAAGAATGCGTAGGTTTGTGTTGCACGTATTACCATCTTGAATTCCATGGTCCGGGTAATTAGAAAACCAAACATTCATAACTGCTCGGTGCTCGAGAAGAAAATCCATACTAAGGGGGACTTTCCGGTAGCACTCGCGTAACTAGATAAAGGAGGCAACGTAAGGTGACTCCTTCGTATGGTGACTCAGGGCCAATCGCGTCAAGAACCATTTGCCACTATGTGCAATGTTGGATAGGTGACCTGAGCCACTACAATGTAAAACGATTCCAATATGTTTTTGTTCCAATCTCCTGACGGCAAACTTACGCAGCCACCGACGGGAGCATCAGGCGGTGACCCGCAGCGTTGCCTGAACAGCCCAATTAAACGCTCCCTTCTTTTGTAGAAGGTCACTTTTATTTGCTTTCAAAATGAATAACAATGGGCAACGAGCGCCGCTTCGTATCTAATGGGCTTACAAAAGGCGAGGAGCCCACGCTAGTGGAGAGGGTTTCAATGGGGCCAAGCCAGCCCACTGAAAATAGATAACCGGATGAAGAGGGAGGTACTGGGATCTGCGATTGGTCCGCTTTCCCTTATTTAGCTTGCGGTGGCTTGCCTAAAATTGCGGCGGCGTGCCACTACAACATTTAAGAGTGCCACTGAAACGGATTCTCGGCAAAGAAGAGTTGCCATAGCGATGCCGTATGCGTGCCGAAAGGGCTCGATAACGTTCTCCGGCCACAAAAAAATTGGGTATACCCGAAGAAACCCAAGCTCTCCGGCAGGTGCGAGTAGCCAGCGCCCGGGCGATTGGTGGCAGCCATCTTCTATTCCTTTCGGAACGTGGCAGTCTCCAGCTATTCAGAAAAAAATCCAGTTTTGTTCGGCATATTAATGAATCTTTAACGCGTGCACGTCACTTTGACGCAATTGGCTTTCGCGGTTTTTTGACGTCGAGTGAGAGACAGGTTAAGTGGGTGTAGCCTGAAACCTTTTGACCAATATCAGAGAATAAGGGCGAAAAGGCGTCGAATCAGAAATTATTATGTTTCTTTCCTTAGGTAGAATAATGCATAATCAGTGTGTACACGCCATGTCAGATTAGGACATATTGCGGTTTTCGTGACATCGCTTGATAGGCAGGCGAAGCGGAGGTGGTCCAAAAATGTTTCGGACCAAGCGCGGAGGGATTATTGCGGAATTGGTAAAGAAAAGTATGGAATACCTTTACATTATAGAGCCCCTGCTTGACTACAGTGGTAGCAGAGTGGCCGATTGCCGGAAGCGCCCCACACACTGACTTTTCGCATGTTTATACTTGGGCATGCGCAATGCAGAGGGCTCGAGGAGTATTGCATCGTCTGTTGCGTGGATGGATACCTGACTGCCGGCATTGGAGCGCCTAAGGCTTAACGTACATGAGAAGGGGGAGCTCGGGTGGTGGAGCGACCAGTGGTTACACCAGCTGCTGCTCCTCTTCGCGGACCGCATCTGTCAAATGGCGCACGTAGGGTTGAGCAGACAATCGTGAACTGTTCACACCCCATGTACCGTACAATGAACTAACTCCCTATGGGTCGTCCAGTCACGGGTCGCCGGGGCTTACGAGAGATGTAGAGTTCCTTGAGCTCTCGTACAGCGAAGACCGCTGCCACAGCATACGCTCCATTTTTGTTGTTTCATTGAGGAATTCGGCTAGCGCAACTGGTAGGTTATGAGTGACACCTGCGAACAACTAACTGCTCATTGCCACCCTGTATCAACAAGCATACTTTCTTTTCTACTGTCATTCTGTGGTAAGCTCGCCAGAATAGCCTCAATATGTCCTCAACAAACATAGTGACACATTTATTTGGTCTCTAATTCCCTGAATTGAATGAACGTTCAGCTTTCTCGTTAGGGTACAATCTTTTGTAGTTATTCCGTAGCTGGCTACAATATTCTTGCAAGATTGCCAAGCAACGTTCATGGTTTCCAAACCTGGTGCGCGCCGAGTAATCAAGGGCGAAGTAGACATGCCGCAGCTTCCAGTTGTCCCATTCTTTGACGCTGCAAAATGTTGTAGTGGTTCTACCAGTCATCAACGTCTTCGAACGCGTCTACAAGAAAAGACCTTGGGGCTCGCAGCATGTTTAAAACCCGCGAAGCAGATGGACTGGCAGACTCTCGAGTCCAGCTGGCCATTGTGTGTGTTGACTTCCTTCTCGGCTGGTCATAGTGAGGATCCAGTTCAGGTGGCCGTCTTAGTTGTTGCCAGCTGCGCACAAGGTCAGCGGGTTGTTACAAAGTGTTGGGATTGCTGTTGGCCGCATATTGTTGGTTGCTGTGCATGGAAAACCTTGCCCTACCTTATTTCTACCAGATATGTTACTATCTATAGAACTAATAACTTTAATCTCAAGGAAGCACATAGCTTCAATCGCACATTTTTGCGGACAGGGCATCCTTGCCACTCAGCTCACTCGGTCGTCCTCTCCTTGTCCCAAAGCAGGAAAACCACAGAACGGCCAACTGTTATGCACTTGGCAGTGTAGACAATGAGGCACATGACAGATCGTTGTTGCTGACCTCGGAGCCATAAGATAAAGCAAAAGAAAAGTACAGGCTGCAGCGCTTTCTTTACAGCTTTTCAACACGCGAATTCAAATAGCCTTGCCGCAACTGAGGCTCTTGTAATTGTTTTTAGGAAAACCATATGACTTTATACTTGTTTTACTTCAAGCAAATTTAACTTGCAGCGGATGTCGTGCGACTATACACGATAATCACGTATCTAAAAAGAATTTCAGTTCGAATTTCAGCTTGTTTTTTAAGGAACTAAGAGACGTGTGTCATAGCCTTGTACCGCCTCTAGAAAAAACAATGTACCACAGTGTAAACATCCGCAGTTGTGATTTGACCCTCTGTTAACAGTATTATTGCTTTTCTATGCTGGAACCCAAGACTCGCTCCCCGTCAGTAAAATTATTTGCTTACATCACATATGTCCGCCTTAAATTAGAATATGCATGCTCTGTCTGGGATCCTCATCAGCATGACCTGATACACCTGAATCACTTCAAAACCGGGCCGCCCGGTTTATTTGCTCTGAATACTCTTACCATGCAAGCGCTTCTGATCTCAAACGCGCGATGATATTGCACATCGAAAATCTCGATGGCATGTTTCCAGACTGTGTCATTTTTCACAAATTCTGTCATTCACCACTTGAAATTTCAGCTATATCATCAGTTCATAGCCAGTGCAGCCGCATTAATCACAGAGAAGCCGTGTATCTTCGCCCTGCGCAGACTACGTGACATCTACAATCATTTTTGTGAAAACCGCAAGGGACAGCAACGGTATGCCTGTCAACGCCATGCACCAGTCCGACGAACATCAATTCAAGGTTGTTCTCGAGTCACTGTTTTGTTACACTCAGTCCATCCCTCATGTAATACCTCATTTCTGGGGTCCTTCAAGTAAAATAAATAAGAAAATAAAAATAAATAAATAAATAAGTAGGTAAATAAATAAACATTGTGGCGGCAGCTTTTTTATGCTTGACAGCAAAAATGAGCGCACATATTTTATTGCCTACAGTTTCCACGTTATCATAAGCATTGCATCTGTATAGTGGACATATCCTGGCTCATTAAGCACTCGCAGTATTGAGCACTTACCTCAAAATAAATTTACTTTTTCCGTTTTACATTCAGGAGCAGTTTGTCAATATGAAGCACTTTACCGAAGGGAGCGATACTGTCGTCGACTTTTTCCACCTGTGATCGTAAGTAAACGGCTTAAGGGAAGCATTCATGTTGCTGTACGATGCCTCATTCTCTACATTAAGGTCGACTTCCTATCGTATTTAGCGATTCTTATGGAAAGAATGCTTCTAAAGAAGGTTGATTCTTGATTCCAGTGACATATACATTGCGAGGTTTAATGAATGTGACGCAGATTGCCCAGAGGGATAAATGCGAGCCAAAACACAATCGACAGGTAAACGTTAGTAACAAGGCTTACTTCTGAAAAACAAATATATAGGTTGCATTATTAATTTGCTTATCGTAATTTTGATGTATCACTTTAGTGTTGCTTGAAGGAAGATATTGCAGGTACACGTATTGTCGCGGATGCCAAAAGCACTTCACGTTAAACCACTGCTTCAAGGAGTACTGAACAAGTAAATCAACAAAAGGACATACGCCGAATACGTTTATGTAATAATGTAAATTGTACAGGATTTATATTCATAAAATTTTTTATCGATACTTCATTTGGTCTCCGTCGAATACGTTTCTGCCATAGACATGTAGGGTGCCTCTTCGTGACATCGCTAATGTGGCTGCGAACTTCTTTTTTCTGTTGAACAGTAGGATGTGGAATAATACAGTTGCGAGATGGACAACCAACTTGGAAAACTATGCTTTTAAAACTCTCTTATCAGGTCAGTGCAATGACCACACTAGACAGCGAATTTTATCCCGGAAAATACTTCACATTTAGACTCAGATCGACCCCATCTAAAACTTTTCTGTCATAGCGATGAGTTTTTCATTCTAGTTTAACGCTGTATATATATACAAGTAACTGTATACACATCTGTATACACGTAATTCTATCATTTGCAAATATAACATTCAGACTGTTCGACTGGGAAGTTTCAGGAGGTTTTGTATTGACTTTATCTGTTTTTGCAGAATTCCGCCATGGGCTTATGTACGTATCCATGTCTATTATTATCCGACGAACTGCCACCCCAGATACTTGTGAACTGGGAGCCTGACGGAACTGTTTGCAAGGTATGCGGAACACATAAATTTTCGTTTGAGCCTTTGCGCATTTGGCTACTTGCACCGGCATATAACCCAAATCTTGACTTAAACGAAAAAACGTCAGCGACGATTACGACACTCACTAATGCAAATTTTCAGCGCAGCTCTATAGGTATTTTCAATCTACGATTTATTGTGGCAAGGAATTAGATATTGAACGACAGGGACCTCTCGGCGGCGGCGCTCAGCATCTGCTCGGGCTGCTAGTTTAGCCGCTGCGGCAAAACAGGCACTTCCACCGGTTGCGTCACTCATCGTTGAGAAGCAACTGGCTGACACTATTTTGCATTATGATTACTTTGGCAGGTGGTAGTGACAGTGAAGAACGACACAGTCTAAACTGTGAGCTACAAATTTAACTCTTTATTAGGCGAGCTTGAGCCCAGCAAATTAAAGTAACACTCAAACACAATGATAGCGGCGACTAGAGTCGGCATCAGCTTTTATAGATGACTTGTCGAAGGTTCCAGTCTAATCATTCGTGCCCGCGTGGCTTCCATAAAACGCTAAGGCGACCGCGTCGCGCATAGAATCAGATTACAGAACTCGCATAGAATGACAATCGATGCATGTGTGAACAATACCAAACAAAGCAAAGAAAACTAGCGCGAGCGAGAGCTGACGCGAGCAGATGAATGATAGTACGAAACAAGCGGTCGGGCGGGTCCGCCTGACACCATTTTTCTGTGCGCACGTCACTGAAGGAGCGCTCTCATTGGTCTCTGCCGTTCACGGCTCGCGTTTATCATCACCGCCCCGCGCTCGCTCTTTCAAATTTCGCTGTGCAAGTTTGCTGGGTTACATCGTCGAGGACGCCGACGCCCGTCGCAGAAATGGGCGCGTAAGAGCTGCTCTCAAGAAGGGACAAAAAACGACAATATACGGCAAAAAGGGATATTTTAGTTTTGTATTAATTAGTATCGCTGGTCTTGTAGAATAACGAAATATGTGTATAAAATGAGATGAACAAATGATCCCCAGAGTAAGTAAGACATCTCGTGAGGTACACAAGATATACGAGAGAATAATACATTGAAGGTGAATAATATGCTAAGTAATAAAGTTCCGTAAAAATGCGACGGCACATAACGTTTGCATGAAAACGTGCTATGTCATGTCCCTTTTCTTAGCCTTTGTGCCTGCAACTATCACGTAACCTATCATTCCTTTGACGGTGGCACATGTGAATACCCGAAAAGAAAATTATTATCTACCTAATTGTGCAAAACACGTGGATAATAGGCGTAATCTACGAAAACAAAAATATATTTGAGTAAACTCATTCGCAATAGAAGGTAAACACCAGGCATAAAGTTGCAAAATTGCTTTCCGCCAAGCAACCTGCGTCTTTCTCTTGGATTTGTACAGACAACTCTTATGTTATGTAAACCTATCCATAGTGTACATTTCATCGCCTTTACATCCCCTGTGTTTGCACTGAGGCCCGGAGATCTTGCATGGGTCTTTCCCTTTGCACGTGCTTGCACACGAAAGTCATTCGCATGTCAAATTTCTTCAACTTCGTTCTGCGTTCATGTTGTAAACCCACCAATTACACCCACCGCCTCACATTCAATATTGGCTGAAGAAATTTAGGTATAAACTCCGTGCTATATACCGAAACTAAGAAATGTTTGCTTTTTTCGGTAATTTCAATAAAACGTTATTCTGCAACTCAGGAACAGTGGCACCTATGCTAGTCCTCGCCATGTGGTGCGTTATCATTCTACTACGTACATTTCACAATCAAAACCGTTTCCGTCTCACAGCACCAAATCACGATACTAAGTTAATGGGCATTGCGTCAAAACCAGAGAGTTAGTATTTTAGAAGTGCAGAAGCAGGGCTGCTTCGTCACAAGACTGCATTTTTTCATAGAGGACTTAATTCTCTCAAACCATCTCCCATTAAACCATGTGGATACAGTCGCAGAGCTTCACAAAAAAGTCGCACCATGATCGCTTGCCAGATTAATCCGATACAAACAGTGCATTTACGTAATTACGTACAGGCAAGTGTGTCAAGCGTTTCACGCGCGTTGCACGCAACGATCTGACAAAACACAGTGAGGTGCTAGACGAGGACTTTTCGTATAGCATGCGGGAATGCAAACGTAGAAAATTTGTGAGCGAATGCCGTGTGATTAGGTTCCTGCTGTCAAACCTGTATAAATAAGCACGACTCCTTGCCCCATGAACACACACAAAGAAATATGGTTTCTATGTCCAGCCGTCCTATAAGGTGTCACGAATATATGCAATCCGTGTTTACAGATTCATGGTGACTAGTCATCGGAAATTATGACGCATTTATACGTACGCACAGCAAACAAAACAATAACTAAAGGACAATATCAAATACAAGGCACACTTAGCAAACTAGGCGTCAACGACGAAGTTAAAAGAGTAACTATCACTGATATTGCAGACGTCTCACCTGATAATAGTATTGAAGTCACGTACATTGTGGGACTTGCGGACATGCTAGCAGCGTGCTTCGACTGCTGGTGCAGACCTGAGGCAGCAGCGTGTTGCGTTTCGCCTGCGACACGTGGTTTTGCCGGCGCGACTGCGGCGGGGCGGCAGACATTTTGGCCCGATCGTCGTCGCCGCAACACTCATCGGCAGGTGTTTCCAGGCGCGACTGCGGCGATGCGACCGCAAAGGATCACCCTCTCATTCCAGTCATTGTGCCCGAAACAGGCGATGCCAAAGCAGGGATCATCCTCTCATTCCAGTCATTGTGCCCGAAACAGGCGATGCCAAAGCAGGGATCATCCTCTCATTCCAGTCATTGTGCCCGAAACAGGCGATGCCAAAGCAGGGATCATCCTCTCATTCCAGTCATTGTGCCCGAAACAGGCGATGCCAAAGCAGGGATCATCCTCTCATTACAGTCATTGTGCCCGACCGGCAGCGCTACAACAGGGTGCTACGAGATCGTGCTCGACAGGGTGCTACGAGATCGTGCTCGACATGGTGCTACGGCATCGCTACGACAGTGTGCGTCACCATTAGCCCATTGTACATTCACGTGCTCGTCTTTTGAGGGGTTCCTTCTTGCCCTCAACTGCGAGAGTATAAAAACAGCTGCCCCCGGACGCCAAAAGGAGGGCTCCGATTTCTTCTGTTGAGTGAAGTGCTCTCCCGTCTCTCTACTTCGGTCAAACCTGACCGCCAACTCTTTGCGATGTTAAAATAAACAAGTTGTTTCGTTGTTACCAGTCGACTCATGCTTTGCCGGGACCTTCGGATGCTTCCAGTTGTACCCCAGGCCGCCAGGCCAACGCTACCCTTGGGGCTTGCGACCCAGGTACAACCACGGGCGTCAGCGCCGAGTTCCCAACAGATCGTACCAGCGGTGCGAGATCCAAACATCTGGTTGGCAGCGGTGAGATCGCCTCCGACTTCAAACAACTGTCTGCCAGCGGTGAGATCGCGACAACGGAGGCCAGCAGCGAAGAGATGCAGTTGACTGTATGCTGAGCAGCTCATCGACGATCCGGGAGCAGTGCAACGAGCCCTGTGTGATGACTGGTTGCCTGCAGCGGAACGACTGCGCTGGACTCTTGGCTGCGAGGTTTGGTGAGTGCGGGACTTTCTTCTTCTGAGCTTTGCCAGGCTTTTGTTAGTGTCAGAAACAGAGCTGGTAATTGTGGTTGTCGTTGCTGCCGGGTTAGTTTGCGGCAAGACAATAGTAAGCAGTAGAGAAAGCAGCATTCAGAGCAGCCATGGATTTGAAGTCGTTGCGCAAACCGAAATTGTTGGAGCTTGCAAGAGAGTTGGGTCTGGATGTCTCGGACAAACTCAGAAAACCAGAACTGCTAAAGGCTATTCTTGAGTTAGAGGCTGAGGATGACGAGCTGTCGGAATGCCTTGAGACTATTGAGGAGAGGTCAAAAAGACAGGAGCGCGAACTTAAAGAGCAAAAAGAGAAACAGGAGCGCGAACTTAAAGAGCAAAAAGAGAAACAGGAGCGCGAACTTAAAGAGCAAAAAGAGAAACAGGAGCGCGAACTTAAAGAACAGAAAGAGCGAGAGCAACAAGAGCGTGACCGTCAACACGCTTTGGAAATGAAGCGTCTTGAGGTAGAGATGGAACGCGCTCGTAATGGAAGTCAGGCACACGGTGCAGGAGAACGCGTATTGTTCAAAATGACTGACCTGATGCGGCCGTTTAAGCTTGGAGAGGACATTGGTTTGTTCCTGGTTAACTTTGAGCGAACGTGCGAGAAGCAGGGGTTCTCTCGGGAAACGTGGCCACAGCGCTTGCTCACTTTGTTACCCGGCGAGGCGGCCGACGTAGTCGCTCGCTTGGATAGAGAGGAAGCAGAGGATTTCGACAAAGTAAAATCGAGTCTGCTAAAAAAGTACCGGCTGTCTGCGGAGGCGTTCCGTCGGAAGTTTCGGGAAAATGAGAAAGGCAGAAGTGAGTCATATACAGAGTTTGCGTATAGGCTTATGTCGAACATGCAGGAGTGGCTCAAAGAAGAGAAAGCGTTTGGTGACCACGATAAAGTTCTGCAGTGTTTCGGGCTAGAACAGTTTTATAGTCGGTTACCGGAGAACGTGCGATACTGGGTCTTGGATAGGCCAGACGTTTGTACGGTGGCTAGAGCCGCTGAGCTAGCCGAGGAGTTTGTGACGCGTCGAGCTCGCGGAGCTAAGGACGGTCAAAAGGGTGAATTTGGCTTGAAGTTTGAGAGGCCGAAGTTCACACCCATGAGATTAAAGGGGGACACGCGTAGTGAGGATGCGAGTGAAAGCAGTCCGACCAAACGTAAAGAGACGGCGGCAGCCAAACGCAGAAAGCGGTTCGAGATGAGGCGAGCGCGCTTGTGTTATACGTGCCAGAAGCCGGGTCACTTTTCGGCGCAGTGTCCGGAAACAACACCAAAAGTTGTGTTTTTTTCAATAGGCAGCACTGACGAGAACATGAAGCTTCTCGAGCCTTACATGCGAGACCTCCTCGTGAACGGGAAAGAGTGCCGAGTGCTTCGCGATTCCGCAGCTACGATGGATGTAGTTCACCCATCTTACGTAGAACCCCATATGTTCACGGGCGAGTGCGCGTGGATCAAGCAAGCCGTGGAAGCTCATAGCGTGTGTCTGCCAGTAGCAAAGGTGCTTATTGAAGGACCTTTCGGAGCGCTTGAGACAGAGGCGGCAGTGTCATCTATGCTGCCACCCCAGTACCCGTACCTATTTTCAAACAGGTCCGATCACCTCCTGCGCGAGAAGGGGCTTTTGTTTGGTGAAGCTAGTGTTCAGGCCTTAACCAGGTCGAAGGTTCGGGAGCTCGCTGCAAAGGCGGTAGTTGCGGGGCCGACGTTATCAAACAACGAAAGAGGGTCAGAGGCGCAGCAAGCTGATATTCAGAGCACGCCCGAACAGAATAAAATTGAGTCTGTAGCGTTGAAGGCGCCAGATACTGGAGAGGAAAATCCCGATTCGGGAAAGTTAGAAGAGCTATCTACTGATTTGCTCATCGCGCCTACGTCAGACGGACTTGATAGGTTGCTAAAAGTCAGCCGGTCGGCTTTGATAGCCGAGCAAAATAATGATGGCAGCCTGGAAAACGTGCGCTGCAATGTCAAAGAAGGTATCGCCAGGAAAACTGCGCGTTTTGTGGAAAGAGGTGGAGTCCTGTACCGGAAGTATCTAGACCGCCGAGGAGTGGAGTTCGATCAGCTGATCGTGCCTCAATGCTATCGTCAGGATCTGTTGCGCTTGTCACACGGGGGTTCGTGGTCCGGACACCTAGGAGTTAAGAAAACTAAGGACCGTCTCTTGCAAGAGTACTATTGGCCAGGGTGTTTTCGGGACGCAGACCATTTCGTGAGGACATGTGACACTTGTCAGCGGGTGGGCAAACCAGGGGACAAATCGAGGGCGCCGTTGAAATTGGTACCTATCATTACGGAGCCTTTTAGACGGCTCGTTATTGATACTGTGGGACCTCTGCCGGTAACAGCCACGGGGTACAGACACATTTTGACTGTGATCTGCCCAGCGACAAAGTTCCCTGAAGCAGTGCCGCTTAAAGAACTCAGCTCAGTTGAGATAGTTAATGCACTACTGTCCATATTTGCGCAAGTTGGTTTTCCTGCAGAAATTCAATCAGATCAGGGCACAGTGTTTACTAGCGCTTTGACGACAACTTTTCTCGAAAGGTGTGGGGTAAAGCTGCTACACAGCTCAGTGTACCACCCACAGTCGAATTCCGTTGAGAAGCTCCACTCCGTCATGAAGCGCGTATTGAGAGCGTTGTGTTTTGAACATCGAACTGACTGGGAGCTGTGTCTGCCTGGGGTGATGTTTGCTTTAAGAACCGCGCCGCATGCAGCTACGGGGTTTTCGCCAGCTGAACTGGTGTACGGTCGCTCGCTTCGATCTCCGCTTCGCATGCTTCGAGAATCGTGGGAAGGTAGGGGCGACGACCCAGTCGTGGTGGAGTACGTGCTTAAGCTCCTCGAACGCTTAAGAAGGGCACAGGAGTTGTCAGGTGAAGCAATGACAAAGGCCCAGCAGAGGGCCAAGGTTTATTATGATCGGACAGCCAGGGCCCGTCGTTTTGAGGTTGGCGATGAGGTCATGATATTGCGCACATCGCTAAACAACAAACTAGACGTGCAGTGGGAGGGCCCAGCACGAATTGTTCAGAAACTGTCGGACGTTAACTACGTGGTAAGTCTGCCAGGAAAGCGGAAAGCACAGCAAGTTTACCACTGTAATCTGCTCAAACCTTATAGACAAAGGGAAGCAGTGGTGTGCATGATGGTAAACGTTCCTGAAGAGCTTCCGGTCGAGCTTCCGGGACTAGGCTCAGTGACGAACAGGGAAGACACCGGTCAAGTCATTAGTGACCTTATCAGTAAAGCACCGCTGTCGCCCGAGCAGAAAACCGAACTACACCAGCTATTACAAGAGTTTCAAGGTCTGTTCTCTGAGAGGCCTGGTAGGACTTCTGTACTTACTCATGATATAGAACTTACCTCCACAGAGCCAGTACGATCCAAGGCGTATCGGGTGTCACCCCGCCAGAGCGATATTATGAAGGCTGAGGTAAAGAAAATGCTACAGCTCGGTGTTATTGAGGCAGGTGAGAGTGATTATACCTCCCCTTTGATTTTAGTTGAGGTACCGGGCAAGGAACCTCGTCCTTGCGTCGACTACCGCAGGCTTAATTCCATCACTAAGGATCAAATTTATCCGATCCCTAACATCGAGGAGCGCCTTGAGAAAGTTAGTAGCGCTCAGTTTATTTCCACCCTAGATCTTGTCAGGGGTTATTGGCAGGTTCCACTTACAGAAGAGGCTAGTAGGTATGCGGCGTTCATTTCAGCAATGGGAACATTCCGTCCTAAAGTGTTGAGTTTTGGTTTGAAGAACGCGCCATACTGTTTTTCAAGCCTCATGGATAAAGTGTTGCGGGGACAGCAAGAATTCGCTTTACCGTATCTAGACGACGTAGCGATATTCTCCGCATCCTGGTCTGAGCATATGGCACACTTGCGGGCAGTGCTAACCCGCCTGCGCGAAGCGGGCTTGACAGTCAAGGCTCCTAAGTGCCAGTTAGCACAGGCCGAGGTTGTCTACCTCGGTCACGTGATTGGTCGGGGTCGTCGCCGCCCCTCTGAAATAAAAGTGGCCGCTGTGCGAGACTTTCCGCAACCGCGCACAAAGACCGATATTCGGTCGTTCTTGGGTGTCGCCGGCTACTATCAGAGGTACATCCCTAGGTACTCTGATATCGCGGCTCCCCTGACGGATGCTCTAAGAAAGACAGAGCCTCAAACAGTCGTCTGGGACGAGACAAAGGAAAGAGCTTTTAGCGCCCTAAAGAGTGCCCTAACAAGCCAGCCTGTGCTACGATCGCCAGACTATACAAAAGGGTTCGTTGTTCAGTGCGATGCTAGTGAGCGAGGCATGGGCGTTGTACTGTGCCAACGGGAAAATGGAGAAGTAGAACACCCCGTCCTGTATGCTAGTCGTAAGCTGTCCAGTCGTGAGCAGGCGTATAGCGCCACCGAAAAAGAGTGTGCGTGTCTCGTGTGGGCCGTTCAGAAATTGTCATGCTATCTAGCCGGCTCGAGGTTTATCATTGAGACGGATCACTGCCCTCTCCAATGGCTGCAGACCATCTCTCCCAAAAATGGCCGCCTCCTGCGCTGGAGCCTCGCTTTACAACAATATTCCTTTGAGGTGCGTTACAAAAAGGGGAGTCTCAACGGTAACGCCGATGGCTTAAGTCGAAGCCCCTAACGTAGGAATCAGCCTCAAAATTGTTTGTTACTGATGTTTTTCTTCCTGAGGCAGGATTTTTTTTAACATATTGCTTTTGTTTAGTGTTTCAAAGTGATGATATGCTTTCTAGTGCAATTTTTCAATTTGTGGACGCGTTCTGAGTGATGCTAGACTACTGTAAGGAACTAGGCAGTGGTATAAAAAGGGGAAAGAGCCTGGCAGGGCTTAGTGAGGGTTGTGCCGTGCTTGCTGACTGAGCGGTTGAGTTTCAGCGTAGTTCTAACGCTTGCCGGGAACGAGAACAAAAATGTGAACTCTCCCGAAGTCACTTTGCAGTGTCCCGTGCGAACCTGAACAAGAGAACGAGGCCTTCTCTGTGCGCTGCGCTCAAGAAACGTCGAGGGACGCCCGACTTCGGTTATGAGCATCATCGAGCGACATCCCTCCGGACAGCGGATGCAGTCCCCTGTCCATCGGGATCTCCTTCCCCCGGCGGGGCGGTCTGTTGCGTTTCGCCTGCGACACGTGGTTTTGCCGGCGCGACTGCGGCGGGGCGGCAGACATTTTGGCCCGATCGTCGTCGCCGCAACACTCATCGGCAGGTGTTTCCAGGCGCGACTGCGGCGATGCGACCGCAAAGGATCACCCTCTCATTCCAGTCATTGTGCCCGAAACAGGCGATGCCAAAGCAGGGATCATCCTCTCATTCCAGTCATTGTGCCCGAAACAGGCGATGCCAAAGCAGGGATCATCCTCTCATTCCAGTCATTGTGCCCGAAACAGGCGATGCCAAAGCAGGGATCATCCTCTCATTCCAGTCATTGTGCCCGAAACAGGCGATGCCAAAGCAGGGATCATCCTCTCATTACAGTCATTGTGCCCGACCGGCAGCGCTACAACAGGGTGCTACGAGATCGTGCTCGACAGGGTGCTACGAGATCGTGCTCGACATGGTGCTACGGCATCGCTACGACAGTGTGCGTCACCATTAGCCCATTGTACATTCACGTGCTCGTCTTTTGAGGGGTTCCTTCTTGCCCTCAACTGCGAGAGTATAAAAACAGCTGCCCCCGGACGCCAAAAGGAGGGCTCCGATTTCTTCTGTTGAGTGAAGTGCTCTCCCGTCTCTCTACTTCGGTCAAACCTGACCGCCAACTCTTTGCGATGTTAAAATAAACAAGTTGTTTCGTTGTTACCAGTCGACTCATGCTTTGCCGGGACCTTCGGATGCTTCCAGTTGTACCCCAGGCCGCCAGGCCAACGCTACCCTTGGGGCTTGCGACCCAGGTACAACCACGGGCGTCAGCGCCGAGTTCCCAACAGATCGTACCAGCGGTGCGAGATCCAAACAAGCGACAGTCAATGGCGGTGTTGCGCGTCGAGCTTGATGGGGAAGGTAACGGCTAGACGCCCTTTTTGCATTACCCAGCTGGCGCTTTCGCACGGCGATGGATACGCTGCATTGACCTGTAGTGGACGCCCTTGCCACATTCAACAACAACGGGCTGTGAAAAGGAGCTTGAAAAGGTGCGAGTACTCAGCTGGAAGCATGCAGCGACGTTGGGCCAAGAATTCGGAAGGCCGTTAGTGCCGAACCCTGGACACCATGTCCTCCATTCCGCCAAGTCAGCCACACTCGGCGTTTCCCTCCAAGTCCTCCCACGCTCACTTGCGCCTGCTTCTTTTTCTTCAGTAGGGGGCATGTGTTTGGCATCTATTGCACTGTCGCAGCTCTTCTGGATACTTCGTCGCCTTCGTCGTCAATTTGTCCACTCAGCGCACATTATGACGCAGAAATTCGGGCCCTATAATGTCCTCGTGATCATAAAATTGCTTCCGCGAGCGGCTGATCACTCGCGATGCAAGTAAATTGAGGGGAAGGGATATCATAATGAATCATTTATTGGAGCTGAATGTTAGCGATAGTGCCTCCGTCACTATACAGACGAACGAGGGAGCACCGGGTGTACCCAGAGTTGATAACGTTAATTAACAGTGATAGCGCTCATGTGCTCCCTCCACTAGTCTTTCTAAGGATGATGGATGACCGACGTAGAAGTCCCAGTGTGGTTTGCGAAAGGCCGGCAAGAAATAAACAAATAAACTCCGTACAACTGAAAGATGCGGTCCCGATGTTTATCACTGAGTTAATCCTGATGGTTTATTAGACGACGGCTCGCTAGACCGCCGAATTCTCGATACGCAGTTGCTGCTTGAGTTCGGTTTGACCAGCCTGTTGTGCCCGGGCTGCAGCATCGGCACGGAGTAGACGAGCTCGTTCCCGGTTTTGCTGGCGGCGTTGCTGATCGAAAGCTGCTTGCTTCTAAGGGGTACGTTTGACGCGTGACCAAGCCATATGTCGGAGTTGGAGAGAAACTGCTGCGTGCACGCTCGGCTGTAACGGAGAGCAACAACGTCATTAATGGCGTGTTGGTTCCATTTTTCATCCTGGAACTCCATACTCGTACTCTATCCCCAGCCTCGACAATGTCTACAAACGCGCCACAGCACGGTGCTACTGCACCACCAGTGGCCGCCTGCTCTGGAGTCCTAAGAAAGCCAGGCCCTTTCATTTTCAATGGCACCGACGAGCACGACGTCGAGGACTGGCTCATTTCGTATGAACGGGTATGCGCCCACAATAAGTGGGATGACGGCGACAGACTCAGCAATGTCAACTGCTACCTGGCGGGTGTGGCTCAGCTGTGGTTCCACAACCATGAAGCTGATATTGCCAACTGGTTATCCTTTAAAACGAGCTTCGCGGAAGTCTTCGGCCGACCCGCTGTTGGCAAGCTCCGCGAAGAACAGCGCTTACGTGGTCGCGCCAAAGCAATCCGGCGAGAACTTCACGTCCTACATTGAGGATATTGTCGACGTCTGCCGTCGCATCAACTATGCTATGTCCGAAGTTGATAAAATCAGACACATCATGAAGGGCATTGAGGACAAGTTGCGGAAACAGCGCATTTCTGCATGTCTCCCAAGTTCTGACACGCCCAGCATGTGGGCATTAACTGTAGGCGCCGTTTCTACTGACACCACAACATTAATGCAGCAAATTCAGTAGTTCGTTCGAGAAAAAGTGGCCCGACAATTGCCCCTTGTTCTCCGCGTCCCCGACGACTCCGCGCAGGTGCTTTCTCCGACGCTACGGCAAGCCATAGATGAGCAAGTTTCTGAGGCGATACCAACCTTCTACCAGCATCCGCCTGTTCCGCTCCTATGACCTTGAGTTATGCTGAAGTCACGCGCAGGCAATCAGCAGCAATGTCATTCGGCACGGACCCTGGTCAATCAGCAAATACCTTCTACGCTGCGCCTGCTCCTGTCCGCCCGAACCCACCACCTTTTCGCTGGCCCGGACCGCCATCCCCTAATCGTTAGCGCACCCCGGACAACAGGCCTATCTACTACTTTTGTTGTCTACCTGGCCTTGTTGCACGTTTCTGTCGTCGTCGCGACAACATAATTACTGCTACTACTACTAAGCGTAGTAGTAGTAGTAACTACTACTACTACCCTACCCTACTACTGCGGGCTCTTTACGCCCTAAGCCGCCGCACCAAATCTCGTCCGATTCAACGATGGACACCTCCTCACCTACTCGACGTGGCTACGACATACTTCGGTCGCCCTCACTAAGCCGCTGCTCACTTTCCCGAATGATTCGTGGCACCCCACCCGTTGAAGCGGAAAACTAGTCATCGCAGTTCCGGAGGCAAGAAATGCGCTCGTGTCGACAAATTCAAGGCCTGGATTTCTACCTGCGAACGAAATAACTGCGAACATCGAAGGCGTTTCTCTGCAAGCACTCGTCAATACTGCAACCGCTTTGTCTGTTCTAAGTGGAGAACTGTGCCGCAAGTTAAAAAATATAACCATTCCGCTTTCCGACGTCTCCTTGCGTATCGCGACCGCGCACCACATTCAACCTTCAGTGCCATGCGCAGATCGCCTTGTCATTCAGGACTTTATGTACGTAGTCGAATTTGTCTTTTTTTCACCATGTTCGCACGATGTTATTTTGGGTTGGGACTTTCTTGCTACTCACAATCCTGTTCTGGACTGTGCGCGTGCCGAACTTGAGTTGTCGCTAATGTGCGACACCTCATCTGAGAAACCACCTTCTTCTCAAGTGGTTGTCACAGCGGACACTGACATACCTCCTTTGTCTTCTGTTCTCGTGCCCCTTTCTTGCGGCTATGCTTCCTCTTCCAGCGCCCAGTTTGAGCCCACCGAACCCTTCACCTCTTGCAAAAACTTCCTCCTCCCTTTTGCAGTTCTCGCAGTCGAAAATTTGTGTAGAGCCATTTAAACACGAACCGCTTTTGTTCCGCACCCACCTTATTTCGTGGTGAATGTATAGGTCAGCTTCACGATATTGATTACGTCTACTCTACTAAACTGCCTGACGACACGTAAACTCTTCTCGTCGACAGCATTACTCCTGCTACCACCGCCGATTCGTCCTCCTTAGAGGTCGATTCGTCATCCTTCCGTCAACTGACCCCAAAATCCCTCTGCCCAGCACAACAAACTCTTGGAGCTTCTCGTCCACTGTCGGAAGTCGTTTGGCCATAGCAATCTTCTCTGGGCCGCAAATCCAGCATCGTTCACCACATCGACACCGGCACCCATGTACCTCTGCGTCAGCGTCCATACCGAGTTTCTGACGCTGAATGCCGCGTCATTCACGAACAAGTCAACGACATGCTTCATCATAGCGTTATTCAACCTTCACACAGCCCTTGGGCCTGCGTAGTTGTGTTGGTTAAGAAAAAAGACAGTAGCATCAGATTTTGCGTTGATTATAGGAACCTTAACAAGTTCACGCAAAAAGCCGTTAATCTGCTACCAAGAATCAAGGACGCTCTCGACCACTTGCAAGGAGGAGAGTACTTTTCCTGTTTGGAACTTTGATCTGGGTACAGGCAGGTCCCTCTGAATGAATCTTACCATGCCAAGACTGCGTTTGTGACCCCAGACGGCCTATATGAGTTTAACGTTATACCTTTCGGCCTTTGTAATGCTCCTGCCACATTCGAACGTCTCATGGACAACATTCCTCGTGGCCTCAAATGGCACACGTTTCTTTGCTACCTGGACGACGTCGCGGTCTTTTCGAAGGACTTTGGCTCCCATCTGACTCGGCTCGCAACAGTCCTGACTTACCTTTCAGACGTTGCACTGCAGCTTAATTTGAAAAAGAACCGCATTGCCGCCCACCGGCTTACAATCTTAGGCCATGTTGCCAGCAAGGACGGCGCCCTTGCCGACCCTGAAAAGCTTCGCTCCGTCGCCGAGTTTCACAGGCCGTCTTCGCCGAAAGAACTCCGTTGCGTCATAGGCCTGTGGTCCTACTTTCGCCGATTCGTGCGTAATTTTGCGTCCCTAATGGTACTCTTAACGAAACTGCTTCCCAACAGCCAAGGCATCTCATCATGGCCTACCGCTTGCGAAGACGCGCTCACCGCACTACGTCATCTTCCGATATCCCCACCTTTTCTACACCACTTTGACCCCAATGCTCCTACAAAAATCCACATGGACGCTAGTGCGCTCGGCGCTGTTCTTGCTTAGTGTAAGTCTTGCTTCGAAAAATACGTCGTCTCTTACGCCAGCAGCACTCTCGCCAAAGCGGAAAAGAATCATTCGGTCACTGAAAAAGAATGCCTTGATATCGTTTGGGTAATCACCCAATTTCGACCCTACTTAAATGGCCGTCCTCTCGACGTCGTGACTGATCAGCACGCCCTGTGCTGGTTGTCGCCATTAAAAGACCCATCTGACCGCCTGGCTCGTTGGGCGCTTTGTCTACAGGACTATGACATCCGTGCTGTCTACCGGTCAGGCTGTAAGCATTCGGACGCCGACGGTCTTTCAAGCTCACCACTCCCCGATGAGTATGGTGCTCCATCTGCATCCAGCAACGATTCTTCGTCTCTTACATTTCCCGACGTGCCATCAGAACAACGCCAGGATCCTTGGGCAGCTTCTCATCTAGAGCATATATCTCAACCGTCACCACGCACCACGCTCACTTCGGCGCACTGCTCGCCACTTCGCCTTCCACGAAGGGCTCCTGTACCGCCGGAACTACCTACCTGATGGTCGTAAATTGTTGCTAGTGATTCCTCGCCATCTACGCCGATATCTGTGCCTCTTTTCATGCGCATCCGCAATGCGCCCATGCCGGTGTACGAAAGACGTATGCACGCTTACGGCTTCGATACTACTGGCGAGGAATGTACCACTTCGTTCGGCAGTACGTCCACTCGTGCTCCAAGTGCCAACTCCGCAAGAGCCCACCCCACAAGCTCAAAGGGCCGCTCCAACCATTGCCTTGTCCCTCCCTGCCTTTCGAGCGTATTGGCATTGATTTGTATGGCCCTCTACCGTACACCCCAGATGAGAAACGCTGGCTCAGCGTTGCCGTGGACCACATCACGTGCTACGCCGAAACAGCAGCGTTCCCGGAAGCCACAGCATGTGAAGTCAGGCTGTTCTTCCTTCGCAATACTGTTCTTAGACATGCTGCACCACGCGAACAACTGAGCTATCCTCCATAAACCAATGGTATGACTGAAGGCTTTAATCGTATTCTCGGCGACATGCTCACGTGTACGTTTCCGCTGAAAACGCTAACTGCGCTTTCCCTTTGTTACTTATTCTTACAATACGGCCATTTAGTCTACCTGAGAATTCTCTCCCTTCTTTCTTCCTCACCTTCGCAAACCTTCCTCGTTTATGGACACGATTCATTTGTATCGCCCCGACGCTTCAGAATCTTTTATGTGTGGAAAGCTGCCACTTGTGCCAGAGAATGTAGTCAGCTCGCACACTTAGTTAGCGCGCAAGACCAGGCCACCCAGAAACGCCGGTCCAGTCGTTTGTGTTCTTCTTCTCGAGTCCTGGTCTTCTGCGCCTTGCCAAACTACTTCAAGCATGAACCAAGCAAGAGTTTTACCAGAAACATGGTCGTGACGCAAGCTTTTCCTTTCCATGGTATTCACCTGTAACGCTTATATGGCTCCGCGTTCCCTCCTCTATTCCCAGACTTTATACAAAGCTCAGCTCAAAGTATGACGGCGCTTACGGGGTTCTAGGACAGATGTCCCCGTTCAACTACGTCACTGAGCTATTCACCAGTCTACGGACCAACGGCGTCACGAATGCGAAGCCGTTCATGTTGACCGACTGAAGCCGCGCTACGACTCACCAGTGCTCACTGTTCCATCGGTAGCCAGGATGGTTCCTTTTTCGCCGGTGGCTGATTGTAGTGACAAATACGGGCGCCAGCAGAAGACAAAGAAGACGGTGATTGTTGTTGGTGCTCGCGCTCACTCCGCTCGGCCGTTGCCTGTCTCTGTAAATTAATATAAAACGCCGAGCGCATCTAAACGTGTACTATTAATTTATTTTCAACAGGTATTAATATGAAAACATTATTGAGTTCATTATTGTTAGACAAGTTTGCTTAACTTTTCATGCTCATTTCTTGCACACTGTGTTGAATTATCGTATATACAGTAGAAAGAGCGTTTGATCTGTAGCTTTCTATTTCGAAATCTGCCATAAGGAATCACAGAATTGAATTTTTTTTACGTATCTCAGAAATATGCTGGTCCCGTGTAACTGAGTTGAACAATTTGAAAGGATCCTTATTTGACCATTTTAGTACTAAATATTCTTCATTCGTCGGACGACCGCTGCCCGCCCGACAGATTGCGAGCTCTAGAATTATATATTTTGCGGTATGCTTTAGCGATCTTGAAGACCTTTTGTAGCGTACACATAATAAATCATTTTTAAGAAACGTTCGAAAGCAAGCCAAAAACACTTTAATGCCTTCCTTGGAGAGTGGTGGGTGAGTAAGAGAAAGTGTTAGCGCGCGTTGCACTTTACCCGTCACCCGTCGCGTGAGTGGAGAAGAAGCATCGGGCAGTCTTAAGCTTAAACCGAATATAGGCGCTATAGCGCAAACCTACTCCAATTCTGCAATCAGCGCTCCGCGATTAGGGAAAAGCTGTTTGGACCAGCCCCATCTCGCTTGTATGTCACGCGACGGCACGAAAACCGCGATAGCTCCCCATCTGATATGACGTGAACACACTGATTATGTATGATTGGACGGAACAAGAGAAAAATAATTATTTATGATTCGACGCATTTCGCCATTAGACCTCTGCTATTGGTCAAACGTTTTTGAGCTGCATCCGCTTCACCTGCTTGTCACTCGACGTCACAATACCCGGAAAACTCACTGCGCCAACGGGACGCGCATGAATTAAAGATGCATTAATATTCCGAACAAAACTGAATTTTTTTTATGAATAGCCGTGACTACTCCGTACCGAAAAGAATAAAAGATGGCTGCCACCGATCGCTCAGGCACTGGCTACTAGCACCTGCCAGAGGGCATGGGTTAACTTGAGTATAATAAAACTTTTCTTATGGCCGTGTAACGTTATCAAGATCTTTCGGCACGTTTAGAAGATGCCAACTCTTCTTTACTGAATATCCGTTTTATCCGAATAGCGCCATTCTTAACTTCCCGCTAAACGCCACCGCGATTTGCGACCAGCCACTGCAGGCTAAGAAATGGAGAGCCGACCAATCACTGACGCCGGCACCACCCTCTTCATCTGGTTATCTATTTTTGGTGCGCTGGCTCGGCCACATCGAATCCATCTCCACTTGAACGCGCTTCTCAACTCTTAGCAACAAGATAGAAAAGAAAAACCGCTCAATCTAAGCAATGTTATTCGTCTTGAAAGCAAAGTGACCTCCTATAAACAAGGATAGCATTTGATTGGGCTATTCAGGCAACGCCGCGCGTGCGCGCCCGATAAATGCGTAGGCCGTTACATCAATTTGACGTCAGGAGATTTGAATAAAAACATATTGTAATAGTTTTGCGCTATAGGGCCCTAAGTTTTTCTGGACATTTCGGCCATTTTCTCAGTTTGCAGTCGATAATCAGCGGTAGAACTCAGAAAGGAAACACGTGTTCGTTTGCTCAGTTGTTTACTCTCTCCTCTTCTCTCCTTCTATTTCTTTCTCTCTTAATGGGTGTTTTTCAGGCTTGCTATGTCGTTCTCTATGGTTCTCTCTTTCTCTCATTCGCTGTTCGTTTGGTCATTCTGTGGTCTGTTCCGACCATCCGCTTATATTGACACTGATCGTTGGTGCTTTTTGCACATTACTATCTTCAATGTCGGCCTACATATTAAAGAGCAGAGCTAAGGCGCCCGTTCCTGTGGCGAGCGTCAGTGTAGGCGTAACCGAGCCAATTAGCACCGCGAAGTTTGACAAAGCGAACGCGGAGCTCTGAGGGGGAAGAAAGACGCGACAAGTAATGGTACGTTCACACTGAGGAATCCGGCGTCTACAGCGAATGGAATTCTCCTGCCGCCAAAAATCGCGTAGTTCACACTGCTTGCGGACCGCGCCGCCGGAAAGACATACAGCGCCATCTGCCCCACAAAGTGCTAACCTCCAATCAAGCGCGGGATATCCCGGATGTTCGCGCGGCTCGAAATTGCGCAGTTGTCTCCGCTCGCGTCGAGTTCGTGTGTTTTTGTAGCGCGTCTCCACCAATTCCTGGAAAGACAATGATGAACCCCGAGCAAGAAGAGGCAGTACTGCTCGGCCTGTTGGCAAGCACCTTTCTGGCGATGCATGACGCGCAGAAGCATTCGCCGAAGCTCGCGACCGATCTTGTGCCACAAGTCGTCCTTCAGCACGTTGTCTTTGTGCTTCAAGTGGCGCTTATCGTAGAGGACTGGGTGGTTGCGCACCGGTTCGATGAACATTTCGGATGTGGATGTCGCGGCGGACTTTGATGACTGCGACGACTGCGACATGACGTGAGACTCGGCCGCTATCTTTGTAAGTTCTGTTTCGCGCTCCCCGATTGGTCAGTGCCGCGCGGCGGCGAGGCAATCCGGCGGCAGCTGCCGCAAAAATCGGTACGGGAGCAATCGGCGCGGAAGGGGCTATTCCGGCGGATCTCGCCGCCACCGAACTGGGTTCCGCCGAACTGGGCGCCGCTCCAGACGCCGAATGTCTCAGTGTGAACGGGCCATAAAGCGGAGCAGGAAGGGATGGCGAAAGCGTGAAAGGAAAGCATAGTGCGGCGCCGATGCCTACCAGATGGCGCTCTAGTAGCGCGCGCTGTATGGAAGGTCTGTCTGCGGCTGCTGCTGTGAATCGGGCCCACGTGCCACCCACGCGCTGCGTCGAGGATCTTCAGCTTAGCGAGGGAGTCGCGCCACACTTCGCTCCGTTTGCAACGTGCCGTAGGAAACAAATTCTCCTCGCCAGCCAATAAAACGCGAATGAAGATATGTATAGAACTGCACGCCAACTTCGTATTAGGGAGTATCGCAATCGTCAGAGAATTTTTTTACTGCATATAACCAGGGGAACGGCCCAGATTTTCAGACTGCACAACCCTCGGGATAGGTCAACATGTTTAGACTGTCCAATCTTCGAGATCAGCCCAACTGAAAGAGTGGAAATCCAGATACCAGATACGGAAAACTGGGGGTAACTTATCGGCAGACTCAAAGATGCAGGCATCTCTGCAGTTGTTCGGAATGACAAATATCTGCCACCACGAAGGGCCGTCATTGCCGGTTCACTGCTCACGATCTATTACCTTACAACTGTGCGATTTTCACTAAGCGTCTTGCGTTATTTGCAACCGCCTTCATATCTTTGCTCATATCTTGCAACACCTTTAGGGCTCTCTTCCTCTTTCACGCCACATATGTCGCCCGTGTGCCGCATGAATTAATCAACAATTCCGATTTCACAAGTTATAAACATCCGCAGTTGTTGATGCCCGACGCAAGTGTGTACTGCAAACAGCTATAAATTTAGTATGCACTGCGAATAGGCATCTAAAACATGTGCGAGAATTGCATCACTGTAGAAGTCTTCAAATCTGAGCCGTACACGCATTACACCTCACACAAATAACAAAGTGCACTAGGTACATTATACGTAAGTCCTTAGCTTGCCTCGCTCGCACCTCGGAATTGCCACCGAGACTGGTTTCGTAGTGGCAGACGAAGCTTATCTGTTTTGTTGTCCTGTGGACACGACAACTGAAGCTGCCTGATGCTCCCCTGTCACGCCCTAACTCGCTTGCTAGTGCCTACTTCGGCCACAATATTACCAAAAACTGTGCTCGTTTTCCCGTAAATGTGATCTTCGTTTCATGCAAAAATTATATTTGTTGATAATACCTCAGAATGAACGCGACATGCCTGTACGCTCTATACAAAGTAGTACAGCTTTGTGTGAAAACAGGCGCGATGACTGCACGCCGTTATTAAAAAAACTACTGTTATTACAATTTCAGATCAAGGACCGATTCTCCCAAGAACTAAAGGTAATTAGGATTATTGTGTGTTTTGGCATTTTCAATTCTTTCACTGCAGCGACACTAATTACTTTGCATTGGACTTACATTGAACTTGCAATGCAAGTACATTGTACTTGCATTGTACTTGAACTCATTGCATGAGTTCGGCTGCTATTAATGCCGGGCATGCAAGAACTGCTTGAAGCTCTTCCGGCATTTAGGACACAAACAGCATTTCATATTAGATCCAGTTTTTTTCGAGATGGCGACATGTTGGCAGGAGGAAATTATTATGTAAGGGCTAGCATGAGCACATATTATGATCCGTTTGATAGAGCAGCTAGAAAATATTGCCCCTGTTCTTACCGATCTTTTCCGATTTACATGGGGCCGTAGCACGCCGTAAGATACTCTATTATCGAATGAAAAAAGCAAGTTAATAAAGCAAATTATTCAAATTAGTTAAAAACAATTTACAGTTGTAAGAACGAATACAGATTTAAAAACTACTGATGCGTCCAACTCTTCGAGGTATGACAAATACAGAATCAGGAATAAACGGATAGGTAACGAGACTATGCACAGTTTATTGTTGCTTTCTCTTATGTACCAGTTAGGAATTAATTCCGCACGATTGTGTTGAGAAAAAAAAAACGTCAAGCATAGCTTGAATCAGGCTATTCTTAACAACACATGAGGAGCACTGTTCTCTCTTGGCAGCCTTAATTAAACAATGTCTTTTAAAATAGAGTAGGACAACATTCAAGTAGGATTTCTTCAGATGTGGACGCAAGTTTATAATTAAACAAAAATATTGTTTGAAGTATTTTGAACAGCTACTAATCTGACACAATTTCTACAGCAGAGCTCGGCTTTCTTGCTTAGTTCTTAATAGGGATACCTCTTTATCACCGCTGTTTAATGTTCGTCAAGAAAAACAGGAAACTAACAGCACACAGTTTCATATACCTGCGTTGTTATAGAGCATATTTTCGTACAAAATAACGTAGACGTATGGGTGCCTTTTGTAATGTTTACGTTGCCACTGTACATTGATACTAGAAACCTCAAGAGGTTCTTACCTTAAGCACTTTTTCTTTTCTTAATTCAATACGTTTCAGTAAACGTAGCATCGCCGAAATTCGTCGTCTAGAGGCTTATTCTGCCGTCTGACAGAGGAATGTCGCAGCGAAGAAGCGTCGAAAATTATCCGGCAGGTAGTGCATTGTGGAGCAGAGTGATACAGATAACAGCTGTGCAGTCGCTATCGCGTAGTAGAAAGATAAGAATGACGATTCCATCACACTCCGGCACGAGTATTTGCTGAAATTAAGGCTAGCGGTGTGAAATCCGCCGCACCTCGAGAGAAATTTAGACAAAAAGTATCTCTTAATAGAATATTTTGCAGAATGTAATAAAGAAATTTAAAGATGTATGCTTGTCTTCAAGATTTTAAGCAATACCTAGGCCCTGAGCGTGAAACTTCTCAAGGTATAATAATTGACTTGAATTCTGAGGTTTTACGTGCCAAAACAACGATTTGATTACGAGGCACGCTGTAGTGGGGTCCTCCAGATTAATTTTGGCCACCAAGGGATATTTACCATGATCCCAATGCACACGACACGAGTGTTCTAGAACTTGGCTCCCAGCGAAATGCAACCACCGAGGCTGGGATTTGATCCCGCGACCTCGTCCTGATGAGCACAGTACCATAGCGGGTAAGGCACCACGGTGGTTGTAGTTATAATAAACGATAATATTTATAAGATACATTGTCAACATACTCCCGTGCACAGTGTTTCTGCAAATGGAGCGAAACATCTAAGCAAGTTGTACTTTCATCGATTGCATAGCCTCTTTAGAGAAGTAAAGCTCAAATTTCATTAATTGTACATTATTAATTCCGAGATGATGATGATGATGTGTGGTGTTTTATGGCGCAAGGGCCAGGTTTGGCCAAAGAGCGCCATGACAATTCCGAGATAGAATGATAGTAAGTTACGAGCATGAAAACTGTGCTTCCCAGAAATGCATTGTTCAAGCTTGGTATAATACATACTGCTGTTATATTTATTTTATTTCCCATTTGTGATTCATAGACCGGTCACTGCCGAAGAGGATTGTGTCAAGGAACGGGAAGTTACGGAGAGATAAAGCGCATCAAGAGAGGTCTCAGATCCTCTATTGATACTAGTCAGCGGAACAACGGTCATGCTGTCTACACACGCTTGAACAAGACAGCCGGAGCACCAAGTGCGGCAACATTGAGGAGACAGAAGATCGAACGGAGGAGGAGACAGATGTGGTTTGATTGTGATTGTGCTAGTCAAACGGTACTACACAGCGACACGAGTTCTTTACCGCGCGCCTTTGGCAGTGGCAGTCGCGGTAAAAGAGGGAAGCGCCGTAAAGTAGGATGCAGGATAATTTGTATATTCCTTGTAAACCGATACAAGCACGACAGCAGCTGGATCAGCCTTTTTGAAGCTAATTCAAGTTCTGATAGAGGCGGCGTGATTGCAAATGCTTCGACTAGATCGGGCGGAAATGGAACCTTCCATGGACCTACCGGCGGACAGACGGCTGGTGTCTCTAGAAGATTAAGCGCAGCTGGTCTCAGTGCTCACATGAGCGGAATGCATGGCGCAGGTATAGTAGGCAGTGGTGGAATTAGAACCACTAATAACTTAGCCACCGGACCTGCTGGCGTCAGTGTTACTAACGCTGCTACAAGCGGCGGAGGCATGAAAGCTAGCGCTGTCGCACGTAAAGGCAACGGCACAGTAGTGGGCATAGGTACTGTAAAGAACGCTGTGTCTGTAACCGTAATGGCAGGTGCCTCCGTCGGGAACATAAGTCATACCATTAGTAGCGTTTCAGGAGCCGGGAGCGAACGTAATAGACTAGTGGGTGGCGATGCCACTGGTAGTCCTGTTGTAGTCGTTGGAGGTCCTCCTGATACCCGAAAGAACGGAATTAGCAGCAAAGGCACCAATGGCGTTGAAGTAGGCAGCATGCATTTAGGCACTGGATCTGCCGGAATTGTTGGTAATGCAGGAAGAAGCCGTACAATTGCTGGTAATAATAGCGCCGCAACTGGCGGAGCCCCAAGCAGCGTGTCTGCCAGGGGCGTCAGTGGCAGCAGTGTTACAGGGGCTGCAGGTATTGTCAGCACTAACGGGAATACAGTGAGCAGCACGGATTTGTCCGGCAGCAAGACACATAGCCCTGGCGGGGCCAGCGTTGAAAATGACAGTGGAGTAAGGAATACAGGTGTCGGTGTTGTAGGCAGTGGCGCCAGCACAGTGGTAAACACCACATCTCTCCCCGGTAGTGCATTGGGTATCAATAGTGGTGGACTCTCACATGAGAGTGTTCCTAATCATGGCTCAAACGTCGTTAGAGGAGCAGCAAGGTCAACTGTTATAGGAGGCGGTACCGTTAGCACCAACGGATCAGGTCAAGGCGTCGGCTCGTTTGGCAGGGGCGTTGCTGCTAGCGGCGAACCAGCCTTCCCGGTTTCCAAAGGAGCGATGAACGCTAAAGCTATGGAAGGTGGCATGGGAAGTCAAGGAGGCGTCGGAAGCAATAGCAGAGGTATCAGTAATGGTGGTGGGTCTAATGTTCACGGCAATCAGGGAGGCATAAGTGCCAGTGGTGGGATTGTTAATAGCACTGGCGGAAATGCAGCTGTCGCTGGCAGTTCTGCTGGTATTACTGGGATGGAAACTATACGCACCACATTATCAACTACTGGTTCTAGTGTCTCAGCCACTACCGTGACTGAAAGTCGCCGTGTTCTCACCGCTGTCTCTCCAGCTGGTGCTGCCAGCGGTGTTACAGGAAGCTTGGTAAAAGGCGGTGAAACTAGTGGTGCAGTTTCCAGCGGCACGGGAAGGAGTCCCGGGGTAACCGAAAGCAGTACGGTTCTAAGTGGCACTAACGGTGCACCTAATAGTGCTTCCAGCAGCACAGTGCCCAGTGGAGGCACTGGCGCTGCGGGCAATGGCACTGGAATTGACATTCATAGTGTTGGAAGCGGTCGAATAGGAAGTGTCAGCAACGAATTTCCGCGAAAAAGGGGCGGTCTCCCTGATTCCGGCTCTGAAGCAGTTGAAGGAGCAACTGCAGCAGTTTCTACTTCCTTTAGTAGTAGCAGAGTTCTTGGTGCTGGCGCAAGTACCGTGAGTAGCAGTGCGGGCCTACTCCACAGCACTGGAGTACCAAGCGGTACCACTCTAAGACCTGGTAATAATGGCAGTCAAACCGGCACGATCGCAACCAGCGTACTTTCTGGAAATCTCAGTCCTGGTAGTGACGTAGCCGGCACTGGCTCTGCAGGCAATCATGGTATTGTAACTATTACCAACGGCTTACCAAACGGGCGTGCCAGTACCCCTTTGATAAGCATTGTTGGAAGCCGCTCTGGTGCCAGTAATGTGGGTGTCGGCGGTGTTTCCAATAATGTCAGCCATGTGACTATCGGTGGAGGTGGTAATAATGAAGGCTCTACTGGAGGAGGAGGAACCGATGTACTTACTGGCCACGCTAGCAGCGCCAGTGACCGAGTCAGAATTGGCTCTGTAGGCAATCCGGATAGTGGAATTGGTAAACCCGGCTCATCAGGCGGGAGTTCGACTGTATCTCATACATCCGGTGTTGAAAGTAGTGCTGGCCAAGGCAATATGGCTGTCGGAGGGGCTGGCGGTGCAGACAATATTCCGGCCGCTGCGGGAAGAGCCGGCAGTAGCGCGACTGGGTCAGTTACAGGTGGCTTGTCTCACGGCAGCGTCGGTAGCCCTGGCGTAAGCACGCTCGCAGGAAGTGGATTGAGCAGTGTCACCACAGGCCATGAAGAAGAAGTAGGCGCTGGTTCTTCAACCAATAGGGGGAGTGCAACACCTACTGACCGGTTGGCCATTAGAGGAGCAAACATTGCAGCGTCCGCTGGCGCTGGTCGAACTGCAACAGAAAATGAGGTAGGCGGTGAGGCGAGTACCACGTTAGGAATGAGAAACAACGGGGTTGCTGGTCGTCCTCCCAACCTTCCAGCTTCAGGAGGGAGAGAAGCTGTCGGGGGCGTTCCCAGCAACACCGGTGTCGAAATGGGCAACGTCTCTGTCGGCACTAGTAATGCAAGCATAACTAACGGCGTGCCTGGCGGCAACTCCCTTCCTTCTGGCATTGACATCGTTCCAGTTGTTGGAGGAGGAAACGGCGCTGCCGGTGGCGCCATGGGCAGCACTAGCAGCGCAGGAGTTGGCCCGGTTTCTGGCGTCACAGCAAGCACTGAAGCTGTTACAGATGGGCTACATGGTCCTATAGCCGGTGCCTCCGGTGTCGCATTGCTGGGAACTGGTGTGGGTGAACCGAGAGGATCTATGAGCGGCGCTGTTAGCGGAGGCGTTGTGGGAGTCCACGGAGGTTTCCTAGGGAGTGCAAGTCGAGACACTAACGCTGGTTCATCCGACGAGAGCGCTCGTCCATCTCTTTCAACCAGCTCACCAGGAGCTGGCATCGGTAGTGGCGGCAATGGCATTGGCAGAGAAGTGGGCGCACCCGTTGGTGTTCTCAGCGCTGGAAGAAATGAAGGCTCAAGCGGCAGTCATGGTACTGATTCTGGTGGTGGCGAGGGACTCGGCGCGGGACCATTTAGCAATGGCGTGCCATTCAGATTTGGTGGAGAAAATGGTGGAACAGTGAATGGGTTTGGTAACACAGGCGGCGGAATGAGCGGTGGAACATGGAACCCATTAAGTGGCGCGTATAATAACATGGGTGTAGGCTACGGAAACAGTCGATTTGCAGGAGGTTTTGGCAATATGGCGGGTATGCAACCTTATGGTGGTGGAAACTTCGGCATGGGTGGTGTATATCCTGTTAGGGGACCTCCTCGCAGGAACATCGAAATATATGACGACGATATCTTTTTTCAAGACTAATAAAACTACTGTGATATGTGGTCATTTCATAAAGAAACCGCATGTTCTCACAATTTGCATGCACAATAAATCGAGCAAACACTTGCCCTTTTTACATACTATCTCTTCTATCGCATGTGAGTGCTATTGTTATCCGCTCCTATAGTGCCTGTTAGGATAAAAATGGAACATGAAAGAAATGTCATTGTATTCAAAACCGATGTATAGAAAAAAGGCTAAGTATACATAAGTGCTATATTGATAGATGACTAAGCAATACATTGAACAAGTAATTCAGGGTGAAAGTAACTTTTACCAGTGGAAGCTACATATCTTTACGAGCTGATGGGACAATAAAAATTCGGCGGCACCTGTCTCACGATGTTTGTCGACGCAAATGTGTTTACAAATGAATCAATCGATCGACGGAGCGCATTGCCACCGTAAAGTCGCATTAGATACCAGAGATGTACTGAAGCAGGAATCCTATTTCGTAGATAACGAATTTCTTGCCTCTCTAATCACCAATCACTTCTTCTGAATGAACATTTGTCTACCTTATTTCACGTTAAATTTGGTGTACCACGGGGTTCCGTGCTCGCCGCCATGTTATCTTTAGATTATATTAACGATATCAGTAGTAGCCTGTTTTCCACAGTCAGATTATTTCAGTCAGAGTCAGATTTGTGATTTATAGAGAAATTACGTGCCCTATACATGCTTGCTACTAAGAAACCTGATTTAGATAAGCTTGGTAAATGGTGTTATGAGCGGCCAATGGAAATTAACCCCAATAAAATCAATACCAATATACATACGGCGAAAGCTAACTATGTATTACGCAACTACACATTAAACAATATGATTATAAGCTCAACATGCCCTATAAATCATTTGGACACTCATTTGTTATCAGATTTGCCATAAAACACTCGTATACACGCCATAGCTTGCAAAGCTTATAAAACACCTGGTTTCCTTCGGCGCAACTTGCATTTAGCTAACCCCGCCACGACACTTCTTGCTTACACCACTATTGGTACGCTCTAAAATCGAATACGCATCCCTAATTTCGAAGAAGCATAAGACGTGCCTCATATATAAAATTCTAGTCTTTGCAACATAAAGCTGATCGATTTATCACAAAAAGCTACCTACAAGCAGCAAGAATAGCATAAATAATATCGTAAATTACTCTAGTTCTGCTTTAAAAACGCAACTGCCCACGCTTCTGTTATTTTTTGACAAGCTTTATCACAATTGTCATAATGCGCTACGCTTCAGATCAGGCCAGCAAAGCCTGTCCTCGCGACTTGATCGTCAGCTAAATGTGGGGCCCATCTTCGCCCAACCTAACTTTTTTCTCACTCACCGCTACTTCTTGCCATCCATTAGTGGAATCAGCCTGCAACTAACAATAAACATATTGCTGATCAGAACGCATTTGTAAACTGTCCCAAATGAATTTTTAAACTATAAACTGATGCCTGTTCAGAATACTACGAAATTTTTTTTCTCATCTTGACACGTTGCATATCCATTGCAATACGTCATCCTCGTTGGGCTCTTTAAGGCCGTTCTTTTTTTTTGTAGCAGTGCTTTTGCTGTGCCATAGCATGCATTTCTCGTTATGACGCATTTGTAAGTTGTGTTGAAGTGCTTCCAGTGGCTCTTATAACTATTAGTTGCGCATTTATTGATCATTTGTCACAATAGTTTCGTGGCGACTCTATATTTGCTGTATTCATTCAGTTAGTTTTGTGAAGGGTTGTGTATGTTAAGAAGTTGCACAACCCCGTTTTATTTATGATTGGGTATATCATTTATAATGTATTCTGGTTTTTAGGGCGCATGAATAAATAAGACAAAAGTCACCTACACGTGGCCACAATTTTGTCTCTAACAGTAGTTGCTGCGTTTGCTGTGTTAGATTTTCCTGGATGCGCCCATCTAATCTACCAGCCTTCAGCTCGCTTCCGTTTCGATGCCCGGTGTGCCGGACGGAGTGTCTGGCAGTATGAACGACAATACCTGGTCTATTATTAAGTTTTGATGGAGAGCGGGGCACGCCGGTTGCATCATAATGAGCCAGCATGGGAAGCTCAAGCCAAGCCGCAATTGCGTTTTGTTTGTCGAGTATACTTGCTTCTTTCTTGGAATTCCGTCAAATGCAGAATTGACCTATCCATTGTGCTACTCAAGTTAGTTCATCAATTATTCGTGAATTGTTCCATCAATTGTCCGCCCTCAATTTCTTTACTTCGGCACTTAATATCTTGCTCGTTATCTTGCCAGGCAACTTCAGACAATATTGTATTGTAGTTATCCGATAATATATTTCACACTTGTGTGGATAGATCTCACAGTGTCCGTGAGGCTTTTGACTTTCTCTTGAAGATCTGAAATCGCTGCAAACTTTCTTGCATTACCCACATTCGATTAGTTTTGCTCCCCTGAAAAATGGGCAACGCCATTGGTTTGAAGCGGAGTGGTTTCGTGAATAAAATATTCTTTCGGAAGATGCCTGAAGATACGCACAGATGATAGGAGCCCACGCATTAATTTCGCACAGTATGACGAATGTCATACTGTGCGAAAGCGCGTTCAAACGAACCTCATCATTCTTCCAACTATTCATTCCCAAAGTGCGCAAAGGCAGCACACAGCACCATTCAGAAATAACCTTGCTTACAAAACAAAACGAGAGCAATGTAATTGTAATGTAAGGCAAAACACAAAGAATAAGACACGTGCCGAATATGTGCTACTGCTGCGGCCCTACTGCCAGTTAGCGAAGTCGCACGGTTGTTTCTAGGTGTGTACGATGGTGGCTTCGCATGGCAGGATTGGGGACGCAAATTGTCTGGTTTTTAGGCGCATCAGGTAAGTCGTACATGTCGCTGTCAGTAATTGTAACGCAGTTCTCATCAGCTGTCCTTGACATCAATCGACGTGAGAGCAGCTGTGAAATAGTCTTTTCTCCCGAGTTATTACCAAGCATCCACACACTGTGTCGAGATTTTCGTGTTCGGCTTTGACACTCGACAAAGCGTAGCAAATGCGCGAAAAGTTGTTTGGGCGCGCCAACTCAACTTCATTTGTATTAGCCATTTTTTACACAAGTCTACTATGAATCGACGAAGAATGAGCGCACAGGAAGACACACACGAACAGCCGAGAAAGACACAGGACCGGCGCTATCCTGTGTCTTTTTCGGCTGTTCTTGTGTGTGGCTTCCTGTGCGCTTATTTTTCGCCGATCTGCAGTGCACCGTCTAGCCCGTCTACAGGTGTTTTTAATCTACTCTGGATGTAATCTTGAACTATGGCCATTTCGGTCGCCGAAACATTTTTAACGCTTGCGAGCACGATGCCAGAAAAAAACAATCTGACAGTGAGTATGCTACAAAAAAGCAAAGTCTATTCGCATCTAGAGGCGGGGCCCAGATACCTTAGGCCAACTTGACATAAAAATTATATATATATATATATATATATATTATGTGCTTACGCGTTACAGAAGTGGACGAAATTTGATGGCAGAAGAGACGTCATGTCGTCAATTACGTAACGCACTGGATCTCTACGGTCAGCAAACGCAAATGCTTTCGCAGTTGTGCTGCGCAGGTGTGACAGCTTGCGCAGAGTGGAACAATGGGTAGAAAATAGAGAATATGGCAAAATTTGAAAGCAGCTTCACGGTTATCATCGATGGTCACTCTCGTCGTCGAATAGAACTAATGACAGGAACAAATCTTCCCTGCAGCAGTCCTACTCCCTGCCTCGCATAGTGAAGAGCACTATCAACTATTGCGACGGCTAGTACTTTACGTATGTTAAAGTTGTTCATGCTGATAATGACTGTTATAGCGCATTCTGTAGCAGTGCTGCTCTTCATCGCAGGTGAGCAAAAGTACTTTTTTACTTCAGTTTAAGTTCAAGGCATTTCCAGACAGCGATACACACAGAGAGCCTTCATGGAATCAGTAAACCCAAAAATACCGCATAAACGGTAATTTGAAGATCAGTGTTCCAGAGGTCGTACAGCAAAGCATACTGCCAGGATATTAAGTCTGCAACTTAATAACATTTCTTGTGGTGCTAATATGGGGAAAACACCTGTTAATAAAGCAAAGACTCGCTTTCATTTAACAGTGTTCTTACAGGAACTTTGCGCCTGCTTTTGCCGATAAAATTATTGAGGGCTTGACGTACATGACATATCGTGGATGCTGACTTCAAGGCGATAAAACAAAGATGAGAGACGTCAGGTCCCAATGCTTTTTTTTAGAACGCTGAACCTCACGATGCAAATAGTTTTGTCTGAACGGATAACTTCTTGAGTGCCAGGCGTCATTTATTTCTCTCCTTTTATTTTGTCTTAGCCAATTTCTCCGATATACTGCGCTCTTTTATTTATTTATTTATTTATTTATTTATTTATTTATTTATTTATTAAGAGATGCTGTCATTCGTGATCTGGACCATGGCAGAAGGGATATTTTACCACTTACAATAAACACATTTGATGTATTACAAAAGGAATATACCGGGAATACACTGGTAACACAAAGCACACAAATAACAATGAACTTAGTTTACCAGAATTTAAGAACTGCGCGACAATGCACTAGTGTAGAATGTAAGGTGCTAGTAAGAATTGAGAACAACGGAAGATAACTCCTCATTCCTTTCTACAATGATAACATTTGCTGGAAGCCCGTTGCATTATCGTGCCGCTCTTAAGAATTAGGAATTCCGATAGCAATCGTTCGAAAACTGTTCTACACACATTTCAGCTTTGTTTCGTGTTTCCTGTAGCTTCGTTTTTGGATTGCCCTCTATTAATCAATAGAACGTTGTCTAACAGACACTGACAGAGGATAAGTTCTTTTTTTTTCTTACTTTGTGATTCGTAAGGAAGTGTCTTAAAATACCCGACAAAGTGGAGGTATTGAGCAAATTTTCCAAAAACAAGATTACATAGAAGCAACGCACCTCGCTGAACCGGTTCTAATTTTCTGATAAATGCTATTTATTTTACTTTATTACGTTGGCTTGTGCACTTTAAGTTCAACGTAATGTGCACCGCGATGTACTTGTTTTCTGTTGCTTTCAGCAGTTGTTTCCTTTGTAAAGTATACGGAAAATTTAATGGCTTGAGTTTGTTGTTTATGGTCATGAATGCTGTTTTGCTTTCGTATCGGGACATTTGCTATTTATAATGCCAGTTGTACGTTAGCTGAATATTGCTCCGACAAATTTTGGTCCGTCCTTCACTTAACTTCAATAAATGTCAAGCAATGATCAACAAACAGCAATGATTTAACGGGCGTGATTTAATGACTTAATTCATAAAAAATGAACAATTATTGTCTAATGACCGAATTCTGTGGAGCTCCTGACTGCACTTTCCAAATCGCACAGTTCTATTGAATGGTTACGAACTGTTTGCGATTTCCATGATATGCTCCAATCCAACGAACAATTCTTGAAATTATGGGGTTTTACGTGCCAAAACCACTTTCTGATTATGAGGCACGCCGTAGTGGAGGACTCCGGAAATTTTGACCACCTGGGGTTCTTTAACGTGCACCTAAATCTAAGCACACGGGTGTTTTCGCATTTCACCCCCATCGAAATGCGGCCGCCGTCGCCGGGATTCGATCCCGCGACCTCGTGCTCAGCAGCCCAACACCATAGCCACTGAGCAACCACGGCGGGTAAAAATATAGCGGTGCAAATTCTAGACGCCAATTACGTTAGGGAAATGGGTTCTTTACCAGGGTTCCACACGGTGGTGTTCCAAATAATAACATCAAATGCTTATGCAGACACTGGAATACGTACACTTCACTGTGATCACAAGTCGAAAAGGGGCGTTCCACCTAGGTGTGCTATGATCAGTACAAAACCTCAACCTTTGAGGACGAGACAGAGCTGCCAGACATGTACTGTCTCCTTGTGTTTGCTTGATCAAAGGGCCTGTTTTGCTAGCCTCCACTAAAATTGACTGGTAGACTTAGGTGATAGACATAGGTACTGGACGCACGTTCACGGGGACTTTAAAAGCGTAAAACTTTTTCTGTGTGAGAGCTGATGTCTGCCATATTGAAAAAAAAAAGAATTTTACTTGCATAATTTTTTTGTGCACGAGAGTTAAATGTTCATCAATAAAAAAAACTAAACAAATTCTGGCAGAACCTATTCGATGATCAATGTTGCCGTTCATGCGATTAGCAATACAGCAGCGTACGGCACTCCGAAACGAGTCGTGTATGCCGTGTATGAGGCGTGTATGCTTTCACCCTCCCCTCTCACACATCACGCTGGATACGCTGCGCCACCGATTGGCGCAACCCTGGAGTCCTCGCTTGGAGCGTGTCTGCTTATATATGCGAACAAAATTGTCTCAGTATACATGGTGACAGTTTGATTCAGCCGAATACCGCTGGAATTTTAAGGGACTTTTTTTGTCATTGAAGTGTGGCGGATACCCAGTGGCACAAAACCAGTGGTCTACTCTGTCTAGGTCTGGGTTCATTGAAGAGCGGCGCATACATAATGAAGCAAGCTGGCGTCAAAGAGCTTCATTCAAGAGAAGTGCATGTTCAGTAACGGGAAATGGCGTAAAAAAGCTTCAAAGGAGAATGCCCGTACCCTGGGGCACTTTGACAGTACCATCAAATTAGCTTGAAAGAAGTGCACTGAAGATAGACTGATGCCCATTGTTACATACCCAGTGACGCAAAGTGGTCTATTGGCTGACTATCAACACGGTTCCATCTGGACAGCCACTCTGGACATCTGGACAGCCACCCATGCTACCATGGACTACCAGATCCCTAAGAATGCGCGAAAACGGTTGTAGACATCTTGGATTGGCATGAAGTTTCATAAGAATGCCAATCACCATGATGAGGAGCAAAACGTGAACAAGGTTTTGCTCCATCGTCTTGAATTTCTATCTCCCGAAATCACCATGATGTATTACATGATGTAACAAACTTATAAATGATGATGCCGACACCACTTGAAATATATATGATGGCTCGTTTATAATACAATTAGCATTCCTAGGGTACTTCACGCACCATCTTGGGTCTTTCTGTCTGTCTGTCTGTCTGTCTGCCTGTCTGTGTCTTTAATCGTTTTTCTTCGAACTTGCGTCACTGGATAGGCCATGGCGGAATGGTGTCGCTCTTTCACGAACCTCTTTCACGCCGCCCTGAGCCACTGGAAATGTGGAGCTGGGAATGTACCATTTGCTATGAAGCTGAGAGCCAATTTAGAGCACTATGTGGTATGTGCGGCTTCTTAATGTTGACTTGTGTCACCGGGTTTGTACGACTGGCCACGTGGGACGCTTCAAGGAAGCCATTTATCGCCAACTTGGGTAAGTGTGTGCTACTTTGTATGTGCTGCTTCCCAATGGCAAAAAAAGTAAAATTTCTCCCTAAGTTAGGCGCACTAGACCGCGCGTCTTACCTATTAAGGCAATCTTGTCTGAATGTTTATTCACACAAGTGTCCCTCGCGAACCTCGCGGCGGCGGCGCTGAATGAGAAGGCGTGTTCAGTGAGGAGCTTGAGCGAAGAATCCAACTACATACACGCCTCAAACACAACGCGTCTCAGCGCTGGCAATAAGTCGCGTCCATGCATTGGTTCGATGCTGATAGTATTAATGTCAACATTCATAGTGAGATATGTTCTTTGGGATTTTTATTTCAGCCAAATTTCTAGTTAACATAGAACTAATACCATCAAGGCGCTGTAGGCTAACAGTGTTCAAAGTGTTTAATGCTTGATCACTCGCAATTACGCTTACGTTAATTTACTAAGGTGGTGGGCGGAGGTGAGAACTTGACGAAATGCCTGTGCCAATAAAATTACACTAATTCATATATATATATATATATATATATATATATATATATATATATTGTTACAAGCGCGGGAAAAAGGGGTTTAGTTGGGCGTGCGAGAGCAGGAACAGCAGGCTACGAACAACAGGAATGGCCGCTGCACAGTCTTCGTTCTTCCTCTTCCCTTCTCTTCTTGATCCCCGCGTCTCTTTTACGCGCTTCGACGTAACCTACCTCTCCTCGCAGACAAAGCCCACTGGGCGAGTCAACTAGCTTGTCGTGGCGCGCATGATTTCAACTATGCGACATGCGCTACTTGTGTCCTAGCAGAACGTCTACCATACCAGTGTTCGTGAGGCGCGCTGACTTCGCTGACTTTGTCGATGACAATATACGGTCCATCGTAGTTTGCCAGCAGCTTTTGGCACAAACCGCGCTGCCTTGTGGGAGTCCAAAGCCAAACGAGATCACCAGGGTGACATGTAAGAGGCCGATGTCGTGCGTCGTAGCGGGCTTTGGAGTATTCTTACGATGCCAAAGTCCGCAGACGCGCAAGTCTCCGAGCTTCTTCAGCGAGGCATAGCGTATCGGCGACCGTAGGATTGTCGTGGTGGTAAAAGGGGAGGACAGTGTCGAGTGTATACCGCGGCGGCCGAGCATATAGAAGGAAGAAGGGGTTGTAGCCGGTTGTTTCGTGCTTGGCGGTGTCCTAGGCGTAAGTAATAAACGGTAGAATTTCATCCCAATTCCTACGATCGGACGCAACATACATGGAAAGCATATTGGTGTTTGTTCAATTAGTGCGCTAAGTGAGGCCGTTTGTTTGCAGATGACACGGCTTCGAGTGCCTGAGGTGCGAGTTACATAAACGCACGAGCTCTTCCACGATATACGCCGTGAATTGACGTCCCCGGTCGCTTATGATAACACCAGGCGGTCCATGTCGCAGAAAAATAGCGTGAAGTAAGAAGAGTGACACTTCGGTGGGAGTGGCTGATGGTATAGCCGCCGTATCGCATGGCGTGTGAAATAGTCGGTGCAGAAAATCATCCAGCGGTTCCCCTTAGATGACTTTGGAAAAGGGCCTAACAAATCAATTCCAGCTTGCCGAAACGGTGAGCTGGGAGGCGGCACAGGTTGAAGGAGACCAGATGGGGCAGTCGTTGGGCGTTTTCCACGTTGGCACTGTATGCAGCTGGCGACATACAACTCAACCGAATGTCGCATCCGGGGCCAGTAAAAGCGTTCTTGAATGCGATAAAGTGTGCGCACAGTGCCTAAGTGACCGGAGGTAGGGTCATCGTGCATAGCCTGAAGTATTGCTGGCCGGAGACGCCCCGGCACCACTAGAAGGAGACGTGTATCCGTGCTTGAGTAGTTCCTTTTGTACAGGAGCCCGACACGTAGACAGTAGCTGCTTGGTGGACTTGAAGGGGTAGAAGTGAATGTTGGCTCCAATTTGGTGTCTGTCCGTTGTTCTGCTTTGAACACTTCGATATCTGGAAAAGCAGATGTTACAGAAGCGGCGTAATGATCAAAATCGTCTGCGTCGCAGTCCGTCGTGGTAGCAGCATACGGGAAAGGCAGTCTGCGTCAGCATGTTTTCGGCCACTCTTGTAGGAAACAGTGAAGTTATGTTCTTGCAACCTCAAAGCCCAGCGCGCAAGGCGACCACAAGGGTCGCGAAGGTTCACGAGCCAGCACAGGGAATGGTGGTCCGTGCAGACTAGGAATGGGCGTCCGTACAAGTACGAGCGAAATCGCTGAACTGCAAAGATTACAGCGAGACATTCTTGCTCTGTCACCGTGTAATTTCGTTCCGGTTTGCTTAATGAGCGGCTTGCATAAACAATCATATGCTCACGGTTTTCATAACGTTAGACCAAGACGGCACCCAGACCGACGCCACTAGCATCTGTGTGAATTTCTGTCGGCGCAGTAGGATTGAATTGGCGAAGGATAGGTCGAGAGGTGAGCAGGAACTTCAACTGACGAAATGCAGACACTCACTCGGGTGTCCACTCCAACCGTGCGTGTTTATGTAGCAGATTTGTCAGAGGACAAGCGACGTCAGCAAAACCAGGAATAAATCAGCGAAAGTAAGAGCAAGGACCCAGAAAACTACGAAGTTGCTTCACTGACTGCCTCAACAGCTGCCGTCTTGAGGGGGTCAGGCCGGATACCGTCTTTGCCAACAAGATGACGCAGCACAAGGGTTTGACGGCCACCAAAGTGACATTTCTTGGAGTTCAGAACCCGGCCAGCGTTTTTGATGCAGTCGAAGACAGTATCCAGGCGCGTATTGTGCTCATTGAATGTGCGCCCGAATATAACAAAGTCGTCCAGATAGCACATACAGAAATTCCATTTTAACCCACGCAGAATGGTGTCCACGAACATTTCAAAGGTTGCTGGAGCGTTGCACAACCCAAATGGCATCACATTAAATTCGAATAATCCATCTAGGATTATGAAGGCTATTTTCTCCTTGTCTGCCGGGTGTATCGGTATTTGCCAATATACTGAGCGCAGGTCCACTGAAAAAAAATAAGAGGCCGAATGAAGGCAATCAATTGCATCATCAATCCGGGGCAGCGTTTAGACATCCTTCTTAGCCACGGCGTTTAATCTTCGATAATCGACGCAAAATCTCCAGTTATCGTCTTTCTTTCTGACGAGTATGACCGGAGCTGCCCAAGGACTCGAGGACTCTTGCATTATCCCATTTTTCATCATGTCACTCACTTGTTCCCCGATTATCTTGCGCTCGTTAGGCGACACGGGACAAGGCTTTTGCCTGATCGGGCGCGCAGATCCCGTATCGACAGTATGGCGTGTTCGTGACTCGGGAATCGAGAACGCTTTGTCCGGCTGTGCAAAGTCAAACACTGACAGATTCTCAGAAAGCGTATCTACCAAGGTATGCCGCTCCCTTGTGCTGAGCAACTTGTTTATCATAGAAGCTTTTTATCTGAGACGTGGCGAAGGTGAGCAGGTTCACACGGCGGGTCTGTTATTACGGCTATGTACGAAGACGTGTATTCTGTAATGTAGGCGAGCTTCAAGCCGTCTGGAAACAGGACGTGTTCTGCCGAGCAGTTGGCCGTCCACAAGCCAGCACGGCCGTTGCAGCACGACCACACAGTGAGGGACAAAAACGTTCTTCTTCACACAATTTAAATGCATTGGCTCTACGAAGGCATCGAAACTGTCTGGAACTTCACTGCGACATACAACCGGACGCACACAGAGGTGGACCCAGGCACAGCAGTATCTGCAGACACACAAAGTTCACCTTGACTGCAAGTCTCCTCTAAGAGCCCGAACGAAACATGGCCATCGACGCATACTTGCCCCGTGCGAAAATCAACGGTCGCACCACACTGCCGCAAAAAGTCGATGCCCAAAATCACTTCGTACGTTGATCGGGGAATAACAACAAACTCCGTCGCAAAAGCTCCTCCAGCCAAGGATACTTCAGCAGTGCACACGCAAACAGGGCGCAACGACTCGCCGCTCACTCCACAAAACGTTGCAGCCCTGGTCCCACCGATATACAATTTTGCGCCCCAACCGACCTTTAAAACTGAGACTCATTACGGATACAATTGCCCCGGTATCCACTAAAGCCATTGTAGGAACACCATCAACAAGTATATGCACTTTGTTCTTTACTATAGAAAATGCAGGGGGCACTTCTGCAGGGGGCACATGTCGAGCGATCTCACCCCCATCGGGCGTGCTAGCTACTTTTCCCGTTGTGAAGGCGAGGCGGAGCGGCGCACTGGCGATGGAGATTGACGTAAACGCGGTGCACAAGAAGTTGGCCGTGGCTTCAAACTCCTGTCAGATGCCGGCGAGCTGCTCCGGAAGGTTATCTGCCAGTAATCGTTGCCGGGCAGGATGCCAGCTGACTAAGTGGTGGTGTAAGGCTGTTGAGTTGTCCTCATAGGAGTTGTGGTCCTTGTTGAAGACCCCGATCGACCATTCCACGTTGTTGGGCGATGTTACGTTTCGTCTATGACGCGCGGTATAGCCGGCGCGGATGCAACGGACGCCGGGGCTTCGTTCAAAGCGGCTGACATTTTGGCCCGTTCAGCGCTCCCGCAACGCTTCCGGCCAAGCGCGTCCAGGCATGTTTCAATGCCACGTGTCTTCGTGTGTGTGTGTGTGTGTGTGTGTGTGTACATGTTGGTGTCCACGCTTGTCAAAGCGCGGCCGCCGGGGAGAGGAGCTCCCCAACTGTGAAGCGAGGAGGTCTGACCGGCGCCGGCCAGGCGGATGCGTCACTTCTCGTCTCAACGTGTCCGGGCCCCGCCGTCACGTGCGCCTCTATCGAGGCGTTCCTTCTTGCCCTCAACTCCGAGAGTATAAAAGCAGCTGCCGCCGGACGCCAAGAGAGAGGCTTCGAATTCTTCCGTCGAGTAACGTGCTCTGCCGTCTCTCCACTTTGGTCGACCTGACCGGCCGCTCTTTTGCGATGCTATAATAAACACGTTGTTCTGTTAGCAGTCGACTCATCCTTTGCCAGGACCTTCGGATGCTTCCAGCTGTGCCCCAGGCCGCCAGGCCAACGCTACCCTTGGGGCTTGCGACCCAGATGCAACAACTGTTTGCCAGCGGTGAGATCGTGACAACGGAGGCCAGCAGCGAAGATATGCGGTTGACTGTATGCTGACTGTATGCGGGAGCAGTGCAACGAGCCCTGTGTGATGACTGGTTGCCTGCAGCGGAACGACGGCGCTGAATTCTAGGCTGCGAAGTTTGGTGAGTGCGGAACTTTCTTCTTCTGAGTTTTGCCAGGCTTTTGTTAGTGTCAAAAACAGAGCTGGTAATTGTGGTTGTCGTTGCTGCCGGGTTAGTTTGCGGCAAGACTATAGTAGGCAGTAGAGAAAGCAGCATTCAGAGCAGCGATGGATTGGAAGTCGTTGCGCAAAGCGAAATTGCTGGAGCTTGCACGAGAGTTGGGTTTGGATGTCTCAGACAAACTCAGAAAACCAGAACTGCTAAGGGCTATTCTTGAGTTAGAAGCTGAGGATGACGAGCTGTCGGAATGCCTTCAGACCATTGAGGAGAGGGAGACGGCAAAAAGACAGGAGCGCGAACGTAAAGCAAAAGAGAAAGACGAGCGCGAACGTAAAGAGCAAGAAGAGAAAGACGAGCGCGAACGTAAACAACAAAAAGATAAAGAGGAAGAAGAGCGCGACCGTCAACACGCTTTGGAAATGAAGCGTCTCGAGGTAGAGATGGAACGCGCTCGTAATGGAGGTCAGGCACCCGGTGCAGGAGAACGAGTATCGTTCAATATGACTGACCTGATGCGGCCGTTTAAGCTTGGAGAGGACATTGGTTTGTTCCTGGTTAACTTTGAGCGAACATGCGAGAAGCAGGGGTTCTCTCGGGAAACGTGGCCAAAGCGCATGCTCACTTTGTTACCCGGCGAGGCGGCCGACGTAGTCGCTCGCTTGAAGAGAGAAGAGGCAGAGGATCTCGACCAAGTGAAATCGAGTCTGCTAAAAAGTACAGGCTGTCAGCGAAGGCGTTCCGTCGGAAGTTTCGGGAAAATGAGAAAGGCAGAAGTGTCATATACAGAGTTTGCCTACAGACTTATGTCAAACATGCAGGAGTGGCTCAAAGAAGAGAAAGCGTTTGGTGACCACGAGAAAGTTCTGCAGTGTTTCGGGCTGGAACATTTTTATAGCCGTTATCTGAGAAGGTGCGGTGCTGGGTCTTGGATAGGCCAGACGTTAGTACGGTGGCTAAAGCCGCCGAGCTAGCCGAGGAGTTTGTGACGCGTCGGGCTCGCGGAGCTAAGGATGGTCAAAAGGGTGAATTTGGCTCCAAGTTTGAGAGGCCGAAGTTCACGCCCATGAGAGCAAGGGGGGCACACGTAGTGCGGATGTGAGTGAAAGCAGTCCGTCCGAACGTAAGGAGACGGCGGCAGCCGAAGCCGAACGCAGAAAGCGGTTCGAGACGAGGCAAGCGCGCGTGTATTATACGTGCCAGAAGCCGGGTCACTTTTCGGCGCAGTGTCCAGAAACAAAAACAAAAGTCGTGTTTTTGTAATTATGCAGCACTGACGAGAACATGAAGCTTCTCGAGCCTTACATGCGAGACCTCCTCGTGAAAGGGAAACAGTGCCGAGTGTTTCGTGATTCCGCAGCTACAAAGGATGTAGTTCACCCCTCTTGCATAGAACCCGATATGTTCACGGGCGAGTGCGCATGAATCAAGCAAGCCGTGGAAGCTCATAGTGTGTGTCTGCCCGTAGCAAAAGTGCTTATTGAAGGACCTTTCGGAGCACTTGAGACGGAGGCCGCAGTGTCATCTATGCTGCCGCCGCAGTACCCGTACCTATTTTCGAACAGGTCCGATCACCTCCTGCGCGAGAAGGGGCTTTTGTTTGCTGAGGCTAGCGTTCAGGCCTTAACCAGATCGAGAGTTGGGGAGCTCGCTGCAAAGGCGGTAGTTGCGGGGCCGACGTTGTCGAACAATGAGAAAGGGTCGGAGGCGCAGCAAGCTGATATTCAGAGCACGTCTGAACTGAATAAAATTGAGCCTGTAGCGTTGAAGGCACCAGATACTGGAGAGGAAATGCCCGACACGGGAAAGTTAGAAGAGCTATCTGCAGATTTGCTCATCGCGCCTACGTCAAATGGACCTAATAGGTTGCTAAAAGTCAGCCGGTCGGCTTTGATAGCCGAGCAAGAAAAGGATGGCAGCCTAGAAAACATGCGCTGCAATGTCAAGGAAGGTATCGGCAAGAAAAATGCTCGTTTTGTCGAAAGAAGTGGGGTCCTGTACCGGAAGTATCTAGACCGCAGGGGAGTGGAGTTCGATCAGCTGATCGTGCCTCGGTGCTACCGCCAGGATCTGTTGCGCTTGTCGCATGGAGGTTCATGGTCCGGACACCTAGGAGTTAAGAAGACTAAGGACCGTCTCTTGCAAGAGTACTATTGGCCAGGGTGTTTTCGTGACGCAGAACACTTTGTGAGGACGTGTGACACCTGTCAGCGGGTGGGCAAACCAGGGGACAAATCGAGGGCGCCGTTGAAGTTGGTACCTATCCTTACAGAGCCTTCTAGACGGCTCGTTATTGATACAGTGGGACCTCTGCCGGTAACAACCACGGGGTACAACAGACACATTTGGCTGTGATCTGCCCAGCGACAAAGTTCCCTGAAGCAGTGCCGCTTAAAGAACTCAGCTCAGTTGAGATACTCAGTGCACTACTGTCCATATTTGCGCGAGTTGGTTTCCCTGCGGGAATCCAGTCAGATCAGGACACAGTGTTTACTAGCGCTTTGACAAAAGCCTTTCTCGAAAGGTGCGGGGTAAAGCTCTTACATAGCTCAGTGTACCACACACAGTCGAATTCCGTTCAGAAGCTCCACTCCGACATGAAGCGCGTGTTGAGAGCATTGTGGTTTGAACAACAAACTGACTGGGAGCTGTGTCTGCCTGGGTGATGTTTGCATTAAGGACCGCGCCGCATGCGGCTACAGGGTTTTCGCAAGCTGAGCTGGTGTACGTTCGCTCGCTGCGGTCTCCGCTTCGCATGCTTCGAGACGGATCACTGCCCCCTCCAATGGCTGCAGACCATCTCTTCCAAAAATGGCCGCCTCCTGCGCTGGAGCCTCGCTTTGCAACAATATTCCTCTGAGGTGCGTTACAAAAAGGGGAGTCTTAACGGTAACGCCGATGGCTTATGCCGAGGCCCCTAACGTAGGAATCAGCCTCAAAGATGTTTGTTACTGATGTTTTCTTCCTGAGGCAGGATATTTAACATATTGCTTTTGTTTAGTGTTTCAAAGTGATGACGTGCTTTCTAGTGCAATTTTCCAATTTGTGGACGCGTTCTGACTGCTGCTAGACTACTGTAAGGAGCTAGGCAGTAGTATAAAAGGGGACAGAGCCTGGCATGGCTCAGTGAGGGTTGTGTCGTGCTTGCTGACTGAGCGGTTGAGTTTCGGCGTAGTTCTAACGCTTGCTGGGGACGAGAGAAAAAATGGCAACTCTCCCGAAGTCACTTTGCAGTGTCCTGTGTGAACCTGAACGTCAGAACGAGGCCTTCTCTGTGCGCTGCGCTCAAGAAACGCCGAGGAACGACCGACTTTCGTTATGAGCATCATCGAACGACATCCCTCCCGACAGCGGATGCAGTCCCCTGACCATCGGGATCTCATTCTTCCGGTGGTGTGGTCTGTTACGTTTCGCCTACAACGCGCGGTATAGCCGGCGCGGATGCAACGGACGCCGGGGCTTCGTTCAAAGCGGCGGACATTTTGGCCCGGTCAGCGCTGCCGCAACGCTTCCTGCCAAGCGCGTCCAGGCATGTTTCAATGGCACGTGTCTTCGTGTATGTGTGTGTGTGTGTGTACATGTTGGCGCCCACGCTTGTCAAAGCGCGGCAGCCGGGGAGAGGAGCTCCCCAACTGTGAAGCCAGGAGGTCTGGCCGGCGCCGGCCCGGCGGATGCGTCACTTCTCGTCTCAACGTGTCCGGGCCCCGCCGTCACGTGTTCCTCTATCGAGGCGTTCCTTGCCCTCAACTCCGAGAGTATAAAAGCAGCTGCCCCCGGACGCCAAGAGAGGCGCTTCGAATTCTTCCGTCGAGTAACGTGCTCTCCCGTCTCTCCACTTCGGTCGACCTGACCGGCCGCTCTATTGCGATGCTATAATAAACAAGTTGTTCTGCTAGCAGTCGACTCATCCTTTGCCAGGACCTTCGGATGCTTCCAGCTGTGCCCTAGGCCGCCAGGCCAACGCTACCCTTGGGGCTTGCGACCCAGATGCAACAGCGACGATTGCAGAACCTCGCTATGTGGCCCGCGATACTACATTGGAAACACACCGGCAGATGCCGAAAATTTCGATGTTCTTCCATGTAGTCACGCATGTTGCTGTCGACTGAATAGCCAGAAGGTGGGTCACAGTCATCATGGCTAGGCATTGGCCGCCGGGAGGCATGCGTGCAGCATGGGCGTTGGTCGTAGCCATGATCTTGATAGCTCATGGTCCCTCTCGTTTGTGGCGTAGACCTATACTCGACGGTCGCTGAGTCAACCGTGGGTTGCCATGCGGTCGAAACGACCGCGTTTCTCATCTCGTGTGGTAAGTACGCACCAGTGATGTCGGGTGTGCAACGGTACATCTCTTCCCGATGGAGCAATTCTTCGCGAACAATCTGCCGTATTGTTGAAGGAAGGTCAACACACGAGCTCGGGTCTACACTTGCTATCGTTGTGACATTAGCAGGCGATCAAACTTCGGTATTATCCGTCGCATCTTCAGTGTCTCAAAGGTCCTGCAGTGGCGAATGACGTCAGACACGGAATCCAAGCGTTCCTTGCCGATCAAAAAATTGTAGACGTTTTCGGCTATTCCTTTGAACAAATGTCCAACTTTGTCAGCTTCAGACATTTGAGAGTTGACTATTTTACACAGTTTCAGCACTTCTTCGATATAAGTCGTACAGGTCTCGCCGGGAATCTGAGCTCTTTGCGAAAGCGTCTGTTCAGCGCGTTTATTTTTGGCGCTAGAGTATCCAAAACATGCTCAGAGCATCTCGACGAAAAGCTCCCATGAAGTGAGCGTGTCTTCGTGATTTTCGTGCCAGACGAGCGCAGTGTTGGTAAGGGAAAACACAACATTGGACAACTGTGTGGTCGAGTTCCAACCGTTAGACCGGCTCACCCTTCGGTAGTTCGTGAGCCACTCGTCGACATCTTCTCCGGCTTTTCCTCCGAAAGTGAGTGGCACCCGGTAGTATTGCCACGAAACACCAGTGGCAGGCCTTGAAGCTGCGTCAGATCCTTCAGGAATCTGGCAGGCGTATTCAGGCATGTCAGGTGAGGGTGGCAGAAGTCCGGCAAGTCGACGGCTTCGGTGAAGCTGTAGCAGCATAGGCTCCGTGGTTACGAGGTGTACCCCGCACCGTCCACAAATTCCAAATTTGTTACAAGCACGGGGAAAAGGGGTTTATTTAGGCGTGCGAGAGCAGGAACGGCAGGCTACGAACAACAGCCATGGCCGCTGCACAGTCTGCGTTCTCCTCTTCCCTTCTCTTCTTGATGCCCGTGTCCCTTTTTCGCGCTTGCACGTAACAATATATATATATATATATATATATATATATATATATATATATATATATATATATATATATATATATATATATATGTATTGTTACGTATATATATATATATACATATATAGTCAAATCAAAAGAAGCCAACCAACACTGACACAACACTGGGGAAACTACTTGTTCTTAATAAATGAAATAAAGAAACGATAAACTGATGGAAATCAAAGTGGATGAAAAACAAATTGCCGCAGGTGGGAACCGAACCCACAACCTTCGCATTTCGCGTGCGATGCTCTACCAATTGAGCTACCGCGGCGCCGTTTTCCCATCCACTTTCTTGGGTACTTGTGTGTCCTAATATATATATATATATATATATATATATATATATATATATATATATATATATATATATATATATATATATATCGCTTGAATTCTCGAGCCTTAGGTGCTCTTGTCTCTAAAATGCGTGCGCCAATCTTTATCGCTGTCTAAGTTTTTGAGTTAGAGCTGTGCGCTCAGTAAAGCCCTCAGAAATAGCGAAGTTCCCATAGTGTACGGTGTCTCAGTACTCGCTGTGCCCAGAGCGCGGCTTTGCATTAAATCAGGTGCCGGTTTCATACCCCAGGCGCGGGCGGCGGTGGACAAGCTGGTGTGTTTTATCATCATCTAGACATGACATCAGCTCCACATGACTGGTACATACGTGTCTAGTCCAAACAGGCTCGCTAGTGCCCTATTCAGCCATACGACTACCAAAAGCTATCCTTGTTTTCCAAAAAAGGACGCTTTGATTTAAAACAAAAGTGTTGCTGGCAGTTTGCTGACATCAGCACGACATGGACATACGACGTAGGGAAATTACTGCAGCTTAGCATGAGCAGACGCCTAACGACCGCCAGTCGTTAATATAGAAATGACTATTATTCTAATTATTCTAGTTTCAAGTGTATGACCAATTTTCTCAGGAGCTGCTGGTATTTAGCGTTATTGTATGTTTGGCCATTTGATCGGTTTTTTTGCACAGGGACTCAATACTTCGTACTCTATCGCACTTAAGTTCCACTGACGTCGAATTCCGACAAACAAGAAATGCTCGACATCCTCCTACAGCAAAGGCAGGAGCGGAGACGTTTTGGACATCCTCACTACGATTTAAACAGCGAACAGGAGAGGGACTGGCGTCGTATTCAGACGAATACATACCCCAACCTGCACCACCTACACAGAATACACCCCACAAGGTTCACTGACGAGTGCCCGTGGTGCGCAGACACACCCACATTAAAACACATCACATGGGAGTGCCCCAGGGGGCCCCCGCACATCGACAGTCCCATATTACACCAACATGCACTAATGAGGAATAGGCAGTGGGAGGCATGGCTTGCGGACGAGGATCGGGAGAGCCAGTTGGCTCTTCTGGACCAAGCCCAGCGAGCCGCTCGTGCCAGGGGGGCCCTGGAATAGGGGCTCCAACCACCGTGACTTATTTTATTTACATTGAATAAAGTTTTACTTTCTCTCTATCTATCAATGAGGAATGAGCCGATAAGTAATAGGAGTAAACGCGGTTTTATACTGCTCCCTCAAATGCATCAGTGAGTGACGCATTCCCGACGATTGCGTTAAAAAAAGACACTCAGATATAACTTAGGTCATACTAGCTTTAACAACGAATGAAGATACCTCTTTTTGCTTGGCTTCTTTCAATAAACAAAATATTAAAATAACGTAAGAGCACCTTCAGTGTTTATATTTTAATTCAAATAGACGTCCTTGACACATTCCTTAAAAACTGATTTTAATCAAAACCCCGATTGATGCAATTTGAAGAGCTAAGCTCGCATCCTTTACACAACAGAGCTCGCATTTCCGCCTTGCTTCGTAACAGAGTACCCATATATCCCCGCTACATAAGGTACTGCAAAAAAACACTAAGAACTCGGCCAATTTCATCTGAACGTGCTTTGTCATAAAACATATAACCAGTCTCCTATTTTACTGACTACACCGCCGGCGTTCATTTATGTCATAGTCTTCAAAGGATTCTTAGAAATTACGCATTTTGTCGCAACTTTATTCAACGCCAGTCCGTAATTAACACCCAGATCTGTCCACTAGTGTGGCTAACTTTACTGTTGCAGACACGAATGTCGGCATGAATAAACATCCTTAGTTTTCCATCAGGCTGTGCACTGGGAAGCAGAAGGGAGCAGAGCCGAGCCAGCTAACAGATGCACTGTCGCCCTCGCCTTGCGAAAACAATAAATCAGAAAGCAACAACTACTACTTCTTTCGGTGACAAGTTTCTCGAGAATCGAGTACGAAAAGTGGAATTCTGACCGAGAAAAGTTTGTTTCAGAATGATTTGTGCTGTAGAATATACTTACCCAAACGAACCTAAGGTAAGCCTGCCATCAATATTTTACAGCTAGGTGCAGTCCCAAAGCGTAAAGCATAGAAATTTCTAATATAATAGAACAGCTAATGTGCACTTTGCTAACATAGCCTCGTAAACGTCTTTCCGCCAACGTGCGCAAAACATCTAACTTGTACTTATGTAGTTTAGGCAGACTCTGTAGTTAAAGTTAGCATAATGACAGGTTTACTGACAGATGAGTTTGATTTCTACCAATTCATCAACAAGAGAAATAAGGCGGATTGTGAGCATAAGCATTATCCTTGGCTGAATTGTATTTAAGCGTATGAAAGCGTAGTGTCTCCACATTTATTTCATTTTATCCCAATTTTTAGACTGGTCGCTGCCGAAAAGGATTCTGCCATGGGTCGCCGAGTCATGGAGAAATGAAGCGCATCAAGAGGGATCTCCGCTCCCCTATTTCTTCCAGTCATCAGAGAAACAGTTACGCTGTCTACACACACATGAACAGGAGAGCTGCCGTGGTAAATACAATTAATTTCAAGAGACAGAGCATCGAACAGAGGAGGAGACAGATGTGGTTTGCTTGTGAATGTGCTAACCTAAGGGGAATATTCGACGATTGGAATTCTTTGCCACACGCCTTTCCCAGCGGAACTCACGATAGAAGAGGGCAGCGCCGTAAAGTCGGATGGAGAGTAATTTGTCTTTTCTTTAAAAACAGATACAAGCATGACAGAAACTGGGCGAGCCTTTTTGAAGCTCACGCAAGTTATGTGGGAAGCGGTGCGAGCGCAAACGCTGCGGGCACGTTGGCCGGGGCAAATGGAGTTCTTCACAGCCGTGACGGCGGACAGACAGGCGCCACGTCGAGAAGAATTAGCACAGCTGGTGTCAGTTATGGCTCACGCATTGGCAGAATGCATGGCGCACGTACAGGAGGCCGGGGTGGGGTTAGGATAATCGATCACTTGTCCGTGGGACCTCATGGAGTCGGCTTTAATAGCGGTGCTACAACCGGCGGAAAGAGTGAAGCTGGCGCAGCAGTCGGTTTAGAAAATCACACAGAAGTCGACATAGGTTCTGCCAACAACACCACTGAAACCACTAGGGGACCGATACCCTCAAGTAGTGCCAGTCCTGTTGATGCTAGCGTTACGGCAGGAGGGAGCGCTAGGTTCCCAAATCATAACAAATTTCTAGAAGGTGAACGTCCTCGAGTTGGTGCCGGCGGAAGCACTGGCAGTAGTACCAGCACACGTTCTGTCGCCACGGTTGTGACTGATACTGCCAACACAGCAATCAATAGTGCCAGGGGACAAGGCAGTGGCGCTAGTGGAACCGGTAGTAGTGCGGGTGGTGGCGTCGACGCTATCACCAGCGAGAGGTTTCTAGGTAGTAGCCTTAATCTATCTGGCTATAATGACATTTCAACATGGTCAGACGCAACGAGTGTAGGCACCGGTAGGCTTACAAGTAGGGGCGGCATAACATTCGGCCGTGGGGCTGTCGGCAGCGCCACCATTGCAGCCGGCACAGACGGATTACTTAGCGCTAACGCCCCTTCCTCGGCTACTAATGGAAACGCACTTGGCACAGGTCTACCCAGCCTAGCTTTCGCTGGCCTCCGCGGCAGCATCACCGGAATTACTTCGGGTTATGGCAGGAGTAACGGGAACATACTGGGCAGAAACTGGTTGTCTAGCAGCAGCCCACGTGTCCTTAGTGCTGCCAGCACTAGAGCTGGTGCTCGCGTAAGCAGTGGAGCTGGGAGTATTGCTGGTAGTGGCACCATCAGAGGGCTATTCACCACTTCTAGACTGAATAGTAGTTGGTCTGGAATGGATAACAGCGTGTCGTCCAATCAAAACTTTGGCAGTGGATTGTCTCGTAGTAGTAGTAATGGTGTTGGTAGCACAGGCACAGCCACAGTAATGAACGGCGGAAGCATTATTGGTAGACGGGTGCAGTTATCCAGCAGTGGCGGTGGTCCAGCTATTAATGGATTTGGGCAAGACGGAGGCCCAGGTGGTGCACCTAGTGGTGCCTTAACCAGCCGGGCAAAAAACAGTTCAAATTCGGTTGGATCTGGTAGCACTGCCCCATCCAGAGATGGTATACTTGGTGCAGCTATCACAGGCACTAGAGAAGGCGGTCTACCAATCAGCACAGCTACAGTTCAAAACGGCGGGCCCTCACTTGCAAGCAGTACTATTGCTAACCCAAGTGTCCGTGCAACTGGCGAAGGTACAGCCGGCACGTTTACCAGTGGCGGGGGCAGTATTGACACAACCCCAGCTATGAATGGCAGGAATAATAACGGCAGTGGGGGGTTGTTAGCGGGCGGTGCCGGTGGTACAGACAGTATTATTTCTATGGGGCGCGGTAGCCTAGGCGACACACGTAGCAGTGTCGGTACCCGCAGCGCTGGAACCAGCACAAATTTGTTAGGGAGCAACACTAGCAGTATTATATCTGGCAGCAGGGTGCAGTCCGGTGAAAGTGTAGCCGCTGCAGCTAACACGCGCGTTGGAGGAGGCCGCATAACAGCCAGCACGGCTTTTATAGGAAGCAGTGGGCTCTCTATTGGCAGCAATACTATTCCTAATGGTGGCGGTGGTCTTGCAGTTCGTGAAGATACACTCGTTGCTTTTAACAGTGGTGTTCTAAGAGGCGGTGGCACCATTGGAGTTAGCGCGTCTTCAGAGAGAGGAGGTGGGTTGGTAATCAGCCGCGGGAATTTGTCTGGCAGTAGCCATCCTCTTTCTACTACAAATATCGATAGAAATGAAGCCAGCGCGACCACTGCAGCGGTCAGTGGCATTAACAACAATGGGCGCTTATTTTTCAATAATAGTCTTGCCACTAGTGCCAACCTAGGAGTAAATATTGAAGGATTACGGAGCAGTAGCACCCACATGACAAGTATTACTGGCGCAGAAAATCCTGTAGGTGCGAGCAGCGTCGCTGCCACGAATGGCCGCAGCACTTCCATTACCATAAGTGATGGGACAAGTACCAGTAATCTGGTAGGCAGCGGTGGGTTATCCGCTGGTCGCACACATGTACATGTTGGAGGGAGCGTTGGAAGTGACGGTAGCTTTACCAGTGGAGCTGGCGGTACTGCTGGCAATGGTGGCAGCACAGGGCTCATCACCGCTTCCGCAACAACCAATACGCCGTCGCGACCAGTAGCCAGGGGCGCAGGCGGAGCAATTATCAGCGGCGCCGGCCGTAGCAGCGGCGGCGTCACCGGCACAAGTTCTGTGAACAGCAATGCGAACTCTGTCATTAGCGGTGGGATAATAAGCGGTAGCGCAACCAGTACAAGCGGAACTACTACAGCTACTGGTAATGTTGATGGCAGTAGCGAAAGACTGCGCACAGGGTCAGCAGGCTATCCCGGTGGTGGAATCAACAGGGGCTTTTCAGGCAGCAGGCCAAATGTTCCTGCTGTTACCACGGTTGGAAGCGGCGCTGGGCTCAGCAGTTCGACTGTTGATGATGCCGGCAGTGGCAGCAACATTCCATTCGCTAGATTAGTTGCCGGCCGGGGCGGGTATACTGTTCATACCACTGGGCTGCGCACCAGAACTACTAGTGCTCCTGTGAATGGCGCACTCGCAGGAACCGTAAGAACAGGTGGTGAAACGCGCACTAATGTTACCAGGCCTGGAGTAAGCATTGGTGCTGGTTCTTCTAGGCATAACGGAATTGTTACTACTAACATTGGTCTGGCCAGCGCAAGGGCCACAGGGACAGGGGGAACCGCGAGAGAAGTCGGGACAGGCGTTGCCGAAAGCAGCAGTATAAGGAGGAGTAACAGCGGGATCTCAAGAATCACAGCTGCTCTTCCTAACGTTGGCGGGCTTTCAAATAATGGGGAACTTTTGAGTGCCTCTGGCAGCAACGGTGCCCCTGCCAGTACAGAAATAGTTAGCGGTTGGTTACCAGGCGATAGGACCACTCCTTTCAATGTGAACCCCGTGATTAATGTTGTAGGCGAAGGAAGTGCATCTATAGGCAGCGGGGTGAGCGCAGGCAGCACAGGTGTCAGAGGAGGTCCCTTTGGAGGTGCGCCTGTAATCAGCAATATTGGTTTATCCAATGAAAGCAGCCGTCTAGACGGCATTGCCCTCCCAGGCGCCGGCCCTAGTGAAGCCGGCGATGGTGGTGGCCGAGAAGAGAGAACTGGACCTCTAAGTAGCCTCTTGGGTGGGGGCACTCCTGGTGGTTACTTTGCTGAAAGTCCTGGTAATTTTGGTATCAATGGCGCTGGAAGAGAAGATGGTACTGACACGATCGCTCGTAGTCGCTATGGTGCTAATGGTAGCGGTGATGAAGGATTCGGCGCGGGTTCCTTTGATAGCAGCAATATGCCGTTCAGTTTTAGGGGACCATACGGCAGAAGTGCGAGTGGCTTTGGTAGCGTGGGTGCCGCAATGAGCACTGGAACATGGAGGACACCTGGCGGTGCCTATAATGGGATGGGTGTAGTCTATCCCAACACTGGATTCCCAGGAAGTAATATAAGTATTGCTGGCATGCAACCCTACAGAGGCGGGAACGTTGGGATGGGTGGTAGAAACACGGGTAGCGGACCACCTCGCAGGACCATTGAAATATATGATGACGATATCTTTTTTCAAGACTAATAAAACATATTGTCACAGCAGGTAAGACTCACAGTGAACCCATATAAATTCTAGAGGGCCCACATATTAGTGCATTATTATTTTGCCTTTTGACTAGTACGTTCGCAATCACATTTGTTTTCTGTTACACTGATCCCCTTCTGGTGTGCCCTTTAGTGCAAGTTAGCAACATAAGAAGAAGAACAAGAAAATAAAGTTTCACAAAAACAATGGTCTGGCAGTTTTGGTTGTGGTGGCGTCAGGTGGCGGCTTGAATGTATAGTACTCGGGCGGAATTTCGGCTTGCCGGACGGCAAGCTGAAGTCCTGTCGCTCGAAACGAATGTTTCCATTAATAGTTTTCATTGTTAGGTACTCAATCAATCAATCAATCAATCAATCATTCATTTCAGTATCAAAAACACTTGGCGGGTACAGGCGAAAAGCCATCTTTCAGGCTTGACAAGGTCTGTTCCCCCGAGTACTGGCAGACAAGGCGCATATCAAATACAGCACGTAAACAGGAATAAACCGAAGGGTGTATAGAAGCCAGGTGTACTAATCGTATGGGCTTAAATCAGTTGCTACCGTCATAAGTACTAACTAAGAAGCATAACAAATCATTGTGTAAAATAAAAGAAAAAAAAACGCTTGCACACAAAACGGGTTCACATGTGTACATGAATAGCACACCAGGTTACACATTGTGTTGCGAAAGAATGGAAAAACTGAGAAAAATTCCAGCATATCAGCAAAGCAAATAACACAATTAGGTGTGGCATTGTGTTATATTTGGAACTCTGGAATATTTAGCAGCCCAGGTATCTGATATTTTAACATCTGAGTGCCGTACTTTGTACGTTTTCTAGGCAGCTCCCAAAGCTCACGTATTCTCAATGTACGGACATGTTCAAGCTGGCATAGTCCGAACAATTCAGTAAGAAATCAATTCTTTTTTTTTCAATTCCAATATTTGCGCTTATTTAACATTATATGGTAAAGTACATTAAGTGGTACTAGATTTAAAGCCTTAATGATTGGTTCCGATTGTGCGTCGCATGCCGCATAAACGATGTTGTCAAGGCCTTTATTTTGTAGTTTCTGAGTGTTTATGTTGTCGTGCCCCAGACCAAGTAGCAGTGAGACGGAATGTAGCGATATTTGCACTAAACCACTACAATTCTTGAATTTAATGTTTCATTTACTTCAACTGCCCACGTCATGTGTTCTTCAGAAGCGACGCCAAGACATTTTGTTTCGCATGATATTAGTATCTCTGATAACCCAATTTTAGACTGCTGGTTATATTGAGTGTTTTTATTGAGTGTTATATTGAGTGGTTATATTGAGTTTAATGATTTAGCGACACTCTAAGCGTGTCGTTTACTTAATACTACGTTGAATTTTTCTATGAGGTTAGAAGGATCACACCCTGTTATGAAAATACTTCTATCGTCTGCGTATATAATAAATTTTGCGTTACTCTCAAGGTTTACTATATCGTTTACATACATGTTAAGGAGTAATGGGCCTGAGATACTGCCCTGAGGCACACCAGCGTGAAGTGGTTTTACTCCAGATAGAAAACCATTAACAGTAATTTGCTGTCCACGATGGTGAAATTTTTCTCCTGGTAAATTTTACATGCGTGTTTTAAGCGGAAATTTTTAGTATTCATACGTGACAAATAACTACGCTGCTTCAATGATTAATTTCCCCTCAGAAACAGTGATATAAGATGATTATTAAAACTGACAAACATTTCATATGGCTGTTGTGCTTTGCGAAGTAAGCATTGTTTAAGAATAATAAAAGAACTTGCGCTGTATTGGCCTCCTAATGAGACGTGTTTCCTGAGAACCACGACCGACACAATGAAGAGAAGGTGAAGACATTACTTTTTATGCGATAATTGTAGTAAAAATTGAGGCGGCCATATATGGTTTCGCTATTGATCCGCCAGGTTACATCAAGTGAAGCGCTACACAGCCCGCGTTAGTTTGATCAGTGTGCTGAAGGCACACATTGCCACTTTGGTGCTTCTACAATAATGAGCAGGCTTTTGAAGTGCAGCAATAAGAGCCGATGAGTGCGTGTCATCGGGACTTTGTGTTCAATTGCGGTGTCGTAAGTGAAACATAAATGTTCACAATCGTATTTCAAAAATCTATGGGGGCTTTTCTGATGGATTCATTATTATTCCCTGATATTTTCTGTCATCTGCTGCTGTTCTGTACGTTGCCGCCTCCACCAAGTTCCTTCCCATGCCTATAGCAAGGGTTATATGAAATGTTACTAACAACTTTTCATACTTCTTAATGGCACCACTTCACACATTACTAAAGAAAAAAGAAAAACACTGTCGCTTTCAGAATTATTTCCTTGCGCAAGCTGAGAGCCTTACGCAAGGGCTCCAATGTTTCCTGAGGGTCAATAAATACGTGGATGTCTATCGTGTTAACAAGATACAGTTAGTTTATTTTTTGTCTCGAAAAGTGAACCAGTGGGTGCAGAAAATCTAATGAAGCACAGCGCAAGATTCGTGGCTGCTGTGATAATTGTCACGTATTTACGACGAATACAATTATGTCCTTAGCTGTTGAAGAAACCTCAAGCTCAGGCAAGAGTTTTCACAGTGCATGTGCTTCGGATATAGGATGTGCTGAGTCACATGCACATGCGAGGAGTTGTAACCGAAGGCTAAAAACTGTATGACGTCGCTGCCGCCTGTACGAGCTCCAGTATTCAATGTTGCGGGAGCACGTAAAAGATAGAAACTGTGTTTGTAGCAATTATCGTCGCGAATAATGTCAAATTTACCGTAGTCCTCGTCATCCAGACGGTGCCCTCATCACGTCTGTGTCAGGGCGCCTTCTTATCGCCGTCCTCACTGACGTTTTTGCTCACCACAGCCACGGAATTTCTCGTGCTGACGAAGAACCCAGCTCTGGCAACCGGCTTATAGCATTACATCTTGACAAGCAAAGATAGTGCCGCTGAACATACCTCTATTTTATAGAATAAAACAACAAATCACGAGAGTGAACAAGCGTACTAGCTCTCTGAACACTGACCGACCGAGCTTAAAGTAAGTGAAAACCCCTTTCTTCAAGAAAGATGGTTGAACGCGAAGCTTTCATTTCTACCTACGGAGCGCAGCTCGCGTGTGGTTTAACATGCACGAAGAACTGACTAGTTGGGACCTATTCAAGGAGAAGATGAGCGAATTTTCTGGCCGAGCGGTGGTACAACAAATTACAGCCCGGCATGAAGTCGCGGCCAGAGCTCAAACGTCGACAGAATTGTAAGTCGCATATATCCAAGATGTGCTAGCCTAGTGCCGCATCATTGACAAAGACATGGCAGAGGCGGAAAAGGTTGGCCACGTGTTGAAAGACATGGCTGACGATGCCTTGAACATACTCATATGTAAGCACTGTAGCATGGTTGACTCCATCATAACAGAATGCCGCCAGTTTGAACAAGCAAAAAGCAGTCGCTTTACTCACGACTTTATTAGACGCCTGAACACGGCTTGGACATCCTCTTGTGATGATGCCGTGTTACCCCCTCCAATCTCGACGCCTAAAACCTATCCAGGATTGTTCGCCAGGAGCTCGAAGCAATGGCTCCAGCCGCGTATCAGGTACCTGCTCACGACCATTTGGTGACAATATCCCTTATACAAGCCGTCGCCGGACAAGAGTTTGCCAATCTAGGCATTGCACAAGCCACCTGTCACGCACTTCAGTCCATGTACGCTTCCGGTGCTCACACGGAATAATACACCGCCCCAATTGTTGCTGCGGCCGCTTGCGCTCCCCTGTTCACACGCCGCTAGAGAAACCCATCTGAGTGAACGACGCCAGGCGATCGGTCAATCTGTTTTTCTTGCTCTCGCATCGGCCATGTTTCACGCGTCTGCTGCAATCACCGGGATTGCCGACCACGCTTCCCCGGTGACCGCCGCCAAGATCGTGGCCCATCTCCTCGCCAATCTCTCTCGACGACCACCCTCCGGCCCGCGAACGTCTCCGTCTCTCTTCGTGCCCTCCACTGACGTACTGCGATTTTGCCGCTCCACGACACTGGTCGCCGATCGCTGTCACCTCAGAGTCGCCAGCCGCCCTTCCGTCAACTCCGTCGCTCTCTCTCCCCCACTTACTCTGGCCACCGCCCTGGAAACTAGCCAGTTCCCGGAGCTGCATTGAAAACAAGGACCGAAGAACCTCTATTGACCCCTACTTCAAGATGCAATTTGCGCGGTGTTCTCGTCGACGGCGTGTCCGTTACTGCTCTCATTGATACTGGTGTCCTTATTTAAATCTATTAGGAGTTCCACGCTCCAACGCCGCCGACGAAAATTCGTGACACTGGCCCTCACTCCTACTGTGCGAGCAGATGAGGGCACCCAAGCACCGGCTCTCGGTATGTGCACTGCCCGCGTTACTGTTGCCGGCCACCACACCTTAGTTCTCTTCGCTGTTCTCGATGCTTGCCTATATGATGTCATTCTTGCTATTGACTTCTTGACTGCCCACTGTGCACTCATCGATTGTTCTGGCATTTTGCGGCTCGAACTGCCATTGTGTCCTGATAACGCCACATCACGTAACACTCTTCTGCGTTCTGTGGAGCTTCTACGAGTACCTGCTCAGGCTGCTACCTACGTCCTTCTTTCACCGTTTCCCCCAGTCCCTGGTGGGGACTATGTGGTCACTCCCCTCACAGATCTGACTCTCTTGTGCAGCAATGCACTTCCTCACACCATAGTGGATGTTGCTAACAACAGCACGATGCTTCCAATGCTCAAATTTTCTGCCTCAACCCATATTCTTCGTCAAGGAATTTCACTAGGCGAATTGTCACCGCTGGAAGAATGTAGAGTTTTTGAATTCACTGCAGACGATGTGACCATGATCCAATCTGTCATACCAGCGCTAACCGAGGCACTTCTGAACAAAATTATATCCCCCGACCTACTTCCTTCCCAAAGTGAAGCCCTCCGTGCTGTCCTATTTTCTTACCTTGAGCTTTTTTCATGTTGAGAACAGCCCACTAGGCCGTACAGATATCGTGGCCGACCGCATCGACAGATTAGACGCCAGCCCCCTTCACAAGCACCCTTACCGAGTGTTTCACTCTGAGCGCCAAGTCATCCAAGAGGAGAGAGACACAGTGCTTGACAAAGATGCGATAGAGCCTTCCTCTAGCCCTTGTGCATCCTTTGTGGTGCTTGTGAAAAAAAAGGACAACAGCTGGCAGTTTTGCATTGATTATCGCCATCTCAATCGTGTAATGAAGAAGGATGTGTACCCTCTCCCTCGAATTGATGATGCGTTCGACTGCCTCCATATTGCCAGATATTTTCCATTGCTAGATCTCCGCTCTGGATGCTGCAAGTAGCCGTCGATGACCGCGACCATGACAACATCGCTTTCATCACACCCGACGGCCTGTATCAATTTAAGGTGATGCCTTTTGGGTGGTGTAACCCACCTGCAAATTTCGAACGGATGATGGACACTCTTCTGCGCGGTCTTAAGTGGTCGACCTGTCTTTGTTATCTGGACGGTGTGATCGTTCTCTCGCCAAGCTTTAAAAGTCACCTCCCTCATCTGTCGGCCGTTCTCGACATCTTTCCTTGGGCGTGCCTCTAGCTCAATTGCTATAAGTACACCTTTGGGCGCCGCCAGATCTAATTACTCGTACACCTGGTTGATGCTACTGGTATCCCACCAGACACTGACAAAATCCATGCCGTTCACGAGCTCCCCACTCCATGGTACACGCATGAAGTATGCAGTTTTCTTGGGCTCTGCTATTACTTTCGCCGCTTTGTTCTCAACTTCGCGGACATTGCTCGACGCCTCATGGACCTCGCCAAAAAGGATGCGACCTTTTTTGGTGGCGCGGACCAAGCGACTTCCTTTGCATCGCGGATTTCAGCCTTGACATCACTACCTGTGCTGGCTCATTTTGACCTGGCCGCTAGAGCTTAGCGTCGCACTGACGCAAGCGGCCATGGCATAGGTGCTATTATCACCCAAACACAGAACGGAGCTAACCGTGTGATAGCGTATGCTAGTAGCCTCCTGTCACAGTCGGAAAAGAATTACACTGTTACTGAGCGGTAGGGCTTAGCTCTCGTCAGGGCTGTAGTGAAATTCCGTCTATACCTATATGGGCGGCCATTCGTGGTCAAAACAGACCATCATGCGCTCTGCTGACTTTTAACACTTAAAGACCCCACAGGGAGGCTTGGCCGTTGGGCATTGCGATTACAGGAGTAGACGTTATCGGTTGTACACAAATCTGGCAAGTTACACATTGACGCCGACTGCCTATCCCGTCCCCCCGATGAACCCATCTAACTCCACTGAAAGAGACCCGGACAACTACGTCTAAGCAATCACACACTTCATTCATGTGACCGACGAACAACGTCGACATCCATCGTTGTTCTGTCTTTTTGACCGTCTGCAATCTTACACCCGCGACTTCTCACTCAACATGTTCTTGGTTCAGGATAACATCCTTTACCGCCGCAACATGCACCGCAACGGCGCAGAACTCCTGCTAGTTGTTCCGCGTCATCTACGCAGAGATGCCCTCGTCCAGTTTCATGTCGCCCCAACTTCCGGGAAATTAGGCGTCTCGAGAACTTTTGATCGCATACGCCGACGTTTCTTCGGAAAGGCCCTTTATCGTTCCGTTCGACACTACGTAATATCTTGTTACCTGTGTCAGCGCGGCAAGAACCCTGCGACTCAACCTGCTGGTCTCCTTCAGCCAAATGACTTTCCAATCGAGCCATTTTATCGAGTGGGCCTGGACTTGCTCGGCTCCTTTCTGATTCCTGCGAAAGGTGACAAATTGATTGCTGTCGCTACAGATCATACCACGCAGTACGCACTTACTCGGGGGTTGCCAACCAGCTGCGCCAGGGATGTAGGCGACTTCCTACTGCATGACATCATACCCAAACATGGTTCTCCACGTCATCTACTAACAGATCGCAGTCAGGACTTCCTGTTGCGTGTGGTTGACGATCTACTTCGATCATGTGCTACTCATCACTTCACCACTTCGTGTCAGCCTCAAACCAATATACTCAGCGAACGCCTCACCCATACACTCACCGACACGCTTTAGAGGAATGTTTTTTATGATAACCATGATTGGGACGATGCCTTTCCGTTCGTGACATTTGCATACAATTTATCGCTTCATGACACTACCGGATACTCACCCCTATATCTTCTGTTTGGCCGCCATCCCTTATTACCCTCTGACACCTTGCTCCCTTCTGATCCGGCGTCCACGTCGACGACTTCCTATGCGGAAGAAGCCATCAGGCGTCTTGCGCACACTAGCTCGTCATGCGCACAGTAGCCCGCAGTCTACTCTCGTCATCACAGACCGCACACAAGTCCATTTACGATAGTCGACGCCGGCATACTGTTTTTCCGCCGGGCTCTCGCGTCCGTTTCTTGCTCCCATGTCGTCGTGTCGGCCTCTGTAAAAAGTTATTGCCGCGGCATGTCGGCACGTACCGCCTGCTGCGTCAGGTGATCCTGTCACCTATGAGATAACTCCCATGACACCCACTTCATCGACGGCCACACCAAGCCCTGACATAGTACGTATTTCCGGCATCAAGCGTTACAACTGTGAGAACCCATTTTGACCACAACCAGCAGCGGGACGGTGCGTCATCGGCCGAAGATAATGTCAGAACAGCGGTGAAGACAAATACGTAGTGCGGTTGCGTCAGAGTCTCTCCTGTAGGACTGAAGTAGCTGACAAAAACAGGTGAGCTGTGTGCAGTCTTTAATAGCCAAGTGCTAGCCGTTTACTGATGATTGAATAGTCCCCGTAATAATATATATGGTAGGAACCGAGAAATTCTTTAGGCTACCTTTCAAACGTAAATAACTTGAGCGATGCTACAAGGTAAACAGACCAAGTATTTATTTCAACAATTTTGACCGGTGGACCGATCTTCATCAGGGTTTACACGAAAACGCTTATGCAGATCGGTTCACCGCTGAAAACTATTGAAATTAAATCCGTGTTCTGTTTACTCTGTAGCATCGCTCAAGTTATTTAGTATGTATACTACATACACATTTTGTCTGGGTAGTGTGGAGTATTATTCAATGATAGATTGGGTGAGATGGCGTGGGCTCAGTTAATCGCAACAGGTGAGTTGTCATGCCTAGCAGACGCAACTTCCGCTTCCAGTGAATATTGTGCGCATGCGCCACTTTTGCTGAGTTCGTCGTGTCGTTATCAGGCCCTGACCGGCCAGCCAGCCGAGGCAGGCTGGGAACTGCGAACGTAAACTGTACCGTTCTAAGCAGATGTGTAACTTGGCTTTCCTAAAGTTTGTTTTCGGCGCGAACGGACGCAGCAACCTTCGCTTTAACCCTTTCCCTACCTACTTTTTTTGCCAAAAACTACACAAAAATAAAGATTTCTTATTTCCCTGAAGAATTATATGCACTTTAGAACAAGCAAAAAACATCCATAAAAGGACATTATCTGTAAGATACATGCAAAATATTTTTTTTTAAATTATGGAGAGAGGATTAGCTTCACTGCACTGCACCACGCAGAATCTCCCAGTTTTTGTAGGCCTCGTTGCAAAAAACGTCTCTGGAAATTCAAAAACAATAGTGTGATAAGCGGGGCTCATTCTTGTGGCTATAGATGTCAAATACCTAAATTGCAGACTTCGTGTGACACATTTGAAAGCGCTAAATGGTGAAGTGCTACTCCACACTCCTCGCACCAGGTACGTGTAGAGGTTGGTTTCATGGAGAAATAAATTTGTTAGTTCATTTGCTAGAAACAATTCAAAATACGGCGCCCAGTTCCCATCCTCTGTCACACATACCTATATGCCACGCGCGGCCGTGAAAACAGACCTTGTCCACTGCCGACACGTTGAAACGCTGTCGTCGTACGAATCCGATGACTCGAAGATATGCTGCTCAGTATCGTCTGTCACTGTTGGAGGAAAACGGAGTTTCCTCTTCACTGTCTGCGTCCAAATGTTCTTTTTCCCTTTTTCCCTTTCTTCCGACACGCGCACGCACAGAGCAGGTCGCCATTTTTAAATCCCAGTTGACAGCGTCGAAACGTTACTCGGCCAAAATGGAAGCTTTGAAGGCGTCTTTTTAAAATTTTTTTACTGCCCCATCTGTTGAAGCCAAAAATACCTGAACAAAATTGATCAGGCTAGCTTCACTGCGCCAGTGTACGAGCGCTTGCTCCTGCGTGGACGAAACCAGCTCGTTTTCGGTGGGAGCGCTACAAAACCTGCGGACGAGTTCAGTTTGCATACGGTAGGGAAAGGGTTGGAATGGTAACTGAAATAAAAAAGGTTAATTACGGGGTTTTACGTGCGATAGCAGCAGCTATGGCGTAGAGGTAGAGTATCCGCCTCGCGTGCAAGGGGGCCGAGGTTCGAATCCGGGTGCCGCGCAATTTTCCATCGGATTGAAGAAAAATGGCGTGTTGATAAAATTGCACAAACTGGCCTGAATAGCGGCCTCATCCCGGTGACCAGATCCGGAAATGCACTCCCTCACCAGAGCAGAATTGGCCACGTGCTTGGAAGAAGTATCGAAGTTATTAAACTGGGAAGGCCTAGGAGTAAGGATCGACGGCGAATATCTCAGCAACCTTCGGTGTGCCGATGACATTGTTCTCATCGTCATTATCATCAGCCCGGCTACGCTTACTGCAGGACAGAGGCCTCTCCCATACTTCTCCAATTACTCCGCTCATCTGCTAATTGTGCCCATGTTGTCCCTGCAAACTTAATCTCATCCGCCCGCCTAACTTTCTGCCGCCCCCTGCTACGCTTCCCTTCTCTTGGAATTCAGTCCGTAACCCTTAATGGCCATCAGTTATCTTCCTTTCTCATTACATGTCCTGTCGATGCCCCCCCCCATTTCTTTTTCTTGATTTCAACTAAGATGTCATTAATTTGCGTTCCTTCTCTCAGGCAACCTGATCTTTTGTTATCCTTTAACGTTACACCCATCATTCTTCTTTCCATAGCTCGTTGCGTCGTCCTCAATTTACTTCGAACCCTTTTCGTCAGCCTCCAGCTTTCAGCCCCGTAGGTGAGGACTGGTAAGACACAGCTAATATACACTTTTATTTTGGGGGATAATCGCAACCTGCTGTTCCTTATCCGGAAATGCCTGCCAAACACACCCCAGCCCATTCTCATTCTTCTGACTATGTCAGTCTCATGATCCGGAGCCGCGGTCACTACCTGCCCGAAGTAGATGTATTCCATGCCACTGCCTCGCTACCTATCGTAAACTCTGTTCTCTCCGAAGACTGTTAAACATTAGTTTTCTGCAGATTAATTCCTAGGCCCACCCTTCTGCTTTACCTTTTCAGGTCAGTGAGCATGCATTGCAAGTTTTCCCCTGATTTACTAAGCAAGGCAATGTTATCAGCGTATCGCTAGTTCTATTCAATAAAAATGCAGATGAGTTACCACAAATGTTTGAGGACCTTAGCAGAGAGAGTGTAGGAGTGGGGTTGAAGATTATTTATGCAGAATACAAAGATAATGATGAATAGTCGGGCAAGCGAACAAGAGCTCAAGATCGCCAGTAAGCCTTTAGAGTCTGTGAATGAGTACGTTTACCTAGGTAAATTAATCACAGAAAACCCTGATCAGGAGAAGCAAATTCATAGAAGTATAGAAATGGGTTGGATCGCATACGGCAGACATTGTAAGCTCCTGAATAGAAGCTTAATTACCATTATCACTTAAAAGGAAGGTGTACAATCAGTGCATTTTACCAGTGCTGACATATGGGACAATTACTTGGAGAATCACAAAGAAGTTTGAGAACAAGTTAAGGACCGTGCAAAGAGCGATGAAAAGAAGATTGCTAGGCATAACGTTAATAGACAGAAAGAGAGCTGTCTGGATCAGAGACCAAACGGACATAGACGATATTCTAATTGACATCAAGTGAAAACAATGGAGCTGGGCAGGTCGTGTAATGCGCTGGTGAAATAACCGTTGGATCCTTAGAAATACAGAATGGGTACGGGTACCAAGAGAAAAGAAACGCAGTCGAGGATGGCCGAAGATTAGGTGGAGCGATGAAACTAGTAAATTCGCGGGCGCTAGTTCGAATCGGTTGGCGCAGGCCAGGGGTAATTGGAGATCGCAGGGAGAGGCCTTCGTCTAAAACAGGCTGATGATAATGATGACGACGATGACACGAATACTGAGAGAGAAGAAGCGGATTGCAAAGCATCATCACGCGCTGGAACACTGCAGAAAATTGCCGTTTCGATACCTGCGCACATGACGGCACGACGAGGGAACAAGCATACGAAGCGGAAGTACATCTCTCTTACTTCGGTGCGAAGTAAAACATAAAGCACGCAGACATTCCGTTTGTGTGTTTATTATTTCTCTAAACTTCAATTCGTCAATTCGATCAGCACGTTACAGAAATAACAGATGTTGCGTTGAATAATTCTCGAAGTCACGTGTCACCACGAGCGACGTCAGACTGCGGACGCGAGTACGTAGGCGCAGGTGCACGATTGCGTCATCGTCCGGCGTGGAGTGGAGGGGAAGGAAAAACGACGTTTGGATTGAAATTTCAGACCTTTGCGCGACGCCTAGCGATGTAATTCTTTGCAAACACGATAGTTAGCGCGTTGTATGCTCTGCGTTTGCCAGCTCAAGATGGCCAGGCCTGGTGAGGGGCAAGGGCCCCTCACCAGGTTCAGTGCGTTCATTTAGGCTTTTTAGGCAAAACGTCAACATTTCGTCACGTTACGAAACAAAACTGGGACATCATCGCATTTTGTACATGTTGCGCCTACGTCATGCGCCGAAGAAAATGGCGGAATGTCCAGAATAGGGCGCCTATTCTATATATCTATTTTTTATCATGCGTAGCAATGAGTGGTGATGCCAGCGATAACAGCGACGCGGCAGCGTCCGAGCTGCGTGGCACGTTTGAAACAATGACGAAGTTCGAGAAGAAAAAGAAATGGTTCCTTAAGAAATGCGTCCTATGAGTTCACATGACGTTCGGTGCACAGGGCTTTATGTTGATTTATTCAAGAAGGTTGCGCGCCGCGGCTTCTAAAGAGGTATTGTGCGCCAGTTTTGCAAAAGAAATATGGCTGTTTTTGAAGCCGTGCACGAGCAATATTTGAAGTATAGTAATAATGCGCGCTCTCTCAACCTCTGTACCATGCTTTCTGCACTAGAACGTTGTTAGCTGTTTTGTATTGCGCTGAAGATACGTGTTTTCATGCTTTAATTGTGCATGAAGTTCTTATCGTAGAAAGTTTCTTGTTCTTTAGCATGCATAACTGTACTTCCTTGACAGCCATTCTTTTTGATGACATACATTAATACCAAAGACAGTCACTCTGTTAGATCAGAAAGATACGCATTACACGAAGGCACGTAGCATCTGAATTCAAAAGTTTCTAGGCTCCGGTATTGCTTTACTCTGCGTCTGTCATTCTACGTAATGCAGGAATCACCAGTATTCCTTCCTCAAAATACTCGACAGGCAAAGGACATCATGCATGTTCAAGGGCAAATTTCGATGTATCGGAAGATGATTGCAAGGCTTCAAACACAGCAGGTGAAGACCCCCAGCACAGTCGAAGTACTTAATTGGTTGAGATGCCAATATCTTCAAACTCTTATATGAGGGACACACTGGATTGCACATTGGAGACGATGATGTTGGTGCGGGCGCAATCGTTTATGCGGGCATTTCATTTTCCCACGCAACCATTCACGTGCTTTGCTGCCTTAATTGGTCCTCCTTCGTCGAAGTACAAGAAGCAGCGTCCCATTTATAGCTTTAAACGTGCTCAATTTTGCGTAAATCATTTGCGGGCTTGTTTGCGTAGTTCTTTCTTTTCCTTATCTGAATACTTGCAACACATCTTGTTTGTTTCATGCTGCTGTAAACTGTACTACCATCATGTCATTCATTTTCAAGTATTCTCTTTTACTCGCCTTTCGCAGTTTCTTCCGGTTTTCATGCATCTGCCACTTTTGTCACCATCTTCCTACAATAAATTCTTGCCTGCTATTTTCATGTTCTTGAATGTCCAGCAAGTCGATTGATATTTAAGGTGCATGACACATTTATTTACGATACTCCTTTTGGTTCAAATGATTCGAACTGCGATATGATATACAATAATGTTCTACTTCCGCATTAACAGTTGGCATGCTTGTTGCGCTAAGTTGGAGCTCTAAACATAACGAATATAAATATAAATAAAACTGTCAATGCTAAACAGTAGCCTTCGGCGCTCCACTTCGCAACATATAAGCAGTCGCGGAAGTGCCTGCTTAATGTCACTTAACGATATGTGTAACGTTACTGGCAAAAAGAGAAAGAAAGAAAAAAAGAAAATGAAATCACCACCTCTCACTTTCGGCGGCGTGCGGCGGTCATCTGGGAGGCAGCTGCGTTTCGCCGATTCTGCCAGGTGCGCTGACCGCCAAAGTCGACCGCAGGAACCTACGGGGGTGTCCACTCTTTACATTTACTACATTACTCTATGGATATCTGTTTCTAGGCGTGAGGGTCAAATTGCACTGAAGTTGAGCAGTTTTTACAAGGAAGAATTGCCATCACAACAGGGTTTTCATCGCAGTGTCTCATACACGTTTTACCTAGAAGTCAACAGTGCTGCTTTTTACTTGAGAAGTGTTAACAACTTGTAGTTCACAGCCAGCCGCAAATCGGAGTAGCTGTAGAGTAGTGTGAAGTTTTTTAAATTATTTTCAGTCAAATGCGTTACGCGGCCGCTCCCATATCGTTTCTTGAAGGGGGCATTATTCACCCTGTAAATGGTGTGCGATTCATCGTAGGCACAAAATGGGGCAACTCAATAGAATCGAGAATGAAACTTGATCTCGTTCTTGCGTTTAAGCCACTATTCGTTCATTGTCAGTTGTGCATTGTTCATCGCAAATCCAACATACAAATGGTTACCCCAAAATAAGGGCCAGCACTCCCAGAATATATGCCTGGGCTTGTATCGTGCGGCACGAAATATATTAGTGGAACCAAGGGAACCTGCATTGCATGATTTGTATATTCAAGAAACGTACTTTCACTTCTTTGGACTACAGGCTCGACACGAGCGTAACGTTCATGTACTTCGTAACAGCTTACTCGACAAACCTGTACGGAACTACAGTGCAGTACAAGCGCATCAGACCATTCTGCCCGTTTCCTCATCTTGCACCCTGAACTCTAAGTACTACCCTGGTAGACTTGCACACGTTACAAAAAAAGCTTACCGATTACAATTACAATGATATCTTTAAAAAATGTAATGGATTATAGTTACGAATTCCCCACGTTACGAATGTTGTTACGGATGTACTTACCAACATCCCCACGAAAATAATTGAGCAGTTACCAGAAATTATCAATTACTTTGACGCTATTTTCCGTACTTTTAGCTTTTTACTTTTATAATCTATTTTATCAGTATGAAATGGCACAATTAAAGAATAATGAAACAATTTTACAATTATTAAGCTTCCACAAGTACAATAAATACAACGAGCTGGGCTGGCTCTTTCAATGCCTCCTCTGCAGCCCTTCAAACGTTGTTTATTTTGACTGAGAATTGATATCCACAATTCTCTTCGGTGAACTTTCCCTGTTCTTTCGTGTCTTGCAGTGGTACTGAAGTGTCGCTCGATGTGCATGCTGGAGAGAAATACTGTGTTGTAACATACGAGCATCTGCTCACTGGACAGGATCTGTGAATACAATAGCATGGTTATTTAAGACAGAGCGTATCGGTTATGCGAACTGATACGCATGATTATAGACGGGAGACATTGAACACTATCTGCGTTCTTGCCCAAAATACTGAGATGCAAGAGATGGCTTTCTGAAGGGAGGTATCCGGCAGCCTAGATAAAGTTAAAAAGTCCCAGAAATGTCATCCGTGTGTTGGTGTGTAGGTTTTTAATCATGTCATACATGATTCTGTCAGCTCCCGGAGCACAGCTTCTACATGGGGTCAAGGCAGCTCTCAGCTCGGCAAGATTAAAAGGACAGTTGTACGATTCATTGAGTCGGCATTTAAAATCCACTGACTTAAGTTCAGCTACTTGTTTATATTTAAGCAAAGATTTTGTGTAATGTGTGGAACTTGATATAAGCTCAAAGTGTTCGCCCAGCGCGTTGGCCTCGTCTTCCAAGGCATTCCCTGGTCGACAACTAAGAGGAACGGGTGGATTTACTGCCCCTTTAGATTTCTTAGGTCAGTCTATATTTTATACTCTTGAGTGTAGGATGTTATGCCCAAGAGAAACCTCTCCCAGCTAGCCCTCCTTGCTTGTTTCCGTGTAAGCAATAAAGCAATAAAATAAGAAATAAGCTTGTCTCCGCGAAAGCAATAAAGTAAGATACTGAATGAACTATCCTAAAATTACTTATAAAATCTGGTGATATGTACGTCGATTCCTTAAAAAGATTTCCAATTAGCTTCGGCTGGGTTCCAGCGAGGTACATGCGGACGGGAGTCACGTTGTGTTACTAGGTTGAGTGTGACTGGGAAATGGTCACTTCCAAATAGATTTTTAATCGCATGCCATTCTAAATCAGGGAATACAGATGGAGAGATAATCGACAGGGCTATTGAAGAACATGAATTATAATAAAGGTTGTGATACGTTTCTCCAATCGACTGGTCTATTAAGGACTATTGAATATGATAAAGATTGTAACATGTTGGTTCCTTCTTATTAAACAGGCAGGCACTGGAGGTCATAAGAAAATGTTCAATGAATCGACCTCTCGCGTCGCATCCCGAGTCTCCCTAGATCGTTTTGCGGGCGTTGAAGTCACCTACGAGCAGGTAGGGGCCTGCCCGGAAGCTTATCAGTGAGATTACAGAAATCACTTTTTACTGGGATGATAGTTAGGGGTACGTACATAGAACACACAGCGACCAGCTTATTAAAAAAGAATTGCCCGAACCTACACTACCTCCAAGGGCGTCTCAAGGGAGACGTGCTGACAAGCTGCAGACTTGTAAGCTATTTCTATACCGCAGGAGGCGCTACCCTCGATACAGAAAGTTAGTGTTTGTAGGTTTCAAATGTGTCTCTTAACACACAGCAACTTTGGATTATGCTTGCGAATGAGTGCGCTAATATCGTCAATGTTATGAAGTCCTTTAACATTCCATCGTGATATTTGCATGACGCGTGCTTCATATTGCTTCAATAAAAAATTGTTTACGCCAAACCTTGTGCAGAAGCAATTTCGTTCATGTCTGCATATTCATGTCTGGGCGGGTAGGCCGTCCGTCTAACGCCGCCGCAGTTTCTCTTTATTCTGCATTAAACGATTGTTTTGTGCTCTGCCTCATCAGAGCTGTAGGAGAGCTTGCGAGCAGACAGCGAATGCGGGATCGTACGGAGCTTCCAAGAAGAAGAAATAAAAAGAACCTTCATTTTGCTGTCTGCGGGACGCTCCACCTTCGCATTTTTTGACAGCATGCGGCAGAGTTCTTTATAACACCTGGCAGAGGAAGCGACCGTCATAAAGAAGAAACCTATACCTTTGTAACCATGACGACCTATATGGAGAAGAGCGCGCACTTGCCCAAAGTGGTAAGCTCTCCGTATTGGCGGCTATACGAAACCGCAATTGAGCACGAAACAAAGAAACTGCGTACGCGTCAACTTTTGAAACCCCGTCATGGCTCTGTTTCACAAGTGAGCGTGCTACAGATGCCACACCTGCAGCGCTGAGAACCACCGGATCGATCATAGCTATACAGATGCAGTTCTTGACGGCCCCCTTCCTGGACAACCAAATGACTCGCCCGTCACCATTGCTCGATACTTCTCATAAAATCTGCGGTTTACGGTGGCCCTTTAAACACATTTTATTTGCACCAGGGGTAGCTACTCCGCTTTCCGGAGCATTTTCGCAACAACGTGCAACGTCGTCGCCGATAACAGCCGCCTCGTGATCGGAAAAAACCGAAGGCTATCACTACCCTTTGCCCTGTGTAACCACCTGCCGTTCAGTGTATATATAGATCTCGTCGGCGGCTGTAAAAGCGCATTTTGAATTTCTTGGTGGCACCAGACCTAGAGGTAAGGAACAATCTTTCAAATACCTGATGAATCTTCATGAACTATCCATTCCACTTAGCGATATGTATGAGATCGGTTGATATTTTCGGACGTACCAGTTCAGGATGCTAGTCGCAATAATTACGCAGGAAAAGAGGCCTGCGGTGTAGTTGAACGAGATACCACCTGCTTCCTGAAAACTATAGCCAGGTGTTGTGCCCCTTCCGGTGCCAATTACCAGTCGGATTTCTCCTTCTTTTTGTTTCTGTGTGTTTTGTTGCAGTAATAATAATATTAACAATAATAATAATAATAATAATAATAATAATAATAATAATAATTTTTATCATGCACCACTAGAAGAAAGACATGGTAATCGGGCTTGTCGAAGACTGAGCGGCTTGTGTGACTAGGCTTGGCAGCGTTGGCAACAGCGATAAAGTCGGGACCGTATGTACAGGAGCTGCCTTTGTGACGACAAAACATTATGCAAATCAATAAAATAAAAAAATAAAAGGTAATACATGTTATTCCAACTTAAATTGAACATTTTTCACACTTAAATGGAGAGACAAATGAAGGTAAACCAAATTACATCTAATAAACAAATACCGACACAACAGAGCAACGGGAAACACAAATGGAAGATAATTTCTTTAAATCCCTTTTTTGAGTGAAGCGAAAAAATTTCGTCAGGCAGATCATAAAGATATTTAGCACAAGGACCCGTTGCCGTGCGAGATAATTTCTAGTTATTGAACGAGGAAGTTTGAAACGCTTGTTGTCCCTCAAAGTCGTGGGGCTACAGATTTCTCTCTGGATTGGTCATTCCGAAAGTTACGAAGAACCACATTTCGCTTGAATAAAGACTGAAATTAATGAAAACTGAATACCCCAAAGAGATTGTCATCTGACATCTGGCCACATCCATACGCGACACTTCTCAATGTATTTTTTAATAAACTGTGAATTCTCGTTTGCCATCGCAAAGTGCAGAAAGCAAACGCAGTGATTCCGTATCGTAATATGCTATACGCGAGAGCGTGCACTACGGTTTTCTTTACAAGTAATGGTGCGAAATCCTTTATATTCAAGGGCAACAAAGCGACACTCCCAAGTTTACCACAGAGATAGGCCAGAAGATGCTGCCACGACATGCCGCTACCAAAAAACAAACCGAGGTATTGCACACAGTCTACGTACGAAACAAGGGTACATGTACATGAAACATTGTGGATCATCCAAGTATACTGGGATGTTTATTGCTGTGGTCGTTAAGGGATTTCTAAAACATTAACTGCGTCTTACTGATATTTAGGTAATTGCAGTTTTTCGCAACCAGTGCATTACATCATGCATTGTATTTTGCAGTGCGCCCACAGCCTTTTCATAATTCAAATGCTTTGTTAAATTACCGTATCGTCTGCATATTTATAGATAGTAACTCAGAGGAAAATTAATAGAGGAAGATCGTTTGTGAATATGCTAACCAATATAGGTGATAATATGGATTCTTGGGAATATCGGCTTTAAGCCAGTGTTTGTTACTGATGGTTTCCTTGTGGACCATAACTATCTGCGACCTACCCCACCTGTACTTTCACAGTACGTTGTGAAATGATCCTCAGAATCCCATCAAAATTAGTTTCGCCAGTAGAATGCTACGGTTCACTGTATCAGATGCCTTGGCTACGTCTAGAAATAGCGCACATATGAATATGTTGTTTTCAAATACGGAATATATTTCACCTGAGAATTCTTCTAATAGGGTTGTAGTACATCGATTCGCCACAGAACCAAACTGCCTGGGCGATGAAACACAAACTTCGTTTAAAAAGACGTCATGCATTCGTACAGACATATCCCCTTCAGCGGCGGTGTGTACAATTGTGCACATTAAATTTGGCGCCACGTCGCGCTCCCGCCTTTGCTTCAAATTGGATAACATACCACGTGAGCATTGAGACATGCTTCCTTTGTGGACAGCTAGCGCCATCTAGGTTTTTTACAGCAAAGCACAAGTAAAAACAAACACTCAAGATGGACGCCTCCACCTTTTACGGATCGGCACGTGAGTGCACTCTGATTATTTTTGTTTTTGCTCGTGTAAAATTTGTTTACAAAATTGATAATCATATCAGCTTAACACAAACGGTTATGGCTTGTCGCAAACAAGAATTTTTTGCGGTTTTTATTAAAGATGGGTTCGGTGCCGTGCAGGGAAATATGTGTGTGTACAATTGTACACATGGCGCCTCAAGGCTGCCTCATCAGATCACTTTCCTGGACATTTTAGTTGGTTTCTAACTGGTAATGCTGAGGTTATGCATATCGTTTATGCGTTATAGGTCTTAGAGGCCATTCAGCATGCCGGCAAAAGGCATCGACGACGTCGGCCCAGGCTCTTTTTGGCCAGAATAGCTGACGGGAACATCTCAGCAGGGGACTTCGCAGACGATGTATTCGAAGAATCTGCCGAATTTGTGGTAAGTTTGGCCATTACTCAAAAGAAATTTTATATTTTGCTTTTATTTAGTTCTATAACTTTTTCATTTTATTCTAGACTGCTTCAAATGAAGATCCTTTCCTAATTGACCACGACATCAGTAGCAGTGAAGATGAAGATAATGTGCAGCCACCGCCAACAAAAAGGAAGAAAACGGTTGCGAAGGGGATTAAGGAGAAATTCTCACCAGTAAACACACAATGCAGGTTCATCCCTGACAGAGGATTTGCCATCCTTGAGCCGCTTGAGTACTTTATGAAGTACTTTCCAGAGAACATTTTGGATGGCATAGCACATTTCACCAACATTTATGCATTGCAACGAGACGGTGTAGAGCTAAATACCACATCGGCAGAAATCAAAGTTCTCATTGGCATTATGATACGCATGGGAATCTTGAAATTTCCTTGGATCCGCATGTATTGGCAGGTGGACACAAGAATACCATGTCTTGCGGATGCGATGACATCAAAACGATTTTTCAAGCTTCGAGCAGCACTGCATGTTGCTGATGGCAATGCTCCGCTGGATCCACCGAAGAACAAGTTTTGGAAATTGGCACCAATCATTGTGCAGTCAGAAGTCGATGCCTTGCTCTGCAGCATCTCGCCGAAAGCAGCACCGACGAACAGATGGTGCCCTTTCCAGGAAGGTTCCCTGGTAAGCAGTTCATGAAGAAGCCAAACCTTGAAGGAATTAAAGTATTCGTCCGCTGCAGTTCAGACGGCATGGCGCATGATTTTGAATTCTACCAAGGGAAAGGCACTGGTGTAAGCAAGAACCATTCACATTTGGGTCTTGGTGGATCGGTCGTGATGCGACTTGTGGAATCGCTTCCGCGCGGTCTGAACGTTAGATGCTACATGGACAATTATTTTTCTTCTGTGCCGCTCTTCCGAGAGCTCAAATTCCTTGGTATTTTGGCCTCTGGTACGATTAGTGCCATCAGAATTCTAGGCTGTGAGCTCAGAATAAAAAAAAGAAAGACAATTGGAAAAGGAAGGGCGTGAAAGCTACGACTTCAAGATTGTCGAAGAGGAAGACGTCGTCATTGTTCGCTGGCACGACAATGGTCCAGTCAACATGCTCTCTACAGTTGCAGGACTAGGCAACATCACTAAGGTGAAGAGATGGAGCGAAGCTGCTAAGGCCGATGTCGACAGCGATTGTACGCAGGTAATCGCCGAGTACAATCAATTCATGGGTGGCGTCGACAAGCTGGACTTTTTGATGTCACTCTATCCCCTCAAAGCAGAGACGAAGAAATAGCCTGTAAGAATGATCTCCCACTTCATTTGCTTCGCAGTGTGCAACAGCTGGCTTGAGTACATTCGCGACGCTAATGCAGAAGGACTGCCCGAAAAGGAAGTGAAAGATGTCATGGCATTTCAATTGGACATTGCATGCAGTTGATTTCAAGGAACGGGACTGCGCCAAACAGGAAGGGACGGCCAAGCCCCAGTTCTCCAAATCCCGTCAGAAAATCACATGTCGGTATGCCCCTGCCAACAAATTCCAGAAGGTTTGATGGCACATCAGTGCCAACTTCCCGCAGAGGTGCCAAAACACAGGTTGTGCTTCAAAGCCTCGAGTTTGCTGCCGCAAATGCGGAGTTTTCCTTTGCCTAAGTGCCACAAAGGATTACTACTATGAATTTCATGTCAAAAAGTAGGATCCGTGTAAGCAGGCAAGCTGAGATGCATTGTAAATACACTCTTAAGTACTTTTGACAAGTTAACAACACCTGACAACAGTTCTTTCTTGTGTAAGTGGCCATCACGATAATTTACGTCCTGGAGGCGCCATGTGTACAAATGTACACATCACAAAAAAGTTTCGTTGGCTCAATAAACATGTTTGCATTCATATCACTGAGTTCGGGTCGCTAATTAGAGGCAATATTTGAAGGAAACGCAATTTTCCTTCGTGTTTCTCTTAATTCGCGCCTGAAGGGGATATTTCGAGTATCTGGGAAAGTACCGGCAAAATTTCAGTTGGTCTATAATTTTCTACATTATCTTTCCTGCATCCTTTATATAGCGGTTTAATGACAGCCGTCTTCAGTCTCAGAAACTTCTGTGGTTTCTAAAAGTAATTAATTAGAAAAAGCAAGATGTTTGAAAGCACATCGAAGTTTCTTCGCAGATTGCCTACTGATATGCCGTCAATTCCTGCTGACTTATTTTTCCGAAAACTAAAATTATCCTTAAGTCAGCGGTTGATAAGCTAGGCAAAACATCGGACGCCGACACAGATTCCTGCAACGTACAATGATTTCCCTGTTGGGATAAAGCGTTTTTAAAAGCACGTGAAAAGAATGGTTGAATGCATTAGCAACTAATTTTTGTAATCTGGAAACGAGTCAATGGGATTAGAAAGCACGTTACTTCCTCTCGTCAGATTATTTATCAAGGACCATGTTCTCGCGGGACTTTCGCGTCATTGGTTGAATTTACTTAAAAAATACAGTATTTTCGCTGTTCGCAAAAGCACGACTGCCCTGTTTCTTGCCTTTCATATTCAGCTTTTAATACCTAATTTTTAGGAGTAGGTCTGCAGCGCTTCCATAGCCAATCTGTCCACGATATGGCACGCATAATATCAGCATTAAGCCAGCTATCATTATTTCTGCATTTTATGTTACAGTATATGTACTTAAGTGCTCAAATTGTTTAGGTCGATTGCAGAACTTTACGTATACGTTATCGGCAGCACTGTCATCAATCAGCAGAGAGCAGTTGAAATTAGAGATGCATTGGCCATACCATTTGGTATTAGTGATTAGAATTTCCATTTTATTTATTTCTGTATTCCGAGCTGAGTCTCGTTCTTCAGTTAGAGGAGACTTGGAAAGGCGGCAGGCTACAGTATAGTGGTCGGCTAACATCTGACTTATGACGCAAGCAGCCAAGGAATAGTCAGATGCACGCACCGCACTGTGGTCCGCCGCTGTTCGGTTATTCAAGCACTCTTCTCTATTCGGGTGATTTATGATTGGTTCCAGACCATAAGAAGACAAAACGGATAAGTAATTATCGCCTCACACTGTTACATGGTGGACGATATAACGCAGGAACGATTAAATCGGCATTTCAAATAATTATTTTCAAGGCTAGGCGTTCCGCATGAATGAATGCAATATCTACTCTAGACGGAACATCCATGTCACGTCACAAAAATCGCTATACCACCTTCTCGCCCTCATGGCCGGGTCTTGAAATGGGAGCGATAACCAGACAGTGTAAACATATGAAAACATACGTGCGGTATATTTATTTCAGTAAGAACAAATGCGTCAACGTATTTGCTAGCCGCTTCCGCTATCTCTTTAAATTCGTTCCAATACTTTCGGAGGCTTTTTATGTTTAAGTTGATGACAGTAAAATTATGTTGCGACCTCCGGCCTAAAGAATATTTAAAACTTCTAAATTCAGCAATCACACAGAAACTAGAGGCCATGCAGCTTACACAATCTTAGCAATATCAGCTCTCGTGATTACTCAGATCAAAAGCGCTCCTTCGTCCTTCTTTACAAAAATCCTGCCACCTTTACCCACTCTACCTACTACCCATTCTCCTTAGACACTTGCACGATAAAACAAACTACGATTTGCTTTCTTCAAGTTATCATTAAAAACAACTTGGGTAGAGAGCCCTTCTGGTGTCGCCGCCGCAGTTTTCCTTGTGAGTGAAACCAAGCTTCTTTCTCTCCTATAGAAGTGAACCGTATCAGAACTGTCGGGAGCTATTTACGTTTATTAGGCACGCGATGCACCGCCTCTACATCAGTACTTGAATAGCTAGATAGCTCTAGTTTTATGGCTCCCTCTGATCAAACATGCCTTAATTAGGTTTTTGTTTGGCTCCTGTGGTATGCCTTCAATTTCCAAGTTAGCCTTCCTATTGTACACTTTGTTCTCATTTTGTACATCCTTCAAAAGCCCAATTTGAACCGCTTAGGCCTCGACTACTTCATCAGTGTGAACAATTTCTTCATCCTGGGCTTTCTCGCGCTCTTTGTTAGCTGTTATGTTATCCATTACTGAATCGTACCCCTACGGCACAAATAAAACTGACTCCTCTATTTCCTTAACACTCATGGAAAGCTTTGCAATTTCAGTCCTCAGCAGAAGCAGGAAATCCACTTTTGCATGCAAAGTTAACAAAGCAGCAATACTCTCATTTATTTCATTGAGCTCAGAAGCCAAGGATGGCTCCACAGAACTGCCGTTCCCCGTCTGGCTACACTCCATCTCCGATGCGTCGCGCTGCTGCCTGCCTGATCTACGTGTTTTGCAGACCCAGGTTTCTCGCCTAGTTTGACTCTTCGACGCAAAAGTACTAGGTGCTATGCGTGAGCAGGTTTGACCCAAGTGATAGCCATGCTTACATTCAACGAATAACATTAGACGACCATCGTCGGGTAACGCACTGTGACTAGCAATGTACTCTTCCAATACCATGATACAAGAAAACAAGGTACTTCAAACTTCAACGAGCTATACGAGTCCGCCCGGTGGAGAAAGCATGAAACAAACGAAATTCAAAAGCGACTGTTCTGACCTAACAAGAACAAGGCGATTATCACAGGTTCAGACACTCCACCGAACTTAACACCTCATCATCATCATCGTCGTCGTCATCATGATTATTATTATTTTTGTCTTATTTTGTTTGTCGAAGTGCCGGGCCAAGTCACGCACGCCACTTCTTTGCCTTTGACGGGCCTGCCTTCTGATGTACGAAGATTATAAGATGGCAATTATTATTATTATTATTATTATTATTATTATTATTATTATTATTATTATTATTATTATTATTATTATTATTATTATTATTATTATTATTATTATTATTATTATTCAGAGTCTTCATTGTTGGATGAGCTAAGGGAAATCAGAAAAAGTTTCCGATCTTTGCCGATTCTGCATAAGAAGGTTGATTCTCTCTTATTGCTGCAGGAAGAGTTCATGGCTGTATCAAAATCAGTTAGGGAACTTGAAGAATCAGTGCCGTTTTTGTCCGAGAAGTACGATTCTGTTTTGAAACAACAAGAGGATATTGAGAAACGTCAAATATCTGATTACGCTGAACTGCAAGCTCTGAAACCAACGGTGTTATCTATGGCAGCAGTAATACAAAAGCTAGAAGAAAACAAAAATGAAAGTGCTCAGTCCAGCAGACTAAAGAATTTTGAGATCCACGGTTCGCCAAAGAAAAGTAACGGAAGCCTAACACAAACAATTACGCAAATGGCAGCAAATCTGGACCTCTCGGGGTTTTCATCTGACGATATTGCAGCCGTACACTGCTTAAAAGTAAAAATCGGTGGTACACCTATGGTCTTGGTGCGCTTTAAATCTGTAATTTGGAAGGAAAAATGGCATGTAGCGCGGGGAAAGCTGAAGAAACTACGTGAAGGTGCATCATTTCCAAAGATCTATTTTAGCGGTAACTTGACCAAAGTTAACCGTGATGACTTCTGGAAAGGCGTAACGAAGGAAATGGGGAGGGTTATCGGTTTTGTTGGACGAAAGGAGGCAAGATCTTCGTGAAAAATAATAAAACAGCGTCGCTTGTCCGAATTGGTAATCAAGCAGACCTGGAACACATCGATTAGCCAACATGCCTTTTTCTTTCAGTAAACTACCGGGCTTCAGTTCATTTAAAACAAAATTCCCGTGCGGTTCTGATAAAGATTTTACGGTTGTGATCGTTAATCTTTGAAGTCAGTGTAAATACTGGGACGAATTTTAATTTCTCGCTGAATCGGCAGCTATCTTTGTAAACGTTTTGGGGATAACAGAAATTAATGTTTCCCAGGATTGCCTTGATACGTTTACCTTGCGGGGATTTCCCCACATTTTCTCACACGAAGCGGGTGGCATGGCGGAGGTATTGCTCTCTATGTAAACGAAAACTGTGAAGTTTCTTCTGTTGATGCATCTTTTGTAGATGCCGAATCTATGCTGGTCTAAGTTTGTAAGAGGCAGTTATCTGTCCATGTCTTATCATTTTATCGACCACCCTCATGCAGCCTTTCACGGTTTGTTGCAGAGCTTGAGGAATCTCTCCGGCAGTTGAGCTCAGTGGACAATTTCTGCATGATCGGAGACTTGAATATCAATATTTTATGCCCTGCAAAATTGACTGTTTGTGATTATTTATTACGTAGTCCGCTTATGGTCCGGAATGTACAATTGGAGCTCCTACTAGAGTGGAATTAGTTAATAATAGCCTAGTGAAATCCTGTTTAGATCACAAAGCGGTCAGAGCTCCCAGCGGTTCATTTAGATGATGTAATATTCTACAATGGTTGGGGGACTACTAATTTGTAGCATGCTGTCTTGCATTACCGGACGCGTATGGAACGCCGTCGGTCGAAACTGCATCTGGGAAGCGCAAATGCCTTGTCCCTTTCGTTCATCAATACAAGTTTGATAAGCTTATCGGTTCGTTTGACTGGGCACCCTTAACCAAAAAAAAAATTCGTCGTGAAAAGTGTATGAAAGATTGGTACGCAACTGAAATTTTTTGAATTACGTTGCATATGGCTGATAGCTAGGCCGATAAGAAAGGGTCGCTGCTGGATGAACACGGAAATGTTTGCTTCCATTTCGTATCAAGACACTTTCTGGAAACGCTGCAGAAGAAATCGCCGAAACCAAGCACTGCGCTTAGAATATAAGTCTGCAAGAAATAGAGTTGTTGCTCTTCTGCGTGGCGCCAAACGCTCTTCCCTTTTTTATAAATTCCAACAATCTTCAAATAATGTAACCAAAACTTGGTCGTTGGTAAATCATCTGAGAGGAGTGAGCTCCAGTAAACGGTCAGTTTTCGGTGCTCTTCAGCAACCTCCCGCAGAAGTGACTGATGCTTTCAACAGGCACTTTGTTAAAGCATCCCAAAGAGCTGTCTTTCCATTCACAAACACTTGGTTGTTAGAAGAATCTATATCTGCGTCAGCTTTTCTTCAGAAAAGTTTGAAGATCTGGAAGAAATTATTTACAGTGTCTGTTCTAACAAGCCCACAAGATATGATGGCATATCTTTACACACCGTCAGAAGGAAATTCAATGTACTGTCACATATTATCTTGCATATTCTGAATGGTTTTTTGGAAGGTGACGAAATTCCAGAGTGCCTAAAAACTGCAGTTGTCTTACCACTACACAAGTCGGGGAAGAAAGATAGTATTGAAAACTACCGGACAATTTCTATATTGGCTGTTATTGCTCAGGTCTCCGAAAAATTTCTTTTCCACACTATGCCTTCTTTTCTTCACAAGTTTTCCATCATAAGGGATCGAAGTTTGGTTTTGTATCAGGGCGTGGTACTGTGGCACTGCTTGATGAATTTTCTCATGAACTGTTCTCGGTATTCGATCAGAATCTATTCGCGTGTATGCTGTTCTTAGATGTAGCGAAAGCGTTTGAATTCCTCAATCATCACATATTGTTAAGTGACCTGCATTTCTGGGGATTTCGGGGGCCTTTTCCTAACATTCTCGAACATTACTTGAGTAACAGATTTCAAGTGGTCGCTACCGATGATAAGGGCGTTTTAGTTCTAAGCTGTCACTGGGATGGGGGGGGGGAAGCTGGAGTTTCACAGGGGTCCATTTTGTCGCCATTGTTGTTTAATATTTTTGTTAACGACCATCCTTTGGCAATTTCCAAATGTTGCGTGTTCCAGTATGCTGACGAAACTGTTACTGGCGAAACATCTTTCTTACAAGATGTCCACTGAAATGTTGAAAAATGACGTTTACAAGGCAATGCTTTGGTTCACTAATAATGGAATTGTTGTTAATGCTCGAAAACCACAACTTGTTTGTTTTCGCTCTACACTCAAGACTATTGTAATTAACATGCATCTTTACTTACATGAGTCGGCCTGTGTTTTTTTGCAAATGTGCGCCTATCCTTACGTGGACTGCGTGAAATATCTGGGAATATATTTCAATAGTAACTTAGCGTGGCAACATCACTTATCACTTATTTGTTCTGAACTGAGGTCAGTAGCTTGGCTGTTGTTCAATATGAAAAGTTTCGCACCCTTGTCTATAAAAATATTATAGTACATGCACTGGGTTACAGTGCTTTGAGATCGGCATTACAGTCTACGGCTTCTGTTCGGATCGTTGGAGAGGCAGGGTTACAGGATCATAAGAAATATTCTTATAATTTTGCCTACGATTCCCCAATAATAACAGCTGCAAATATCTTCCGTCAACTTGGTCTACCAAATTTTCACTATTTGCTTATAGAAACAGTTGTCGTTAAACATTTTTGGAATTCTTCTTTCAAACAAAAAAAAAAATGCCGCCACAAGAGAACTTAGAAAACACGTTCATTTCGTAGTTCCTTGTTCAGCCACAAGGTATGGGGAGGCCAGACGCTGTGAATAAGTGCCGGACATCTCTAACAAATTGGCTGACGATATTTCGAACGCGACATTGAAAAGCACGCTGAAAGAATTATTAAATCATATGTGTTGAAATTAACCTACAGAACATTTTTGCATCACAATATTTACTTCTTCAACCTCTTTTGTATTAAGTAGATAAACCAAATGTTATATTGTTCTATTCAATTTCTTTGTCATTTGTTTTGTTTCTTTATTCTACATGTCTCATTAATTTATGAATTTTTGTTTCTTGCCATGTCTTGCCATTCCTCGGCACGGTCCTTCAAGCCAACTGAGGTTTAGACCAGCCTGCTTGCGTTGTTTTGTATATTCTGTGGCAATAAACATTATTATTATTATTATTATTATTATTATTATTATTATTATTATTATTATTATTATTATTATTATTATTATTATTATTATTATTATTATTATATGTGCAGCCTGGTTCAGAGTCAGCCACCGCACCTGGCAAAAAGAAGGTAACTAATGCTTGCTCGCGTTATAATAACCACCCGCCGCGGTAGCTTAGCGGCTTCGGTGTTACACTGCTAAGCACGAGATCGCGGCATCAAATCCTCGCCGCGGCGGCTGCATTTTGATGGCTGGGAAATGGAAAAACGACTGTGTTCCGTGCATTGAGATGCACGTTAAAGATCCCCTTGTGTTCTAAATTAATCCGGAGTCTCCCACTCCGGCATGCTTCGTAATCAAATCATGCCTTTGGCACACAAAATTTTAGAATGCATTAATTCATTATAATAACCACACGCGCCGTTGATGACGCAGCAGTTTGTCTGAAATGGCTGTTAGTGTACATTTGGCAGGTGAGTAAGAGAAAAATATAAAGGAAAACCAAAGTAAGCTAGGCTAGCCAGAAAAAGTAATTTGGTTGGCTACGCTACACGGAGAAAGGAAAATGTACGGACAGAGTTATAAAGAGTCGTGTGGTCGTAGCCTTTCAGGTAATCCTGGAGTCCATAAAGAAATAGAAAAAAGTATCGCTTCAAGTGTTGCTGTATAGAAGAACCTCACGGCTGCGATATGGATGCTCTGGCGTTACTTCATAAATGCAGTGCATTGCACAATACTACTACTACTACTACTACTACTACTAATAATAATAATAACAATAATAATAATAATAGGAAGAAAAGGACAAGAAGAAGACGAAATAAGAAATGAAAAAAAGTGAAAGTATTGTTGCGACCTTTCTATTGCAAAAGATGGCGTTGACCAGTGGCCTTTAATGTAGCACCTAAAATTGGAAAACATGTTCTTTCGTATTGAAAATTAAACCTGGGACGCAATACTCACCGCAAAAACGGAAGGATTGTTTAACCCCTATTCGGAAGAAAAATACAAAATTTGAAATTCAGAAGATATGCATCGTAGTTTAGCATGTGTACGCCATCACCTAGTCGCTGTCATGGATAGTAAATACTCTATGGAACTAAAGAATCGACTTATACGTCGTAATCTAGTACCAATGAAAATGTGCAAGCCTATGAACCGCGTTATAAGGCGCTGTGTTGCATTTCTATCGCGCTGTCCTGGAAGTAATTAAATGTGACTTTTACAGAAATTCTTTTTCCAATGCAATAAACTGGGCATCTTAGCATGATGCACTGATAGAGTCATGTGGCTTTACGACCTAAAGCAACACTGAGGCTGACAGATGCCATAATCCAATTAATTTTAACAATCAGCGTTTTCTTAACTGGCGTGTAAATGTGCGAGCCTTTTTATTAACACGAGCCTTTTTACTATTTTTTTTCTTTTCTTTTTTTTGCATTTTGCTGCTGCCTAAATGCCGTCACTAAGTTTGCAAATCTAACCCACGACTTCGGCCATAAGCAGCACAACGCCAAAGCCACTGAGCCACCGCAGCGGATTGACATCTTATCAAACTATTGCAGTTGGTCTTGCGCGTATTCCTTCAGTAAATTATCGAATGCGTTCACGACGCTTGATGAAACCTTACCGTTTCTTTTCTTTTTCTCCTATTTTGAAAAGAAAGCTTCTATATGTTTCTTGTCATTACGTGCATACCGATAAAAGCTATGCGCAATACAGTTCCTTTATTTCCTTTTTTTCTTTTAGCGACTGTTATTAGCGTCCTCAATAATTCCTAAAAATACTATAAAAATTATTTGCAAAAGTACGTGTGTTTGCGCGTGCGTGCGCGCGCGCTTGTGTGTGTGTGTGTGTGTGTGTGTGTGTGTGTGTGTGTGTGTGTGTGTGTGTGTGTGTGTGTGTGTGTGTGTGTGTGTGTGTGTGTGTGTGTGTGTGTGTGTGTGGGCGCTCTTCTTATCTTCGTGAAGAGTGTAGTACGCGTGGCGCATCCTGCGTCCGACTTTTCGTCCGACTTTTTCTCTGTATTAATAGTACTTATCTTTTAGAACCGAATAATATTAATAATATTCTCTTGTTTCTCTGTTGGAACGAGTCCAGTGGCCACTCAAGTAAGTAGATACGTCGGCAGAAACAATCAATGTATCGTCTTCTTCAAAGGGATAATAACTGAGGAGTTTCATCGGGGGATATGCATACGTCCACAATGTAATGATGCAGTGTGTCTTTTGCAGTCTGCCATACCTGAACCCACCGTCTATATTTAAGCTTCGTGCCAAGACTGCGAAAAAACTTAGTTTATTCGCCTCGCCAGTGTTCGGCAACATTTGCATCAGCCTCTACAAAGCAGCTTTTATCTCCATGCCACTCAGGTCGCCGACCGATTTCCGTCTGCAGCGAGCCGATATGAAGATCCTAGCCACAGTATTTATGTTTATGTTGTTCACTGGTAAGTTGCTCCAGTTGCATGTTAACTGCGCTGTTTTTATGAAATCCCGAGAAGAACACTATACGTGTAGCAGGCATTAAAAGATGTATCTAATGATTCAAATTTTTTAACGCGCTTTTTCAATCTGCCTTGTTCTCCCTCTCTTCATTCTTTCGAGTATCAAATGTGCATGTTCTTCCCAAACAATGTTTACTTCGGGTGAAGCAGACACAGAAAAAATGGGGACTACACAAATAAAATGCTTTATTTAGTACGTACAGAACATTACACCGTGAGTTTTTTTATTACTTCGAATAGTCTGTTTTCTTTAGGAAAAAGCCCACAAAATTTACTTGAATGACGACAGTAAACGTTGATTATGTGTCCAGGTGGACATAACTTAGAAAAGAAACTAAATCAAGTAATTCAATAATTGAACTATATACAGCGTGAAATTTACTATAAATATAATAGGAAAGCTGAAGAAAATCGTCATAAAATGCTAGTTCGGTGTTTCAGCATTTCAAAACGGCCATGTAGGACCAAATAATCGGCGTCAAATATTTGTTGCATTTACCTCATTACGCACGCAATACTACTAAGCGTGGCTCGTGGTGAAACCATCCTGTGACCTAGCAGGGTGGCACAAAAGGAAGCTGGGCTACACGGCGCACTAAAATGGTGCGTCTCGTCTCTGCTTCTGAAATGACTATGCAACCAATTGCGAGTTTCGCATAGTGCCGAGGGGAATAAGATCGTGGGAAGACGTAAGTGTGAGAGCAGCTTAAATTTACACCCCACTACTACGTCACGGGAGTGCTGCTCCGTGATGTGCGTTTCGTAGTGCTGCGGGGATAGCCAGCTAAATTCAACAAATAATTTGAGACCAACTATTTCGGTTTACATGGTCGTTTTGAAATGTACGAACGCGCAGCCAGTTTTCTTTCAAATTTACAATATAGGCGCTTAACCAAGAAGTTAGGTAATGTGTCTAACATTATTAGTGACAAGATTACTTCAGTTTTTCTTGCAAATGATGTCCGTCTTGGCATGAAAATTACCATTAGCGACGTTATTCGAGTAGATCTTGTGGGCTTTAAAAAACAAACATTTGGAGCAAAACCATACACATAATAATGTTGTCGCACAAAAAACAGTACACACTGTAGAAGAAGCACATAGCGTTTTTTTTAATATCTTGAACAGCCCCAGATAGTATAAAAGTTGACGCATACTACAACTCACATCTTCCTTGAAGCGCGGTAGGTTTTGGTAACGCGTAATGAATACTGAACCCAAACGAAGTGTTTAGAGCCATTTAAATCTTTAGTTTACACTTTTCTTCTGCAGGATTCGTTAGCCATGCGGTTGCTGAGAACGACGAGCTGGAAGTGGGTCACGTCAGAGTTCGTGAGTAGCTTCGTAAGCTCCTAAAAAAACATTGTTTTGCTCTATCGCAATTGGTTCTCCGCTTCCAGAGACAGAGCTCTTCAATACCCTGCTCTGATGAGTAAGATGGCGTCCAAACCAGACAGCGAGTTACCAAACCTAAACTAAAGGTGGGAATAATGTCAAACTTTTGAAGTCTTAAAACCGCTAACGAACAAGTGCTGAAGATATACGTTGGATCAATCTTAACATTTTCGAACTGTTTTGCTACCTCGCTGATACTTACAAATGCTTATTGCTTTCAAGTGCCACCTTTCTCGCAGCTACTTGGTCATATTATATTTGATGACACCAACTAGTATCTTTACGCATCTGATATAATCAATAAATGCAGTAGCGCACCTCGGTACGAATTGCAGAAAAAAAAGTCAATGCCACTCACCCTATTTACTCAAAAGTACATTTTGCTAAATTTTTAGCGTAGATAATTGTTGTACCTTCTTTATTTTAGCCACACATTTGGACATATTGATCACAATTTTATAATAAAGAAACTTCACAGACCATGCATTAGGCGACTTTTAGAAACCAGCTCTTAGGCGCCCTTTTCTGCCTTGACAGTCCGCGTCCCTCGGCATCGGCGTCGTCTACGTAACTGGCCGATCGAGAAGAGCGAAGGATGAAAGAGAGAACGCGCAGCGCAGCGGGTGGTGAAACGAGAACAGAGCGCGAGTAGAGAAGCGGAGGAGCAGGTTACACTGAAAGCATGAGGCGGAAAGTGGAGGAGGAGGGTATGGCAAAAGTGTGAGGAGAAAAAAGTAGTGCCGCCCTGCAGCGACGATAGCTACCAGATGGCGCAAGAGTAACGAGTACCGTCTGCTCACCGATGGCAAGCTGCCAGCATGTCTAACGGTACCATATATGAAAACAAAGTGCTGTGTTAGCGGAGGTCTCTTTGCGGTCACCACCCGTCACTCACGCGCTGTTTCTCGCGATTTCTCGTTTAGTGAGGCAGTCGTGCCATACTTCGTTCCGTTTGCAACACGCCTCACGAGACAGACTCCCTGCGCCTGCCAATATATCGCGACATGAAAACACTGATAGGCTCTATATTTCGTGGGTGCCGCCATGGATGGATGGATGGATGGTTGTTATGAGCGTCCCCTTTCGAATAGGGCGGTGGGTTGCGCCACCGCCCTATTTCTGTTCTTTCTGTTCTACTGCCTAATGTCCTATCTAGGTTAAACAAGAAAAAATAACAAAAACACTATGAACTCCCAAAACCAAATTTTCTAATCCCCTATTGCGAACTTTGCTTTTGTAGGTCTCCGTTATTTGTCTTTTCCCTACTTTCTTTCGACGGATCCTCCAATCGCCACTTACTAATCCCTATTGCGGACATGTTTACTTTTCCACTGCTCTCGCTGAACCCGAGGGCTTCAAGAAGGTCAGTGGTGTCTAAATCGACCACAGGGCAGACGTCTTCATATTCTAATAAAACAAACACAATAGTTTCCCTAGCTTTACCGAATCAAGCACATGCTTCTTCTTCCTTCTTATATACCGCTTTATATATGCGTGTTCTAAGGCATACCAATCTCGCTTCGAAAAGTAATGAGCTTCCCTTTGAGTTATCATAAATTGTTTCTTTCCTGATTTCGTTATTTCCTCTTAAGGAGTTACTCATGGCAGGTTTCTTTTCCATTGCCGCCACCCATGAGATTATTTCAGCCTCTCTGACTTTCCGCTTGACGTTCTTTGTTGCTGTGTTGCCCACCCTACAGGCCACATACTTGCTGGTAAGCTTCCTAGTTCGTTTCCTCCACTGTGAATGAATGTTTTTCCTCTACAGATACCTCAACCCTCTTCCAGCCCATTTGCTTTCTTCTACATTCCTCAGTCGTTCTTCATACTCAATTTTACTGTGAGTTTTCATCACTTGAAAGCTAGTCCAGCCAATATCACACTGCTCAGTTTCATTCGTAGTCTTCCCGTCAGCGTCCAATGCCAGGCGCCCCACTTACCTTTGGCTCCCATCGAGTCCTAGTTGTACCCTTGATTTAAAGCAAACAACCGCAGCTCCAAAAGTAAGTCCTGGAACCATTACACCTTTCCACTTACCTCGCAGCACCTCGTACCTATTGTACCTCCATAGCGCTCTGTGCTTCATTATGACTGCATTTCTCTTCCCATTCACTGTTATTGTTTTTTCCTGCGTTTCCATATATATAATGCCTTCGTTTATCCATATACCAACGCATTCATATTCTGTTACCCGAGGCATTTCCTGGCCTTGTATTGCCACTGTCTGTTCACTGTTTTCATTGAGTACCATAACACCTGATTTTCTAACATTAAATTTTAAACCTTAATTGTTGCCTTCCTGTCCACAGATATCCTGTCCTTATCCTTCCTTCCTTACCCTTCCTTATCCTTCCATATCCTGTCTGGCCAGACGTTGCAAATCCCTTTGCCTGTTAGCAACAAAACAATGCCGTTCGCATAGAATAAACCTGGAAGCTGCTGCTCTACTACTGTACCCGCCTGTTTGTATGAGATTAAACCAGATATTACTTTCTTCTAGCGCCCTCTCCATCCTCGCCATGTACATCGTAAACAGCAGTGGGGATAAAGGGCACCCTTCCCTCAGTCCCTTGTTGATATCAACTTCCTCCTCGCTCCTCCTCCCTTCTAATTCAACGCAAACGGTATTTTCTAGGTAAATTTCTCTCAAAAGCTGTAGACAATCGTCATCTAAACATTCATCTTCCAGAATATTCCACAAAATGTTGCGATCTACGTTGTCATAGGCTTCTGTAATGTCTAAAAAGGCCACATATAACGGTCCGCTTTCTTCTTTTGATATTTAAATACACTAAGTAAGAACAAAATAAGTTATCATCTAAACGCCTATACCTATTCTGAAGCCATTCTGGCGTTCTCCCGAAATGCCATTATTATCTGCCCATGCCTGCAGTTTTAATTTGATTGCCTGCATTGCTAGCCTGTATATTACCGATGTAATGGTCAACAGTCTATAGAAATGAATTTTATCTTTCTCTCCCTTACCTTTAAAAATTAGATTCATTCGACTTTGGCGCCAACTGTCTGCATACATATTTACAACTTCATACAACTAACGGGAACCTCGTCTCGCCCTGTGGCTGTGCGCTTAGGAATTTTCTCTTCGGCTTTCCTCCAGTTGAAATTTGTCGCTAGGAGCTCGTTTTCCACCGGGATCTCTTTCATGCTCTTTTTTTCTTCAAATACAACCTCGTCATTGTCTTAGAAAGATTCGGCTGTTATTTTTGGGATTTAATTTATTGCCTTTTCTCCTTCCAGTCTGCTTCAATCTTCGTCTAGGATATGTTGTTGTATTGTTGTTGACTTCCTGCCTAATAACTTGATATGATTCCAAAATATCCTAGGTGCGGCCTTCTTTTTCTCACGTATTTCTAACAACCAACGGTCACTTTAACTTTTTATCTTTCCTTGCACCAGTATTTGAACCACAGACTTTTTCTCCGGTATATTTTCCATTGACTGTCTACTTCATCCTACGGCAACTGCGCCTTCTTTGCTTGCCTGTGCTCTCGGGATGCTTTCTGTGGTTCAGCGATCTCTTCTCGTATGTCCCTGTTCCACCAGCTTTTCAGTTTCTTTTTCCATTCCAACGAACATGTTGTTTTTCTTTCCGTATTCCTGTCGTTATTACACTTAGAAGCTCACTATATTCCCGCTATTTTATTAATAGAGCATGTTGTACTCAAATACCTTAACAGCTTTCTAGACACGAATTAAATAATTGGCAACAACATGGCTTCCCGTCACGTTTTTCCACTACTACACAACTAATTGATACCGTACATAAGTTAACGAAAATTCTCGACCTTGGCGGTTTGGTATATATAATTTTTATGGATTTCTCCGAGGCATTTATAAGGTTCCTCACTCCACATTATTCACCAAAATGAGAGAAATGGGTATCCCTTCCTATATCATCGCTTGGGTTATGTCATATTTACAAAATAAAAACAATATGTGAAAATTAATGGCAACTGCTCCCGTTTCTTAGATGTTCGCTCAGGTGTTCCTCAGGGCTCAGTCTTGGGACCTGTTTATTTAATATTTATATTAGCGACCTGTTAGGTGTTCTGGAAGTAAGCACGTCGTCCAGGTTACTCACCGATGACTGCATTATCTTCAAAAGCATTCATTCTGTCTCCGATGAACTTGTCCTAAATTCGAACTTGCAGCTCCTTGCAGACTGGTCTAACAAGTGGGATATGACAATTAATTATGATAAAACCGTTTATTTATGTGCTATGAATAAGATCCACAAAATGAAATTTACGTACGGCATTGGGGACAACATAATTAGTCAAGTGGAAGTATACAGATACCTGGGCGTGAGTTTAACATCTGATCTTAAATGGCCGTCCCATATCTCCAACATATGCTCCTCTGCAAGGAAAAAGCTAGGTTTCTTAAAACGTAAATGAGACAATTCTTCAAGCGTACTTAGACTTCAAGCGTGCAAATCATTTGTTAGACCTACTCTTGAATACGCCAGCATAGTATGAGACCCACACACCACAATCAACATAGATAAATTAGAAAAAATCCAGAGATTAGCAGTAAAGTATACATATAACCGGTATAAGCGAAGGTACTCTCCATCCGCCATGTTACATCAGGCAGGCCTTGAGCCATTGGCTGGAAGAAGAAAGGCTGCCCGGCTGCGCTTTCTTCCCTGCTTGTGTTTTCAAAAACTAGGCATTCAGCCACAGCACTACTTCGAAAGGGACACAACCAGACCCACACGATATAAACATAGTCATAGCACCAAGGCAATATTTGCAAGCGCGATTTTCTTCAAACATTCATTTTTCCCGAAAACAATATCCGACTGGCATTCCCTGCCTCATGATTCTCCTCTCCTGTCTTCAACTTTTTGAGAGCCTGTATATATATATATATATATATATATATATATATATATAAGGTTAGAAATGATGATTACTTATTAACTGTGCAGAGTCTGCTTCTTTGTCTATGTACCTGCGCTTGGGGCATGTACTCTCACAACGTCTATTTGCATTGTAACATTGTTAAGTTTTGTTATTATATTTTCTAGATGTAAATTGTAACTTCACCATTGTTGCTGATTCTAAGGCATAGTGCTTACTAACAAATGTATGTACCCTCTCCTGCTTGGACCGATGCGGTCTGCAGTATTCTCTAAATAAATAAATAAATTTATTTGGTCATCTGCCCAAGTTCTTCCTCGTATCTAGTGACTATATTTGTTATTTGTTCAGCGTTCAAATTTGGAGCTGCCATTTTGCACTCCTTGCTCTCTTTCCCAACTACATATCCCCTTTTCAAAATGACGCATTTATGGTCACTCCCTGTGCTGCTATACCCTTCCTCATCAATGACCATTTCTCTCAACTTATGAGTTCCTTCTGTGTTCAAACAGTAATCAATGTTTGATTGCCGGTTTCCCACTTCCCACGTGATCTGCCCTTCACAATTAGGTCCTGTATTCACGTTAACTAGGTTATGTTGCTCACAAAGGTATAGCATTGACTTCCCGTTGTTGTCGGTATAGCCATCTAAATCCTGTATGTGCGCATTCATGTCATCTAATAGGATAATTTCAGCACCAATCCCGAAACCCTTAATATCAGCGCTTATGCATTCCACTAACTCTTTATTCTTCTCTATGCGATTATTTGCGGTCTACAAGTGCGTAACGTCCAGCCAAGTTTTTTTGCCAATCGTTGTACCTGATAACCAAAGATGCTCTTGACATTTTGAATTTACTCTTTTCCATGTGGCTCCCTGATGGATGACCATTCCGACTCCCGTTCCCTTTCTTTCCGATTTAGTTCTGTTGCACCGTTCCCGAACACAATTCTCAATCACTGGCGGCTCTTCCGAGTCTCTAAGGTGCGTTTCTGTAACCGCATATACCCCTATTTGTTCTCTATTTAACTTTCCTCAATCTCTGCCCACTTTTCCATTCTTCTGCCGCCCTGCATGTTTATGTAGCCAATTGCATTGCGAGCTCTGTTTCTTGCTTTCCTCCATGTTTCTGTTATTGACGGCGATGCTCTACTGAGGTTCCTTTAGGGGACCGTCTTCATTACTACCTACTCTGCCTTCCTGAGTGCCCATGGGCCCTCTAAAAGATCGACACCGCGACCAGCAAGTCGCAAGCCCACTTCTCGTGCAAGCCTGTAATTGAAGTGGATCCCGTCTCGTTGAGAACCAACACACGTTCTCGATTCCCTGCTTACTTCGACAACGTCGAAGCCTTTCTCTCGGCTCATTTTCGATATCGCCTTATTAGCAGCCACTACCGCTCTTTGTATGTGACTGTCACGTACAGGTACTTCCGGCCCCGTGCACACCACGGTCTCCACCTGAGGGGACAGCTCGCGCAAGTCGTCCACCCCCTTCTAGAAGCGCTAGACTAGTGCTATCACTTTCCTGTTTAGGACATCATTTAGCCCACCTGCTACTATGACAAAGTTGAGCACGTGGGTATTTTCCGCGAGCTTTCCTTTTGCTCGCTCCATGCAGAACGCAGCGTCCGCCCTGGAAATGTTCCTACCGCCACTCTTTTATCTCCTTTCACTCTCTCCACAATTACTTCGGAGCACTCATCCAAGTTTGGATTCTAGAAGAGTTAATTGTTGGGCTAGTTGTTCATCCATAATTGAAGTAGTAACTTAGCGTGATAAAACGCGGAAACAAGAAAGGTGGACAAGGACAGGCCTTGTCCTTGTCCACCTTTCTTGTTTCCGGGGTTTTATCGTACTAAGTTACTACTTCAATTATCCAGGTTTTAGTCGCCGGCGATAATCACCATTTCACTCTCTCCTACGTCTCCCTGCTTCCCTTTGTCCTCTTCAGCGTGATTCAGAGTTGACAAGGGCCACTGACCCATGCACTCCTGCTTTTTCCACGTGGCGGCCTCAAGGTAGGTGTCGCTGTTTCCAGCTAACCCCTCACTACATTGCACGCATTCCGCGCACTTTGCTGGCACTCCATCTCCGGTCACGTCGGGGCACTGCGTTCCATTCTCACGAACATTCTCGTTCACAATGGTGGCCCTGTTCAGCTTTTCCTCGGCTGCTTCAAGTCTTTCTTCCGCTACCTTCCGTACATCACACTCCCTATTTAGCTCGTTTTTCAGCTCTTTAACCTGTTTGACAAGCTCTCCCTTGAAAGCTTTGATTTTCTCCAGCCTAGCATCGACATCACAGGGTGTGCCAATTGACTCGGTTCCCTCTCCATTTTCATCCGTCCCCTCATCTGCCTTGAAGGACCCCCCGCGCACTGCCTGCTTTCCCGGCTTTCTTGCCATGTATTGCACGGCTTTTTCTAATGCAAATACCATAATATTATAATAATACAGAGCACGTGCCTTCTGGCAAAAACAGATATGCAAAGGATCTAAATCGTTAAAATGTCGAAAAGTAATTCTCACCAATGTTTTAAAAGCAATCAATGCCGCAGAGACTTGAGGTATGACACGTTTTCGCACGTGTTCAACCACGCGGCCATGCTCTCACTTTCCTACCAATACACACACAGTATTAGGTATTAGTCTTGCCACTTCCAAGATACTATTTAGAGGCTATAAAGAGTGTACGTCCCACCCGGTTGCACGTGCTGAAGCACGTGGCACGAAACGGCGCTCTGACTATCCTGCAAAACCAAATGTACAGGAAACACACCCGCACACAAGAAAAAAGAGAGCGACAAAAAAACAGAAGAAAACCACCCAATTATTATTTAAACGCTAAAAAAATCAGCAAATGAAAATCAGAAGCAAGCTCAAAGCATGCACGAAAACTTATGATTTCGTCGCCGCCACGGAGCCCTAAAAGCGCGTCCATCCGCAACAAAACATAGAGAAAAAATATTGCTGGGCAGTGGCACCATCTATGGGCACTCAGCCTGCTGGCTTGGACGAGCGCTCCGTTTTGCATAGCAAATATACACTCGGCGGTAGTTTCTGGAGTTTTTTTTTTTTCGCGCTCGTGCGGTCTATTTAGCATGACGTGGCGTCTTCTACGTGGAAAGCGCTTCTATGAGACGTGCCAAAGTTGTTTAAATCGGCATGGCCGGATTTTCTGGTAGCGTTGAAGTGGACGGAGCACGCAGTGTGATGTGTGCGCGCATGTTTGAGCCTACAATCAGCCTCAGAGCCATTCACTAATGTGATCTTATTGCAGTAATATCCACTAGTTCTACGCTGCGGTTTAGGAGCAATGAAACGTACGCGACGATCGTAACAGTGTGGGTACCGTTCTGCTACGATAGGAGCTGTGCTGTTATACTTTGACAAGCTTTTTAACTGCTAGCTACAGATTATATTGCTTGACTACTTGGTTTGGTGGATGAGGTTTCCACCCACGAATAATATAGTTTTTGTTAGTAATAACAGCATACCTTACAATGTGAACTGTACTTCTCCAGCAAAGCGGCCGTTTACGAACTGCGCGAGCATACTTAGTGGTAGGTACCGGATTGCAGGTATCTTTGTTCTATATAGCGCGTGGTCCAAGCATGCGGCATCAACGTTTATAGATCTATAAACGTTGTGCGGCGCGACTATGCGAGGTAGTACTGGGCGTTAGACGGTTTTGTTTCTTTTTCGAGAAGGAGGTGGTTACCGAATTTTTTTTCGATTGTGTTCGTTCTCTTCTCTACGACGCAGCCACACGTATTACGGAAATTTTCTCTTTTGATATTTGACAACACCTGCACTTAGATGTTCCGTGGTTGGTTAGGTTGGCCGTCCGCAAGCATGCGCTCTTATGTTTTAGTCCTTATGCCAAGCGATCATATAGTGAGCGGATTTACCATTTCATGCTGGTAATACATAGGCGCCGGTTCTCTTCGTTGAATTAAAATTGATCTACGCAAAATAGTTCGCAACTCATACACACTTCGCGGCTGATAATGCACGTCGCGTGTTTGCGCCCCCAACAGATACTTCCACGCACTGTAGTTACCGATGCACCGAAAGGCCTCCCTCACGACTTTATATGAACGGACATTGCGTTACTTTCACAAAGTACGATCTAAAACATCTCGAAATGGTTCTGCCGCATGCGACAGCAATACTTTCAAGCAGCGCCATGCCGGATCGCACAGGCCAGAGAGGAGGAAAGGCTTCCCGCGCACCCTTTCCTTCTCGCCCGATGAAAAGCTCTATAGAACTGCACTTAGATTTCGCATCATTGAATATCGTAATAATCGATGATTTTCCTTCAGATGATAAAGTTACATCTTGAAAATAAATGTCAATTTTATTCGCCTAATGATGTAACCTCAAATTTAAACGAAACGTAATATTCCGTGCACGGCATGGTAACATACTTTCACCTTTTTATCTCTATAATATGTGTAAATTATATTATATGTATCAACAAGGACGCTAAATTTGCGATTCATGCTGATGATACCAGAATTTTTTTGGCTGTCTTCTTCAAAGACAATTCCGATCTGTAAAACCGTGTTCTAAGTAGTCTCGGTAGTTGGTCTAAGGCAAACCGCCTTTAAAAATAACTTACACAAGCATATCTACCGGGGTAGGGGCAAAGGGGGGCACTTGGACCCCCCTCCCCCACTCTCAGGACTAGGGGGCAAAGTAGGTCATTTGCCCCCTACTTTTCAAACCCGGGAATACATTCGCCTAGAGTCTCCACCAAGATCACTCGGGTCTGCAGAAAGCGTCTCGATGCCCTGATAAGAGGTGTGCGACCCCTCGACCAGCTGCACGCAGAGTCTCTGCCTCATTGTTTCTTCAGCGCACTCATCACTGGTATTTATATCTCATACAGAGTTTACTCGGTGACAGTTGGTCAATTTCCCCACCTCTGCAAGTCGGCAGTAGTGTTTCAAGTCTCGATCTAGACATTGACTCGGGCTACTTGGTCTGTTTGATTGTTGTGTTCATAGGAGGTTGTGGCCAATTACTGCACCAGGGTGGCCAATCCTGCTCTGGTGAGGGAGTGCGTTACCGGTTCTGGTCACCGGGATCAGGTGACACTCCAGGCCTGTTTGTGGAATTTTATCAACACGCGGATTTTTATATTTTTTTTAAAATTCGGTGGAAAATTGCCGGCACCGGGATTCGAACCACGGACCTCTTGCACGCGAGGCGGGTGTTCTACCTCTACGCCACCACTGCACGTATCAGAAGACTCAGAAGAATAAGAATGGGCTGGGGTGCGTTTGGCAGGCATTCCCAAATCATGAACAGCAGGTTGCCATTATCCCTCAAGAGAAAAGTATATAATAGCTGTGTCTTACCAGTACTCACCTACGGGGCAGAAACCTGGAGGCTTACTAAAAGGGTTCTACTCAAATTGAGGACGACACAACGAGCTATGGAAAGAAGAATGATAGGTGTAACGTTAAGGGATAAGAAAAGAGCAGATTGGGTGAGGGAACAAACGCGAGTTAATGACATCTTAGTTGAAATCAAGAAAAAGAAATGGGCATGGGCAGGACATGTAAGAGGAGGGAAGATAACCGATGGTCATTAAGGGTTACGGACTGGATCCCAAGGGAAGGGAAGCGTAGCAGGGGGCGGCAGAAAGTTAGGTGGGCGGATGAGATTAAGAAGTTTGCAGGGATGGCATGGCCACAATTAGTACATGACCGGGGTTGTTGGAGAAGTATGGCAGAGGCCTTTGCCCTGCAGTGGGCGTAACCAGGCTGATGATGATGATGATGATGACATGGATGCGATCCTGGGAGAAATATCCACTAAAAGCTATGCTGTAAAACAGCGTATGAGGCCCGTATGGCGACCGCCCTCCTCAGAACATACCCTACTGGCTTATAGCGCAATAGGCTTATAGGCTTATAGGCTTATAGGTCAATAGCGCAATTGAACCTCAATAATGCAATTGAGGTTCCCAGAACTTTCGAAACTGCTTTCACTTATTTAGTCGTGAAAGGTGTTCTCGCGGTGAATCTGTGGCAGCACGAAGCGTTCGCTTCTGGCTGCCGGCGCTGTTAATCACGTCAGCGTTCTGGCCGCGAGTGCTCAGGGTCATCGAGTGAGATGTGCGATGCACCTGTACGTGCGTGACACCATGCTTGTCGTATGCGTATCTAGCAGTCCCGGGGGGGGATGCCCCATCCCCACAGTCATAATTGAAAAGTAAAAGTAGGCCATACGAAAACATATTTGCGTATGTCATAATTTGGCAGGTCTCAGTAATGTAATATGCGCGCCTGCGCAGTTGTGTGGCCTAGGGTTTATATATGCATCGACGACGAATAATTAAAGAAGTTGTTAGCGCCAGTGTGTGTCGTATTTTCCTTTTGTGGCTCGTTTTCGGTGTTTGCGCTCTAAGTTTAAGTCCAGAATTATGTACCGACGAGGACCAAATGAAGTTAGACTGAAAAAAAGAAAGGCTGCTCCCCACATTTGTAAGTATATGACACCCAGAACATACAACATTTATTCCAGAAATATAAATTTGTCTATTCCCGACACGTATGAGTACACCTCTTGTTGAGACAGATTTAGATAAGTTTTAGACAACACGTTAACGTTATACCGGGTGTCTCAGCGACCACTTTCAATTGTTTTTTTTAACTTTCCAGTGGCCGATAATACAATTACTGTCAATGAGCTGGTATATCGAAGAGGCGGACATTACTTGCAAAATAATTTAATCGCATAATTGACTAAATAACAAAGATTCACTGATTAAGATTTTAGCTGTGAATGAATGAATGTGTGTGGTTTAATGGCGGAAGGGCCACATATAGATTTTAGCTAATTGCCTTATGAGACATATTGCAATTTACAAATTTCTAGCTGAAGAGTTCAGAAGGCAGATTCGTCTCGAAAAAATTCTCATGATCACACCAGTTTCGAGATATGAATGCTTAAAATTTGTGGAGAATTTCATCGGCATACCAGTTACTTTTGTGCTTTAGTGTATAAAACAAGGTTTTATACACTAAAGGTTTTATACACTTATATACAAAGGGACAGGCAATTGCCCAGAAGAGGAATCGAGATAACCCCACTGATGGAATGATGTCCTATCATAGTGGCTAAGACGAACCATATTAGTCTCATCAATCATGCATTTATATTTTTATTCCATCACTAAATGTTGCAAAAAATTACCTTTGGCGCCCCATGAGGCAAAAACATGACGCTGCATAAGAGGCCCACCATGTGACCTTCAACTAGTGTACGCGTTTACGGGTTTTTTATTAGTATGGAAATGTAGTATACTTTTTATAATTATTAGTTTCTACTGACTTGCAATGTGCAGATCATCCTTCATGTGTAGTGAGCGGAAAGGTGATACCGCCTTCGCGTTCGTTTACGGTGAGCTGGCTTCTCTCATCTATCGACAGAACAACGACGATGGGAGCCATCCAGCCATGACGTAGGTGTGTACATGGCTAAGAACGCAGCACAAGTGTAAAAAATGCCTGCACAGCAAGGCTAACTTATTGTACCAGCTTTTTATTTTCAAAAGTGGTTCAAAAGATCAAAATGTAGGCGGTTAACCACGTTACACTCACTCCTGTGAAAGAAGAACGAATGGTGGCCTTCGTAATTTGCGAAGCGGGCTATCGATACCGCTCTTACTTCTCAGCGTTGCTGAAGGAGGGACTCTACTGTTATAGAGGCATCTCAAATCGATAAGCTCTGCTTTATAAATATTCACGCGCTTTTGAAGGTAACCGCTGCAGATGTATCCTCTAACGAGGGTGAGCTCTGCGTTGCGCCTTAAAAAACTAGATCCTTCAAAATCAGGTTCACTCCCTTTAAGAAAGTAAGCAGAACAACAGTGCATTTTAACAGCCAGTTTTACGGCACGTATCTCGAAAATGGTGTTTACCATACAACTCTTTTCAAGATGATGTGCTTTGAAGTCTCACCCGCTAGAATTTGTAAATTGCAAGGTGTGCCATAGGGTAATTAGCCGCAAACTTAACTACTTAATTTTGGTATTTTGTTAAATATTCGCTTTAATTTCTTGTGCAAGTAATGTGCACCTCTTTGAGTAGATTAGCTCACGAAGTAGTATTGTACTATCTGTCGCAGGTAATCTAAAAAAAATTGAAAGTATTCACCGGAACACCATGTACATATTTCGAATCACGACCTCTAAATTTAATTCCCTTTTGCAGGTGGAATGTTGTTAGATAACTGGTGGATCATGAGGGTTACAGAGTGCGTGCCAAGTGAAGCGAAGCACAGTCGAGGACGACAGAAGACTTGGTGGGGCGGTGAAACTAGGAAAATCGCAGGCGCCAGTTGTAATTGGTTGGTGAAGGACAGGGGTAATTGGAGATCGCAGACAGAGGCCTTCGCCCTGCAGTGGGCCTAACATAGGCTGCTGCTTCTGCTTACGTTGATGATGATAGTGGTGGGTGTGGTGGTGGTGGTGATGGAGTTCTGCTGTTGTTTCGTATACTTTCTGATAAAAATTTGTATAATTAGCCATTTTAGGCCATGTTGTGTACCTGCCTACAACTATTTGTGCCTGGTTTTCTGTCCAATATTTTAACCCTGCGGAGAGTGCAGGTGGCCAAGGGGCTTTCACAACGTAAGAGCGGCTTATAACGTCAGCCTCGTCCGCGTATCTGTAACCTAAAAATGTTTGAATGAATAGCAATTGCCACATGCATATTTCCGATGGTAACGAGTATGAGAAGAACCAGGTGCTCGTCTGCTTGGCTATAATTCGCTATAGTGCCATTTTAGGGGATTCATCACCTCCACTGAACCGAAACCCTTTTCAACAGATCTGTGCACGCTTGAGCGCGTGTACGCGAAGCCCGCGATTGGCTTCAGTAAATAAATAAATAAATAAATAAATAAATAAATAATCTATATCAATGTCAAAGAAACTTGATGGATAGAGACAAAAAGGCATCTATCAGGCTTGACTAGGTCTATAACTCCGAGTACGGGCGGACAATGCGCATATTAAATACAGAACGTCAACAGAAATAAACCGCAGAGTGTACCGAATTCACGTGTATTAACTGAAAGATCTTAAACCAGTTTCTACTGTCACAAATGCTATTAAAAAGAGAAAAATAGAACAAATCATCGAGCATAAGCGCTTGTAGACGCAAACAGGTTCACATCAGTACATTAATATGGCATGAGATTGCACATCGTGTTGCGAAAGGAAAACACTCGAAAATAGAAGATCAGAGCGAAGCAAATGAGGCAAATAAGTGTGGTATTGTGTTATATTTAAAACTCTGGATTATTAAGCGGCGCAGGTATCTGATATTTTAACGTCTGAGTGCCGTACTTTGTGCGGGTTCTAGGCACCAAACAAATTTAGCGGATTTTCAATATGCGGACATGCTCATGCTATCATGGTTCTGAAAATTCACTAAAGAAATGAATGGTTCATTTGAATTCCAATTTGCTGCATTTATTTAACATTGTACGCTAAAGTTCATTCACTGGCAATATATTTAGAACCTTAAAGATTGGCTCTGTGTGTGCGTCGAATGCAGCATTATATGATGTTGCGAAGGGCTTTCTTTTGAAGTTTATTTAGTTTCTGAGTGTTAGTTTGTGCCGTCGTGCCTTAGACCAAGTACCAGTACAATAACTTAGACAAAAACAGGGATTCGTAAATTAACAATTTTACATGCTGAAACAGAATGTAGCGACATTTGCACAAAGCTTCTATAGTTTTTGAAAGTTCATTTAATGTTTCCTTTACTTGCACTGTCCACGTCATGTGTTTTTCAAAAACGACGCCAGGACTTTAAGCTTCACGCGATATTGGTATATCTGATGACCCTAGCTTTAAACTGCTGGTTATTTTGAGTGCTTTATGCCGAGGGTGAAATAAAACTGCTTTGGTCTTTGCAGCATTTCAGTTTAACGAGTTGGCGACACTACAAGCGTGAAGTTTACTTAAAGCTACGTTGCCTTTTTTTATGAGGCTAGAAGGATCACATCCACTTATGCACATACTTTTATCGTCTGCGCTTATAATAAATTTTGTTTTAGTGTCCATGTTTACTATAGCGTTCACATATATGTTGAAGAGAAATGGCCCTGACACACCCGCATGTATTGGGTTTACTTCAGACAGAAAACCGTTAACAGTGATTTGCTGTCGACGATCATGAAAGTACTGTGAGAAGTGTTAAGAAAGTACCTCTGAAACCGTAATGTTCTAGTTTCGGAAGTAAGGACTGAAGGTTAATTGAGTTAAATATTTTAGAGTAATGAACAAGTATGCCTAGTCTGCATAGCCAATTTTCAAATGGTAGCAAGATCTGTCCTTTTTGGCTCAGAAGTGTCGTTTCGGTTGAGCAACCTCTCTTGAAACCGTACTGGCATGGCGTGATAATGCTTGCTTTATTGAAAAGCTGGACATTCGCTGATATATCACACTTTCAATGCATTTTTGAAACACGGGAATAATTGAAATTGGCCTGTAATTAGAGAAGTAGTTGACATCACCGCCCTTGAAAATCGCATATACTTTGTATGTCTAAAATTCTTTGGGGAATGTACCGATAAAGAACGCGACGTTAACTACACATTATAAAATGGGTGCTAATATATTGATAGCATATTTTTCAGGCTGTATCTGGAGTTCATCAATATCGGTACACATACTATTCCGCATGGAAATGAGAGAGCTTATAATTTCGTGCACCGTAGTGGAAAACAAACACCCACGATCCCATATTGGTGTTGTTAAGTACTCAAGGCCACTGGGATCGTGCGTACTCTTCACTAATGATGTGAAGTACTCGTGAAAAGAATTGCGCTAATCAGGTATCTGTTAATGTCTCACCTCTATTGGTGATTGATAAAATTAATTTCTCTTTGGGGTCGCCTCGCAGTACAGTATGTAATACTTTCCATACTAGGTGGGGTCTCCTACACACTTCGGGAGAATAAAGATTGGTCACATATATCCGTTTTCCTTCTCGGATCAGTGTGTTTAGATTGTCCCGGAACCGCTTAAATATATGCAAGTGAGTTAGGTCTCTTGTTTTCGTTTAACGCTGTTAGAGTTTATCTTTTTCTTTCATACACTTCAAGTAATCCTATGGGACCCATGGCTTACGGGCCTTCCGTGGGCGTTTTTTAACTTACTTGACAAACTTTGCACTTGCATTTGCTAAGCAAAATGACATTTGTTGCGTGCAATGTCAAAGACTATTTTTCCTTCCTTCTCTGACCTAGGCCGAGGCTTCGGCTGTCCATTTAACCAGGCAGCCTGCCACAACCACTGCCGCAGCATTCGTCGTCGAGGAGGCTACTGTGCTGGGTTGGTAAAGCAGACATGCACCTGCTACAAGTCTTAAGTAGGCGGCCACTTTTTAGCCGCCGAAGATGAGTGCTCCTCCTGGAAGAACAAAAATTCCCGCGTACGTTTTATCACGGTCGTACGAAGACACTCTGCCCTGGAAGGGGCTCCTTGCTGGAATGCTTAGTATTATGATAAGTAGCTGTGGTGCCGGGCGTTTTCATTGTTCAATAAAATCGAGACAAATGACTTTGCTCTTGCGTTCGGCTTTGCGCGAAGCTTCAACCCTTCGCTTTTGTATGTTTTCAACTGTCCGTAGTGCATGAATGATCGGGTTGTGGTATTCTCTTTATTCTTATTATTTTGGGCATAATGATTTGGCGACGCGCCTGCGTTCGCAGAGAAGCAGAGACACACCGCTAAACACAACTACAAAAATGAAGAGCAGCTTAAAAGTAAACGCAGTGAATTTGTTTAAATGTGAACATCAAGGTGGGCCTTGCAACTGCAGCAACATAGACAACGAGGATAAAACTTTGACAAAATATTCCATGAAGCTGTCTGTACAACTTGTGCAAATTCCAAAGCTGCACTCGTAGGATATATTTGTTTCGTGTTAAGGTGCCTCTGAGTGACGTTTGCTTGAGGCTAGAATTGACGCAAGGAACCATATTGACCAACTCTAAATACTCCCCACCGTTCTCAGTCTGCCTGATCGGCCCTTGAGCCAACCATAAAAAAGAAACTTTTCCATCGTCTTCAGGAGTCCCGAAAACTGTGTTGAATGATTTATGCAGTCAACATGCGTGTTCCTATTTCCCGAGAAAGCAAAAATAAATAAATAAAGAAGTAAATAAAAACTATTAAATAAATAAACCGAAGATGGCCTTCATAAGATTATTGTTGTGAGCCGTATTATGAGAACCAAGGGGCAGCAATGTACTTCCGACATAGAATGCAAAGACAAATAGATATTAAAGGAAACGGAGCATGCGAGAGGCCCTAAAGATACAATAATAATCTATTATCATTTGAGCCGATAGCGTGAACCCCATTGAGAAGCTGTGCAAAAATGATCTCTGATATCCACTGCTGTTTCCAATCCGTATCATAAATATCTACATGGAATGTGCCACCTTAAAAAAAAAGCTCACCACTAGGCCTGGTGTGGGCGCTGATGCTATCGAAAATCAACCATATGCTTGAGCGTCATCACTCAAAAGCTGTTTCGACGTCACAAAAGCTTCGTTAAAGGGTTGCGAGAGCGCAAGCAAAATCACATACTATCGTATACTTCCTATATATATATATATATATATATATATATATATATATATATATATATAATTCGCCGCTAATTTTGCCGAAGAAACACGGCCGCACCGGAACAGTACATTACGTGCTGTGCATATATCCCTTCATAACATGATCACCGGCGTTTTTTTTTTTTGAGGAACATGAGAAACTGATCATGAAAGAAACATGAAATAGCTCCACAGCTTTGCAATTTTTCTTTTACCTATTCTTACAGAACCAAATAATAATAAATTATCTTTGTCGATCCACTTCTACTTTGAACAGCTGTGTCGTATATTCTTTACGAATTTATTTATTTGTTTATTCATTTATTTATTTATTTGTTTATAAAATGCAGTAGAACCTCTAACATGTCAAAGTGGCGGCAACAGTTAACTTTCTGAGCTCCCAGTAACAAAAAAGGATATGGCGTCATTTATGGAACGGCTGGATTTTAACCACACTATATTTCAGATTATTCATAGCTTGCCAGCGCGCTAATTGACAGCCTCCGGAAGCCGGAAGCAAAAAGGGTCACTTGGTGCGCCGATAGGCAAGAGTCTTTCCAGAATCTGAAGAAAGTTTTGTGTTCTTGGCCTGTGCTCGTCTCACCAGGCTTTCGCAGAGAATTCATTTTCCAGGGTGACGCAAGCTACCGTAGTCTATGTGCAGTCCTTGTCCAACTTAAGGAACGCGGTGAAGAACATCCTGTGCTGTACCTCCGTCGAAAACTGACACCGCGAGAAGAGGTTTAGCACCTCGGAAAAAGAGTGTTTCTGCATAGTATGGGCAATTCAAAAGCTAGGATGCTATATTGAAGAAATGAAATTGACGGTCCAGCGTGACCATTGCCCTCTTGCATGGCTGAAGCGAATGTCTGGAAGAAAGGGGAGACTGCTGAGATGGAGTCTCATCTTGCAGGAATAAAACTTCGAGGTCGAGTATAGGACAGGGAGCCAGGATAAGAATGAAAGATGGTGTCAGCTGGGAATTTAGGCAACGAACTCAGAGTATTCTTTTAGGAACGTCTTTTATGCGTATCGCTATCGATGGTATTGAGATAGACACACTAGAAGCATAGCGCGGGAAGGACAATCGACAAATACTAAACAGGACAAGCGCTATAGCGCTTGTCCTGTCTAGTCTTCACCAATTGTCCTTCCCGCGCTATGCTTTTAGTGTAACTATGTATTACCAACCAGCCCAAGCCTACACTCTTCTGTTGAGATATAGACAACCTATTTCTGTCTTGCCGAGAGCTTACCACGACACTATATATATATATATATATATATATATATATAGAGAGAGAGAGAGAGAGAGAGAGAAGGGGTAGAACTTTGTAAAGCGATGCAGGTATCATAGCGGCCCGGAAACCTGTCGATCGGGCACGCTGACCAGATTGTGTGTGTGCTTGGTGTCCCCAGGGAAGGGGCCATAACGACGCGACGGCTGGGACCTCCAGCTGCAGCGTGTCATCAGCCATCACCTCTAGAAGAGTCCCTGAGGTCGAGACTGAACCTCGACACTTCGGGCAGCCTGGCAGCTGGTCACCCTCAGGTCGAAGCTCTTGGTGGCGGAGGAGTCTGCAACACCTCAACACGCCCAAGTGCATTAATTAGACATTTACCACGAGGCAACCTCCTACCGCATTCACCAGCTTCTATCCAGAAGTCAATACAGCTTTGACGCCGAGTGTTGACAGGTCAACAAAAGACCCCTCTTCCGGAACCTGAGGACCTGAACTAAAGATGAAAAGGGCCAACGTCGAATGTTACCGTGCTGCCTTGACCTTGGATTCCCAGATTGCTAAATATGCGGCCGCACATTTAGCAACATCGGAGGCAGTGTTCTGCGGAGCGGTGCGATATCATGGGCGGGATATTGCAACCAATTCGACGATTCTGATTGGCCGCTATGCAATCATCAGATTTCCTAGTCTAGTCGCCTAGGGAAGACTCCTTTATTAAAAGCGGACACTTTTTATGCAGTTAGTGGGGCTGACGTGTCCTGATGTGAACTCGGACGTTTGATATGCTCCTACATGGAGTGCGCTAAGATACCGGGATCCAGTGTGAATAATGTAAAATGCACCTTTCTCCTTCATTCCTACTGCAGCATGTACTCGTCTGTGGGCTTGGTGGATTGCTGGTCCAAACGCCATCTCGATCCACAACAATCCTGAACAGGCCCAAGCTGTGTAGGCAAGAAAAAAAGGTACAGCTATGCAGCAGGACAGGCAATACAAAGAACACATATTTCAAGCCAGGTTACTCAATGTGTATATTGGGTACATTTTATATTCTGTACCACTCGATTATTGTTCTACGAAAAAATTGACTTCTTAAACCTATCGGTTCTTGCGAAGTAAGGTGTTAGGGAATGCGACTTGACATGTGTTAGTCTAGTTGCTAGTGGTGACAGGTACTCGTTAGGGTCTACAGCAAGCTTTTTAGACAGTAGGAGAGATCTGAATTGAATTCGGTGACATTTTCTGCGTAAGCAGAGGGGTTCTATAGCGCTATTTTTCATTAGTGGGGAAGGGGAATCATACCGAGAGTACTTTGAGTAAGTGAATCTGAAAGCTTTTCTGTGTATTTGTTTAATTTTGTTAATACTTTCATCACTATAGGGCTCCCAAACAACAAATGCATATTCAAGTGTGGGTCTGTTCACAATAATATAACTGATCAGTTTTTGCCCCTTATCCCATCCCTCATTGCAGAGTAGCCAACCGGACACTTCATCTGGTTAACCTCTCTGCCTTTCAACTCTTGTTTTCCTTCCTTCCTTCCTTCGTTTATGGAGGGGCGTTGTGTAGGTTCTGTCTTAGTAAGCACAGTTTTCGAAAGGCCGATGTGCATATGTTTTATCAATTGGCATGCTCTAAAATAGCGTACTAGTGGCAGTAGCTCGCAGGTACTTGCGACTTGAAAATTCTTGTGAGAGAGAAGAACCAAGAGTTTATGTTTTAATACGTGGTAGTTTTTTACGGTGACACGAAGGACAGTTTCTTCCGCGTTAATAACTATTCCTGATATTTTGCGCGAGCCGAGCATGTTGTTCAGGCAAGTGTTAAGCTCAACTTGGTCGGCGCTAGTACAGATATCTCGATGCCAAACACAGTGGTAAGCAAACAAACGTATGCTAGTACACCAGTATACGGTTGTTACAATATCGTTAATATATAACAAGAACTGGGGGACTAGGGACATTCCCTCGAGATACTCCAGACGTCACTGGAAGACAGTTCGGTTGTTGCCTATCCATTTCCACAAACTGTTTTCTGATACGTCTTCAGTGATTCTCGATATTAATATTTCTGAGAAGCAAAAATTGCTTACTTTAAATATTAAAGTCGTGAGGTACGAGGTCGAGTGCTTTGCTAAAACCTAAAGAGATCATATATATCTGGCCACTGTTATCAAGACAGGATGCTGGTGCTTGAACAATTGTCATTACCTTTTCTGAACACGTGCTAGAATTTTTTCGGGGAGGAATGCTCCCCCACGAATTCATTATCTTTCTTGGATGCTGTGTGCTCCAATAGTTTACAACATGATGATAACATTGAAATTGAGCGGTTATTACTAAGAATTTGTCGGTCCCTTTCTTTTGAAAACAGGAACTACTCGCACTGTCGTCCAGTCACCGGGAAGTTTGCCAGTCGACAGAGACACATGAGAAATTATTATAAGGAATTTAGCAATTGGCTCAGCGTAACACCGCAGGAACACGTTTGGGATATTGTCGGGGACGCAAGACTTTTTACTAAGTTGAGTAGAAGGAAAAGCAGCCCAGCATAATATATAAAATAAACTGGTGGCAAGATGCATGAATCTTCAATGGACGCACATGCACTGGGGCTTTAAAACATGCTATGAAAATAATTATTAAAATCTAGAGGAATTTCTCTCGTATTTGTTATCATAGTGCTGCGGACCACGACCTGCGAAACATGTTTGTTTGTGCCTTTAATGTGGTTCCAGAATTTAGCCGGATCATTTTTATGCAGCTAGGCATTTTATATTGCAAGTAGTAGTTCTTTGAGTCGAGCAGCACACGTGCGAGCAACTCCTGCACTTAGCGGGTACAAGTCGAATGCAAATGATTCTTCATTAATCGCTTGATTTTGCGTTTGTGTTGTATAATGCTGTGGTACAACCACGGCGTTTGTTCGTGAATACTTTTCCGCTTATCCGACACGAAATTACTAATGCAGTGCTGTCATACTTCTTTGAACCTGTTCTCAAGAAGGCAGACGTCAATTTCGTTGAAATCAATTAGGCAGCTCTCTAAGTGATTTATTATACACTCATCGTCGGTGCGCGAGTAATCATTTGAGGAACGTAATGGGGGATGTTGGGGTGGCTGATAGCGGTAGTACTGGAAAGGATACATTAACAAGATTGTGGTCGGATAACCCTTGTTCTATAGATATATTATGGCAGGAAAATTTTCGGGAAGAAATACTACGTCCAGAATAGCGCAGCAGGTTCTTTGAAAGCGTGTTGATTCTAGTACAACTTGAATTAGGTTATAGGCAAGCATAATATCCAAAATAATACTAACACTACTGCTGTAGTTCGGCCAAGCCTCCAGGCGATCTTACCGGGCACTTGACAAGTTAAAGGCGCCAACAATTACTAAGTCACACCGTTGATAAGCAGTCACGTGGGCTACAAATTCATTCAAGAAGTCAGGTAACGCGTCGGGAGGCCTGTACAAGAACACAAACTGAAAGTATTACCGCAGCAGGAAAGCTTCATGCATCGGAATTCAAGCTCCGTAATACCGCGCAGCAAAATGGCGTCATTTTTTTCGTTTACTTGCGAAGACGGCTACACCACTTCCACTAGTAGATCTCTCATTTTGAAATACTTTGTAAGAGGGAGGAAAAACGACATCATCACTTATTTTTTTCGTTTAGCCAAGTCTCAGTTACAACAGCGATGTGGGGATCATGTTGCATCAAGGAAATTTCAGAAACTTTCGTCTTATTAAGAACGCTGCGGAAGTCAATGCTGGATACGCGTCGGCGGTTTTCACTGGATGATTTCTCCTTCACTACCGCGGCTGTCGAGACCACTGTGTAGCAATCTTAACACGTTCTCCCACGTTCTCATCGGAATAAGAAAAGGTCCTTAGCTACTTTCATTGTATCATAAACCAACGTACTTTTCTTTTCTTATTTTTTTTCATTCTGCGCGCTTTGCCAGAGAAGCCTGCGTGTTTGTAGCGTAGATTGTGAGTGATAGTTTTTAATATAAGTGAAGGAGCCTTTGTCTGTTGAAGGAGCCAATGTTTCACATTGTTGAAGATTGCCTTTTTCTCGTTGTGGTCTTGCGGGTAGACTATCATTGGTCACCTTTACCAACTCTGTGGATCTGTAATATTTAATTTTTGGACTGATTCAGTTTCATCTGCAATTTCTGGAATGCCTTGAATGATTAAGTTCGATCGCCTATCTCTATCTTTTAGGTCTACCAACTTTCTTCTTTAAAACTGCCCATAAATAGCCTGTTCAATAGACCGAACGGACAAGTGAACCTGACATGTGCCGTATTGCTGAGATGGGAAGAACCTTTCTAAAATAATATCCTGAAGCTCACGCTTTGGTTTCTTGTTATTTGCAGCCTGGATTTTTAAAGCGGCAATTTCCAGCAGGATGGCGGATAGATTTTCCAGAATCGGCTCTAATATTTCCTTTTATATCGGCCCTGGATTGTGCTCTATATATCAACATCAAAGCAACTTGCACACATGAGGACATTTTTAAACAAGATCACGACACTTTTGAGGGCATAGCAGAAGCACAAGAAAGCAGCTATCGGTACGACATGCCATGAACTTGTATCTGGACTAAGTAGCGCAATGAAGAGCAGTGGCACGGTTAGGATCATGCTGCCGCTGGTTCCGTCATGCCCACAAAAATGAACTCTTGTGACCTGTCGTACTCATAGCTGGACCCACTGTGGTTGCTCAATGCCTATGGTGTTGGGCTGCTGAGCACGAGGTCGCGGGATCAAATCCCGGCCAGGGCGGCCGCGTTTCGATGGGGGCGAAATGCGAAAACATCCGTGTAATTATATTTAGGTGCACGATGAAGATCCCCAGGTGCTCGAAATTTTCGGAGTCCCCCACTTCGGCATGCCTCATAATCAAAAAGTGGTTTTGGCACGTAAAACCCCATAATTTAATTTTTTTATAGCTGGTTTCCGGTGACGTCAAGCTGCATTGTCTATAGTAGAGAACGCTGGTGGCGCTGTGACGAATAGAAACAGCGTTCCGGTGAACTTGTGATCCCGTTCTTGTGAAAAGTGCTGCGCAATACTACCAGAGAGCTGCACGGCGTATCCATGCTTAGGAAAAATTTGTGCGGTGATGCCAGGCCCTGCACGGCATCCCCGCAGGCGCCCGGCACGGCAACATGACCATCACCGTGCCCTGCGCAATGAAGAGCAGATGCACGGTGACGGTCAAGTTGGCGCTGGCGCTGTCATGCCCACCCATGTCATGCTTTTATTATTGCGAGCTCTGTCGACGTTATTCTTACTATAGATGCATACCACTCAAGTCTGCAGTGAAGTGCAGTGCAGTGAAGTCTGCCCACGCCTTCATAACTGCCAGGCACTGTTCCTCCGCGAGACTGCAAATAGTTCGTACTTCAAACCTTCCCTGCTGCGTCAAAATGCGGTAACCACCAAAATAAAATTATAATCGTGTAATTTTATAGGTTTTCACTTGTCTATTACAGTGGGACGGTTAAATCCTAATTATGTATTGAACTGAAATAAACCGCTTACTCCGCTGCAATTTATTGTCAAGTTTCACTTCAGTTGATCATGAAGTTTCAAGAGTAAAATGGGCTCAGCAGTAAAACGAACTGTACCATGGACTTTGGAAGAGCGAATTTACCCGCCGTGTTTGCTTTGTGAGCATGGTGTTCGGCTGCTAAACATGGAGGTCGCGGGATCGTATCCCGGCCTCGGCGGCCGCATTTTGATGGCGTCGAAATGCAAAAACATCCGTGTACTTAAATTTAGGTGCACGTTAGACCCCACGTGGTCCAAATGTCCGGAGTCCCCCTCTACGGCGTGCCCCATAATGAGAAATTGGATTTGGCACGTAAAAATCCATAAAAGAACGAGCGAAATTCTCAGACTCCATACACTTCGTCTATATCTTGCTGCACACCTCACCGCTCCCATCCATGAAAACAATCAAGAGCAGCAGACGCTCCGCAGGTATCAAATAAAACGTCATTTTGAAAAAGTCGCATGACGACGATTTTTTTGCTTCTGTGATTGGCTGGCGGATTAACACAATCCTGTTAGGTGAGCATGCCTTGGTTGCCAACTGCTGTTTTTTTTTAAGTTGTATCCTACTGTAATGACCAATTCCTTTCCTGGACACTGGCCCTTCAGAAATCACCGGCTTCAAATGCTTCAATGCCAAGGATAGGTTACGGGTGCATGTACAACTGTTCTGAAACATTTTCGCACCACGAGAGCTAAGCAAATAATTTACACTTTCGTCCGAAAGATTAATTATTGATGGGTATACAAAAGCTTTATTGGCCGAATACGTTGCAACAAACTTGTGTTTACTAATGAATTTACCAAACATGGTGCCACTTGCGCACAGGCAAACGTCATCAGATGCAACTCGATGACCGCGTGCGCTAGCTCGCCGTCAAAATTAAAGATGACGTGGTGAGAGCGCCGGAATCGAACGCTTCATGCTGCTTCCTGCTTCATCGCCTCCTTGAAGCTTAGGATTACGCGACCTCCGACACTATAGGCGCAAGGAAAAACATCGCATTTGAAAGCACGGGTCATTTTGGCTCGATAATTGTTTTTACACCCGCCGGCGATTACTTCCACGACACGGCGCTTTGGCCACGTATGCGCTCCGTCGCGCGGCTCGCGTGTACAGCCACGCATCAAACGGACGCAGGAGGAGCAAACACGCGCTCTCATTCTCTAGCGCGGACTCGATGCGGCGACATTCAAAATAATCGGGCCGAAAGACGAAACGCATCCAGCCAACATCGTCTCTCAGATCACCATCGTACGCTTACCCTCTCATGGATACAGCATATGGCTCGCGAGTTCTTATCTGTCTTAGCATACGGTCTTACCGCCCTTTAATTTTAGACGGAAGGTCACGGCGACGGCGACTGCGATGGTGATGCGCCTGGAGAGTCGATATATTTGCTATTCACTCTATGAAACAAAGGAGTGATCCTTGCTCCATTAAGAGAGAAAGAGCAATGTCCCCTATGTTCGTTTTGAAATGGAGCGAATTTCCTCCCTCCTGCACGGTTCCTCCCTCTCCAAAACCATCATGGTGGATTCTGCAGGCAAGCGAAGCGAGGGTATCCAGGAGCTATCCTGTAAACACGCTGTTTACAGAATACTTCCTGTAAACAGCGTGTTGAAGGAGGTATTCAGAGACCTGGTTTGTAAAAAATAGGGGATAAAATTTAATGCAGAATTCCCTAGTAACTTGCGATTTGCTGTTGATATTGCCTTGCTTAGTAACTCAGGGGACCAATTGCAACGCATGCTCACTGACCTGGAGAGGCAAAGCAGAAGAGTGGGTCTAAAAATTTATCTGCAGAAAACTAAAGTAATGTTTAACAGCCTCGTAAGAGAACAGCAATTTACAATAGGTAGCGAGGCACTGGAAGCGGTAAGGGAATACATCTACTTAGGGCAGTTAGTGACGGTGGATCCGGATCATGAGACGGAATTAATCAGAAGAATAAGAATGGGCTGGGGTGCGTTTGGCAGGCATTCTTAGATCATGAACAGCAGGTTGCCATTATGCCTCTAGAGAAAATTGTATAATAGCTGTGTCTTACTAATACTCACCTACTGGACAGAAACCAGGAAGCTCAGGAAAAGGGTTCTATTTAAATTGAGGACGACGCAACGAGCTATGGAAAGAAGAATGATGGGTGTAACGTTAAGGGATAAGAAAAGAGCAGATTGGGTGAGGGAACAAACGCCACTTAATGACTTCTTAGTTCAAATCAAGAAAAAGAAATGGGGGGCATGGGTAGAACGTGTAATGAGGAGGGAAGATAACCGATGGTCATTAAGGGTTACGGACTGGGTTCCAAGGGAAGGGAAGTGTAGCAGGGGGCGGCAGAAAGTTAGGTGGGCGCATGAGATGAAGAAGTGTGCAGGGACGACATGGGCACAATTAGTACATGACCGGGTTTGTTCGAGAAATATGGCAGAGGCCTCTGCCTTGCAGTGGGCGTAACCAGGCTTAACCAGGCTGGAAAAGAACGAACGCGTCATAATCATTGTGTATGTTATTGATATTTGCAAAAAAAAACAATCTCGTTAAGCTTTCTTTGACGCATACAAAAAACCAGGTGCAGGTGTAGGGGAATTTAGTTTTGCTTAATAAATGAAATAAAGGAACGATAAATTAATGGATATGAAAGTGGATGAAAAAACAAATTGGCGCAGGTGGGGATCGATCCCACAACCTTCGCATTTCGCGTGTGATGTGAAGGTCCCTCCTCCCACAAGGTGTGCAGCAGCAGCAGCAGCAGCAGCAGCTTGAAAGTCGAGGGAAGAGGCAAAGAAAGCTTCGCTTTAAAAGCGAACCTGTCCAGAGTCTCCGGACCGTAAGGCAGTCTCCCAGCTTCTTGCCCGAGGAAAGGGCTGTACCACCAGGTGAGCTCTGCGGCTGTACGATGCAGCAGCCACCTCACGCCTGCGGTGCGCCCTCCCACTTGTGGTACTACCACTTGCCCGTTTCAAGAAGCTGGAGCTGCCGCATCGGGCCGCGATTAGGCTCGGCCTGGGCTCTCCCCTAGCTCTCAAGTCGATGCGAGCTTGGCCGAGGAGGGATCATGGTCCCTTTCACTCCTGCTCCTGAAACAGGGGCTACGCCATGTTGACTGCCTCCACCATGCCCGAAACAGCAGTGCCTTACTGTCCCGACTGCACTCGCGGCCCCACTCACAGATGTGGAGACTCTGTGGGCTCTACGAGGAGGTGATTGGGAGGCCTCCATCAAACAACGCACAGATGCCTCCTCCCCAGAGAGCATGCATACCTATCACCACAGAGCTGCCCGGCGTTTGCAAACGGCACTCGCCGACTTGTGCCCTTCAGCAAACGTGTGCCTGCCTCCCGCATGATGACCACGGAGGACACCTGCAGGTCTACGTTGACGGCTCGGTGATGCCGGACACGGGCTCGTCGACTGCAGCCTTTGTGGTGCCCACCCTCCGGAAGAGCAGGCAGTCTCGCCTCCCAAACCATGCGACGTCAAAAGAGGCGAGGTAGCAGGCCTCCGCCTGGCTGTGGACGTACTCGTGGAGGAGATGCCAGCGACCCCAGTGACCGTCTGCTGCGACTCCAAGGCGGCACTTCTCAGTCTGCAAATGCCAGAAAGGGCCAGCCTCGGGGTCGCCCTGCTCTCGACTAGGCTGATAGCGGTCCAGGATGCGGGCTGCTCGCTGTGCCTGCACTGGCGTCCAGCCCACGTGGGCATACCGGGCAACGAAGAGGCTGATGTATTCGCAAAGCGCGCCCCCAACTGCGTGGTCCCGCGCAGCCTGGCAGTGACAGCTAGTGACTTCACAAGCCGCAGGCTGTGACCTCATCTGCTGCCTGCCATCCGGACAAGCGGATGTCCTTGAACCGCCCTCCACGACCCCTCCCACAGCGTTGCCTCGCACGCAGAGAGACCTCTCCCTTGCTGCGACTGAAGATTGGCTGCTGCTGGACGGAGCCTCGCCACCACCGGCACGGCCTCCTCGCCTCTCCAGCCTCCGCCTTGTCTGTGTAGCACGAGACCCTGTAACATATCCTGCTGGCCTGCCCTGCTTACCTGCAGCAGCATGGCCTCCTCCTGCAGGAGTTCAGACGCCTGGGGTTTCCCTCTGTAGGGCAGGAAGACATTTTCTTCCCTGGCCGCAACGAGCTGCCAGCCCTCCTAAGTGTCGTCGAGTACTTCAACTCGTCGGAGCTCTCGGCGACACTCTAGGATTTTCTGCAAAGACGGATAGCCTCACGGCTATCCAACCCACTCTAGGCTATCTGACCTGCCCCAACCATCTGGCTCCTGCTGGATCACCGCTCCCTGGCCTTTCACCATATTACCATTCCTGCCGGACCCACCAGGCCCTTCCTGCCGGTCTCTTCAGCCGCTGCCATGGCGTCACCTTAACCCCCTACTCTCCTATCTCCCTTGCTACCACTATCTCCTCCCACCCCTGTTGGCGCTGACCCGTGTTCCCGCTAGGGTTGCAGAAGATAGCGGCGACCTTTCCTTTTTCCCTCAAGAACCACTTCTCTCCCTGACGCACTCACCCTGCCAAAGGCACTGACGTCAGTCGGTATCGTAGCTTCCATCGATCGGTGCAGCAGGCTCCTCCGGGCCTCTTGTCTCGCAGCTTGCCATCTGCTGTTGAGATACGAGTTCGTCAATCCCATAGCTGCCCATAGCTGCCATTCACTATTGCGACTAGGGGTCAAGAACAAAAGACATGTTATTGGAGCAGACTAAGAGAAGACGAAAACTTTTGTACAATATTTACATATAGCCGGTTATAGCATACCAGTAGCTGTGTCGAAGAGCGCGCCAGACTAACAAGGCGGCTGGTAGCGACTTTCTCTCCCACCAATTGGCAGGCTCTGCCTGAAATCTTTTTGGCAACTCACCGTCAGTAGGAGCGAGGCTTAACCGGTGCTGACGTCAGCTGGGTCGCTTTGCTCTTTTGTCGCAGAAGAACATGAAGCTGCGTACCGCCGGTCTCCACGGCAAAGTGGGCAGCAGTTCTGCGGAATATTGAAGGCTGTAAGGGGATTCGTCGTGATGCTCTGTGCCCTCGGACTCCTGAGCTCGACACACGGCAACGGTTCGGCAGTTTCCTGGAACTTTGCTGATTTTCACAAGCGCAACCACTTCAGAAGAACGAGGGGGGAGGGGGAGCGTCCATTGCCTCCATGATAGGCACGCAGTGCAGCACAACAGAACCCCCGGCGCCTGACAATGCATCCAGAAATTGAGCTGTTTGACGCAGCTCGGATGATTGGATGCGCTAGTTGAGTGACGCCGTTCATTGATTGGAGGGATAGGCGTTGCCACATTTTCCGCCGGCGGTCTTCCCTGCCACTCGGCCCTGAGAAGATCCGTTGGAACGACCGAGAATCAACGATGCCAAACCACTCCGGCCAAAGCAAGCACACTCCGAATGTGCTTCAAACCGCCAGATCAAAATCAAAACAGATCAATTTCTGAAATCTGGCTACGCTAAAGAAAACAAAAAAAAATCTTTCTGAACAACACGAGACACATATCAGAGAATGTTCGAGATATGGACGTTTCCTTAATTCTCAACGCGTAGCAGAGTTAATCAGATCTGAATTGTTTCAATAAGCCATGAGCAGGTTTTGTGTACGACTACCACTGACGGCACGTTGTGCTGCAATATGTTCTCTTTTTTGTCATGTTTTATTTTATCTTTTTCTGAGATGTCAGACTAAACACCAATGTAACTCTTCAGTGAAATTTCTTGAAGCTTTAGAACAAATCAGCCCTGCGGAAATTCACAGAACATGGTAGAAATTTGTGGCATTTAATGCACATATTCTTCGAATACATTATTGCACCTCTCTCTGCGATCTCCTAGCCTCCTGATTAGCTCAGGTCGCAGAGGGACCACCCCGAAAGGGCGTTGATCGCTGGCTTGGTTACCAGCCAGCAAGCATGTTATCTTTAATTACGAAGTTCTATTTCCGAGAAATCCGCATTGTATTCCGTCTAGCTTCCTGCTGCTTTTGGGCAGATTACAATGTTTTCTTTCAAGGACAACTCAATGCGAAAATATAATGAAGTGGACGTCTTTCATGCTCTCCTTGCCTTCAGAGGTGATTGATTGTCTTTGTGTGGTCATCGCTTCATTAGATATTCAACCCATTGCTTCCCCGATTATTCTGATGAGATCTTTTATATCGACCCAACACATCGGATAGGCCACCGTGTAAAGCAGCGCCGGCGAGGATCGATAAACGGCTCCGCGCATACAGGCTGCTTTAGACGTAAGATTGTAAGGTCTACCTCCACGCATGGCTTAGGTTCGAGGAACGTTCAAAGAGAAAAATCGCATGCAAATTTTGACAAGGAAAGCTCGAAGCATTGCTGAGCGGTTTGCTGTTAGAAAGGTTCCAGTTTATCTCAGCGAATTGTAGGAGCAACGCTGACGTTCACAGAAGTGCCGACCAGGAGCCGCCTTCACACATAACATGAACCAGTGGACGCAATACAGGCAATCCTGACGTAAAGTCTAAACTTAAAGTAAGTTTTTGCTGCTACTAATGTGTAATGCGTAATGTTCATTTTTGAATATCGGTGCGTAGCCGTAAATTCAATTTATTTATTTATTCATTTATTTATTTACAATACCTCAAATACTCCTGCTGGAGAGATTTTATATGAGGGGTGTGCGAGCATACAAGTTGGCATAAACACAATACCATTGCAGCAAACACTGAAATGAGTTAGGTGAGGAACAGCAACGTAGAAAACCGTAAAGACTACAACGCCTTGCACGTCCCCACGTTAAACGATAAGAATATGCGAAAAAAACAGGAAAACTTATCACATAAGACAATGAACAAGTGTTCAACGTAATGAGTACAGAAGGTGGCAGTAACATTTTTATAGATATGGAACACGGTAAGTAAAAGTAAAAACAGGCAGATATATCGATAAACATATCAAGAGGTCGACAGAAACACGCATAAAAGAACTTTACAGATAATACGAGCAGATCGTGCAACCAGGAAAGTAATTCAATGGCGGACCTAAAACATGTAGGATCATCATGAATAATGACGCTGACTAGAAGATTATTCCAAACAATGGCTGTTTGAGAATAGAAGGAATGATGATGAGCAGTTGTCCGAGCATGAGGCGGGTAGACTGCTTCATGGTGGCTGATATGGCTTGAACGACGGTGTGCTGGTTTGATAAGGATTAGCCCTTGGTTTTAACTGAGTGATACTTGCATGATATGAGTAGTCAGAAAAGATGAATCCGTCTGCACGATTTTGTACCGGCTCGAAGGTCTTGCTAAGGTTGTGTTTATGAGGGTCCGAGATCGCGCATGCATATTTCAACTTAGGTCTTACAAGAGATTGATAGGCTAATAACTTAACGGAGGGCGGAGAATGTGCGATATTACGTCGTAGATAGCCAAGGGTGCGGTTAACTTTGTTTGTGATGTGTGTGACATGTGATGACCACGTGAGGTCACGGGTGATGTTAAGCCCTAAATATTTGATGGAATCTACTGAAGAAATGACCTCACCTATAAGCATGTACGTATTAGATTGATAATCTTGTCGTCTATGAAAAGAAATTCCGGAAGAAGAAGAAACTTTATTGAAGAATAGTCCGGCAGTTCTTGCTGTGGTGGCCTCAGGTGGCGGCTCGAAGTCCTTGGACTCGGGCGGCATCTTCGGGTTGCCGGACGGCCCAGAGCTGGTCTGCCAGCTCTGAACTTTTGATAGCCGCCTCCCAGCGGCGGCGACGCCTACGGAGAAGGTCCCCGGCGGCGCCCGCATACGGGACGGCGTCGGGAAGAAGCAAGCTCGAGCCTTCCCGTACTCTGGCAACGGCCGCAATTATGGACGCGTCGCGAACGCAGCTGGTTTGATTGCCGTTGTTGCCGGCACATTCCCAGGGCATATGTCGCAGCGTTGCTCTTTGTCCGCAAGTTCACGCGTCTGTTGGAGATAAACGCGGATAGCATTGGTGTAAGATAGCGGGGCTAGGGTAGGTGTGTGTCTGGAGCAAGCGTAAGGTTACGGCCTCGTTCCTGTTCAATTTATCGTGCGATGGCGGGAATGTGTGTCTTTCGAGTCTGTAGTGTTGGGTGAGATTACGGAAGCCTTTTTTTTAAATGTCTGACTTTAAGGAGGTTCCTTCCGAAAACTCTGTCGACTGCACAGTTGGCGCAGTTACTTATCGGGAGTTCATTAAACAAGGGTACCTATATATTTGTCATCGTTTAGTGTTCTTGTTTGTTTATATTTAACAATAATCTTGGGATACTGGTCCAATCTTCCCATTTTGTGTGAGTAAAACAAAAGAACAAAAACATAATAAACAAACTGCCTCTTGCATTCTTGACCGCACCGCTCTCTAACTGTGCATGCACATTTACGGTACCTTCGGCTCATAGCTCCAAGGCTCTGCTTCGGAGCAGTCATATCTAGAGCCGCTCTTCCTTCGAACCAGTGGGAGTACACTTCAGCCGAACACACCTATAGAACGACGGACACGGATCCATGGGTAACTTCCGCGATTTTTCGATGGAAGCGCCGATCTCCCCGCACAGCACAGACCCGAGAAGAATCACGACTTCACTTTCGGCACTCAACAAATTGAAACGGCGGGCGTCACATGATCAGACCTAGGCGAGATCTGGGAGTCACTTCGAGATCTCTCGTTGGAGCGGCGGAAAGCGCTCAGATGAAACCAGCCGAACACGTTGCGATCTCCCCGTTTCAACCAGCCGAATACTGAATCGCGTGTCGAATCGCTTTAGAGCATTCAATAACGGCCAGCCGAAGATACCATTAATTTTAATTAAGGATCCCGCAGGGGCGTCTGCGCAAGCAGGCGTTTGGTGTGTTGCGACACCACGTACCCGAGCACACGAGGGTTGGACCCTCCCGCGTGTAACCGTGCGCGGCTTAGCCGTGTCCGGGGAAAAGGGAATCCTGGGGGTTGAGCCAATGCCGGGTGTTTGGACCTTTACGGCCCCTCGGCGGCGGCAACACACCCCTTTGGCCTCGGCTTCACGTAGACGGCACCCCCGGACTGACCCACCCGGGGGAAATCGGCAGTCGCTTTTTCCTGTCCTCCTCTCCAATCTTCGTCTTTCTCTCTCCCCTTTTTCATCTTTCCTGTCTTCTCATCACTTCTCCTCACTTCCTAATTTCCTGGCGGCAAGGGTTAACCTTGTGTAGCTAGCCAGCCTTGGTTATGCTGTATTTGGTTATAGCAGCGATGTACGGCTGGCGTTGGCAGGGTTTCCCTTGCAGGAACTTCTGTCACGTCCCCCTGTAGGGCTCCATGGTGGGTGGTCGGCATCGCGGCCGAAAACCTAACTGTACCTATGGAAAACGCGTTTCCTAAACTACCTGATCGCCCTCAGAAACGAGGGCGCACCGAAGAAGTATTTCAGTTTTTCGGACGCCAAGTCCACAATTTTCCTCGTTTTCATGTGATGCACACAGAAAAACCAGCTAAACAAGTCCGAACAATCTCCCCCTTCCTTGTATCTAAGACCCTTACCGAAGTTTTTGGTCCAGGTTATAAGGCGTCGAGGATGGCCAGCGGTGACCTCCTCTTGGAGCTCCGCGATCAGAAGCAATTTGAGAAACTGCCTAAACTAATATCATTTGGAGAGACCCAAGTAGTAGTAACCCCGCACCGCACGATGAATACCACCCGAGGCGTTGTCTCGGACGATGATTTGCTGGAGCTCACTGAGGCTGAACTCTTGGAGGGCTTCAGTGAACAAAATGTCATAAATGTCAGAAGAATCAAGATTAGGCGAGATGGGAAAGAAATCCAAACAAAACACCTGATACTCACTTTCAGCTCAAGTGTCCTCCCCGAGTCCATCGAGGCCGGTTACATCAAACTTCGTGTTAGGCCATACGTGCCCAATCCTCTTAGATGCTTTAAGTGCCAAAGGTTCGGCCACAGTTCACAGAACTGTCGAGGCCGGCTGACATGTGCCAAGTGTAGTGACACTGAACATTCCTCCGAAACATGCCAGAAGACTCCACATTGTGTCAACTGTGATGGGGAGCACGCCGCGTACTCGCGGGCGTGCCCATCCTGGAAAAAAGAAAAGGAAATTGTAACAGTTAAAGTAAAGGAAAATATAAGTTTCAAGGAGGCACGCAGGCGGGTATCGTACCTGCCCAAGAAAACCTTTGCCGATGTGGCGCGTCAGGGGGCAGCGTCACAACGGCCTCCGGCGGCTGTTCGACCCACATGCAGTGAGTCCGCAGTTACGCCATCTGCCCCCGCGGCGGTTGCAGCTAGCGCTGCTCCGTCGACCCAGAATGAGGGACCATCGACCCCGAAGGTGGCCGCCGCCGAGGCTGTCCCAACCTCCCCGGCCCCTTCCAGCGCTGGCAACAGCCGGCGCAGCCAAATCCCGCAGGGTGCCCCATCGACCTCTGGGCTGGTGGGCGCAGGGGTCTTGCCCTCCAAGGCAGGACTCTCTCTTGTAACTTCTCGCTCGCAAGAGCACGTGTCCGGAGCCTCACTAGAGGCAATGGACACAACACCTATCCTCAAGGCGCACCAAGCGCCTAAGGAGCGGCGAGGCTCCCTCGAACGCTCCAAAAAGGGCATAACTCCCGTTACAGGGCCTCGAAAGAGCTCTGTAACCTAAGACATAACCACCGTTTCCGTACACACAGCACTTATTTACTTCCAATATGGACACACAAATAATCCAATGGAACGTCAGAGGTCTTCTTAGGAATCTCGATGATCTACAAGAACTCATCTACCAACACAATCCAAAAGTGCTGTGTTTACAGGAAACACACTTAAAATCCAAACACACAAACTTTCTCCTACAGTACATAACTTTTCGTAAAGATCGCGATGATGCTCTCGCATCATCGGGTGGCGTTGCCATTGTAATTCAAAAAAGCATAGCGTGTCAACGTTTGCAGCTACGAACGGCCCTCGAAGCAGTGGCGGTTCGAGTTGTCCTGCTAAACAAACTCATCGCTATTTGTTCACTTTACATACCCCCACATTACAATCTAAACAAACCTGAATTTCAGTCCTTCATAGATGAATTGCCAGAACCTTATGTTGTTCTTGGCGATTTCAATGCGCACAGCTCCCTGTGGGGCGACTCTCGTACAGACGCGCGAGGTCGTCTCATTGAACAGTTCCTTTTTTCTTCAGGTGCGTGCCTTCTAAATAAGAAAGAACCCACATATTACTCTCTTGCAAACAGAACCTTTTCGTCAATAGATCTTAGTATAGTTTCCGCGTCTATACTGCCCGAACTCGAATGGGAAGTTACGAGCAATCCTTACGGGAGCGATCACTTCCCCGTACTGCTAAGAACATCCAAAGGAAATGAATCTCCTCCACAAGCTCCTAGGTGGAAGATAGATACAGCCGACTGGGAGAAATTTCGAAATCTATCTAGCATCTCATGGGCTGATATGTCTTCTCTAGAAATTGATGCCGCTGTGGAGTATTTTACAGCGTTCATAATAGATGCCGCATCTAAATGCATATCTGAAGGAAGTGGTTTGGCATGCAGACGGCGTGTCCCGTGGTGGAACGACGAATGTAGGATTGCTCGTAAGAAACAGAACAAAGCGTGGGGGTTGCTACGCGCTTCCCCCACTGCAGAAAATCTTATTAACTTTAAGAAAGTAAAATCTCAAGGCAGGAGAACCCGCAGGCAGGCCAGAAGAGAAAGCTGGCAGAAGTATTTATCGAGTATTAACTCGTTTAGAGATGAGGCCAAAGCCTGGAACAGGGTGAATAGGATTAGAGGGCGCCAAACATATTCACTCCCTCTGGTAAACACACAGGGTGATACACTGAAAGACCAGGCGGACTCACTCGGGGAGTATTTTGAGAGCGTGTCAAGTCTAACAAATTATTCGCAATCTTTTCTAAAATACAAACAAATAGAAGAATGTAAGCCACTCATAGGAAAATGTCGAAAGAATGAACCATACAACTGTCGATTTAGTATTGCCGAGTTCAGAGCTGCCTTGAGATCATGCAAGAGCTCCGCACCGGGTTCTGACAGAATTATGCATGAAATGATCAAAAACCTACACAATGACACCGAAGTTACACTACTCCCAATTTTCAACACTATTTGGGCTGCGGGATACTTTCCAACTGCATGGAAAGAAGCAATTGTGGTCCCTGTTTTGAAGCAGGGGAAAGACCCATCCATGGCGGCAAGCTATCGCCCAATAGCCCTTACAAGCTGCCTGTGTAAGGTTTTTGAAAAAATGATTAATCGCAGACTCATACACTTCCTTGAACTCAATAATATACTTGATCCCTATCAGTGTGGCTTCAGAGAAGGCCGGTCGACAACAGATCACCTTGTACGCATTGAAGGATATATTCGGGACGCATTTGTACATAAGCAGTTTTTCATGTCAATATTCCTTGACATGGAGAAGGCATATGACACAACATGGCGCTACGGCATCTTGCGAGACCTGTCGGAAATGGGCATCTGTGGCAATATGCTGAAAATAATTGAAAGCTATTTGTTGAAGCGAATCTTCCTAGTGAAAATCGGCAACGTATTGTCGCGACCTTTCACACAAGAAACAGGTGTACCACAGGGAGGCGTGCTGAGTTGTACGCTCTTCATTGTGAAGATGAACTCGCTTCGTGCTTCGCTACCACCTGCCATTCTTTATTCTGTCTATGTTGACGACATTCAAATCGGCTTCAAATCCTGTAACCTCTCAGTATGCGAGAGACAGGTGCAACAGGGCTTGAACAAGATTTCCAAGTGGGCAGACAGAAACGGATTTAAAATCAACCCCCACAAAAGCACTTGCGTTCTTTTTACAAGAAAGAGAGGCCTGTTTCCGGATCCTTCCTTAGAACTGTGTGGACACCAAATACCTGTCAACAAAGAGCACAAATTTCTGGGTATTATACTTGATTACAGACTCACTTTCATTCCACACATTAAATATCTGAAAGAAAAATGTCTAAAAACAATGAACCTAATGAAACTTCTATCTAAGACTACGTGGGGTAGTGACAGAAAGTGTCTAATGAATATCTACAAGAGCCTAATTCGGTCACGATTGGATTATGGTGCCGTAGTGTACAACTCCGCCGCCCCGAGCGCGCTAAGGATGCTGGATCCTGTCCACCATTTGGGCATCCGCTTAGCTACTGGCGCTTTCAGAACAAGCCCGATTCAAAGCTTATATGCCGAATCGAATGAATGGTCTCTCCACCTACAGAGATCATACATTAGCTTTACATATTTCCTTAAAATACGCTCCAATCCTGAACATCCATGTTTTCATACCGTTACCGATATGACGTGCGCTACACTTTTCAGCAATCGCCCCTCCATAAGACAGCCTTTCTCGCTGCGTGTGAAGGAGATTAGCGATGAAATGCGTGTCCCACTCCTCGAGCATCGCTTAATGCACCTAACCAAGCTCTTACCTCCTTGGGAGTGGCAGGTGATAGAATGTGACATATCCTTTATAAAAGTTACAAAGCACGCTCCTGAGGCCGAAATTAGAATGCATTTCCTAGAACTGCAGTACAAACACTCCTGCGCAGCGTTCTACACAGACGCTTCGAAGTCAAATGCCGGGGTATGCTATGCAGCCGTCGGCCCATCTTTCTCGGAATCCGATGCACTGCATCCGGAAACAAGCATCTTTACGGCCGAGGCCTACGCATTACTCTCTGCTGTGAAGCATATAAGAAGAACAAAACTTCCAAAAGCAGCGATCTATACAGACTCTCTAAGCGCCGTGAAGGCCCTAATGTCACTCTACAAACATAAAAATCCCGTATTCAATCATCTGAATTCGGTATTGCGTAAAGCGTACTCATCTAACCAGAACATCATAATATGCTGGGTCCCTGGCCACAGGGGAATCGAAGGTAACGTTCTCGCAGACGAGATGGCCACGTCAATCACATCGCAAGCTGTTAACCCTACCGCTGAAGTGCCTGTCACAGACCTGAGGCCTTTCTTACGAAATAAACTGCGACATCACTGGCAGTGCACGTGGGACGCGCAAACAAATAACAAACTGCACGTTATAAAGCCCCAGTTAGGTTTTTGGCCCTCCCCAACAAAATCTCGGCGAACAGATGTCCTATTCTGTCGCCTCAGAATAGGACACACATTTGGCACCCATAGTTACCTGCTTACTGAAAGTGAACCTCCAACCTGTGGCAGATGCGGTGAGAGGCTTACCGTCCTCCACGTGCTCCTGGAGTGTCGCGAAGCCGAAACGGAGAGAAAGAAACATTTTCCGCTTGCTTACCATTATAACATCCCTCTACACCCGGCTATGTTTCTCGGCGAGGAACCGCTTTTTGACACCAAGACAATCCTCAACTATTTAAATGATGTCGTACTACACGTTATATGCCCATTAAATTCGTAGAGCATTCTCGCTCCAGAGGATGCCACTGCGATAACAGTTTTGCATAGCACATGCCTCCAGGCCCTTGTTCTTCAAGGGCTCTAAGGAGGCAGCAGCGCTCTAGCATATCTTTTAACCATATATATTTTTACACATCGTATCATTCTTTTTAAATGCACCTTAAATGTTCATAGTACACGTCATAAGACATCGCCATAATCTTATCGTACACATTTTGCGCACTTTACCGCGAACATTTTTAAGGCCCCTCTACAGCCACGTCACACCTTCATCGAACTCATGATTTCATTGCAAACTCATTAACACGGACATGGCGCTCTTTGGCCATAACTGGCCCTTGCGCCATTAAAAAACCACATATCATCATCATCAATTTTAATTAAGGAAGTTTAACAGACCACCGATACACAGGCCAAAGCACCGATGGCAGGCAGCAAGACAATGGCGAATGATACGACACGAATAGGTAGAGCACAAGCGCTCTCAGTATTCAACGCGGCGAAGGATGCCTGAACAAGCTTTTTTTTTCTTCGCTGTATAGGCACCTAGAGATAGACAACACAAGTTTATATATTTTTGTGGTCTCGTTTAATAATAGTATTCACAATGCGCACAGATGGGTTTCAGCTGAAAACTCTGTGTGTTTACAACATTCCACCTGTCACAGGTAAACACGTCGGTATAAGTAGAAGCGGCACTTCTATAGTCACTCAGGCTCATCCCACGTGCGGTCTTGCGCAGTTCGTTACCGCCGCACGCAGATGCAGGTCAGCTTAAACCGGCCGCCGCAATAACCTGCCCGGCGCCGAATGCTGCGGCAGTGGCGGTGGCACGCGCGCTGGTGGAACGGACAGCCAAATCCCCATCGTCCTGCACAGTTATTAAAAAAAAGATCATAAGAGAATTCATCTTCACGATAGGGAAAGTCAAGAGTAGCAATTTCGCAAGGCACTTGAACGCTGGGACCGAAGTTTCGTTCAAATGCGTCGAACACGCGCTTGCTGTGTCGCACTGAGAGAAGTCAGCACCATGCCGCCTTCGGGTGCTTCTCGTTTTTTCCTTTTTTTCTACTGATGTAGGTTAATTTTGATATCTGATGAACTTTCGGTTTCTTTTCTCATATTTGCGAGTATCAGATTCTTCGCGAAGTGTCCAAATTTTTGCGAATTTCTTCTAGATCAATGAAAGACGACGCTGACGGAAATGTCTCACTGTTAAATATCGGATGCTTGGCGTTCTTTGCATGGAGCTGCCTATTGCCATCCACTGTATCTTGTTGCCTTGGACACAGCTCCTCGTAAGTGAAGATGTGAAGTAGGTTTAAAAATATCGCGTCTACTGGAGCTTATGTGGCACAATTATTCCAGCTGTTCGTCGCGTGAGAACATGAACGAGACACAGAAGCTTCACAGAGAATGAAATTTCGACTTGTATGAGTGTCAGAGGTAGACACGGGACAAGACCCAACAAGTACAATGACATAAGATACCTATCGAAAACCAGAAAAGGGGAAACAGAAGTGTCTTCCAAGTGCTGATGGCGGTCATTGATATGTAAGCATGGGAATCTGTCAGCACTCAGTGTACGTGATGCGTTTGTAATATACATGAAGAGAAAGAATCGGCGTTTTAATTAGTTAATACAGTCAACTAAATTCAATGTGATAGCATTGCCAGATGTACCAATGAATGTCTGCATTGCTATATTAGTTCCTGACGAAAGGTATCTAGCAAATTTCTCGAGTGGCACTAGCCTTACACATTGCTAAGCGTCGACACTCATTTTCTTAGAATCAGTCCGGCAGAATAATGAAAATGACCATCTGGGTTTGTCCCCATGTTTCCTTCAATTAAATTCTGAGGTTTTATGTACCAAGGATACACTGAGTAGTGGGGGGCACAAGATTTTCTTGACCACCTGGGGTTCGTTACTGTGCACCTCAATTTAAGTAAACGAGAGCTTTTTGCATTCTGCCCCATCGGTATGCGGCCGCCGCGCTTAGTATTGAGCCAGCCACCCTGATCTCAGCAGTGCCATGCCCTAGGCACTCGCCTACCACGGCGAGTCCCCATTATTGCTTTTTTGGTGCATAAACTATACTTACGAACTCTCAAGTGGGCGACTTCACTTTTGTCTTCATTGAGAGAAGCGGTGGCGAGCATGCCTGCAAGGAAAGGATGGCGGCAATTAATGTCTTATTAAGCAAAATAAAAGCGATAAGCAGCTTCCACAGCAGGAGTGATAGGCCATAAGGCATAATTATCAAGCAGGAGCTCTAGTTTCCATTATTTTGTTTATCTTTTTCATGCCGATTCCAATTATTCCTTATCCTTCGCCCAACCCAGCTGCGCGAGTGAATGCTGGCAAGAAAGAAGGATAACAAATAAAAAAGAGCAGTTTCAAAATATGGCACTAGCATCAATTTAGCAAACTTTCAGCGATACCGCTTTCTTCGCCCGTTGTTTGTGACTACAATAAATAAGCCTTCGTTAGCACTTCCACTAAATGTAGCATAATCCAAGGAGGCAGTGAGGTTATTTAGCCAGTTTACAGAACTGGGCGCGTATTCACACATGCGCCACTTCGCAGGTACCACATGGCACTAACGGGAAGTGTAAGTGCCTTTCGCTGTTGGACATCGCTGCGGCGATGGCCTTGTTCAACACTCTGATCGCTATCATGAGTGGGCGGTGGCCGAAAACCGGGAACTGAGGAGACTTCTCTTACGTAAGAGATTTGTGATTACGGCACAAGAGATGATGATCTGTATTCACAAAATAGCTCTTACGCTAGAATTGTCGGGAAGAGAAAATTCTGGCCAATCCTGATACTGGATATATAATTACTGAAGGTGACCGACCAATGGCTAAGGGAACTCACGAAAAAATAAACGATTTCTGAATTCGGCTCCGTATTCACAAAACAGTTCTTGCTCTAACACAGTCTCTAAGAGTATACATACCAGCCAACTGTAATATTCGACACTGCAGTAGCGAAGGAGTCTAACCAACGGTAAGGAGCACTTATATAAAGCTTTGTGAATGCGGCACCTGGGCCTAGCTGTATTAACAAAAACCTTCTAACGCTACCACTGTCCGTATAAGACCGGATGACGACCATTCGTTATGCCGAAGATATTACTAGCGAAGGCGGCCGGCCAATAACCGACAGTACTACGAGCCGAAAGATTTTTTTTTCAATTTGGCCACTGATCCTGTATTTACAAAACTTCTTTAACGTAAGTGATGTCCGCTGTCGGCAATCGCCGCATAGATTTCTTGCTGTCATGGCGATGGCTTCATAAGTGGCAGGCATGTGAGCTTTCACTAGCGCTGCACAATGAGAAAGCTGTTTGACGAATGAGAAATCTTGAGAATCTGGGACCACATGGCCCACATGGTCCGGGAGCCGAATTGCCGATGGCGGCGGGCGATGACTTAGTCGCTGACTCGCGTTCTGATTGGTCCACAGTGAGGAATTAGAGCGGCTGCGGCTGCAGGGTTAGGTCTGGAACGAATCGGCGCGGCGAGGGCCTTTTCGGCGCAATTCTTCACCGCTGAATTGGATTCCATACCACTCTAGACGCCGAATGCCCTAGTGTCAAAGAACTTGGAGAGGGCCAACATTCTCCAAGGCACGTGTATGGCTGAAGGCTAATAACAAACGTTAGACGCTCGTTCCTTGATCACGATGAAAGTAGTGACATTCCGTGCTTCCTAGAAGCTCCAGCATACTGACAGTGTCTATACCACGTAAAAGAAAAGAAAATACAAATGAAACAATCATGACATGACAAGCGTTGTCGCTGTCATATTTCTTTTGCGTTACGAAGGTTTTTAGCTGGGCTAGTCGGCTCATACTTTCTGGGAATTCAGCACACGCTTACTTTGACAACATGGAAGAAAGACGCCACATTGCTGTTCTCAATATTTATTTGTTTTCTTTTGTTTGTTTGTTGTTCTTCTTTTGCACTGTATCAACGTTGCCTGCACTATGAATCGCAATGACCGGATGACTGTGTTTAAAAGCCCAGTCATTCATTCAACCTAGTTGGCGAGCAGAAGCAACAAGTGCTGTCGGACATCACCCTCTATCGCCACAAAAAATGTTTTTTTTTTCTCAGTTAGTACATTGTCATAGTAGCATACCTGACGACGCTCGCAGAGATGCACTCTATGTCAAACCCTACGCATTCCCTTCACCCCCTCCATTCCCCGCAAAACATCTTGCACTTCTCTCTGAGCTTCTTACAAATATAGATTGCAACCCACAAGCTTGTTTAGAGTAAACGCCACATCTTTACTTTCGGTACTTTCAAATTTAGTGAATTTATCCCCGACTCGCGAGGCTCCTATGGTAGAGATCACAGCTACGAAAGCTATTAAAGAAGAAGTAACGCGTTATAATCTCAGGGGTAAGAAAACGCTTTGTGTCTTTTCTTATAAAACCAAAATACCTTAAGTCTCTCATGAATTTCTTTCCGACGGAAGCTGTGGATTAAAATTCTTGCGCTTACCAGACACCAGCGTGAAGATTAGAGCGATCACAAGCACCTTCATATCGCCTCGTTGGAAAATGGGGCTACCTGAAAAAAAATAGTTTGAGAAATTAAATAAATAATTAGGCAATTAACTATTTCAGTGAATGAATAAATAAACAAACGCGATTATTAGACAGGTGAGTATTATGCGTTGGCATGTAATACCAGTTCTTTAAACAACGTATAAAAATAAATATGACCAGGTCTAGACGAGAAACCACGACACTCTGCACCAAGTTATACGACGCAGCAGCGTAATGCTTAGCGCCATATACAGGGTGTTTCTTTTTTTAGCCGCACCAAATTTTTAAAATTAGAAAAATAGAAATCACGGTAACGTTATGTTTACCATTCGAGTGTTCGCATTGGCAGCTTCTAGATATGGAGCAATTTCCGCAATTACGTGCGTAATCAGCGAATTTACGTTAATTAACTTTGTAATTATCAACAATAGATGGCTACAGCATATGACTACTCTGGGGTCCGTCCTCGACACTACCTATCCCAACGGTCAAATTCCGAATAGCGGTGTACATGTTGTAGCTACGGGAACAATTAGTTCCCCTTGGAAAACTCCTTGAAACCGAAACTGGCTGGCAAAAGAGCGCCTGTGTCGTCGATGTCGGCACTCCCCCCCCCCCTCCCCCGCATTGCGTCATGTATCCGAGGTCACCACCCGTCTCGCACCGCGAGCAACTTGCGTTATCTCCTTGCTGCCTGCAGCGTTGGCGTAACGCTTGAATGTCGGCGCGCGGCCACATTTACTTCGTCATTCCGTTGGGTGCCACGTTTCCTCTACCGCCGACGAAATTCTGACGTTTGGTCAAAATTCGCTTTCTCCGGTAAACATGTCTCAAACACATGCGTGACAGTTGTGTAACTAAAAGCGCGTAAACTAACACAGATGGGAACATAACTCACAGAGTGAAGGGACAAAACAAAGAAAGGAATACCGTATGGTCGACGCTACTGACCGATATGACGCCTGCCTGCAGTACCTAAAATTTACGACACAGGCGCTCTTTTGCCAGCCAGTTTCGGTTTCAAGGAGCCTTCCAACGAAAACTAATTGTTTGTGTAGCTCACACATGAGCACCTCTATTCAAAATTTGACCGTTGGGAGAGGTAGCGTCGAGGACGGACCTCAAAGTACTCATTTGGTGTAGCCGCCTATTGTTGATAATTAAAAAGTCCATCTCCATAGCTTATCTAAGTACGTACGTAATTGGAGAAATTGCTGCATATCTAGAAGCTGTCAATCCGTAGACTCGAATGGTATACAAACATAACGTTGCCATGATTTCTATTTTTCGAACTTGAAAAATTTGTGGCAGCTAGAAAAAACACCCTGTTTAGCAACTGGAACATTGCAGTGTGTTGCATGAGGTGTCAGATAACTCTGACAAAATATTTGCGTCAGACTCTTCTCCAAAACAACCTTTTACATACTTGGAGCAACACTACTCATGTTTCAGCGTAAGCAATATTCTTGCTTTCTTTTCTTTTTTATGAAGGAAAAAAGAAATTAAAAAAAGGAATGACAGAGAGGTTAACCGTAGGATATCTCCGGTTCCTCAAATGCTTAAGGGCAAAGGAGCTATCTAAGAAAGAAAGAAAGAAAGAAAGTGAAGGAAAGCACGAACAATATATAACTCTGAGTCTGGGCGCTTTCCCACAGTATGTGAACCGGGCCCATAGTCATAAACAATGCCGATCTCCCACTCAAATTTAAAGCTCCACGCAGTTCACACTTAAAATATGTTGCAGGATCCGATGTCTCTTAGGAAACGCAGTAGCGTTTTGCAGAGGCTCGCGCTGACTTCTGTATAGGCTAGTGTCCAACAATCTTGTTTTGTGTGAGTGGGCGTTTTTCTGGCTGGTCTAGCGTACCAGAGAGCGCTGATTTTTGCTGGTTGAAACGAAGACACACGGAGAGAACTTGCGCGTTTGTTTTACTACATCCGCAAAGTTCACAGTGGGCCTGGCGACTCCAATGACAAAAGAGTGCGCATTTGAAAATGTTACTCCAGGCCACAGGCAGCCTAGGAGAGTGGAGTCCTGGAAGAGTTATAGAACAGAACAGTCTGCATATACACTGCTAGCTAATCAGCAGTGAGAAGGCAGCTCCATAGCAATGGTGTGTGGCATTCCACATACGTTGGTATTCATTCGCACGCAGTGACTTTAGGGATAACAGGGCAGCGCATGAATCCGTAAAGATGACCCAGGAGTTCACCGGTGGTTTTCAGATGAACTTGACAGCTCCAAGCTGCTACCAATTCTAGAAATGCAGGAGTTGAATCGCTATTGGAGCTATTCTGCACCTTTTCTGCCTCCTTAAGCTTTTTCTGTCTGGTCTAAGACTGCGCAAACAATGAAAAGCAAAACAGGAACCCTCATGTCAACATTAAAATACTTTACTCTGCAACACATATCTCTTGCTGCTACGAACGCTGACATCGCACTTGCATTCACATCGGTGGCTCTGTGAGAACTGGTTAATCTGCCATAGCTGCATTAGATTATTCAAGAGGTGCTACTACTTCCGGAAAGCTGAGCCACGTGACTTGAAGCACTGCCAAGGAATGCGCATGCGCCGCAAGAAACGATTAGGCACTATGGGAACAGGACATTCATCCTGAGCGTATGTTCAACATTATTTGGCAAGAAGAGGGCAAAGAAATTACCACGCTTGAGCAAGCGTCGACTATGGTCGACCTGTAACATCATTACTTTTTAGCCATTGACTATTCCACCTGCTCTACGTTCATGCGAATGGGCGAATTATGTGCCCAGCGCAGGCATATTAGACCCTGTGTTAGACCAGTGCCATTCTGCAAAATTATTGCAATTGTATACGCCTTGCTAATTTCACTTGCTATAGCTCGCAAATTGCGATTTGTGCCGTAAATTAATTAATTAGGAAGGTAATTAGTGAGTTTGCATTAGTTAATTGAATATGTGTTTCGATTTGTAGAGCATGTAATGTATGCCTCTCTGAATACTAGAGGTCAAGAACTAGAATTGTGTCATCCGCAACAGGCGATTTTTAAACGTTACATAAAATTTCAAGTGATCATGCCATATATTGCGGAAAACGGATAGAGCACTGTAATATACATTGCATTGGCAGTTTGCGCAGCACTCACACAACCGCGGCACCTATCCTGACACAAGAGTTTTAGAATAGGGGCCCCAAACGTTTGGAACCCCAAAGAAATAGCGTAGACGCCATTGCTCATGCACGAGACACAAAGTGCGATTGGGACTTGCGGCGGACACGCTATTTCACTGATTTAGCGGGAGCCCCGAAAGTTGTCCCAAAAGATCTGCGCAAACAAACACGACAGGACCCATCGAAGTAACAGCTCTAACCTAACACCAAACTGGGTTCAATTCGTGGTAACGCGTGAAGTTGGCAAGCTAGGCGAAACAACTGTGGTTATCGCTTTCTTTCAACTAGCGTGTGGTATGAAGATTGATTAATTAGACGCCGCTGAGTCCGAATTCGATTCTGAATTTTATAGGTAGTAGGCCTAACACAGCTTAGCTTGGCTGGTGAAGCCACGTAAAGTTGAAGCGCAAGTAATTGTTTGATGCTTACAGGATAACCTCTGAATTTAAATTAAACGCGAAAACACGAAAGGCAAGATTACTGTTCTTGTTATGAAATGGTATACGTTACTTTATTATTTGTAATAGCTTTTCTTTGACGCCGTAGTGGCGCTGTCAGCGCAATCCGCAAACGCAGAACCCTATTATAAAGCTCTTCACTCCTGCGTGCCCCGATGCTTACGTCCGCAAAGCTGTTTGTAGCCCCAAACTATTCGGGCATCTATTCTAAAACGCTCTACATAAACCACCGGCATTGACTCCGTGAATCATGTAACCGGACCCCTACCAGTGTGACGCTCGTGTAAGAGCTGGCCTTGGTAGATGCAGGCCACAAGCTTCTAGTATGGAAATATACGCGAAGAAAAAAAGGAATTTGAAGGCTCCATGCAAAAGTAACTTTCTTAATCCATGCAACAATGTAGGACTTTTCAGAGCGCACACTTGAACAACTAAGCAACCTTGAACAATCTAAATTTCTTTTGGTACCTACACTGGGTTTACTCTCCATTCGGGACAAACTCGAGAGGGCTAGGGCTGGGTTATCGGGCGCGGCGCTACATGTTTCAACAGCCCAATAGTTGGAACAAACAGGCGCGCAACAATTGAGTGTGCCGTCGCGCGCGCATTATGGCGTGCCGTCCATACGGGGTTCCGTAGCCATGGTGTATACGGGACTTCGATTCGCGCGTGCGCTTCCCATGCGGCCGTTTGGCGAGTCTTCTGATGGTGGCCGACCCGATTAGCCTGTGGCGCAATCGTTGCGAAGCTGTGGCAGGTGACTGTCGCCATCGTGCAGTATGGCCAACATTGGGGCGGCTGAGACGAGACATGCTCGGCTTCCTTTCGCATGAGCTTTCTTCCAGGCAGTGCGTGAGTTTCTTCGTCACTGACCGCGCACTTTTATTTTGGGTCCAGAAAGGACGAGCTCGTCTGCCATATCACCCAGAGTAGGCTTAAACGCTGCTCCGCAGCATTCATCCAGCATTCTTTTCACTGTTGGTTGCTCTCTGGTTTAATGTAATTGCTGCTTGTACCTCTACACTGCCTGTTTACTATTTTGCGAATACGTATATCTGTACACGAAGTCATGCATCAACGTTCATTATCGCTATTTTCTTCACATATTGCAAATACACTTTTTCTAAACAGACATTCAAACAGTGCTGTCTTCTCCTTCTGTCCTTCATCATGCAGTTTGCATTAAAGATTATGAATGACGAAAACTTACGAAAGTTCAAACTGATCAAAAGTCGAAAACGCTACTTACTGTCTTGAGCCAGCACCTTGAATATAAGTCGGTTGAATGTAGGTGTTCGCGGGCCTTTATATATTCCAACGGTCAAGGTCAAGAAGCAAGGAAGCGAAATTGGATACGTCTCAGCAGACGGATTTTCCATGTGGCCGCCGCTGTAATGCCCGAGAATGTTTCGTACCATAAGTGCAAGAGACACGCGTAAGAAGCACCGTGTTTTTTCACTGCTCGTTGAGTGACAGGGAAACGTAATCTGCGACCCGTATGTTGGTAAACCCTTGGAGACTACAGCGATGACTTGAAAAAAGAAAAAAAAAGAGAGAAGTTAGGAGAGGCTGTGTGAGTGTTCTGTGTCTTCTAGTGTCGGTCGGGCATGACAGAGTGAAGGGTGCTCAGACAATCATCGTTCCGGACTGCTTATCGGCCCAGAATGTCAAGCTTTGGCAGAAAAAAAACCCCTAAATAATATAGCCTGGGTGAGGACGTCAAACTTTGCCAGACTAAAATAAAATAAACCGTCAATTATACAGACCTGAATGCGTGCAGCACGACGCGTACCAGCATTATGGCCAGGTGTCAAGTCTTTTTCTTCGGAATTTTTATTAAACTTTCTGCTATAACTAAGCCCTCAACGTTTTGTGGTAACAAGTCAGGCTGCAGTGGTCAGTATGGCGTCACCAGCGACGTCATCACGTGGTATGTGGAAGCATAGAGTTTCGCACAATAATTACTAAAACGAACTCTGCCGCTAGTTCCTACGGGAGCTGCAATGGGGCTGGTTCAGCCAGCACGGGTATTATGGGAAGTGCAGGGATTTGCTAAGCTTCGTCCTTCTGGCTTCAGACGGCTTCGTGACTCTGTAAACTCGTGATTTTCAAGAAAGTGCTGAGTAATAAATAATTAAGTAAACGTCATTAAAATCGTTCGATGGCAGTACGCGAGCACAGGACAGGCTAGCACAGAAGCCCGACATTGAAACCATTATGCCACTAACGTATGCGTGGACAGGTGCCATAAAACGCCCTATATGAATTTATCGCGGGTGAGCCAGTGCCTTCAGGCGCTTGGCGCGTTTTGACGTGATCACCCCGACAAGCTCAATCGCTGCACATGGTAGGGCGTTAGCAGTGTCTTCTGCACTTGGAAAAAGCTATATATTGCTCTCGAATTCACGACAACGAAGCCATTTGAAGAGCAATAAACAAAGCCACAAGAATGTCTGAATCCACAAGCACGAAGACCAGACAAATCCACGTACTTCCCATGACTCCCACGGCGCTTGAACGATTGCAGCGCCAGAGCTCCCTGTAAATATTGTAGTTAACTTTACGTATAGAATCAGGTGTTTGAGGATGAGCAAGCCTTCTTTCGGGTAATATGCATGCGCGGAATGTGTACAAGTTGAGGGGTGGAACCTAAAGACATGGAATCTAATTTGACATGCATCGTACTTTGCCGTTCTCAGAAATTAGGTTCTCAGCGAACATCGCCAGATCCTTACAGCCGGTGAAAAAGAAGAATACCGTAAGTCGGTTACACCGTTTTTCTATTTAGTTTCTTTTATGTCGCCCAAAGCAGTTTAATTTTCCCCGGTTGGGAAATACTCCACTGGATATATTTTGCGATGTATGTATTTCCACAGGCCTTATAAGCACTGCATTTTAACCGACAAAGTAATCAAAGTGAGTGCACCCTTACAATGGCGTAGTAAAACAAGATATCATAACCTAAGATATCTACGTATAATGTATCAAAGGCATATCGAAAGGACCCATATCTCTTGTTGACCAGCGCAGAATTATTTTGCTTTCTTGATTTTCATGTGCCGCTGGATATGTGCCCATTCTTCATCAATGGGTGTAGGCACCACAGTGGGCACAAGAAGTACATAAGCCTCAAATGTATTCGTGTATGCATTGCACTTCCCTCTGATATTCTGCGTTCATTCCTCGACAAAGATCAAACAGTTCCTTCGTACTCGTGAATTGGCTACACTGACATATGACATTATTTATACGCAAGAACTGTTGTATCAATTTTGGCATACTATGTGCAAAGTATAGCGCTAAAAAGTAAACATTGTACGACATTAAAGTTCTGACACCTGGCGGCGCATAAATGTAAACATTGCCAACATCGCATGAGATTACATATGATCTTGGGTTAAAATAAAAGCCCTTGAGAGCTTCACGTTCAATTTTATAGTATTCCATAAAGCGCTTTACTAAGGCTTTACTAAGATCCCACAGCTTACATGTGCGCTGTACATGCATAATTTTGTGTACAAAACTTGGCAGTACAGAATGCAAAAATGGCCACGTGGGTGAGAATCTCGACGTTACTTCAAGTTATTCATTCATTTATTTTGTGGGAGAGGGGGCGCTTCCGCTAGAATATGTCCCAATGGCCGATGATGTAATAAATGAAGCTAGATAGAGCTTGTGATAGCCGCCCCTCTGGATGCCATTGCATTGATTATTAACCCTGCAGTTTTATAGGAACCATAATATCGGTCATCGTTATCATAAACTCGGCGTCCGGCTACCTTCAATAGGGTGCATATTAGTGCAATAAAGGGACACAAGACGAAACGATTGTTGAGCGACTACGACTGATCCGTTTAAGCGAAAATTGCGAAACACCAGAAAGACCATCAAGAATGTGAACTTTTATGGACATTTTCTTCGGGCAAGGAGGAAATTGCGCGCAGCAAGCCTTTCCTCCTTTCTGGTTTGTGCGAGCCGGCACGGCGCTGCTTGAATGGCCTGCCGTCGTATGTTGCGCAGTGATTTGGAGATGTTTACCTCGTTTTCCGTAAAATTTATGTAAGCTTCCACAAGTTCGTTGAAGAACCACTGTGCAGCCTTTCGTTGCTGCGGTTAACTGCAGTATATGCGATAGTGTCTCTTGGTTGCGCAAACATGCGACGCGCATCATCAGCCGCGGCTATTTGTGTGTTGTAAACTATTTTGGCTGTATCGGTTTTTCACTTGTCGATGAAAGCCACCGTCTGCGAATTGTCAGCATGAATTGGGGAACCATCTCACTATCTCACCGCTTGGCGTGAGAAATAAAAGTAATAGCGCTCATGTAAGGCCAACCTAATGCAACCCCGAAACATCTAACCGCCAATAGTTACAAAACATTTGCGGCAGCCACAAGCTTCGTTCTCGCGCATTTGAAGCCTAGTAGACTTGAAATCATTATACTGCGTCCCCGTTAGTCTCCTGCATGAGGCCGACGGCGTTCCTCAACCTAGCGGTCACCGCGATTGGGAAATCAACATGATGCATATAAGTTTCTTGCTTCGGTATTGCCTCTTTTGCCCTGTAAAGCAGTAATATCCAAAAGGGATCGCGTAAAAAGAATCCGGCGGCTATTTGTGAGAACACAATTTCCGCAAAGCGGATGAGTGCGTTCTACTCAGCCGGACGGGACTAACAGGACCAGGCAGAACCCCCCCCCCCCACACACACACACACCAAAAAAAAAAGAAAAAAGAAAGCTGCTTTCGTTTTCTTCTTTCGCGAAAACGAAGAATAGGAATATAAATAAACAAGGAAAAAGCGAGCGCCACCATAAGACCCCGCAAGCTGTTAAAACTAACGAAACTTATTTTATTGGGTTTTATGAATACCTCGTTCAAGAAAACAGGTAGTCGCGCAGTGTATCTACAGAGAGTAACTTGAACGCTTCTCAAAGTAAACCGTACATGTTGTTCAGTAGCAGAACTGTACCCACTCTGTTAGGATCGTGATATGATTCCTAATTACTCATTTCTGTTAAACAACAGCTGAAAAGTATAATGAGAATGCTGCATAATGTCACATTAGTGAAATGAATTTCCAGATGCGCACAACTGACCTCCAAGGCTGATTGTAAGCTCAAACACGCGTGCGCACGTCGCGCTGGGTGCTTCGTCCACCTCAATGCCGCAGAAACTCGTATCATGCTGACTTATATCACTTCAGTACGTCTCGCAGAACCGTTTTCGAGGTGGAAGACACTACGTCATAGTAAATAGAACGTGCGAGCGCCAAAACAATCGCCACAATCTGCCGCCGAGTGTACGCATGGCATACAACATCGACGTTGGCCCAAGCCAGCATGTCGATTGCCCATAGATGACGTCACTGCCTACGCAATATGGCGGCGTCCATGAAAAAAAAAAGGATACCTGTAGAGACTGTGTCACCGGTGACCACAGTGACAACAAGAACTGTGGTGTAGGCCGTTCTCTTTATTAAAGCCCAGATCTTAGGCGCCCGTCCCTGCCTTCAGCGTCGGTGCGCCTCTCCCTCCCTCGGCGTAGCCGAGTCAACGAGCACAGCGAACAATGAAAGAGCGAACGAGGAGCTCACCCTCGGCAGTGGCGGCACTTCCCGTGCGGGGGAGAGATAAGTTTGCCTGCACACATAGCATTCGTCGCAAGCGTTTACTGGTAAAGATCATGGTTGCATAAGCTGCTGCAGCCGGGAAGCGCCAACTGTGTGGCAGGTTTATAAATAGCGCTGCGCGTCACGGCTCTGCCAGTCGGTGCTGTGATCGGTGCAAGGCCTCAGTATGAATGAAAATACGTATAACTCCGCGCTCAAATTTCGCGTGAGGGAGTATATCATAATCGTCGGTGTATTTTTTTGTCATTTTTTAACAAAGTGTTAGCGGTTGTTATCAGTTGGCAATTGAAATGATGTACGTCAAGAGCGTAATTCATGGTATCACTTTGTTGTTGTGGCAGAAGAAGCGAAGAAGTGAGACATCACATCGACAGTCCTCACCGAGTACTCGATTCCGGGTCTGCGACGTGTCAGCCGTTGGTTAAGGCTATTTAAAGGGCCCGTAAACCAACTCCGATGTTTTTTTTAAATATTTCAAGTAAAGACGCACATCGAGTTCAGAGTGCCCTCACAATCAACGATGCCAAACGCCACATGCAGCGCTACGCGCCGCGGGCGTGCCACAAAATAAAAAAATAATACCGTGCTCCTCTCCGATCCTTTCCGGTATCCCCAGCGCTCGTCGTGATGTCACCAGGGTTTATGTGGTGGTGTCACTAGAAGCAGACGCTTTCGATTGGTCGGACAAGAACCTACGACTTCTGGTTATTTTTCTAGCAAGTACGCGTGCTCCCAGCTCTTTTTCGTCGTGTTCCTCACTTGTGCGCCACTTGCGAATCCGTAACTATAGGACCCGCAAGGCAAGTGCTAAATCGCACACGTTCGAACACAGTCGTGCTTAGCGGTCTGATTAGCTGCACAAACAGAGTGCGGCAGCGTTTTGTGATGGCTAGAAGGCATACGTGTCAGGTGCTTGGCTGCAAGAGCACAAACTGAAAAACTAAACGACGCGACACCGGCTGCTTCATGATGAGGCACTGCGCAATGCTTGGCTTGAGCGCCTTGGACTTGCGGCAGAATCTGCTCACTGTGGCATCGTCGGCAACAACCTTGCAGGCAAGGCTGCGCGGTTTGCCCATAAAGACACCCAGACGCGTCCGACACCTTTGGCGAGATCCGACGCTACCAGGCAACTTCGCCTACTAACACGCAAAAAGTCCCAAGATCTCTGGAGTTCAAGTGCCTTCAATTGCCGATTACATAAACTGGACCCCACGCTGCGGCTACAACTGTCATCTAGCCTTTCCCGCGGCAAAACAACCTTGCTGTACCGCTTGTGGTTGGGAGTGGCGTTCACGAACTCATACTTCTATCGCTTGGCAATGGCCGAGAGATGGATGTGCAACTCCTGTGGGTACGAGGGAACCATCGAGCAGCTATTGTGTACCTGCCCTCGCTACGATGCGCAACGCCTCTCTCTGCGCGCAACTTTACTCTGACTGGACTCCAGACCGTTCACTGAGTCAAAGATACTCGGACCTTGGCCACACCCATCACTGGCACGAAAAGCGATTCGTCCAATAGTGCAATACTTGAAGTGCACCTGCCTAAGAGACAGTTTATAGTGTCCCTGTGTATAGTATCCTTCCCACACGCACTCAGTGCTTACTCTATCCCTTTTTTTTCCTGTTTCTATTGCCCTTTCCCCCACCTCTAGTGCAGGGTAGCAAAGCGGGTGCTCTTCTGGTTGACCTCCCTGCCTTTCGTGTCCTTGCTTTCTCTTTCTCTCAAAGCGGAACGGTGTTGTACGTGTTTGTGGACGCCACTTCGGTGCGGCACGCGCACCTGCATTGACGATGTCATTAGCGTGGAACAGGCTAACAACCAGTGGACGAAAACAGCAGAACGCAGCAAGCGATATCGTCACCACGAACTGGGGAAGGCGGCGACGGCCGCTGTTCATCTCCAGCGGAGGTGCTTCGGCCCGGCGTGCCGCCGTACGGATTCATTATATCGGCGAGCCTTTCTAGACGCGCGCGCAACACAGGGTCCATAACGGCATGCTTCGCAGGAGTACGGGCCGGCACGGCAACAACAGCAGGTAGCCGAGAAGCGCGGAGTCGCGGTAACAGGAAATGGAGAGTGTTTTGAAAAGCGCCTTGTCGATTACATGTGTCACGTGACATTTGGTGGAGCATTCGGCGAAGAGGAGGCTAGCCAACGAACGGAGAGTAGCGAAGGAACGAGCGAAACGACCGAGGGTCGTGTTCCGATCATCAAACGCGTGAAACTCCGCTATTACGGCCCCATTTCGAAAAATACCCGCGGCGACGTGTTCGTTGCAGACACGTGCAACGACTGCAACACAAGAAATAAATTTCACCCTCTGGGTAGTTTAGGAGCCCTCTAAGTTTCATGTTTAACAATGTGGACATAAGTTAACGAAAATTCGAGTTAGCGAACTGATAACAACGTCAACCATCCACTTACACATTCTGCCCATTACGTTTTAAAGCGCTTGAGCCATCAGATGCCACTAAACTGCAAATATTTCAGGTCCTTGGGATGCGTAGATCACAGTGAGCTTGATTAGAATGATTTGTATAAGACGCATATTTGCTTTACAACGTGCTCCTGTTTAATACGGCGTGGTTCACATAAATGCTTTCGAAAGTACTTAAAGGACATGAAATATCCGCTAAGTGAAGGATTTCCTGGGATTGCTGTTACCACAGAGACGTATATTTTAACATCACTAGTGGTAGAAAGAGGATAAGTAATTGTGAAAATTAGGCTACATCCTTGAAAACAAAGCAGTCGAACGAATGAACCTAATGCAAGACGAAGACCGGAAGGCTGTAACTTCATGAAATCATAACCGGTTCCGGATATGCAAAAAAAAACTCAAGATACTAACTGCTACTTCCTGATGAATGCCGGCCAACTCCCCACGAAAAGCCGAAGCTGAACATCGAAAGTGAGCCACTGTTACCCCCTTAGCAGACGCACATGAGCGGCGTGACTGTTCCTGCCTCACCGCTGGGAGAGCACCAAGCCAGCGAGATCGCAACTATAGATGAGGACGCTCACTCCATGCTCTCCCAGTGGTGAGGCGGAATAATAAACGTATCGGCAGCCAGAACAATTGCAGCCATGATATTTGGGTCAGAGCAAATTAATTCTCGCTATACCAGTGATATGTTCCAAGTAAACATAGTGATCGAATTAAGTATTCCTGTGCAGACAGAAGCAAAAACAAATGACAGGCACCTAGGCTACAATAAATTTTAGTCCATAGAATGTAAACAATATAATCGTGTTTAAAACAATTATATATATATATATATATATATATATATATATATATATATTATGCAGATCACACGCATATACTGGGATGCATGCGGAGCGACGCTGCAGTCGTACGACGTGTGTTATATCCTATAGAACTAAAAACGATGCGTACAGATGTGTTTATTTTAATCGTGCGCAACTTGCAACGTCACGCAATCTTTACGTTTATCCACCCTAAAGGTGACGACTTCAGTCTGACGTGATTCCAGTGTCTATGCACTACACTGCTCACAAGTTATGCCTAAATGAAAACAACCGAATCAAGCGGATGCATAGTGCGAGTCGTCTACGCAGCGATGTCATGAGGACGAAGCCGATCAGTAGTGAAGTCAGGTGTATGCAAAGAGGAGTATACGGCACATATCCTGCAATAATTAAGGATTCTGTTGCTCTTGTACCACAGTGACACATACTCGTTCTGTAGGATTGACCAAGAACGGGCACACTCATTGGCAATTGTCTAATAGATAAATCGCAGAAAATCAAGTAAATCAGATAAGCCATAGTATAGATGCTATTCCAGGTCAGTTTGCTTTACAGATACGTATGAGCCGATGTTATATGTGCAGGCTTTGCGTAGAAATTTATTATATTTTATTACACTGAACATTCGCTCACTCGCACTACGATGTCGGTCAGCATGCAGGGGTCTTACTATGTATCCCACGTAACTTTTTCGACAATGTAAACACATGCAAGTGCTGGACAGAATTAAAGTAACGTTTGCCATTGTTGAATCTAGTCAGACTACCTTTGATATCTCGCCTAATTACACTATAGTTTATTATTAATTAATAACGTTCATTAACTCTTATATTCAGGGCAATAGTGCCAATGAGAAAATTTTCGGCATTCCTAAAAAATTACCGATAGAGTTTCTGTTTCTCGATACTTGCTGCATAAAAGCTTTTATCCAAGCCTGAATGAAAGCCCGCAAAACTGGAATAAATTTCGCAGAACTATCCGCACGACATTTTTCGTGGGCTTCCGCGGGCTTCTTTAGGCTTGGAAGAAAAAACGTTCATACAGCACTTATTGAGCAACAGAAAGCTAAATCGGGGATTTACCTTCCTTACTATTGTAACCTTTTAACAGAAACACCTGAGAACAATATGCTCTTTATGACGTCCTTGTAGAGAGGTCATCTGGCAGCTCCTGGCGGTTCAACCGCGCTTGAAGGCTGCACTTATTTTCGTACCCCGTTCCACCCACGGCTCCGTATGCGACGCGGGGGGCTCTCCACGCACGCAAAAGGCAGTGCTATCACATTTCTATAGAGGTCGCGACTGCTCATGCTTTGGAAACTTTCCCGGATCGCAAAGAGCGTCTGGCTGCGCACATCTTTTTCGCAATCGCCCTATGCATAGTGAGCTAGCCCGATGTGTCTCAAGAGGGTACGACATTTTAGAAGACGAAAAATACGATGGCGGGAGGGCGAGGTTAGATTAGCTTGGAACGCGATCTTTGACGTACGTCAGAAGCACCAGTTATCGCGTATACGTGGACGAAAGATATAAGGAGCGGCGAACTGCCTTCTTTTCTATCGACGCAAGGAAAATTTATTGCCATATTTCAAGCCACAATTTTAAAACAATAAGCCCATTACATCTCGCCAACAAAAAGAAAGGAAAGCAAGAAAAGAAAAGAAGAAAAGAAATGGAGAACACTCGAAAGCCATCCTGAAGGTTTTCCGGCGTCAGTCGGTAATTCTTTGCCCGACATGTAATGTGCATTGTGACGTTCGGCCGCGTATCAAACCAAGCGCAAAAAAATTTAAAAAAAGTCAAGAACCAATCATGCTTCTGCAGATGGTTTCGTGCATGTTGAGGTGAGAGACGAATGAAAATTGGCCTACACGCTGTATGCGTGGTATACGTGACGTGTGCAACAACTAACAAAAATTATTCTTGGCATCGTTTCCTGTCTTTTCGCAAATTTAATACACTAGATCTATTTACGCTAACATGATCACAATAATAAGTGTGTTATACAGTCGTAATTAGTTGCACCGTTTTCAGTGTGTGGAAGCATGGTGTGCTGACATCATTTATGACCTCATGCCAGTAAACTTCATGGCAGTACCTTTTCTCTCTGTAGTTCATGTTCTTTCTCTTTCGCCATCTCGACCCCGCCCCCTTCTTTTCTCGGCCCCTCCGTGTGCGCTCAATCAAAACATGTATAATTATTCTTCATGACGCACTGCTATACCTGAATTGATGAAACATGGTTAAATGGGTGCTTGGAAAGACGGGACAAAGAAAGAATGTACGGAATACTGTTGCCAAATATCAACTGAACTTTACTGCAAAAAAAAAAAAAACGGACCGCAGTTGCTGCGCAGAAACACCGGAAAAACCCCGAGCCACGGTGCACATTATCAGCGCAATCGCAACAGCGACAAGTAGTAGCAAGGATGAGACTAACAAAGGAAGGAAAACGATTAAACACAACTGGAGAGGAAGGACAGGGCCTAATGTACTAGAAAGAAAAGGAAGTAAGAGATTTGGACGGGCTAGTTGGTTGCGGGCTTCATGAAACATGGTTAAGTCGGCGCGTGTAAGGATGGGACAGAGAAAGCTTTTTTTTTTCAATGTTTCTGCACAGCAACTGCTGCCCGAGTATTTTTTGCGCAGTGAAGATCAGTTGAATCTCGGCGATGGTCCTCCGTGAATTATTTTTGTCCAGTCCTTACAGGCGCCCATTTAACCATGTTTCATCATACCAGCAATGAACTAGCCAATCTAAATCTCTTAGTTACTTTACTTGTGATCAAGGCAATACAGCGTAGTGAAGTTGAGTGATGGCCTCTTGACCCGTACAGTCGGGAACGAAAGTTTGTGGACTATACCAACAATGAAAATGCTTAATTTCGATGAATTGGACGTGGACCACGAGTAATTGAGGATGATGCACTACAATTTTCGAGCGAAGAAATTAAGTTCGCTAAAGAATTACAATTGCTTTCGTCCACTCATTGGGCATTTTTCCCGTTTCCCAGATTACATTTAAAAAACGAAGCAAGGTTTCAACTGCATTAGGCGATATATGAGCAAGCATTGAGTAATGTACTCTGTCCGGACCAGGTGCTGTTGTTTTCAGTGGTGAGTACTCTGTTGAGTTTCGGTAGCGTTTGGGGGGCATTATACGATCTCTCTGAGCTTCCTGTGTTTAGAAGCTTTAGTTTTTCTGCTGTTTGCTTATATTTTAGAAATGTGGCAGAATAGTTTATTGACCTTGATATATCATGGAGATGCTGCCCTAATATGTCTGCTTGTTCTACTAAATTTGTTTGTGTGCCGGGGGCAAACGTATGGGTATCGTGTAAGGAGCGTAGTGGCCTCTATACTTACGAACCTGATCCCACATTCGTTTGGAAGTTGTCGAGCTATTTATTGACCAGACATATTTTTTCCAGGACTGTCTTTCGGCTTGTCTCCGTATGTATCTGGCTTTCGCTTTTGCTTTTTTGAAAGAGAGTAGACTATCTTGTGTTAGGTATCGGCGAAAGGTACCCCACGCCTTGTTTTGCAATTTGTTAGTTTTTGTGCATTAATCTGTCCACCAGGGTCTTAATTTTTTTCCTAAGAAGACGGAGGATTGCGGGATCGTCTGTTCTGCTGCAGCAAGTATAGAGGCAGTAGTCTTTTCGTTCATTTCATCTATTGTTGGGTCAGCAGATATATCATCCAGACTGGCCTTTTCGGAGAAGAGAGGTCAGCCTGCGAGATGAAGTTTCCAACGAGGTGGTCTCGACGTTATTATCTGGAAAACAGATAATCTTTTTATGATACCAGGCATATGGTCCCTATCACATGGATTGTCGTTAACGCCCCATTAAATATCGATAAGGAGAGATGGAGAGCACAGCGCCAGATCTAGACAGCGCATTGCTCCTGTGCTTGGGGAGCAGTATGTTGCAGCACCAGTGTTTAGAAGGCGCATGTCATTTGTTGGTAAACAATCTTCAAGTGTTTGTCCCCTCGTGTCACTTGTTCTGCTACCCCACAACGTGTTATGTGCGTTGAAATCACCCGCTGTTAAGAAAGGTTCAGGTAGTTGGTATACAATTACCTCCAGATCTCTTACAGCAAAATGTGAATGAGGTAGAATGTATGTCGAGCAACTCGTGATAGTTTTGTGTGCTAAAAGAGTGACAGCAACGGGTCCTATGGGACTATTAATGGTAACTTCTCTAGCTGCAATACCGCTCTGCAGAACAATGGCTACACCACCCGAGAGCCGATTCACCTGAGTACGGTTGACGCCGTACAACAGTGAAGGCTTTTAGAATGTTTTTGTGCTTTTCGCCTAAATTTGTTTCCTGTAAGCACGAGGCCACAGTAGAAAAGTTAAATAATTAGTATTTGATGTCACCTAACTTATGCAAGAGACCTCTACAATTACAATGGATAATAAAAGCCATTATTAAATTCAAAGGTAAAAAATGGCATTAAATTCTATAAGAATATGAAAGATGCCAGGTGACACAGGTCTAAAGAAGGTTGATTCGAAGGAGCGATAACCTTTAGGTTATCGCTTTCTTATTTAAAGTGGTTATTGGGACTTTGTCCCTGTTTCCGCGCTCGAAAGAGCGCTTGTCCTTTGGCGTCGATGACACCGGCGTTTTTGGGTCGACTTCCATCGCTCTCCCTGAGTCGCTGGAGGACCGAGAGTTGGGCGCCGAAACACGTATCTGGGGAATTGGTGATCGTTTTATTTTAGGGCCCTGCGGGACTGGTGTCTGCAGGGCCTTTGAAGAGGGTGGAGCAGCATTGCCTGCTTCCATCACGGGGGCGCCACTGCGCGTGGGCTCGGAGGACTCCGGAGGCCTTTGTGACGCTGCCCCCGCCGGCGTCACATCGGCATAACTTCTTCGCGGAAGGTACAATAGCCGCTTTCTGGCTTCAAAGAACGAAATTTTTTTTTTCACAGTTAGTGCAATTACTTCCTTTTTCTTTTTCCAGCATGGGCAAGACCGCGTGTAGGCTGGATGGTCTCTTTAGCAGTTAGTACAACATGGGGAAAAAGTGTAGTTTTCAAATTGATGATCAATAGCTCTGCATTTAGCACAGGTTGTTTGGCCTCGGCATGCATGTGAAGCATGTCCCAACCTTCGGCACTTGAAACACCGTCTGGAGTTCGGGATATCTGGTCTGACGTTTACTTTAACGTACCCTGCATTCAGAGAGGTAGGCATTGCGCGTGTTGCAAATATTATAATGACATGTTTTGTTGGCATTTCTTGGTCATTTCTGCGGATAACAATTATTTGTACTTTTGTCAAGTTTTGTTCCTCGAAAGCCTCAAAGAGTTTCTCATCGCTCAGGCCTATAATGTCTTCCTCTGATATCACACCCCGGCTTGTAGTCAGGGTTCTATGTGGTGAGATTATCACTGTCGCGTCGCCAATACTGGTAAGTTCTGAGAGCTTTTGCGCTTGATCTTTGGCATTTAGTTCTAGAAGGAGGTTCCCGCTAGACATTTTTGTAGCTTATATGTAGCATATATGTAGGTCCGATTTTGTCTTTCAGACAACTGGCCACGAGAAAGGGAGAGAGCTTTCTTACTGGTATGTTCTTTTCACTGTGGCCGACAGTATTTGAGAAGTAATGGGGTGTTGCTCCGAAAGGAGAATTGAAACGGTGCTTCAGTGCGGCATCTTTTCAGACGCCGATCATAGACAGAAGTTTGCGCTGCCATAAGAAAATGTGTTTGTTCGGCAACAGCGCCGACCGCTACCACGGAGCCCAACGAGGGGACGCGGCAGAGCTTGTGTACACCTACATGACGCCAGTCGCACGCCGTCACTATAACCAAATATGGTGTATCCAAGGTAAGATAGTCACACAAGGTTAACCCCTGCCGCCAAGGAGAATGGAAGTAAAATGGAAGAGAGAAGAAGTTAGGAAAGGCCAAAAAGTGAGAGATAAAGACGAAGATATGCGGAGAGGTAGATGGGAAAAGGCGACTGCTGATTTCCCCCAGGTGGGTCAGTCCGGGGGTGACGTCTACGCGAAGCATAGGACAAAGAGGTGTGTTGCCTCCGCCGGGGGACCTTAAAGGCCCGAACACGCGGCTTCGGTTCAACCCACACGATACCCCTTTCCCCGGACACGGCTAAGCCGCGCAAGGCTACACACGGGAGGGTCCAGCCCTCGTGTTTTCGGGTGCGTGTTGTCGCAACACACCAAACGCGTGTTCACGCAGACGCCCCTGTGGGGTGTCATATAATAAGGTGCGGTACATACATGTACCTAAACATATAAGGAAATTTTCGCTCACGGGTGACTCCGTCGTCGCCGATGCCCGCGTCGACACCGACACCGGATTTTCTGCGACACAGGGCCCTTAACGCTATCGCGTTAAAAACTGTTCACTGTAGGCAATCCTATTCGCATTGAACGCTAAAATCATTACCTCCTATGAACGAGGAGCGCGCTTTATTGGCCTTTTCAAACAACCCTGCAGGTTACCTCCCAATGCTGGTGTCCAGGCCTAGTAAATTTGACGTCAGGAGCTTTGATTAAAAACAGAGTGGAATAGTCTTACAGTATAGCGCCCCGGCATCTTTTCTCTCGAAAGGCAGGAAGCCAGCTGGGCAACGAAAACGCTTTCTTTTTTCAAGAAAATTCATTAGATAGAACACTTTGCCACATCGATCAGTTAAGAGAAAAGAAAGAATAAAATGTAAATTACCCACACACGATATATTCTTGGCTTCCCTCTCCATCTAGAGCTCCGTCAGGCGAGATAACGGTCGAGACGAAACCATCGGCATACTGAAGGCTACAAGTGTTAGAATTAATCGCTCACGTGAAGGCTGGCCACTTGACCACATGTACCTGTCTGGATGGCAATTGTGAATTGCCTTTAACCAGAGTTTTACGCCGAGTTTCTGATAGAGACATTTTAAAGGGAAGCTTCCTTCGAGTTCTAGGCACTTTTTCATACATACGTATCTGGCCTCTAATACGGAGAGAATTTAACGGAATGGCGCAAACAAAAAACACACTCCTGCCCCCTCCCCCCCCCCCTGGCTATGGCACTCTAGACGTTTTGTTCGGTACAGAATGGTAGTAGAGTGCATTAGTGTGATGGCATTTTCTCGACCATTGAAAAGTGCGTATATTATCGGTTAACACTGGCCCTAACAACGTTAGCAATTACGGCCACTTCACGAAGTTCATATATCCACCGAAGAACTCGAATTAGCCTAGACCTGAGGAGAGAACGGAAGCAACGGGTCCATAACAAGTCGATCAATGAGTTAGCGGTAAGAGGGAAAATAGAGGAATTCCAGATCAAGCTACAGAACAAGTATTCGGCTTTAACTCAGGAAGAGGACCTTAGTATTGAAGCAATGAACGACAATCTTGTGGGCATCATTAAGGAGTGTGCAATAGAAGTCGGTGGTAACTCTGTTAGACAGGATACAAGTAAGCTATCGCAGGAGACAAAAGATCTGATCAAGAAACGCCAATGTATGAAAGCCTCCAACCCTACAGCTAGAATAGAACTGGCAGAACTTTCGAAGTTAATCAACAAGCGTAAGACAGCTGACATAAGGAAGTATAATATGGATAGAATTGAACATGCTCTCAAGAACGGAGGAAGCCTAAAAGCAGTGAAGAAGAAATTAGGAATTGGCAAGAATCAGATGTATGCGTTAAGAGACAGAGCTGGCAATATCATTACTAATATGGATGAGATAGTTCAAGTGCCTGAGGAGTTCTATAGAGATTTATACAGTACCAGTGGCACCCACGACGATAATGGAAGAGATAATAGTCTAGAGGAATTCGAAATTTCACAGGTAACGCCGGAAGAAGTAAAGAAAGCCTTGGGAGCTATGCAAAGCGGGAAGGCAGCTGGGGAGGATCAGGTAACAGCAGCAGCAGTTAATAGCTGCGTCATGGTTGGTTTGACGTTTATAAAGATGTTAGCAGCGATGTGCGATGTCAATTGCTTCGCTCTCCCGTTCGCAGAGGCCGGTGTGATTTGGGAAAACAACCAACAATGGCAACGCAGCGCCTCTTCAAACTAACCTAGCAACATAACAAGTATATTCATTCCACATACTCTTATAGCGTCAGCATATCATTTAAAAAAAAAGAATCTTCCTTGTCGCTTCTATCCCTTCGTAGCCGCATTGCCACCCTTTCCCTCTTCCACAGGTTCTACTATTCGTCGCTTAATCGACCACCATACATTGCTCCTCCAACGGGCCGGTCACGACGCATTGGCCATCCCCAGCAGGTAGCACACCCACAATCACGCACAAATACATGTTACGCTTCATTTTTTCCCGCCGCGGTTGCTCAGTGGCTATGGTGTTGGGCTGCTGAGCACGAAGTCGCGGGATCGAATCCCGGCCACGGCGGCCGCATTTCGATGAGGGCGAAAGCACCCGTGTACGTAGATTTAGGTGCACGTTAAAGAACCCCAGGTGGTCGAAATTTCCGCAGTCCTTCACTACGGCGTGCCTCATAATCAGAAAGTGGTTTTTGCAGGTAAAACCCCATAATTTATTTTTTAAAATTTTAAGCCTAATTTTTCTACCGAGCATCTAAAGACTGGAATGGCCTTCCTCATCAAATCGCTGCCATCACCCGCTCTTTACAATTTGTTCAAGATGTAAAAACATTTTATCTACAGAATTGAACGCATTATAACACCTGTTTGTATATGTTGTATTCCCACCCCTTATATAATACCCCTACTACGGGGTCTTTAAGGAAATAAAATGAAAGGAAATTAAATAACTGAGCGGTATTCTGAGCTACACACGGACCTTCTGCACCCATTAAAATGAAAACCGATGCAAATTGCCCACTTCACGATTATTGCTTTGTATACAACAGAGAACCTATAGCCTGGTAAAAAGAAATTAAAACGTGTGCTGTCTTTATCGCTCGGATGACTTTGTTCACCACAGTGTGTTATGCACGCAAACATACTAAGGGGTGTTCCATTATTCAAACTATGAAACAAAGAGACATATTCACGAAATATAATTACAGTATACGGTATAAGAGCTGTATGAACTGGCCGTAAAGTGAAATAGAAGACTCGCTAATGTTGCACGCTTTCTGCGACAAATGACCCATGAGAGCGGAAGCCATCCGTCGGGGTCTACGTGGTGTTCGCGTACATGCATAAGAAAAGCACGGCCCAAGTATTTTACGCAATCAAACGCTCCCGAAAGCTCATTTTTGGCGCGCTTTCTTCATCTTCGAGTGCCGGTTACGGACTGTTCACACTGAGAAAAAATCTCAGTGCCCTTCCACTCTGTGAGTAAGGATGACCAGCGAAGCTGTGTATGTGGGCCCCTAAATGGCGAATTGCACCTCCACCGTGGGTCGGCCCGGCATTGCACTGTCTTCGCGATCGACACACGTATGGGGAATGCTTAACGCCTGCTTCCCCACTGCCGCAGGTAGGCCCGGCATTGTACTATCTCCGGGATCAGCCCACGTATGGGGAGTTTTCTCCTTACCTCGTCAAAGACAAGAAAATTTGTTTGGACGGTATAGGTATAGAGCTTCGCCGTAAAATTGCAAAACAAGAGCTTGAGCTAGGCAGCCCCTATAAAGCAGAATGGCGATTGGTCGAGGCTTAAATAAGTAATAGTGGTAGTTTGCCTGCGTGACAAACAAGCGTCTTAGATTAGCGTTTATAGCCATGGATGTAGTGCTGCCAAACTCATAAAAGGCCGCGCAGGATCCGATCGGCTTTATAAGGCTGAGGCGCGGAAAGGGCGAAAATGTATCTCGATTAGATGCTGCCGATACCACGAGGACATGCACGGTCCAGGGTGGGAACAGGCTTAGTGCATCCGTGCACTGTGATTGTTGCGATGTCCCGATGCTGCTGGAGGGCGAGTGTTCTGGCTGTACAGGCGGTGGCGCACCAGGAATGGTGAAGTGGACAAGGGGTATGAGGTGTCCGGGATCGTCGACGGCACACCCATCTTTAGGTTCACGCACCGGCAATGTGATGCACTCATCACAGCCGAGCTGAGTACATTGCTCTACGGTGAACGGCATGGCAAGTTGGCGAAGAGAATTTCGTCGGTGGGGGACCAGGACTTGGGGCAGGTGGTTCCTTCGGTGGCACCAGGAATTTCCTCGCTGTGTTCCAGGAGATAAGATAGCAGGAGAATCTGCGCGACAAACAAGCGTCGCCATAGCGCTCTGGTGATGCGAAAATCAATGTATATATGTGTAGTGTGCCGCGTTCTGCTCGATCGCGACAAACAAAGTGGATAGCAAATGCGAAAGACCATCACAATGATACAAGAGGCATAGATATAAATGCTGTCACGTCAGCTTTCTAATCCTAGCATGCGGTTGTCGTTCTTAATGACGTATTGAATACGAGTACTCCAAGGAACACGCCACATGTACACAGAAATTCTTTATGGGAACACATGGCCAAAGTGAATATAAGGTGCTACACAGGAACAGAAAGCATGATAACACACATTGCCAAAGTGAATATTAGGTGCTACACAGGAACAGAACGCATGCACTACCTTGCGTTCCAGCTAACGTTAGCCAAGCTCTTTCAAATTGAAGATTAAACATTGTGGGGATGCGTGATCCCACGCCTCCCCTGAGATCTAGTTTTCCCGCATGGCTCGTCTCCTGCAGGGCGGCTTCGCCCGCCGCGTGGTCTGGCCCCCGCGGCGGTCGGGTGGTACAAGCGCGGTGCGAGAGATGGCGCGAGCGTCACGCCGCTGCGGGGTTACTCGGGTGTCGGGAGACAAGGCGCTCGGGCTGTTGGGTTCGAGACAGGAAGCGGGACGGCCGTGCCGCACGTGCAGCGACCCTCTTCCCCGGCGGGTCGGCGCGCGGCGGGGACGTATCCCGCGTGCGCGCCGACCCATGCTTCTGCGAGACCGCCTCACGTGGCCGCCCTCGAACGCGCCACGATTCGCGTGACCATACACGCGAACGACCAGGCCTTGGGATCCAGCATGGGGCGAACATATTCGCTCGCTTCCGGTCGCGGTGAGTCAGACTTCTAGATTTGTCGCGCGCCCATCGGCATGTTTTGTGGATAGCAACTCGGCTAGCAGGCACTGATCTATGAAAGGTGCAATAAATGCCCTTGTGATTGTTTGCACTACTGTGTTGTCGTTCCTTTGTCCCAAGAGTACGGAGGTGAGAGACCCCACAACATGGCGTAAAATGCAATCATACAATCTACTCAGTTCATTTATCACAGAGTCTGACGATGGAACATCATGTGTCTTATAACCGTATCTTACACCTTGTTTTATTTAATTACATGTCTTCTCATAATGGCTTCGCCAACATTTACAGGGTACATTATATGCTCTCGACACTCGCACACAGGTTCATACATTTACCACATGCAGCACTTCGTGACTGATGCCCTTAATGGTTCGCACCCGGCGTGTCGTTGAATACATCAGCTTATCTTTTTGTTTTATGAGACATTTGTAGCATGGATTCCATCCAACACCTAGATGTCTCGCAAGAACAGGGTCAACTCAAAACAAGCAGAGGCCACTTCTGTCGCACAGATACGCTGCTTCATTCTCTAAATTATTTTTTTTCTAGACTGTGTGATATAGAAACATTGTATAATGCAATAGGCTCCTGCATTACCTGCTTATGTGCCAACATATTTTTTCTGGTATATTCTGAGGAGTACGGGAAAGCCACCAGCGGCATGTTTATGATAAAGGCCATCTCTGATGTCTGTGGAGAAAGCGTAGATCACGAGTGGCACAAAATGCTCCCAAGAACAGCAAAAACAGAGGGCCGTAGATAACGTACAAGACTGTCACCAAGTGAAATTATCGCTACTGATGACCGCGTTGCCATGAGGACAGTTTTTCTAAAATATATTCACGTTTTGCCCAAATTGACGCGCGAACTTCGAAAGGCATTCAGGATGGCCCAATCGTAATTTTGCTCAAAGGCAAAAAGCACAATACATCGACGAATACCTGCATTGTACCGTCATTTTGTACACAAATGGCTATGAAGCGTATGGTTTACCGCTGCTTCACGTAAATGCGCCGAACACCTTGCGCCCACTCAACGCGAACCCAAACAACTTGAGAAATATGTCGTGATTTGTTATTATTTTTCGGAACCAGGGCCCTTTAATCTAGCCCGAGCATCTAATTATACGCCGTCCTCGGCTCCCCATGCTTTTAAGCATAACGCTTTCTGTGTACGCGTAGCTTTCTTTCGGTTATGACATTAGATGCATGCAGAAACTACATTGGTACCCCACTTACAGGCGAGCTATTGTATCGCTCATATGTTGGAAACATTTAGTTCTCAAATACAATGCGTGCATCTATACACTCAGAAACAAGTGAATAAAATAATGCTTGCGGCGCTGTACACGCTGAGAAGCCAGCGCTGTCGTTTCTCGGACGGGCACATCGACATTGAGGACAATGGCGTGCCAACGTCAAGCTAGCTTCTCCAAAAGAGGGCCACATATTGTTTCTTTCGATGCAATCTTCGATGAAGGGTAGGGTGAACAGAAAGCAATCGGCTGCCTCTCGTTCGAGAAAGCAGTTAGGGAATAAATGGCGGTTATCTTGCTTCACTTTTCAACCCTCTTCACCATCTTCGGTAAGTGTAGTTATCTTCGCACACAAAGTGTAACAGGCATAATTTATTACATCTGCGTGATCGGCTTTCCAGCGGCATTGGGTACATGTTTTCTAAGGATAAGAATCTGCATGGTTAAATAGGTACGTTTCCCAAAGTGAAATCATTAGACATAGTGAAAACAACACATACTTAAGTTCGGAGATGCGACAAAACCACAAGATCAGCCAGGGCAACAACATTTATTTATGTCACCTTAGAGTGTGATGTTATCACGTACAGCGTTACTCGCCATGCTCTTCAGTGCGGATTCTGACTATTGAATGTTGAAATGTAATCTCAAGAGTGCAATAAATATGCAGATGTACATAATACAGCCACTGGCCTGACCTTTACAGAATCCTAGAAAGACAGCGCTATACATTGAAGGTCTTGAAAGACAGCTCTACATCTACTTCTCTACAATTATATATGATAGTCGTAAAATAGCAGCATTAGCGTGGATAACAAATGCACACTGTTAGCGCACCCACTTCTAGGTATAAGCCCACGCCTCAGTAAAAAAGTTTCCGTTATTAGACAAATTATTGAGCATGTCATTTTCTTCCATTGCCAGCTTTTTTTTCAGCGCTCCCTAATAGGAAGGCCAGCTCAAACACGGAACGCTATTGCCAGCGCTTGGTACCCAGATCTATAGTGAGTGCAATTTTATGGAAATTTTATATCTGAATGTACAATGCTTTACACAATAAACTTATTTTGCCTATGTGGTGCAAATAGTGTAGCGTTGTCGCCAGAAAATATTGTTCCAACCCCCCCCCCCCATGCTGTGCACTGCAAATTTCTTCATAAGGAAAAAGTGCATGTTCTGAAATTGGTGTACCTTGGTAGTTCAACTGGTTCGAAGCGGCAAGCCTCATCCTCATAAGACACCTACATTACGCCTTGTGTTATAGTACGCAGATAACGCGCTCAGACGCCGCTTTTGTGTTAGAAAAATAGGTTATAGGGAAGATTATTTGAGCTTAGCAAAAGCAAAGTATCGCACTTGGATATATGGCCGCTTCGCCCGTATTGCCTAGTCGTTTCGGCTCCCACCAAAAATCGGTGTTCGAGTGCTTGATGTATTTCTATGTTAATTAACTCTATCTTGTGCTGTAGATAATTAATTTTTGTGTACCGTAATTAACACCACAGGTCGTGCTGACGTTTCTCCTTCGCCTCGTCTTGACGGTTTCTGATAAAAAAAATTCTTGCCTAATTCGCCCTTATTAACATCAAAGGTCGAAGCTTCGACTGTCAATGAATTTTGGAGCCATGTATTTTGGTTCCATAACGCCGCACGTCCGAATTTTCAACCCTAGGGCGATCTAAAGCTTTCGCCTTAATAAGACTGTTTCATGAACTTGGGAAGCGTGATAAATTGTGGGAGGTCCGTAGAAAAATAATCCATTGATAGGCACCCAAAGTACGGCGGTGCCTGCTTAGTGTTAATTGTAGACTTCTCGCCGCCAGGAAGACAAATTTAAGCTTGTTGAGTGAACGTTTGGTATATGGTGAAGAAAGCAGCGAAACTGTGAATGACAAAACAAGCGCTTTATGGGTGAACCCGTGCCCTCAGAAACAGGCTACACTCAACGAACAACGATAGCGGCGAACACAGTCGGCGATCGTCGAAACTCTAATTAGCCTGTCAAGCGCGTCGGCTTTTCTATATCAGTCATAGAAAGTTTCAGCATAGAGAAAGTAATCGCTGACACTGATGTGTGTTCCAGAAAATTCTACACAAGTCGCATCGCACATGCAAACAGATTACACAAGCTTCCGTGACAACAGACAGCAGATAGAAATATCGATAACATGCGAGAAACTTTTTACACGTGCGGGCGCGTCCCGCACTGAGCGATAACATTTGTTAGACGGTGAAAAGCGGTTACCCGCTAAGATGAACAAGTACACGTGTCAATGCCTTCCCCTCGAAAACCATCGTCCCGATGCTACAAACATAACAGGAGGGTGAAAAAGAAAAGTACACTTATTAAACAAAAGTAACAGCACAACAAAGAAACAAACTTAAAAGAAAAATATCCAAACTTCAGCTATGCAAAGTCCCGAAGTTCGTTAGTGTTCCGGCGTCCAACAATGAACACGCAGCGTGAAAGCAACCAGAGGAAGAACGTTTATTCGGGATTGCTTCCCAACATATATAGTGTACCGGTGGCTGCATGATAACAGCCACATGTTACAGATAGCATGCTGGCCAAGGCACCTGCATAAAGCGCATGCGCGTCTGATACATCTCCCTCAGCGCAATATTTAAAAGTCTGCGAGCACAATACGGGACACTTGGTGGAAATCCTGGTCGTAGTGAAGACGACTGGGCTGTCGCTGTGGTCGGGTGGACCGCCTTGGCACATATTGGGTGGGCGGGGTTGTAGGCTGCGATACTCCAGCGTTTTCCGGGGCTTGCGTGGGCTGTGTTATAGACTGTTGTGTTCCTGCGTTTTCCTGGGAAATGTCTTTACTCTCAGAGTGATCATCCGTTAAGCCACGCCGGAATGGCTCACGTGTGGCTAGAGGATGTTGTCGGTTGCGTCGAAGCGCCTTGTCCTGACTTCTCGGCGCAGCCAAAGGCCATCCAAAGGGAAAAACCTGCCAGCACTCAAGAAAGATGTAGCTGTACGAGTACGACGGGATGCATGGGACTGCAAAGCTCGAGTCGTGGGCCTGGTGCCACCAAGGTCTTATCGCGTCCTTAAATTTCAGCATCTTTTCGCACAACTTCGCATTCTTTGTTCCAAAGACAATCTGGTCCCTGACCATGGAGTCACTTAGGCTTCCAAAATTGCAACTTCGTGCAAGTCTCTTCAAGTCCCGTGAAAAATGTTCGAAAGGTTCACCCTCAACTTGCGTTCTTGAGCGGAAGACCTACCGTTCGTACACTTCCTTCTGCTGCTGCTGCCAGTACTCCTCAAACTTCTTAGCAACTGTTTCATAACCTTCCTCGTTTTCGTTCTCCGAGAACAAAAAATTGTTAAATGCCTTGAGAGGGCGTCCTCTCCGGCCACGGTGAGTAGCAGTGCGGTCTTAGCTCCCTGCGTCCGTGGTTCTTTCGGCGGCTCCGTGGCCTGTAGGAACAGCTCGAACCGCTGCTTGAAGAGGCTCCAGTTCTTCGCGGTGCAATCGGACAGCACCAGCGGCTGCGGTGGCTTCACTAAATTCATCGTGTCCTTGCACAGCAAGGCCTCTTCTACCAGCGTGTTACTGCATACGTGAGGGCCATCCCACTGCTGACACCATGTTCCGGCGTCCAACAATGAACACGCAGCGTGAAAGCAACCAGGAGAAGAACGTTTATTCGGGATTGCTGATGATAGCACGCTGGCCAAGGCACCTGCATAAAGCGCATGCCCGTCCGATACAATACAGTTAGCGCTGGTAGAATGGCTTAAGTCGCTCAACATAGACAATTTCATGTCGTGAGCTACTCCGCTGTGATAGCGAAATGTCGTCGGGCATAACCTCATATTCGAGTGCGCCAATGCGTCGGATGATCTTGAGGTGTCCGAAATAAAGGCGTAAAAGCTTCTCATTAAGTCCCCGTCGGCATATCAGGGTCAAAACCCAAACATGGTTTCCAGGCTCCTATTCCACGTATCGTCGTCGAAGATTGTAGTGCCGGCTATCGGTCCTCTGTTGATTCTTGATGCGCAGGCAGCCGGGCTGTCGGGCTTCTACGGTGTGCTGCAGATAGGCAGCGACGTCAAGATCCTCTTCGTCAGTGATGTGCGGCAACATGGCGCCGAGAGTCATTGTGTTCCTTCCGTAGACCAGCTTGAAGGGCATCATTTTAGTTGTTTCTTCGACGGCAGTGTTACAAGCGAAAGTTACGTACGGCAGGACCATATTCAACGTCTGGGGCTCGACGTCGACGTCTATCGCTAGCATTACGGCGACGGTCTTCTTCAGGCGCTCAGTAAGAACATTCGTCCCCGGGGGAGTAGGCAATTGTCATACTGTGGCTTGTCTGGAGGTACTGCAAGGTGGCTCGGGTAAGCTCTACTGTAAGGACCGTTCCTGTGTTGGTGATGAGGACTTCTGGGGCACATGTCGCAGCACAATGTACTCGACAAAAAACTGTGCCACTTCGGCTGCGCTACCTTTCGGCAGAGCTTTCATTTCAGCGAAGCGGGAGAGGTAGTCCGTCGCGACGAGGACCTAATTATTTCCGGATGTTGACGTTGGAAAGGGTCCCAACAAATTCATCCCGATATACTGAAATGGTCGGCAATTGAGGAGGCTTGATCAGCTGTAGTGATCCCTCTGGCTTTTTTGGTGGTGTCTTGGGTCGCTGACAGTCTCGCCATGTCTTGACGTAACGAGTAATGTCGGTGGTGAGGCGCAGCCCGTGATGTCTTTGCTATATACGCGTTAGCGTCCGGGAGAATCCGAGGTGCCCAATAGTAGAATCGTCATGCAAGACGTGCAGCACTTCTGGACGCAGTGCGGAGGTAACAAGGAGGTAGTTAGCGCGGACTGGTGAGAAGTTCTTGTTTACGAGAACTTTGTTTTGAAGAGAAAGCGAAGACAATCCTCGCCTAAGTGCCCTAGGAACAACGTCAGTGTTCCCTTCCAAATGCTGGACGATGCCTTTTAGCCCCGGCTCAGCTCTTTGCTGTTCAGCGAAGTATTCAGACAGGAGAAGCCCCCGGGCTTTTCCACGGCTGCATGAAGTCGTGGCGCAGAATTTAGTCGGCTTGTTGCCTTGTATATCCACATTCTCCTGCCCAAACTCGGTAAGTTCTCTAGCGGAGTGATCGAGCGAACTCTTCAGTTATTATGCATTGCTTTGGAACTGGTGTTTTTCAAACCCTCGATGACGTCCAAAAGAAATATTTCTATCGCCGAAGATGAATTCTGAGCTGCTGCTGCTTACTCACGGGGATTTGCGGGGGCGTTCGGTACATGAACGCACCAGCACTTCCACCAGATGTCACGTAATAGTGAGAAAGACCGTGAATGAGGAAACTAGCGTTTTATTAGGTGAACCTGTGCCCTCAAAAACAGGCTACACTCAAAGAAAAAGGATAGCGGCGAACACAGTCGGCGATCGTGGAAACTGTGATCTGCCGGTCAAGCGCGTCGGCTTTCGGAGAAGAGTCATCGAATGTTCCAGAGTAATTGTTGATGCCCGCGTATATTCCATAAAGTTCTAAACAATTCGGCTCGCACATGCAGTTAGATTACACAAACCTCGGTGATAACAGACAGTGCAAAGAACCATCGGTGGCATTCAAAAAACTTCCGATACATGCGGGCGTGTCCCGCGCGGAGCGATGACATTTGTTACGTGGTGAAAAGCGGTCACCCGAAAAGATAAAGAAGTAGACGTGTCAACAGTCAAATCGTACACTGCAATCACACAGCAACGGTGCGAGTTTATACTGAAAGATTTCAATGCTATGGGCTATAGAACTGCTTACTCAACAAACTTTACGCGATGAAAACGAAGCTGTCTAGGAATACAATAAATTTACTCCATTGAAATCTGAACGGATTAGCTTTCAGGCGTTTAGACAAGGTATACTGGTATTACATTTCCACATGTTCGTGACTGTGCTAGATAACCACAACCGTTGCTTCTTTGTATGTCTGTTTTGCAAACGACTGACGGCAAAACGTGAAGCATCGTTTTCCACCGAAGTTTCTATTCAAAATTCAATATCGGAGCAAGACACAAACCATTTCTTGAGCTACTCTGCACACGGTTGTTGCGAAATAGCTGTCAGGCAACCCGATAGCCGAACGTCTACACCGAGCACTATCGTGAACTTTCGCACTCAATGCTGCTAACGTTCTCGTTTATATTGTGAATGTTTTTTATAGCGTCTATGTTCTCATGCAAAAGAATTGAAGGAAATATGTTGACGACCTAGATCCGTTTGTGCACGTCTGAATTTCATCCACACAATGCCTGCCTATCTTCAAAACACGCGGGTGGCAGTTGGACTTGCCTCTGTACCTACGCTCCATCGTCAAGAAAATAAATTCATCACTTAGTCCCCGTGAAATATCGCTGCATGCGCTGCCACTCGCTGGGCTCGCCTCCAGTAGTAACCGGTCCAGTTCGCATAACCGTTTAAACGACTTCCACGTGAGCCTTTGTTCTTGGGGTGGCTTCACAGTCACCCGCCGTGGTTGCTCAGTGGCTATGGTGTTGGGCTGCTGAGCACGAGGTCGCGGGATCGAATCCCGGCCACGGCGGCCGCGTTTCGATGGGGGCGAAATGCGAAAACGCCCGTGTACTTAGATTTAGGTGCACGTTAAAGAACCCCAGGTGGTCAAAATTTCCGGAGTCCTCCACTACGGCGTGCCTCATAATCAGAAAGTGGTTTTGGCACGTAAAACCCCAAATATTATTATTATTATGGCTTCACAGTTAGCGCTATTCCTTTTGAATATCTTTACCATTTGCCGCTGTCTGACAATTATGGATGAGACATGGCTCACAGTTTAGGCCGCGTTACGTTCACACAAACAAGTCAATAATATCGCGTCTGCTGCAGCCGTCATAGAAACATCCAGAAAACTAGTGCGACCGAGTTACGCTGAACTGAGGTCAACTATGCGACAGGCCACTGATGCTTCTTATCTGTAAAAGCTAGCACGAAGTGAATCTTTTGAGATAAAATTCCAATGAAAACCGCACCCCCGAATTGCCATCTTTGTTGGCGTATATGTATTATGGTCACAGACAGCACTTCTTGTCTCTGACTTCTCTTTCCAATCATCCTTTGATATTTCGTAATTTCTCACAAGCTGGATGTTGCTTATTTAACGAAATGAAATAAAGAGGAGCGACTGGCAGGAACGTACGCCCTTGCCATTTTTCGTTACATCGTGCTAAGCCCGACCACATTACATGTAAAAGCCTTAAATTGAGGTGAAGGGGCAAGATTGATGACAGTATGCGCAAGCGCTCAAATCACTCCTGTGTGCTGGTAGCCTATTCTGCTTAACTGTTCGCATAAGAATGAAACACCCTGCCAAGGTAATCTGCGCAGCCCTGTTACAAAAAGCTCGTTAGAGAATCGGTGTAACTAAAATATTTTACCTTTGATACGCTTTCCTACTTCCTTCGTATTTCTGGACGCAAGCATTCGCCATAGTATGAAGATAAATGAGTAAGGGAAATGTATGGGTACGTGCAAAGTATTGTATCAACAAACAGGTGAGTTTCCCCCAAAAGGGCGACGCATTGAGAGTAATCGCAGGTTCAGCGCTGCGCTGCAGCTCGTTCGACGATATTCTAAGAAAACGCAGTGTTGACATTTTCACGTGACAGCACTAGACAACGGCTGCAGCGCAGAAGAGAGAACACACATGCAGTTATTACGTGTTGCAAAAGGCTGGCGCAGGGCGCCTCGATACGAAACCCTGCTTTCAGGGTGTGCAGATTGCTCCGGTGGCGCCATATTCGTTCACAACGCATTCATGCCGTTTTGGAATTTGTAAGGCATCAGTTGCGATTCTGCCGCATCGTCCACATTTTATAGAAAAACTTAAGTCAGAAATGTCCGTTTTAGCCGTTTAATAAGAAAGATACAAACACAATTTCTGGGGTTTAAGTGGAAGGTTAACTCAAGAGTTGCTACCTAAGGGAATGTGTACAAAGAAATAGTTTTTCTCGGCAACTACTCTATTAATTTTGAATAGCTTTGTTGAAATTAAAAGTAAATATCGAACTCTACCGAAATTCTTTGCATTCCTAAGCCATAAATGCGTGAAAATTTTTTTGGAAATTGTAAATATCGTAAAAAGAAATCATTTCAGCATAGAATCCAGTATTTCAAATAAAACATATAGCGGCGTTTGGAAACGCGCCTACTTAGACAGCTGTCGCAGATAATATCGATGCCCACTGAGCCACTGAAATATGCCAGTAAACTTCTTGATACGACTGCTCTGAAAACCTTGGTAAGCATATCAATTGTATTGCACAGACTGAAAACTGATACATCACGTGTCTAAATTTTGGATGCTTTAAAAGGTGCAGATAACGAATCCCTGATATTTTCTTTTGGAGCAGCGTGAATAATTTGGAACTTCGTTATTCATTTTTAACTCAGTGGTTCTACGTATTTTCAATTCTTTAATTTTATGCCGTAAGGTGAAATTGGGCTTCCTACAGAAGGTGGAAATCAGCTTTGTTTCTGAAATGCACCAAGCTCGATTCATGTAAGTACAACGGTAGTCTAATATGCGCATTCCTACGTTTTACACGTACTTGAATAAGGAAATTATTAGGTGTGTGCCAACAGTGAATTTTGATACGAAATCATATACGGTTCGAATAGTGGCAGAAGCAAATTGAGTCGAATATCTAATACCTTTTGAATAGGTTTCGAATGCTGAATAGCCATTATCACAATTATTCAACCGACGTTTGCACCCCAGTATTATAAAGTTAGTAAGTTTTCGTTATTACATTGTAGGTTATGAAGCGTTGCTTATTAAAAGATCAAATTGAGCATTAGGAGCAAACAAGTAGTTAATTCGCACGCTCATCGCTTTTAGGGGAGTGCGAATGATCGCTATACAGCCCGTAAATCATGGTTATCTATGTGACGCACCCTGGTCCACTACACAAATTCACATGTATTGTACCTATACTACGCCCGCGGGCCTTTAAACTTACCGTGATCTCGCTCCAATTTTATGTTCATTTGGTCGCGGTTGAATTTTTGAAATCTTCAAAGGTATACGTTCGCATTCATGAATAGACCATTACATTTTAAAATCGAATCGAATAGGACACTATCGATTCGTTATTCGAAAGTTTATAATATTCCCACGCCCCTTGAAAGTATGGTCGCCCCGAGGTAAAGCCTTCTCTGAACGGCTGCTGGCTCGAAGGCAGTATTGCATTCCCTAATTTAAGCGTTAAGCAAGCTAACGTTGGATCTGAAAGCAAGCATAACTTGTGCAATTACGAGATCATTTTAAGACTGTTGCGCAACGTAAATATCAAGCTACATATTCAAATATCATGGAAGCTTTGTGGTCTAGAGAAGCAGATATTACTATCTGAAGGACCTACTGACACCAAGAAATTCAGCTTTAAACACATATAATTGATTTATGAATCACATAGCCAGATGATGTTTCTATTATGCTTGGTTTGTAACACCGCTAAAAAACTGAAACACTTGGATATATGGCGTTGTTGGGAGTACCTGTTGGGAGTAACTTTTTATGTGCTTATATTAAGATAATATTGGACACAGGAGTGAGAGAGAGAGAGAAAGATGCATAGAAAGGCAGGCAGGTAACAAGAGGCAGTTCCGGTTGGCTACCCTGCACGGGGGGAAGGGTGAAGAGGGATAAAAAGAGAAGGAGAGCGGAAGGGGGAGATAGAAAGTAATAGAGACAAACACGACGAAACCGCGTACACTACAGTGTGGTAGGGGGCGGCGTTCTTGCAGTCTATCGTGAAGCCCCGCAGACCGCAGGAACCTTAATAAGGGAAGTAAGGCCTTTAGCGTGGATGTTTTGTGGGAGTGCAGACCTAAAGCATCGAATTCTGATAGTGGATGATTGCCTAACTGGTCCAGTACTCTGCACAGAACTTGTCTCTGGGCACTATATTGCGGGCAGACACAGATAATATGTGCGAGAGTCTCTTCGATGTTGCGTGTGGCGCACGTGGAGCTGTTGGCCATTCCAATAAGGAAAGCATACGAGTTCGTAAATGCAACGCCTAGTCAGAGACGGTACAGCATGGTCTGTACAGGTCGTGGTAACCCAGGCGGTAGAGGCATCCGTATGTCCGGAGACAACGAAGGCAAACTACACATCGTGAAAGCATTCGGGTCCCACAGAGGCAAAGAACATTCACAGGACATCCGTCGCAGCCCAGCCGCAGCGTCTGTTCGCGAAAGGGGAATCAAGACACGTTGACCACTTTCATGTGCAGATCGGACGGCTTCGTCGGCTTGGTCATTCCCGCTAATGCTGCAATGCCCTGGAAGCCATTGAAAGATGATGTTGTGTCCCTTGTCATGGCTACGATCATACATGTGTCGGATTTCTGAGGCCAGTTGTTCATTGGGTCCGTGGTGTATCGGGCTTTGTATGCACTGAAGGGCTGCCTTAAAGTCACTAAAGACCGTCCATTGTTGCAGTGGTTCCTGATTAATGAAATCTAGTGCAGCTCGTAGTGCGGCAAGTTCAGCACCCGTTGATGTGGTCACACATGAAGTTTTTAATTTGATTTCGTCAGATTATGCCGGGATGATGACTGCAGCAGCTGAGCTGTTGAAATTTACGGAGCCATCTGTGTCGACATGTTGCCGGAATCTGTGTACGTTGTGAATGTGTTCCAAAGTTGCTTGCTTCAAAGCTTGCAACGGCGCTCCAACTTTCTTTCTGATTCCTGGAATTGTCAATTGCACTTGCGGCCGGTGCAGACACCACAATGGATCTGATAATCCTGTAGCAGGCGCAAAACTTGGTGGCAAGTAGGCCTGATGTCTTACAACATGTTTGGCAAAGTTTGAATGTGGCCTTTTTGCTGGTAATCAATCAAGATGGTGTGATGGAATCCGAGTCAGGTGTCGGATATGGGCTCTCAGGACATTTGTATCTATATAGACTGTCAAAGGAGTGCCTCCGGCCATGGCCATTGTCGCAATCGATTACGTAGTTTTGGGGAGACCGAGACAAGTTCTGAATGCTTGTGCTTGCACACCCTGAAGTTTGCGGATATTTGTAGCGCAAGTATTTCCTAGCACAGGTAAGCTATACCGCAGGAAGCCCAAAAAGAGTGCTTTATGTAGTTGCGACATTGATTTGTACTGTTGCGCCCCAGAACTTACCTCCGAGTAATGCAAGAAGGTCCGCGATGGCGCCCAAACGCTTTGTCATGTAATTTATCTAAGACAAGTCCCTATCAATGATGGCGCCAAGAAAGTGGTGCGTTTGTCTGTATCGTGCAGTTTGGTTATTAATCCGCAAAGCATTCAGGGGAAAGCTCCAGGCCTTGCCTTCTTACGTATGCTGACACGGCTGTTGAAGCCTTCTGAAGTCGTGCGCAGACTTGTAGACGTGTCACTCCTGAAGCCCAAACGCATATGTCGTCTGCATATACGGAGAGCTGAACGGTTTGCGCTAACGAATCGGCGAGACCAACGAGCACCACGTTGAATAGGGTCGGGCTGAGTACTCCGCCTTGCGGTAGACCACGACTGGTATAGTTAGACGGCGTTGATCCGATGCGCTTCTGCTGCGGTGGCCATCTTTGACACCGACATGCAGCATACCGTCATTGTTTGCGTAGAGCGACGCACATAACACGCACACACGCATGCTTGCTGAAAAGAATCATTAAAGGCATCCGGTAAGTGAAAACTGCAGAACACACCCGCCAGAAAGACAAAAACAGTTACTTGTGGTGTTAGTATGTCCAAATTGCCACAGCCCAGAGTGAACCTACGTGGTGCTGACGCTTCCTTCCGATCGGCGACGAGGACTAGGTCTAATGGTTCGCCACCATGAACGGCGGCGCTGCTTTGATGCCTCAAGAGAGGCGCTACCATCGAGGCGCCCTACGCTGGTGCGATGAGGAGCCCCGCCACCGACGTTGCATGCGTCGCACCTCAACTGAAGGGAAACAATCGACTGTTGTGGCTTGATTTGTGGCTGCCTGTTTACCTCACAGCACTCACTGTGTGCCCTAAAGAGTCGCACGTACGCAGCTGTACAGCAGGAATGCTTGTGTCTTCGAGTACATTGCTCATGCCAGCAGCGGAATGCAGAAGGCCGGACTGACTCCACTGCAGCGCCCTTTGAGCATAGAATGCTATTCTCCTACTTGGCTTCTTCGGTTTTGTAGCCCAACGGACTGGGCGTCTCAGGTACCTCTGGAGGATTTCGAACCATGTTCTAACTTTCCTAAATCTCCATGCGCAAGCTGCGCATGCATAAATGATAGCGTGACAGTGCTGCAGCTGTGGGATCAATGGCGCCAACAATCCATATAATTGATATCGCAAAACAAACAGCAGAAATGATCGCAAATTGATGTAGCTGTTTGGACTAGCTATCTGTGGTATTTCGCTATGGAGTCTGGCACATCACAAGGGCAGGGCGCGCACGCTACTGAAGCTAACAGCGTAGCACACGGCATTCGAAGTATAGTCTACCTCACAAATAACTTGCAGCACTACCGAAGATACGAGGTGCACGCAGGCAGTATCCTTCCACAGAATACAGTTGTGAGCATAACTGCGTGATTATTTGCGAGATCAGAGCTTTTCATTTTTGATTGACACGGGATGCGTTGTCGTTACAACGTATCCCGTGTCAATCAAAAATTTTCCGCGTGCACGTCCAATACCGTGAATTACTGCGGCGCTTACCACCGATTACCGTAAGAGCCACCCTAACTGTGATTGCTCAGCCAACATGGCGGCACCTGTTCAACCCAGACCACCCCTGTCGGTACCTACTCGCCATCGTTACTGTGTCTGCATACCAAAAAAAACGGCAAAATACGTCATCGGTTAGCCTCATCTCACGCTGAGGGTAAAGCAAGGTATATTTGATACAGCGAAGCTGTATATGGTTACCCGATTCGACCGTCCATCCGCCCGCCTGTCGCCTGCATGCCGAAAACTTCGTGTCTATTAAAAATGTTGTGCCTATTAAACGCGTTTAAGAACGTTTTCGAGTACTTTTAAAGCGGACAAAAACATTTTGACGCTAGTTATTCCTTACTAAAACCACTTCGATCAACACATCCAATATGGCCGACCGCCGCAACAGACGCCTGTTGAAAAGATTAATAGCGCTTGAGCACAGCCCGTGGTGAAAATATCATTGCGGCAAAAATAATTATTCCTTTCTATAAGTCTCAAAAAATATCTTCTGTCTTTGCTGATGCACGCATTATTTTTTCGCGTCGCGTGCCGCTGTTGTTTATCTGGGGTAAAGAGTATATGTTCGTTTCGACATCGAATGCGTATGAGTTCTCCTAACTCATTCGATGCCAAATGTCATTCCATTCGAATGATATTAAATTTTCCCGTGTAAATCCCGATTAGTGGGATTATATGCGAATGCCATTCGATTCGAATGACATTAAATCTTCCCGTGTGACAGGGGTATTAGTTAATTATTTTAAAACATCCGTGTGTATTTGGAATATAAATGTGTTACCTCCAACGTTATGCTTTGCTTTGTGCAGCATCTGAGTGGCCCCGTAGTGTTGTCTTTTCTACACTGGACGATTCATGAAATGTGCAGCTTGCTTCGATTGCTGCGCAGGTGGGGGAGAGCTTTACACAAATCGCTTTGAGAAACGATTCGGCAGAGAAGAATTTGTGCTTCTGTTAGCTTTTTCGGTCTTATGCAAAACATTTCTACGCAGATACAGCACGAATCGTCATGTTATATTTGTAATTCTTGTATTCTGTAGAAACTGTTGTCTCAACAACACCTGAAATAGAGGTCTGATCTAGCACTTGTGCCATAAGATATGGACTCCGTTCCATTTTATTTGAGATGATGAAGTTTAGTTGTCAAGTTTTATTTGTTTTAGTCAGGTCTGGCAGTTCAAGGGATGTGCCGAGGGCACTTGCAGCTTTGGGTCGTGTTCATGTTATCTCCAGGCACCTCTAGTCTGTGCGTGTTCGTGGGGAGTGCCAGGAAAGAAAGCTGCTCTCCTGAGAGCTTCGCCTCCAGACCCACGGATGAGCCTTCTGATCAGCCACATCAATTCGGCCGAGCGACGATGAGCCGCTCGTCCTCCTGGTCTAATGTTTGGTGGCGCGCGTTCTGTTGTGCCTGAAGGTCCTTCCGGAGGCTTCACCACCAAACGTGTTACTGTTGAAGGCTGCTCTGATATCGCCCCTGCAGACAATCGCCCCGACCACCGACCCCCGTCGCGGTCCCTCCCCCTCCCCCCCTTCAGCGATCGGAAACGACCCGGGGAGGGAACAATAGCGCACCGCGCATTGGCGATCTCGCCTCCTCGGTCCCAGACGCAGATGAAGTTTAGAGAGCGGGATTTTATGCAGCTGCCAAAGGGTTTCCAGAGGTGTCGCCGATTGTGAGCACTCAACCTTGACATTCCTGCGCCGTCAGCTAGCCATTGACCTTTGAGAGGGGAAATAGTACCCATCAGTAAAAGTGCGTGTTCATGAATTATAATGACCCTACGAAGGCTCCCGGATTGATGCGATCCTGGACATCGCGTGGAGGAAGTGAAGAAAGGGATGGACCAACCGGGCTGGTTAAGCCGGCGCACAGAGGAGCGCCACAGACTTTCCACTGAGTTCCTTGGAAGATGTAAATACGTGTACAATTTTTTCTTTCGTCCCTCAACTTGTCCTGATGACTGCCCCGGCACGACACCAACTCGACGTTCCATCGAAGACGCCAGTCCCAAGAGCGTTTGTCACTAGGCGTGCCGGCATTGCGGTGTGAAGTCGCGCGCTGGCCATGCCCATGCGCGAGTTTGTTTACGCTTCGATGATGGCGACCGGCGCGGTAAACTAAGTGAAGCAGTGGGCACTGACGCCCATTGTGTTATCCCTGTGTGTAAAGGCACGTCGTGCGAACGTGAATCGCAGAATTTAAAAGCCCACAAGGCAGAATTTCTCGCGCCTGGGGCGCTCGTATTGAGTCAGTCATGAGAGATTTTACATTTCTCACGCTTTACGATGATTTGCCTTCAAGATAACGTCCCCGATTTTCCCGGGGGAGTACTAGGCGCTGTAGTAGACACCGGGCCTTCTCTCCTGGAGCGGTATCTTCGCTCGCGCCATCCTAGAAACACTTTGGATGTACCTTTTTTGCTTGCGTTTTGCTAGCATTGTGGCCCCCGCCTACCGATTTCTGGACATGCTTTTGCAGGCGGCCGTTTGTATCACTGAAAAGGAACCATGAAAAATGCTTTTGAAAAGTCACAGACAGCAGCGTTCGGAAAGCGTGGCTCGACCGCGCATACTGCTCCAGGAGAGCAGTCTCGGGAAAATTAGTGATGGTATTTTTAAGGTAAAGCGATAGAAGGTTATAATTCGCCATGAAAGACTCAGGACAAGCATCGTCGACGCGAGAAAGTTTGTCGGACGTACGTTTACTTTCTGGAATTCGCGCAAGTCCGACGTAGCTCTACGCACAGCGATTACGAAATAGCGGGTCAGTACAAATCACTTCACCTTCGAAGGCAGCCAGCGTCGGAGCGTAAACAAACTTGGCCTCACTCAGCAATTCCGGCACGCCTAGGGAAAAACGCATACGAAACGAGGAAAGAAATTTCTACTTAGTAGTACTCAGGCAAAGTCAGATATTCAAGGAACAAAAGCCCCACCTTTGTTCTCTCGCAGCCGATCTCAGACGTATACCTGCGCACAAACATCGGGAGATCCCTGAAATGCCTTACGTGCGGTCAGGGTGGCCGAGCGAGCCCGCCCTGACCGCTCTATCTGGAAAGCCATCTGTGACGGGGAGAGAGTGCGCCGCGTGCGGTGACTTCGCGGCATAGTTCACGTTGAGCGAGATGCAGCAAAAAATATAATTTTCTCTCCTTCTACCGATTGATCTATATATATATATATATATATATATATATATATATATATATATATATATATATATATATCACTCCGGCGTTTTCACGGCGAGTTTCCGAGGTCGCCGATTGAGGTTTATTCATGTTTTCATGGGCGTGCGTGACAGCATGCTTTTTAATTTAGTTCGTAAGCGAAAGTTTACAAGTTTAGATAGTCGATAAAGCTACTATCTTTACTGCGCATATCCAGCTGTCGATAACTAGCTATCTCCGTCGATGCATCGCCTTTCGGGGGAAACTGGGACTTTTTATTTATGTCATAGGTGTTAACGCCGCAATCATGAATCACAAATTCACTAACGATACTTGATGCTTTTGATGACCTTCATGCAGAGAAGCTCCTCAAGCAAGATATCGCTTTTGCTTTCAGACATCAGTTATCACCCCATGTGCTTTTCCATGCGTGCTGTCACACCGCGACATAATCCCAGTGGTCGTTCTCTACAGGGAAGTAGATGGAACGCCCTGTCAAGTAAGCGAAAATATTAATACGTTGTTTTTGGGTACATTCAGAGGCATGAGTAATGTGCATTTAAGCAGCATCATTTAAGGAAAGATGTTGATGTACAGAAAATTATTGTTTACACCAGGTGTTTCTTTTTCTAGCTTCAGCAATTTTTTTTAATTGCCCGCTGCAGCATTTCACCCATTTCTAACCATTGCACTAAAAAAAAACGGGATGGGGAAGCCACTACTGCGATTAGAACCTAGATTGCTTAAATATATAGATAGCATAATAATGTTATTTATCTCATTATTTACTTCTTTGTCGCACACACTTAGATTTATGAATGGTAGCCGCTGAGCTCGCGAGGTATATGCACTTTGAACAAATTATCAGGATTACGCAAATTTCGAGATATTCATATTCAAAATTTTCGACCAAATACACTGGCGTTCCAGTTTATTTTGCGCTTCATTGCATGAAGCATTGTTTTCTTGAAAACTAGGTTGTACAATAGTGCATTTCTACCGCTGATTTTACAGCGCACACCTAGAAAACGCTGCCGTCTACAAAAATTGTTTTTTAAGTCGATATGCCTTGCATAGTCAATAGCTACAATACGGATATTAAAATATGAGCTGTTATGTAACCATATAAAAAGGATAATTAGCGTACCTATGCTTTTATCCAGTTGATTCACGTTGTTTCTTCTTGCTCTGTGTCCTTTGTAGATCGCTGTTTTATCTTTCTGAAGGTTTATGTTTTAAATATTGCCAGAAAGGACACCGCTTGTAGTTGGAGCATAGACTTGTTTCATTAAAATGAAACTTTAAATTGCCAGTCTACTGCGCCTTTGTAAAGCCGCCCCATTTTGTTTTCTCTGTGGTCGCTTTCTGAAACTTTAGCGATTTATCTTGCATTCTGCTATTTATGCGCCATTACCACTGCAGCACATCTTACCTTAGCCTGTGGGACGACGCGGTAGTTGAAGAGATATCTACAGGCACGCACAAATCATTTTGGATGGCACTCCAAGCAAATTTATGACGGGGTTCAGAAGTATTGGCGCAAATTCAGGGGCCAATCAGTTAACGAGACCAACAAATGATCCTATTTGGCAGGAAAACATTTAGAAACTCAGACAGACAGACAGACAGACAGACAGACAGACAGACAGACAGACAGGGCTAGGGAACTACGTGAAGTGACCTGATCGCATCAATAAAGTGTTCCGATTCCTCGTCAACATCGCCGCTGTCATACAATGGCGTCCTAGACGAATTAAATTAAATAGTGGCTCGTGTAAGTGACGTAAACGCGAATGCAGCGAACGCGTTCGATTACTCCTAAAAGATGATTTTGGTGTCGAAACAATCATCCGGCCCGTAGTGACATTCTGCGCAAGACTAAGGGTACGGTGTGAGCGCCGAGAAATGACTCTCATAACAGTCATTGCTCTAGTTCTTAAAAATATCACCAGGATCGGCACCAAGGTTGCCGGTTTATCCACGTTCATCAAGCAATCACAGCAGTAAAACACTGTGGGTTGGTAGAGAGCTGCTTATTTTCGTTTTTTAGCGCAACAAAGCTTGAACGTAGCAAGAAAATTGTTTATATAGGTATTCGTAGATTAATCTTATTGCTATCCTAAGCGAGAAGAAAATGCAAGCACCTCTTTTTCCTTTTTTTATCATAGGGTGGTCCTCAGTACGAGCTGCCGGTTAAGATGACTGGTAGTTGTTGAATTTAAAATGTCTCACTTCTCGCTACGTACTGGCAAAATTGCGTACGCCTCTTTCGGTCCTGGTCCCGCAGTTGACATTTTTTTTGACTGCGATAGCAATTATATGGACACTCCAGGCGCATTTCTACCGTCACCCTGATGTTCCGTACAAAAGTCAAGGGCGAAAGCACTGTCTCCGCATAAGGGTATGCTGTATGCGCGAACGAAAGCGGGCGAAGGTGAGCCGACGATCGCGGCTCAATATCGCGCGCACAAGGGAGGAAAGTGGGGAGGAAGCGTGCCGCCCACCGTCGCATGCATGGTGTTGTGCTTGGGCTACAACTGCGTATGGCCCGACCGCGCTGTCTTTATCTTGAAAAGGATCTGCTTTGGGGGGGCAAAGTTAGGAGAGCCGAAGACTCGTAGCTTTGTGTGCGCTGTATTCTCGACGCTCAGTTTACGTTGTAGCGATAAACAGCACGAAGGTTACTTCGCTCGCTGTGGTTAGCGCGCTTCATCACGCCAGCGTTTTGAGAGCGAGTGTCCACGCTCATCGAGTGTGATGCAATCATGTTTGCCTATGCGCCCTGACATCACGCTTGCTAATTTAGTTAGAAAGTGAACGTTTATAAGTGTATAGGGCCGATAAGGCTACTATCCGTACTTCGTATGGCTGTCTAATCATTTGGTAACGCAACTTATGCTTCGTTTTTTGGGAGGAACTGCGTCTTTTCCGAATGTCCGCCACATAGCGGGTTGTAGTGTCACTTTTTGAGTACCAGAGAGATTACTGGGTCGAACGGTAAGCCGAAACGCCTACAAAAAATTTAAGCCGTATTATTGAGAGAAGATAGTGCTGTCTGGCTACGACGCAGTTGCTTGAAAGCCGATGCTGTGAATGTGCGCATATAATAAATAATTGTTTACGAACTATTTTATTTGATACAATACTGAAGTAATTATTTATGCTATCTTTCGCAGGTTGGAGGAACTTTCTTGACGCAAGCCCAGGTGTGTAGAAGGATATAGATGACACATTTATTTCTATTTCAAGTTCCAGGATCACATAGCCTATATTTATCTAAATCAACTTCACCAAAAGATAAACACACCGGTTAACAATATGCTCTCAAATTACATATCTATCTTCTTTACTAAATAAAGTTAAGACCAATAAGTAATGAACAGGGGCGTAGCAATAGGGGGGGGGGGGGGGGGGGCTTATGGTGCTTCAGCACACCTCCTCGAAATTTTAACGTGCTCTCAAGCACCGCCGACCAAAACAACCACCGGCACCGGAAATCCTTCTGGAATTTGTCTAGAATGTCTTTTTCATGCTCTTAAAGTCATTTCTGCGCGAACGTTGCAAACATGGGCTGGGTTTCACGGCGACGCCCATGCAGCCATACTGCTCCCTATCCCATCCGAGCACAAAGTTTCAAGGGCGTTTTGATGGGGAACGGGCTCGTCCCGGCATCTCGCGGAGGCTCCGTAATCTACGTAGCAGACGGATTTCAATTCCGAAATTTTATGGGTATGAAGTTCTTGTGAACTTTTCATATGATAGGTGCATTGACATTTCGAAAGTTGTGCTTGAGATTTTCCATTACGGAACTTTGTGGGTTTAAGGTTGTTATAAACATTTGACGCCAAAGGTACATTAGCTTTTCTAAACTCGTACATCAGCCCTTAGAACGAGACAAGCCAAATCAAAGCACTATCAGAGAAGTTGACAAAGCAACCAGCGAAGTCCGATGTTCCAACCAGCGAATCCGGTGGTTCACTTGTGCCGTCATGCCACAGAAAAGAATATCAACATGTTTTTCATATACGCCAAAGCATCCATGTCAACACAATAAATCCAGTAAGGGTAACTACGATCTTATGTATTTGTCTGTTTTGACTTTCATTTGCGAGGACCACATTGAACCTCTTCAATTTTCTTGTTCTCGTTACCTGCGGGCTGCCAGAACCAACTAGAATGCATGCGTTTTTCTCCTGCTTTCCTACCACCACGCGGCGCACTTCGGTGCGCGTTCGTTTCTGTCTGGCCGAGTGGATTTTCGCCTGGCAGTGTTTTGGGCACTTTCAGGCTAGCAGACGAGCAATAGAAACAATGGTCGCTCACCGCCATCAGTGTGGGGACTCGACGGACGGCAACGCGGTCGCCTCAGCATAACCTCTCCGGAAAGTCCTGTCTCGCCGGTGTAGTATAGGGAGCAGTATGCGTATCGTTCTCTGTGGGCCAAGTGTATCATGTTTTCTTCGATCTTCCTTCTGTAGCCACATTGGGTGCCCAAAGTAAGCATTCGATTGTGGCCAACATGCTTTTATTTCTGTGTGTATGTGTTTCTTCTTCTTTAAATTCGGTGCTCCGGCCCTACAAAAGAAAAAAAGACATTGTTGCGGCGCAGCGAATTGCCGCTTGAGAACGTTCGATTTCGTTACTTCGTTTGCGGAAAGTAAAGGGCCCCGGGAAGTTTCATTTGCCGGATACTCTGATCATATTACTTCGATAGCAATTATATGGACACTCCAGGCACATTCCTGCCATCCCCGTCACCTTCATGTTCCGCAGAAAGTCCAAGGGCGATAACATCGTCACCACGTGCCGCATGCTGCATAGGCGAGTGAAAACGTAGGGGGGGGGTGGCATTGGTGAGCCGACGATGGTGGCTCAGTCTAGTGTGCGCAAGTGAGAAAAGCGGGGAGGAAGCGCTCCGCCTTCCACCACGCGTGATGCTTCTGGGGAAGTGGAGGGAGGCGGGGGGGGGGGGCTTAAGATTTCTTGATGTGGGAATCTGTGATTGCCCAAGCTATTTATTTGCCTTGTTTGATGCATTTTATACACTGACTTTTTCTTAGATATGTAGATTTATCGGAGACTTATACGTCTATTTAAATATCTTGTTGCGAGGTTTTGTGTATACCTGCGGCGAACTTTGTTTCCAGTCACACTTCTTTGCCCTCCATCAAGCTGTAGCTTCGCGTTTGTATATTACACTGTATTCTCGCATTTCTAACGTACGAGGGCGAGTCAAATAATGGTTCGGTTCATTGTCAGCGAGGCATGCGCGTAGCACACAGGCATCTCTCATTTGCGAAAGTGACACCCAAGTGTGAGGATCAATGTTCTTTAATGCTCTCATACACTGGGTGGAACATGGTCGCGTGACATAAGGAACGCTCCAAAAGTTGAACAGCGTGGTGTCGTGAGGTTTTTGACAGCTAAAGCTCTTTCCCAAAACGATATTAGTAGCCGTATCGCCGCCGTGTACGTTGAACAGTCCATTTTGTTGGCCACTGTGAATCGTTGGAGCAAAGGGTTCAAAGAAGGACTTGAAAGTTGCAAAGACGATCCAAGACCGGGCCAAAGCGATTGTGCAGTCACCCCCAACGCAGTTGCAAAGGTTGATGACCTGATTAGAGAAGAACGGAGGATAAGCTAGCTTCGACGAACCAGCAGAGCGCGTGAACATCAGTCACAGTTCGGTTCACACCATAATTTATGTACATCTCGGTTATCCGCCCTTGTGTACGCAACGGAAACCCAAAATTCTGAACCACCGCCAGAAGATGGAGAGTTTCGGCGCTGCCTTGACTCATGTGATCCGGTATCACAATGAGGGTGACGACTTCCTGTCTGCAACTGTTACCGGGGACGAATCATGGTGCCACTATTACGAGCCTGATACACGACATTATTGCTTACAGTATAAACATTCCCCAAAGAAAGGAAAGGCCGTCATTTCCGCCAGAAAAGTACTGTTTACTTTTTTTCGATCGTCAGGGCCATTACTGATCGAGTTTGCCAAACCTGGAGAGGCTATCAATCGTTTCTGATATTGTACGTGAAATGCCCGATCGGCTGCGTGTCGCAACCAAGAACAAAGGACGTGGAAAATTGTCGAATGGCGTCATCTGTTTAGAATAATGCCCGTCCCCACGTCACTGATGTGGTAAATACAAAACTGGCAAACTTCAAGTGGGAAACGCTGCAACGTCCGCCATACAGCCCAGAGCTGCCACCTTGCGACTTCCACAATTTGGAAGAATTGAGAAATAGCTTAAAGAACGAGGTTCATGTCGGACAATGACGTGAAGGAGTCAGTTATAGAGTTTTTGAAGCAGCAAGCAAATGAGCTTTATGACACGGGAATCACGCGATTCGTTAGTCAGTGGGACATATGTTTCAATGGTCATGGAGACTACTTTTAAATGAAGTGCCCCGTTGGCATATATTCGAATTGGCTCACTTTCGTTTGACTCATCCTCGTATATTTTGCAGGAATCCTGCTTTTTCTATGTGCTTTCTATTGCGACTATAATTTTGGTGCAATTACTCACAGTGCACGAACGATGACAGCTCCTAGTGCGCAATACATTGGAACAATGAACAGCGCCATTGATATTTTTCCCTGGCCGTTATGTATGTGCAAAAATTTAAACGACATTCTTGAATGGCGAAGTATCGCTCAGAAGTATTACGGGGCTGCATACCTAATCCATAAGGACATAGTAAACAACATTGACAAATTCTGCAGCATTAATTAGAGGATGGCTGTAATCGTGATGAAACTTAATAAGAGGTATAGATTAAAGGTAGTACACACCTACGCTCCAGATTCCGGTCCCGATGATGACAAAGCAGATAAGTTTTATGAAGATGTTGAATTAGCGATGAGAAAAGTGCAAACTCAGCATACTGTAGTAATGGGAAATTTCAATGCCAAAGTGCGGGAAAAGCAGGCCGGTGAACAAGCAATTGGCAACTACGGCATCGATTCTAGAAACGCTAGAGGTGAGATGTTAGTAGAATTCGCACAAAGAAATAAGCATCGAATAATAAACACCTGTTTCGGGAAGCTTAGAAAAAGAAAGGGTACCTGGAAAAATCCTAATGGTGAAACCAGAAATGAAATTGATTTCATACTTTCTGCTGATCCCAGTATAGTGCAGGATGTAGAAATGATAAGTAGGCAAAGGTGCAGTGATCATAGGTTAGTGAGGGCTAGGATTCACCTAAATTTGAAGAGAGAAAGAGTAAAATTGGTGAAGACTAAACAGGTGAACCTAGAGGCAGTAAGCGTAAAACCAGACGAATTCAAGCTCGTACCTCCAAACAGAATGCAGTCTTAGAACAGAGAGATGAAGATGACACAGAGGTAATGAATTAAACCGTAACTAGGTTGGCTTCAGAGGCAGCAATGGAAGTGGGAAGCAAGGCAGCAAGGCAGAAAGGCAACCAGTAGACAAGCTCTCCCATGTAACAATGGACATAATAAAGAAATGGCAAGGAATGAAAGTGGCCAACTCAAGAGATAAGATAGAATTCGCGGAACTGTCAAAACTGATAATCAAGGCAAAAATGAGTGATATTTAAAACTATAACGTGAGAAAGACTGAAGAAGCCGGAAAAAATGGACGCAGCCTGAAATCAGTGACAAAGAAACATGGCATAAGACAAACCAAGATATATGCACTGAAAGATGAGCAGGGTAACATCATCAGCCATCTCGAAGATCTAGTAAAAGAAGCGGAAATATTATATACTGACCTGAAGAATACCAAGAGGAGTCAGGATACTTCCATTAGGAACAGTAATGGACAGGATACAGAAATTCCTCCTATAGCTAGAGATGAGGTCAGAAGGGCCTTGCAAGACATGAAACGAGGAAGACCGGCAGAAGAATATGAAATAACAGTAGCTTTAATGAAGAATGGAGGAGACTTACTGCTTGGAAAACTGGCGGCTCTTTATACGAAGTGTCTATCGACTGCAAGGGTCCCAGAGAACTGAAAGAGTTCAAACATTATACTAATCGACAAAAAGGGAGACGTTAAAGAATTCAAAAATTATAGGCCATTAGCCTACGCCCACCCTTATATGAAGTGTTTACCAAAGATATCTCCAAAAGAATAAGGGCACCTCTGGACTTTAGTCAACCGAGGGAACAGGCTGGCTTCAGGAAAGGAAACCCTGCAATGAATCACATCCATGTCATTAATCAAGTTACCGAGAAATCATCAGAGCACAATAAGCCTCTCTATACGGATTTCATAGATTACGAAAAGGCATTTGATTCAGTAGAGATACCAGCAGTCGTAGAAGCATTACGTAATCAAGGAGGACAGAAAGCTTACGTAAACACTTCAGAAAGTATCTACAGAGGTTCTACAGCTACCTTAATTCTGCACAAGAGAAGCAGGAAGATATCTATAAAGAAAGGGGTTAGACAGCGAGACACAATCTCTCCAATGCTATTCCCTGCGTGCTTGCAAGAAGTATTCTAGCTGTTAAACTGAGAAGGCTTAGGAGTAAGGATCGAAGGCGAATATCTCAGCAACTTTCGGTTTGCCGAAGACATTGTTCTATTCAGCAACAGTGCAGACGAGTTACAACAAATGATTGAGGACTTTACCAGAAAGAGTGTAAAAGGGGAGTTGAAGATTATTGCGAAGAAAACAAAGATAATGAAGAATTGCCGGGCAAAGGATCAAGAGGTGAGGATGCCACTCAGCCTCTAGAGTTTGTGAAGGAGTACGTTTACCTAGGCCAATTAATCACAGGGAAGCCTGATCATGAGATGTAAACTCATAAAACAATAAAAATGGGTTAATTGCATACGGCAGACATTGTCAGCTTCTGTCTGGAAGCTTGCCATTATCATTGAAAAGGAAGGTGTACAATCAGTGCATTTTGCCAGTGCTAACTTATGGGGCAGAGACTTGGACACTGACAAAGAAGCTTGACAACAAGTTAAGGACCGCGCAACGAGCGATGGAACGAAGATTGCTAGGCATAACGATGAGAGGAAGAAAGAGAGCGGTTTGGATCAGAGAGCAAACGGGTATAGACGATATATTAATTGACAACAAAATAAAAAAATGTAGCTGGGCAGGTCATGTAATGCGGCAGATAGATAACTGTTGGACCATTAAGGTTACAGAATGGATACCACGAGAAGGCAAACGCAGTCTAGGACGGCAGAAAACTAGTTGGACCGATGAAACTAGGAAATTCGCGGGCGCTAGTTGCAATCGGTAGGCGCAAGACAGGGGTGACTGGAGATCGCAGGGAGAGGCCTTCGTCCTGTAGTTGACATAAAACAGGCTGATGATGATGATGGTTTGTCGTCAACTTCATTTCACGGCGTTTCCATTTTTCATATCAGTGGCATGCACTGCTTTTCTGGTTTCGAACTTACACAGTTCTCAAGTTCGTGTCATATTTTCTGTACTTAATAAATAGACAAAAAACATGGAAGCATTCATATCAATTATTTTGGGCACAATTTCTAGGGCATACGAGTGTAGTCTTTTACGAAAAAATACATATTTTTCTTGTCTTCACAGTGCGTAGCGTTCGAAAATTCGTTTGCATCTATTATTCATGTATTTGATCATTCGACAAATTCTATAAGGAGGAGGCCGAGCTGCAGCGTGAGCTCCCCAGAACGAGCTTTCTGGCTACGCCTCTAGTAATGAAGGTTGCCCAGGCTTGGCTCCTTCCTAGCGCATCTTAGAGTCAATATCACGCTTTCTGAACGCTTTAATTTGTAAGCCATCTCAGTGATGCTCTACATTTCTTCTTTTTTTCTAAGTGCGAGCAGTATAATATTTCTTGCTGTTATTTTTTCTAACTTCTTCCCATTCCTACAGATTTCAACTTGCAAGCAAGGCATCTGCCAGCAGCCGAATTCGCAAGCGCCTTTGAAACGTGGAAAAAGGGGTGTCGCTTCTCGTAACGCTGCCAGAAGGGGGAGAAAGAAAGGATTCGGAAGGTTTGGAAGAAGGATGTCTAAGAAAAGCAAAAAGCACTAAACGCCGTACGGAAAATTCTTTCTCTGACAGCTTTTATCAAGGCTGTCTCTTGCAGAAGACTGGTGGCCGTAGACGAAGAATTGAAAATGTATTCTTTCTGTGTCATGTTAGTAAACGATGACGCTGCTATAGTATTTCTGAAGAATATTGATATCTACCAAGACCTTAGATATGCTTCGACGACACCGAGTTTTTGTTAATATTATCGAGGTTGAAAACCGTTAAAAAAAATGATGAATATCTTACGTACTGTGCCAGTCGATGTTATGCGGTGCTCTTCGGGGACAGCATGCTATCCGGCATCGTGTGATCGCTGCAAGGAGTTTCCCAATGAACAAACATGTTTGTGTATAGCGCGCATATTCTTGAGTGATGCGAGCATGTGTGAGAGGTTCGAATTCTGTCCTCTCAACACTGCTGCCGTATTAGCGATATTCTCACTAGAACCAGCACGTCTCTTGTCTGTATAGCGGCAAACGTTTCCAAGTGGAGACCAGCGGCTTCTTTTAACGACGTCACAGATCAATTTGCGACATTTGAGCACGTTTGTAGCTAGGAAAGTTGCGTGACAAATGGCCTTCTAGAAGGTACTTAATCTTAAAAAAAATATGTAAGGACCCAAATTTGGCGCTTCGACGCGTTCATGGGCTTTGCGACTGTGACGGAAGAACCATTACCTTTATATCTATAGTCTTCACACTTTTCCACAGCACGGAGGCTTTCACAGGATTCACAATACGCCGAACAGATGTTTGCGTGTGTGTGTTTAATTATTTAAAAAACAAACTCTAAGGGGCTGAATGCTCCCGTATCTCACTCAATAAGCCCAATTTCACTCAATAAGCTCGATTGGCAAACACTTCGTAGAGTTCCGGACGTAAATTTACCTGGACCTATTGCACTACATTTTATGATGAGATCTTAGAATACGTGCAGTAGGTGATTCATTCGACAAATTCACGGCGGGAACGCGTACGTATTCGAGAAGCTGGACTCGTTCAAGCAACTGACATGGCTGTTGAACAAATCAATACTGCGCGGAGCTTTCAGGGGATCAACGCGGGAAGCGGGAAGCGTGGCATCTGCGTTCAATAGGGTCTTGTAAATTTAATAACCGTGTTAACATGCTACCAAGTGCGTGTCACAGAATTTAGCTCTCCTTTCGAGAGCGTCGAGACGTAGGAAACATGGAGGTAGAAAGAGGATCGGGCCGCTTTGCTTACTACCAAGATCATATTACTCCTGCTCTTTAGGAACGGCTTGCATTCGTAGCCTCTCAATATGAATGTAAGCGCTGAGTTTCAGATGTCATCATCAAGTAGCACGTAACTATACGTGTAGGTAACGTAAAATCCCACTTCCATTTCTATAAAATATAATGTTTAAGCGTACCGACAAGGACACTTGAGAAAAATGACACGTTTCGGTAGCTGATTTGCGCTAGATTAGCTTGAAATAGTGCCCCAAAGGATAACGTTAGCTAAAATGGACTCAATAGCCTTATAGAGTATTTCAGCGACACTGCAAGAAAACTCAGCCGAAATTTAACAACGTTTCTTTCTCACTTTAGCAGCACGCTTTGAAAAATTGTGGCAGCACTGAAACTCCGTCTCACGCAGGAATTGTATGTTTTGCTGAGGGCTTACTCGCAATCAGACTCATGAATATGCTACTCAACCTGGGCAACTCAGACATAAGCTCACATAATTTCTACTCACCCGAGCCTATTCGTGCTCAAACTCACCAAAATTCAACTCAGCCGCGTTCACGTGGACTCCGACTCGCCTGAATTCTAAACAACCTGGCTGGATTGAACTCACAAACCGTTATCAGGATCAACCTGGTTTAGTTGGTCTCATTCTTACTCAGCACACAGCAGATGCAGAAGGATTACGCATGCGAGATCATATATGAAACTGTGCGCAATCTTTGTTAAACACAAAAGAAATATCCGTATTGACTGCGCATCGTCTTGTCTGGTAAAACACAAATAATTATGATGCGCCATCTTGGCAGTGATAGACGTGTTTTGCTTAAAGATAAATTATGCTACATGCATCTTTAAAGCGTATGGAAATTCTTATTTGTGTGCTTGCCTATGCGTGCACAAGTGCGGGTGGCGCGCCCATGCGTTTTTGCTTGAGTGGGCCCCGCGTGCTTTCTTTTTTTGGCAGCTTAGGATAGTACTGGGTCCTTTCCTGCTGATACTGCGTGGTATAAAGGCTTGCCTTGCAAACAAAATTAGACGCTGCTAAAACTGGTTCGGAAAAAAAGACTTCAGTTTAGGTGATGCCACATTTAACTGCCATTAACGATATCACCATGGATAGCCTGGCTCTCTGCGTTGCCTTTGAAGTTTTCGGACATAGCGTTAGGCGCTCAGAATTTCGCAACTCATGGCCGGTCCGAAAAAATTAACATTACCTTTATCTGCTCGCACCATCAGTGGAGATGCACAGTTTTAGCATTGGTATAGCTGACCTCTAAATTTACTGCCTACTGCAATGAACGCGGGAGCCAAAGATAAACGAAGGAAGACGACTGCGAGAGAGCGCTGCGTGACTTTCCTGAAACCAAAGCATAAAAGTAAAAAGTAGAAGGTCACGGTAAAACTCACCGCGCGATGTGCAATCGGTAATGCATAGCCGCTGAGCGCGCGGAGTGTACGGGAGAGAGCAGACTGAAGAGGGCGTAGCAAGGGTCTATTGTGACGAGGACAACACCAACAGTTACCGGGTATCAAACTATGCCTTACAAAGGCTAGGCGAACGTTTAGTATGTGCTCCCCCATAGTCATCGCGCACATCGCACCAACCAAGAACTTGGCTGAAGACACCGAAATCCCCAGAGAAATAGGGGAGAAGATCGTGGTCGCCCCTTTGCCCCGCAACGTTCATCCCGTTCACAACGCAGGTCGTCGCAAGGCAAGAGCATTTAATATACGAAAGCAAATAAACAAAGACAAAATCGCAGCAAGCTTCGTGGACGTAGCTGCATACCGAGACGGCAAGGCTTTTGCGGTTTCCGTCATTGACACGCTGGGCAAAGTCATCAACTGTGCTTCCGTCCGGACGACGAACCCAGAGGTGGCCGAGCAAGTGGCCATTGCACTCGCCATGCAAGACGGTCGGAGAGACAGGGTGTATAGCGATTCGAAAGCCGCCATCAGGGCATTCCAGAAAGGCCGGGTAGCCCGGCAGGTAGTTCAAATTCTGAAAGGCGTCAAACAGGGCAACACCTCCATGCACTCGATCGTTTGGTTCCCTGCACACGTCGGGGCGATTGAGGGGGTTCCTCTGAACCTCAACAAGTCTGCCCACGAGGCTGCGCGTGGCTTTACCGACCGCGCTGCCCTCGGATCGGGCGACTCTCTCCCCGGACACAGAGACGCTCCTCCCACACACAACGAAATCACGAAATTCTTTTACTTAGAGAGAAGGGTTTTCCCCCCGCCTCACTCCAAGCTAAGCAGGCCGCAGGCGGTCACACGAAGACTTCTGGAAACGAACTCGTACCCAAATCCGGCGTCCCTTAATAGCATATATCCAGAGATTTAGCCAAATTGTTCTTGCGTGGCCTGTGGTGAGGTAGCTACGTTGCCTCATATGCTCTGGGAGTGCGGGTCGCTGGGCCCGAAGTTCACCAAGGAAGAGTGGGACGCGCTCCTGCGAAGTCCTGTCTTTGAGGATCAAATCCTGGCCGTCCAGCGCGCCCGCGATCGGGCCGGCAGACTAGATCTGTCAGTCCCGTCGTGGGATTAGCCGGGTGCGCGTTTTATCGCGCTTTGCTGGACCAAATAAAAGTTTATTCACTCACTCACTCACTCACCAGAGAGAAACCAGTGGGGTTGCGTAAGAGAAGGCTCCTGGGCTTGCCGAGGCTAGCTGCCAGGTGCATATATATATATATATATATATATATATATATATATATATATATATATATATATATATATATATATATACATATAAAGCTGGAGCGGTGCTACAAGGTAAACAGAACAAGTATTCAATTTCAACAGTTTCGATCGGTGGCCCGATCTGCATGACGGTTTAGAAAAAAATGGCAGTTCGGCCCTGGTAGCGTAGACACCAGACCGGGTGCCCGGACGTTCTCATTTACATCAAACCGAGAGAAACAGTTGTGACAGTGATTGACATTCTCTTGTCGCTTTGGCAAAATTACAGCTGCCTTTGGCAACTATGCAGGGCAAGAGGAAGGCGGAGTCGCATGTATGTAGAGCAAGGAGGTCAGTGAGAGAAAAAAAAGAAAGAAGAAAAGTAAAAGAAAAAGAACACACAGGAGGAAGGAGACATCAGTCGGAAAGTGAAGGGGGCGGGATGTAGCGGCAGCTAGGTTCCCGTTCACCCGAGGCAAGGAGGGAGAAACCAGCGCGCGTGCTGCCGTTGTTGCGGGAGAGAGGGCAAGTTGATTCGGGTGGCGGGGGGCACAATAGAGAAGGGGCCCAGAAGGAAGACAGAAGAGTGGGAACTTCTGGAAAGAAACACATTGTCACAGTACACATATACAATGCACGGCCCGTTCCGGCAACTCTGTGATCCAGCTAGGGTGCGAAAAAATATATAGTTCCAAAAAGAATATATGCGTGGGATTCGCAAAGCAAGTGCGCCCCTGGGCTTAGGTTTAGGGAGCCGAGGTAAAGAGCCTCGTTGGGGTTTAGTTTTTGAACGTTTAAACGGCAACTGACATCAAGTCAGCTCGTGCGGATTCCAAGAATGCGCAACAGGTCACTCAGAATGACCACTTGACTGGCAGGGTGCAGGAAACTGGATTTATTGGTTTTCGGCTCGCCCTATTGAGGCGCATGCGGAGGGGCGAGCAAGCAGTGGCCAGCGTCTTAACTTTAGAGTACAGAACATGCAATGGCGCTTCCCGCGCGCTCTCACGGCATATCCCGGAGGCACGTCAGCCACCCCGGACTCTCATTAATTCCTTTAGTGCACGTTCCAAATTTATGGATGAAAAAAGAAGATTCTCTGTGCTTGCGTGCACGGGTCTGTTGGAAACGTCACTGCAAGAGCACAACGCTGACGCATTCAAAGGAGTGATCTGGCAGCCGAACGTGCCTGCAGAAAATTAGTTAGGGAGGCTTTTCACGTGCCGTTTACGTCTGAAAGGTAGCCTGAAGAATTCCGCTTTACCTACGTATATATATATATATATATATATATATATATATATATATATATATACTCACTCATTCGGGCCATGCACTTTGTTGTTTAAGCGCTGATTTCGCAATGTACAGAAACACAAGGATTCGTCTATCGCATTTACGGGATGAAATCGAGCAAGCTTTTTCGTGTCCTATATGACGAGCCGTCAAGCGCTGGCAAAGCGCAGCTTCAGGAAATGAAATTATTGTCGAGCCATGCTCACACTGAGGTTGCCTAAAATGTCCCTTATTGTATGTTCTCGTAGCATTCAATGGCTTCAGCTTGACTTTCCAAACCAGTATTTTGTGACCACAATTGCTCGGCGAATATGTGAATCTTCCCTGTGAAGAAGATGTGAAGCAGTGAAGCAAGTTACATCTCATTGTTATATTACTACGGTGATGAAGAGTCTGAGGCGACCCTTAAAAAATATGTGAAGGTTGCTAGCAGCGATTGTAGCCCTTAATAACACATTACCAGCTCTTCATATTTCTCCTGCCGACAAAATTATGATGTAATCTAGTAACAGTGTGGGTAGAACAAAAACGCATAGTAACAATATATACAAGCCCAAAGCTAGCCATGTTTTGTGAGAAAATTGCCGTCTCATATTGAATAAAACACAATATATGCATCCAAGCAACACAAAGGGTCACTGGAACATAAAAAATATCAATTGGATAAATGTGAAAAATCAAGCGAAGTCTCCGCCTCGATATTTCGTTTCTGCCAGCGCCGTTGTTATGTTGGTCGATGGCCGTCGAAAAAAAAATTCCCAGTCTGGCACTTTTATTGCTCGTGTACTGTTGGTCGGTTTATGTGTGGGCCACAGGAAACTTGTATGGTATTGCCGTAAAATGTTTGACTAAACGCTAGCTGTATTCGAAAGCGCATGGAGAAAATTATTACTTCAAGAGTACTTTATCAGGACATAACTGCTACAACATCTCTTTAGAGCACTGGAGCATTATGGCACCTGAGAAAGTCAGTGGCGGTTAACCGTTAAATGCAATTGCATTAGCGTTACGGGACTCCTGTTTTATGTTTCTGATCCACGATTTAAACAACCTTCAGTACATTGCTTATAATTGTTAAGAATGTCATCTGACACATGTCCTGTCTCTTCCAGGAGTGTCCAGAATATTATATTGCCGTAGAACGGAGGAAACATTCAGAATTGACACTGAGTGCATCAAAATAAGGTTCGTTGCAGGAGTGGTCGGCGTCGGCATTGACTTCACGAGAATACCTTCCCTTTTCAAGTTACTGGGTCGTTTTATTGCGTCATCAATAATTTTCTTAGCGTATTGTCCGTGCACGAGTGTACGCTTTAGTTTGGCGCCGTTAACATCGAACTCATTTTGTTCAGAGCATATGCGCCTAAAAGAGGTTGTGCCTTGCTGTGGTTTTACAACGACGAACGTCGCTGCTTTGGAAATGGAGATATTGGCGCATATCCATTGTCTTTTTGTAAAGGTTGGTGACAGATTATTTGCGGTTATTGACTATCTAACATCCAGGAAGTCAATCTCTGAAGTTGAGTAGCTATATGAAAACTAAATCCTCCGGTGCATGCTATTGGAGCCAGCAATAAAGCTAAGAAGTGTCTATTCACCATGGGGCCACGCCAGAAACACGTAGTCAATCAAACGCCTACAGTATAGAAGTTTTATGGTGCAGTTTTCAAGAAAGTCACTTTCCAGTATGCCCATAAAGATATTGGCATATTCGGCCCAATCTGTGTTCCCAATCTAGTACCACTGACCTGTACGTAATGGCTACCATTAAATTTGAAATTATTTAATTCCAGTATGAGTCTTAATACGGTGCTAAGTGTGAGAACGCCAATGGGCTTGTCAATTCCAGCTTGTCCATAGGAAAAGGACAAAGCCCGACTGCCGTTTGAATGCGAAATATTTGTATAAACGGACATCACATCCAGCGTCACAAACAGTGAATCGTAGGGAATGTGTAGGTTTGCTTTTTCGCTTAAGAAATGGTTAGTGCCTTCTATATAAGAGGGGAAGGTTGGGAGAATTAGTTTGGTTAGATGGTCTACCTACTAAGAAAGATTCTCGGTCACATTCTGTACCCATGAAACGATTGTACGTCCTGGATTCCCTGGCTTATGAATTTTCGGTAACAGATAAAAGTGACATGCTACTGGACTGAGTAGCATTAGAGACCGGAACGTGTTTTCGTCGATCCATTTTTGTTCATACAGCTCCGACAGCGTTTCTTTAACCGGAACTGGAAGTCACTGCTTAGGTCATTGGGAAGAACTTGATAAAACACACTGTTAGATAGTGGTCTATTCGCTTCGTCGATATAGTCTTGGCGGTTCATTACTCTGATCGCTCCTCCGTTATCTGCAGATCTGATAACAACGTCTTGGGGTGAGCTAAACTGATCCAAGGCGCTGGCTTCATTTCGACATATATATCTGGTATATGCAGAAAGGACTCATATATAAGAGGAACGCCCGGCGCTGCAGCCACTTCGCCAGTCGTCCGGGCGGCGAGAGCTCGAGTTCGCCTGTATTCATATTAGGTTCTGGTGAAAGTGCTGCGGTTTTCCCCCAACCTGTAATTATGCACCCTAACTCTGCCATTGGTCATGGCCATTGGTCATCCGACATCCCCACAGGTTACTCCAGCCAACGTTTGTGCCGCTGCCCAGTGTCAGCGGGATCCTGATATCTTCAGCGGCACCGCTTGTCGTTGGTGGAATAATGAGTACACGCGGGACTTAGGAAAATAAGGCCGTTTGGAAAATGCTTCTGCACAATCAGTGCCCGACAAATTTGAAAAATTATCAGTTTCACCTTGGTGTAATTAAGCTTACTGTTAATACAGGCAAAGAGGAATATGATATTAGGCATTACGATTATGTATCAAATTCAAAAAATAAGCGTGCTTTATTTGCATTCCTTCGTGCTAGGAAGGTGCTACCAACACCCTTAACATTAGACTCAATTGTTCTGATCCCGCAAGAACTGAGCGCCTCCCTAGAAGAGATTGAAAAGGGCTTAGAAAATCGATTTACGGCCCGGCTTCCGGCTATTAATTCTACATTAGATCCTTCGGTTGGCTTTACTCCAATTTCCTTATCTCAACTAAATGAGACTGCACTATGCTTACCAAATTCAGCCCCCGGCCCTGATGGTGTCACAAATGCAATGTTAAAAATGTTGTTACAATTATCGCCTAACGTTCTTTTAGACCTGGTGAACTATTCAATTAAATATGCGTGGATTCCGTTGCAATGGAAGCTCGCCAAAGTAATATTGACACTTAAGAAACAATAGGGAAGGTATGTATTGGAGAACATTAGGCCCATTGCGCTTTCATCAAATGTAGTAAAATTCATTGAGAGACTTCTTCACCTTCGTATCATGAAATTTATTAATGATAATTACTTTCTTAGTCCCTGTCTGATTGGTTTCAGGACGGGTGCCGGATCTGGCATGCGCATGTCGACGTAGAAAGCTGAATACAACGCGCGCGACGTCACAAGCAATACGCTGCCTTAGCGACACTCGATATCGCTAAAGCATACGACACTGTGGAGCACACTGTATTGATCAATCGGTTAACATTCTGTGGGTACATAGCAGCGTGGATTCAGCCATTCTTAGGTGAAAGGGAATTCTATTGCTACGATAGCGGCGTTTCTTCTAAGCCCAAGCAAACGAGGGGCGTACCGCAAGGCTCAGTCCTTTCGCCGGTGCTTTTTATTACTCTCATGAGCGCACTACCTTGTGAGCAAGAAGTAACTACATAAGCTTATACAGACGATATTGCATTTTTTGCGTCTGCAAACGACATCCACACGCTATACCAACGATTGCAAACTTACCTTTATGCTCTGGAAAGGTGGTTAGATGTTAGTCACTTTATACTCAATGCCAGCAAATGTGCTGTTCTCATTGTCTTACCATTGTCTTACCATTGTCACATCCCATTGTCTTAACACCTTCAAAACATACCACAGGTGGCATCTGTTAAATACCTCGGAATTATTTATAACGCCTCTCTCAACCGGCGCCCACACATAGATCATGGAAAAGCTACCCGTGTAATTGGCATATTGCGTAGACTGAGCAGTCGTCGAATAGGATTGCGAAGAGATACACTCCTAATGATACATCTTATTTGGAAAGATTGGTTGCGCTTTGTAGACGATCACTTGTCCCGTCTTCTTCCTTGTGATCGTCTACAAAGCGCAACCAATCTTTCCAAATACAATGAACCGTCTTGCCCAACAACGTATCCTCCTAATGATATATCGTATGTACGTTCGCCCTGTATAAGAATTTGGTTACGTGCTCTTCTCTGGAGCTCTAGCCTACATGTCCCGTCCTCTAATCCTCTTCGAAAGAGAAGCATTACGTCTGTGTTTAGTTCTTATTAAATGTGTTGCAAATTCTATTCTTTATCTAGAATCCCATGTTCCTCCGCTTTCGTGCAGGTTCCGGCTTTTGACAGGGCAGACGTTCTTAAAGGGACACTAAAGGTTACTATTATGTCAACGTGGACTGTTGAAATACCATCACAGAAACCTCGAAACGCTTGTTTCGTGCCAAGGAGAGACATATTTTAAGAGAAAATGCGTTCTGAAGCGTCCGCGTACCTCTAGCGCAGTTCAAATCGCCCGCCCTCCGATCGAGGAGTACTGACATCATGGTCTCATAGTGACGTTGCGCCATCGGTGAGTAGAACGGCGTCCGCAGACGGCGCTACGGCTTTTCTGCGCAAAACGCGAACGCGCGGCCAGAAACAGAGCCAAGACAGAGCCGACAGCAGAGCGAAAAAGGGAGTATGGTGGCTAGCGGAAGGAGAAACGAATTACGTCCCACATTACGTCCCACGGCACACGGAAAGTCCGTTTTCGTTAAACTATAGGCTGCGGCGAGCTCGCAGCGTGGTCGGCGTGGTCTATGAGAAGCGACGAGCCTTTTCGCACTCGCAACAGGGCATAAAAATGTGCGAATCGACGCAAAACTCGGCCTAGAAACGTGCTTCGCCAAAGCCAGGGCTCAATACGACCCAAGCTGGCACGACCCAGATGTCGTTTCCCGCACCGCCACCAGGCGCCGCTACTATACCTCAAACTCCAGCGCAAGACGCCCATAAGCTGGTACTTCATTCTATGACGCTAACTTCGACGCTCGTCGCAATGGACCCTGACACCGACAGATTGGTTCGCGATGGTGGGCTCAACTTCAGCGATTTGAGCACCTACGAGCGCGACCTGCTGCTGAGGGCTCGCACTGCCGGCGTCGTTGCGTACTACGACGGCGGCCTCGACACCGGCTCTCCGGAGCGGGAAAGCAACGAGGGCTTCCCACGACATCACATGGACGTGGCATTCTCGCTGCTTGTTCCAAATGAAAGTTTCGCGAGCCAGCAGAACCCTCACAGCACGACGCGATAACGAAACTACTGAAACTCCAAAGCGTGCGCGGCGCAGAGTCGAGCGCGCAGAGTCGAGCGAAAACGAAACCTTTCGAAAGCCCATATTACTGAAGGGTAACGTCAAAATGTTATTTTTTCTTAGAATCGAATAGACGTAGACAAGTAGCATTTTTTTCCGTCTTATAATCGAATGCAATGATATTTTTAATACGAGTAGTTGAGTATTAGTAACACAAATTATGAGGAGTCCTTTCGTCATCGGGCTAGTACCGGAATGTCGCTGGGGGGACTCAAATAGTGTCATGCATTTACCTCAATTTCTCGGTTACTAAAGCTCTGTTCGCGATTATATTGACGCCTTAGATGTTCTAGAACAGTGCTCTACCACTTCAACTTGAGTTTCTGGTAACCTTTAGTGTCCCTTTAAGGATTTATGAATCACCACTTCGTCATCCCCAAACAATCTTTATTTCACAAGCTGCGTTGTTTTTCGGTGTCATCTGGCCACGACTAAATACTCCGCAAATTATGTTCGTGCAAAAATTACTTGACTCTTTGGGCATGCGCATATGCGATGCACTTCCTATTCCAGAGAGAGCTGTCGCAATGAATATTCAATTTGATGACATTTTTCCTAATAATGAAAAATTGTTTCCACACCGTATTCTAGACGGTATATTACAAGATCATCTGAAGAACCTTCAAACAAACATTGTAATTGCGACAGATGCTTCACAATGTGAAGAAAAGTTAGGTGTAGGAATATTTTCCCCGATTCTCGATTGGACACTTTCTCTTCGGCTGCCAGATTTCATACCGATCTTTTTAGCTGAATTCATCGCCGTAGTGCTGTCATTACGCAAATTAGGACCATCAATTACGTCAGCCGTGATAGTCATGATTCGTTATCATAGTGCTCATCCCTTACTGCTTCTAGTGATTGTCGCGTGATGAGAACGTTTCAATCATTCGTACCTGGGTACGTGAGAACCGTGCGTCTGACTTGGGTGCCTGGACATAAAGGACTAATTATAAATAAAATTGCAGGCTCTCTAGCCAAAGTATCGATAAGTGACCCGATTCTCCCTTGCTGCCCTTTGAGTGCTGATGTTACTGCTGCTAGATTTCGCAGGAGTGTCATTATGCAGGTAATATCAGGCTCCGTAATTACAAACTCTGTGGATTACCGATATCTACTATAACCTTGGCACAGAGATTTTTGTCGAACACGGAAAATTGAAGTGTCCATCATGAGGCTGCGCTGCCGTATACTTGCGCTGAACTTCTACCTCCAAGGGTCTGGTATGGTCCTCTCACCATTACGCTCATTCTGTGGCGAAGCGGAGACAATAGACCACTTCTTGTTGTCTTGCTGACGTTTTTCTATTATAAGAAAATGACTATTCGAAATCCCGCTTCGCTCTATTGGTCTAAATTTATCAGTGCCTGTGATCCTATCTTTCGGAGCCTCCATTATTGGGTTCAGTCACAGAAATGTTTGCTTGGCAATCCAAGATTACCTCATTGAAACCAATCGATTTCCATGTTAGAGTGATCGTTCTCCCTCCCAACCACCGCTTTCTTTTATTTGTTATCTATTACTATTATTATTTTATACCCGGTTTTCTTCTGATTATTTCTTTTTTCTCCAAACACAAAACGTTTGCTTTTAAACTCCAACGCTCAAATTCTTAACTCCCTTGTTATTATTATTATTCGTCTTCTCTTCTCTCTCCTTGACCGCGCCTGTCGTATCCGTTACAATATATATATATATATATATATATATATATATATATATATATATATATATATATATATATATATATATATATATATATATATATATATATATATATTCTGAGTCGAAACACCAGCTAAGCTCAATGACTTGAGAAACAGCACCTGGGTTTTTGGACAGCAACATGTGAAAGGCATCATTGGAAATGGCCTTCATGATCTGACGCACCTTGTCCGCCTCCGCCATCGTCGGGTTGACACGCCGGCAGATGTCGAGGATGTCCTCTATGTAGCTGGTGAACATTTCACCAGTTTGCTGGGATCGGCTTCGTAGGCGCCGCTCAGCGCGAAGTTGGCGCACGCCAGCGCGGCCGAAAAGTTCTGCGATGCTGGTATTGAAGCTAGTCCACGTGCGGAGATCAGCCTCGTGGTATTCGGACCACAGCTTGGCGACGCCTGATAAATAGAAGACCGCGTTCGCGAGCTTGAGGGGATCGTTCCATTTGTTGGTGTTGCCAGACCATTGACTTCTTATGCGAGCCTTATGGTTGGTACGACGAGGTCAAAGGAATGGTTGCCGCACGGAAGCTTCGGGATGCTGCCAAAGCCTGGCATATGCACGAAGGTACACCTACTGTTCGTGTGCCGAATGGAAAACAGCCCTCGCAAGCTCCTTTGGCAGTTTTCTTGCCACCGATGACGATCGCTTCACAGGCGTGCGATCTCGACATGTAGTTTCATAGGAAGACGTAGCAACATCAGTTTACAACCCACTGGCACTCCTAGACGAATGCCACCTTACATAGCGCTCTTCAGCTGCTAGGCAACGCGTCGTGTAAAGACTGCTGGATTCAGCTCACGCTCCCATCTTGGCAACCCACGCTGTAAAAGCAAAACATTGTGCTCTTGTCTTAAAAACGCAAGTCGCTTTCTGACGGCCACTATGTCGGCAAGTGGTTCAGCGCAAGCACACCAACGAGGACTCGCCAGCTCGTGCGGCGACAGTCACCGTCGCAGCTTCATCGACGGCAACTATTCAACATGAGGCAAGATCCTGCCAGTAGGCACGTTAGATTCAACAACACTGTGAGGCGCTGGTAGCAGGCTCGCCCCTGCTGCGCCAGTATCCGAGAACGTCCCTGCTGTCGTCATTTTGGGTAGCGGCTATTTGGTACACAACGATGTCGTGATGACATTTCACTTTTGCATATCCAACTCAGCCATACCGACTTCATCGCCACCTGAATAGTCCGAAGAGTGAGAACTTTTAACTGCCACTACACTGAAGCTATTGACCTTTCTGCCCAAGCGAAGTAACACAATTCCGTTGGTCGCCAAATGTCGCAAAACAGCGGCACCTGGAAATTATCATCTAAAGGGACGTGTCCAAGGCTCAAGCAGCAGACACGGACTTGCGTTTACTTGAAAACATTGAAGAAGCACGCGGGCAGTTGTAATTTGTTTAAGAAGGTCACATTTTTTTCTGCTGGCACTGGAGCAAGCCCAAACAAGAGGAAAGTGATCTCGTATTCCCTCGCTCTTGGCGTGACCACGTTTTGAACAGCACCCACGCGGCTGAAGATGGGGGACACATCAATCTACGGGCCACGCTCCGAAAGATAGAGCAGTGATTTTGGTGACCGAAAATGCAAAGTGTCATGCATTACTACGTCGCCCATTGCGACATGTGCCGGCTGTGCAAGCCACTAAACGGGCCAGAGCTATGTGCAGCATCATAGTGAGAGCAATCAGAACTTCCATCAGACAATCTAAGCCACGTTTCGGATTGCAAGGTACGCTCTCGTCGCTTCAGGAGCGCTGAAACATGGAAGAAAAAGAGAGGTCATGCAAGTGAGATAACCGTCACTTTCGACCTCTGAGGGCGTGCAAGGGAGCAGAATTAGACTGGCTCAATATCCTGAGCGAAAGCTTCGTGTTAAGTTCCAGAGTGCTTTCGTCGTAACTGGTCGCCTCGTGCAGAACACGTGGTGGGTCGGCCCGCCACATACATTAAGCCTAGATGACACGAGAACTAGCAGTTTCGCCGGGCACTTGTTGCGTCTCAAATCAAGGGTGCATCTCACTGAGTAACAATGCTGCGCTTTCTCCTAATGTAGTCGTAGTGTGTCCCAGTCTAAGAAAGAAGCGCGCTTACGGTTGTACGAACAGGGAAGGGGAAACAACGAGGTAGAAGGACAACTATTTGAGGTAAGTGTGCGCTGTCACATTTCTTCACTTAAATATAGTTTTTTTCACTTGGACACTCCTGATGCAAAGGCATGAATGAAGCGCTTCAGTGAGTGAGTAAGACTTTATTGGAAAGCAACGTATTGACGGGTGAGAGAAGGGTGAAACGTATTGTGGTTAGGCAGCCACAAGCCCCTGGGCCCGGGTGGCTTCTTCAGCTTTCTTGATGAACTTGCCACGCCTGGGTCGGAGCTGAGCAACACGGCCTCCCACTGCTCAGTATTACTTGCTTCATTATTCGTGCATTCTGCCTCTGTCACTATTTTTGAAGCGTTTCAAAAATAGCGACAGACGCAGAAGTTCGCACCTTCGCTGCTACTACCTGAAGTTGTTCTGATCGAGAAAATGTATATTTTTCTGCAAGAATTATTTATTGTTTATGTAGTTGAAAAAAATAATGTGGCTGTATATTTTTCGGGGTATATAGAGCATGTAAAGTCAGGCATATGTTCAATGCATAAAGTGCTACCTCTACTGTCATGCTAAAGAACAAGACGAGTTCTACAGTTTCGCGGCATAGGTAACTGGATTGCTGTTGTGCTTCTCACACCACGAAGGGGAGAGTCCTTTCGAACAGCAACAGCGCATGTTCACGAGCAACATGAAGCTGCTTCTTTTGTCCCAAGTGTACGAAAGACATCACAGAAAGCTGTTCAGCGTGGGGGGTTGAATGCCTCTTCACAGCTGCTGCCCTTCCTCCACCACGGCAGAGCCAGCAGATGCTAGACAAGAATCCAGGTGGAAATATGCTGCAGGCGGCAGCCATTCCTGTCTCCTTCTGCGCTGTGGATGTGTCTGCACTGCAGTTGGTCAGTGTGCAGAGGGTCAGACAGACGGCATTTTACATTTAAGGGACAGGCTATTTCCCACATTCCGTCTAACAAATACATCTTTGAGGTCATACGTAGAACTCATTCAAACTAAGTGAATGTGCTTCTTTAGAAAATGATAAAAAGACGACCTCTTGTGCGCATATTCTGGATTACTGGCGAATTGTAAGCACAGTGCTTTTTCTCGAGCAGGTGCCAATTATAATTTTAGTTGTCTCTAAATAAACCAAGAAATTTCAAACGTTGCTTGGAAATGACGTTTTTGAGCATTTGTTTAGAATATTTTTGGCAATACCGTACCTCAACCAAACATCTGCAAAGTCGCACACTCAAAGTCATAATGTCTTCGTCGCTTTCCCATATTTCTACGACATAAAAACAAGCTGACGTGTCGAGTTGAAAGAGGACACAGGGAAAATGTTGTGTAAGCATGAAATTAGTAAGAAAACAAAGGTTCAGTGCATGTTATAGGTGCGAAATATGAGCGAAGCGGTCAAGTTTTTTCACTAATTACAAATAATATGCCCTCCACTCTCCGAGAATCTCAACACCAGTGTGACATAGTCTTCTCTCTGAACACAGAAACATAGCTGATAACTTCTGTTTAAGGCTTTCTAGCGCTTGCTGTATAAATTAAAAACAAGGCTTTGATTATTTACACACGACACCCGTTTTACGGCCACCATACATAAGTCTCCTTATTTTCCCAGGATGTAATTTTAGTGACAGTTTTAGCCTCATTGACATCAGGCTAAATTGTTCACCTCTCGTAAAACGCACTTAAAATACTCTGAAGCACTTGCATTCGTTTTCACAGTAAAAGTTATTTTCAACGTACGCACATATAGTTGTGCATGCAAATTGCTCGTGGCAAGCCTCCTCTTTCTGCTCAATATGAACAAGCTAGGAGACTCACTTATTTCGCGGAGGACACAGCGGATACCTCGTATAAGGTATGAAAAGAGGGCGAAAACAATAGTTGAGAAATTATTAACAAAGCTCATAAACTATCCATAGATCTTCCCTAACATCACCTTTAGCATGGCCCCTACTTCGACCAAATGCGAACTCGATTACCCGTACTGTTCTGTTGGGACACTGAAAAATAGCGGTTAACAGCCATATGATTAAGGAAATCAAGCCGCCCTGTGAAGGATAAATTGCCAGTAAAAATATTCTGCCCTTCTTCGCCCATCGGTCCCGATCATACAGTACTCGGGTATTCCATTTTTCAAACAACAAGGGGCATCAAGACACATTTATGTTCCGTACATGTTTATAGGGGAATTGCCTTCCATAGATTGTTTCGCTATTAATTACATCACTGTTTTTAAAAGAGCCGCTATGAACCTGGTTTGCTGCTAACTACAGAACTGCTGCATCACTTTTGTTCTGGTATTTCTCTGTCAGGAGAAATAGCTGCCCGCCTTCGCCTTGCTATAGTTTCTGATGGGTTCTGAATAACTCTTTTGATGTTTGTACAAGTGCTCTTCAAAACCCTCCTGCATTGGCCCCAACTTGCGCCTGCAGTATTTTGTAAATAAGAAAATAACATATAGCTGTTTGCCGGTGAGTCGTAAACAGATTTTTTTGTTTATGCGATACTATGAACTGTATGTTGAGCACTGCAAATTTTATTGGCATAGAAAGGTGACTGCAATTTCGCGCAAACCAAAAAAAAGTAGTTTTTCTATGTGTCCATAGGCTTTTTGCACTGCTTCGCAGCAACGAGTAAATCGTATTGCAATTCCATTTTTCGTTTTTCTTACGAATAATGAATCTACTGCTATACTACGCGACGGAACCTAGGAACTGAAGCTTGGGGTATGCTTAAGGAAGCACGAAAAAGCTTCCACAAAATGTCATGGAAAGTACGTTTGACAAACACGACTGTTTAGCACAATGCTGGCACCATAGCTACATGCAATCTATTGTTTGGAGCGAGTCTATTGTACTCCTCCTGAGACGTAGACGGTAGTCCGCTTGCGTCAATTCAGGGCTCGTTTTTCTTGCCACGAAGACTAGTTGCCACAGAATGTGCACTCACTTTTCTTCTGGACGCATGTGGCTGAGGGCTGCGTGATGCAAGCATTGTTGCTTTTGGAATGCGTCACCTTGGTTTTCCGTGAGTATTCGGTTGTCACTTTTTTGTTATGGGTAGAAGCCGACAGCCTTATTAATGATTAAACAAACTATTCAGGCGAGCATACGTTTTCTCCGCACAATGCATGTCCGATAATGTCAATGCCTTGCGTCGTGTTAGGAGAGAGCGCAGAAAGTGAGTGCGGTCTGGTTCATTTGAGAATAGCGAAAAAATATACATTGGTAGTCTGAAAGACGCATTCGCTCATTGCATAAGCTTGTAACTTAAGTTGCCGAAGAAAAAAGCATTTATTTTCACGAATAGGAGACAGTGCACTGATAAGCTCGTGAAGGCAACTTCCGGTCACGCCATTACGTGTACTCGAAACTTTCATATACAAAATTCATATTGCGAAGCAATCTTACTTTTCACAGGACATCCTTTACGTGGGGGCGCTGTTACACCAGGCAATCAGGCTATTGTAATAATAATCGTTTACCAGAGCCCGCGTGCTCACTTCAGGGATCAGTTGCAAGCCATTTGGCAGATCATTGGTAAGAATGCGGTTAGATTCCTGGGTGATTGCTGGGTTGTAATGGCGCAAGGGCATCCTTGGCCAAAGGGCGCCAATTCGAGAATATGGTTAGAATAGAATGTGTTTTTATTCAATATCAAAGTGTACATCATTGATACATTCAATCCGCGTAAGCCGTGTGGCTTGTGTGCGTAACTAGGCAGCGTCAAAAGTGGGGTGCACTGATCCAGCGAAATAAAACAGCGCTTGTATGCCTATACACTGAATCCGCTTATACAATGAATAAAAAAGAAAGGCAGATAAATTGAATAATACGTGCAAAGAACAGTAGATGAACGCTGAGAACAATAGCGAGAATCGGCTCGGCTGACAATAAATGTTTGTATCTAGATATCTGCAGATTGCACCGAAGTTCTCAAGAACGTTTCCCTGTTATACGGTGGTCCATGGGCAGGTATAGCACGTAGCTTAATAAAATAAGAGGGAACATTAAGAGGGCGAATTCTGCCATAGCTTGTAAAAATCCGGTAAAAGACGTAATGTTACATTTTTATGAACATTATGAATTTTTAACGCAAAATACGTGTAGTTTCTTTTAATAACATCGAGAATGTATTGCTCGTCCACATAACGCGTGCTGAAAGAGCTCATAGTCACGTTATTTGCACCGTGGCATTGTTTGTCGTAAGATAAATGGGCTGCAATTTTATGAAGGATAGCGTTCAAGGTTGTTCATTTGTAAAGAGAACTTATAAGCTGTCCACCCATATCGCATAACCGATTCACCGACACCTTTCTAAACCATGCATTTTACAGACACATATCACCTACAGATCACAATGCATATAGTTAGACACAGATAGGCCTTAGACGCTTCGATATGATTGTGTGCCATTCTGTCGATGTGCGCACCCCAAGAAAAGTATCATCCAGATACAAATCGAGGTATTTTAAACTTGAGGATGGCCTTAGCGTTGGCACGAACAAACATGGCAAGCACTATCATCCAGAAAAAAGAGTTCCAGATGCCATAATTGTCTTATATGGTCTGTGGAAGCGTGAAAAGTTTGGTATAATTTGATTTATATAAATTCCGTTCCAGGCAAAGCAATCTAAAAGCCAATCAGTGTCTTGTTGTAGAAGGCGGATCCCTTAATTAAAGCTTCTACACGGTAATGCAACTGCGGTATCATCAGCATAAAGGAATACATTCGATATGAAAGGGAGCCTGGCTATATGTGTTCAGGTTACATAATAATGGCGCCAATATTGACCTATTTACCTTTGGCGCATTCCGTAAATAATATGTATTGATTCGTTGTACTCATTGCTGATTCTTATACAATTTACACTGTCAGAAAAATATTTGTCAAAGATGTTATGTAAAGGCATCTAACTCTACCGCTTTCTAGTTTGTAAAATAATATCTTGTGATCAGTTGTGTAAAATGATTTCTTTAGGTTGACAGAGAGGGCAAGTACTGACTTATTCTTATCAATTTTCCTGCATATCAGATTATCAAGTGTTTCCTTCTACTTATGGATGCACACCATAATTGTAAACTGCACTTTCCTACCATGCTACAGAGAGCCCGCGACATAAGCGCGTATTTCACGCACACCAACACGGCGATTCGTGCGTCAGGTATTCATGTATCTCTACTTTGCAGTGGAATTAGGCTACCAATCGAGTCTATGATAGCCTGTAGGCAGCTGGGACTTGCGATGAATTGTGGTTTTTATTATATGAACAATACAGGCGCATTTCTGTGGTCGACGTGCGAGTGAAAGCGAGCGAGGGTGAGCCGTCGAACGCGGCTCAATCTCGCGTGCGCGAGCGAGGAAGGCGCGGTAGAAACGCGCCCTGTTCTATCACGCGCGAGGCACGGGCGATAAGGCGAGGGATGGGTAGGAGCATGGAGGAAGGAAACTGAGGAGAGGCCCTACCCCTTCCGCGCGCTAGGAGACAAGTGTGGAGGAAATGACGTAGTAGGTTCTGTTCTTTTTTGCTGATTTTTTATTTCTTTGGCGTAATGGCCACGCCTTTCGGGCCACAATGACGACTTTGTTATTCTTCTGTGCGCTCACACGTGTTGCTCCGTAGGTTTCGTACTGTGGAAAAGGCGCCGTGCGTGCAAGTATTGCGTTGGTCTCCGTGTTTTGTTGCGCGGCGTAATCTGGACCGTGCTCCACCGGATGTTGCTGTGGCCAGGGGGGACAGGAGGAACTAAAGTTCGTGAAATAAACGCGCATGCAACGCTGTACGCAATGTACCGCGCCACGGCAATGGCTGTGGACGAAGGAATAACCGCGGCAAATTTTGCCCTCTCTGGCGGAATCATGCTAACGTGCTAACGATTGTTTAGTATTGCTGCGGAGCGCGCGCGTCCGAGCAGCACGGTTGCGCGCAGCGCGACGTGGTTTCGCGAGAAATGTAAACAAGAGAGTAGAACTGGCACAATAGGAGGAGCACCGCCACGAGTAACGCTAACTTCCGGCTTCACTTTAGCTTCACAAAGAGTGACGTCAGGGCCTCTCCTGAGTTTCCTTCCTCCGTGGGTAGGAGTCTGGGCGTTCCTCTCCGGCGGCTGTAAAGCTTCTTGATAATTTGAAAGTAGCGACACTCTTCTCCTCGCGGCGCTTTCCTCTTCGATTCTCCTCGCCTGCCGGCTGCGCACGGGGCGCTTTTTCTCGTCCCGTCCACTGGGCTCCTGTGGACGGGACGCAGTATTCTACGGAGGCGTGTTATTTTGGGCTAGTTGCGCGCCCCAGTGGTGTTGAAATTTTTGAGAAATGCCAATAACAGCCGTATGAACGGGCAATACTGATGTAAAAGGAGCTTTGAGTCGAGTTCTATATTCCAGACAATTTTTCTGAGACATGAAGAGATGCTTTACTTTGTGCCTCTCATCTAGCTTGTGGCACATCCCTTTGTGTGTGGCTTATGAAGCGAGAGCTTTAGATCTCTGTTTCAAGGTCGCGTTGTGAGCTACAGGAAATGTCCCGTGACCGAACTCGATGAAGGTGAATTAGGGCGCATTAAGACTTATCGTGGATTAAGGTGAATGAGGGAGGATTAGGATGGAATAAAGTCGATAAAGGTGGATTATGGTGCATTAAGGATAATTATCGTGTATTAGGATGCATGAAGTAGGATTAAGGAGAATTAAGGTGGATTACAGTGGATTAAGTTCGATGAAACAGGAATTTAGATTATGGTCGATTAACATGGATTAAGGTACGTAATATAGGGATTAAGGTACGTTAAAGAGGATTAATACCGATTGGAGTGGTTGAATGATTAGCTGGATTATGGTTTATTACAGTAGGCTTTACTACCTTGATCCACCGTCATCATCAGCCTGGTTACGCCCACTGCAGGGCAAAGGCCTCTCCCGTACTTCTCCAACAAACCCGGTCAATCCAACGTAGTCCTCCTTAATCCTTGTTCATGCATCTTATCCCTCCATAATGCACCCTAATGGATCCTGGACAAGTCCAGGTGTAAATAACGAGATAAAATAAAAAACAATTAGTGCTGGCCTCATAACCATAAAATTTTGCATTAAGCTCAGCACGGCGGCAAGTCAAATACAAAGCATTGTTTTTAAAGATATTCGACCATTCTTTACCATGCCTATAGTAAAAAAAGAAAAAACTACAGCAAGGGTTACTATTTGCTGCTGCTTCCAATCATATCGGTAGTTCGTCTGATAAAGAAACGGTAGGTCACATAACGAGGTGTTCCAATGAACTGCCGGCCATGAAAGCATCTAAAAAGAAAGACTTCTGTCATTTACAGTGTTATATACACAACACCTATTTCATTCATCTTCGTCATAATAATATCGTAAGCCTATATTCATGTCGACTGAACAGCAACAGGACGCAAAGCTCTATCTTTCTTCTGACTTTATTTCTTATTTTAACCGATCGGTAGCTTCCTTACAGCGGCAATCTGACGGATTAGACAGCGCATTGTTCCTACAGAAGACGCCCATCATGTTTACTTCATATTGCAGTGAGAAATATACGGCACCAAATGTGCAAGTCACTACCTTGAATTATTGGAAAAACTTGGAGCGCTATTTACGCACATGACGTAGAAAAGAAACATACCTCACGCGCACACCACACAGGCCGTTTCGAATTTATTGAACTGAATGCTCAAATTTATATTCAATATAAATGTGAATTTTTTTAACTTAACGGTATATTCAATTCATTTGTATCAAACAATTTGGATAACTTTGCTTTCTTACGTACTAAACTCACTAGCAGCTTGAGTTTCTCACCATTGTTTGCACCTGCAATGTTTGACTACCTGCTACAGAAGCATAGCTTATTGCGAAAGAGTCTCGCGAGCACAGAATCCGAAATAGTGAGTCAACTGTATCATGAGTATTCAGACTACGGGTTAATTTTTCCAAACATTTTCCCTGTAACGTGATAGTGACGATATGCCCACAGGGCGTATCGTCACTATCACAGCCGATATCAACGCCTCCGTAAAAGTGGTCATGCATGCTTTGCATGTTTTTGACGCGTACGATGCAAAAGTTGTTGCATTCTTTGTTTTTGTTCATTTTTCAGTTTTCTTGACAAGCAAAAATGCTTTTCCAGCTGGCAGCCTGGCTTCTCCGGTAAGTTCAGAAATATTGCGTTGTAGGATTTGTCAAACAAAAAACAATTACTACGTACAACACCGCAAGGACGTCGTGTTGCTTAGATTTGTTACCACGTATGCATTGTTTTCTCTCTCCTTCAGCTCGACTATGTAGCTGATGTCCAAAGAAGTTTAAGAAGTCTAAAAACGTAATGTAGACGTAATCGTAACATTGGGGCAAGCAAGTATTGGTAAAGCACCTACCAAACTCTAAAAGCCTGCTTGAAATTGTGGGTATCTAGTGAAGACTGGAAAATAAAGTTTCCTGTGCATAACGAAGAAAGCTTGTGAGCAAAGCTTTAGAAACAATGGCATCAGCAAAAATTTATAATATTTTGTGGTATAAGCTAATACACACAAATATAAATTCAGAAACCACTAAGAAACAAAGGTGTCCAAACGTTCTAAACGCTACTCTATGGGTGGAGTAGTTCCATGTCAAATAAACAAAGCTTTTACGAGAGTACACGTAATGTACGAGGAATAGCATTGATGTAATCCGCCAATGTAGAGTAGCGGCCGTAAATAGTTTAGCTCTACTGTGCACGAGGAGCGTAGCTGTGGTAAAGCTTATTTCACTTTATTGCACATAGAGGAACTGCTGTAGAGTTTTTGAAGCTGCTTAGAGGAACTGCAGTGGTGCCTATTTTACTGTACTACGACCTTTTGAGGCAGCTTGTCTCATGGTTTTATAATGAAAGAAGAGCTGAAAATCTGCTTCAGTAATTTCAAGAGGAGGCAGATGAAAATTTGAAGAATTGTAGTAATTTTTGGGTAGGTAGATATGCTTATTCCATGTTCATCACTAAAGGGCACGTGCAGGTCCAAAGCCTAAAAGACGAGACCACCATCCCCTGAGTAAAACTTTCATTTATATGGTAGTGCTTTTCACGCTTTTCACATGCGGGCACACATGCAATGACAGTGTATGAGAAGCACTGCCACATAAATATACCTATTTACCGTCATTTATGACTCTAGATCTCTGTATTTGCTATACGAGATTTCAGGGGCCAAAGCTTTACAAGTACGATGCTCTACAAAGCTCATAAACCTGCAAACAGCATGGAGAAACAAGAAAACCCATAATTATTAGCCATATCAGTCAAAATGTAACAAGACATCACTAAAGGCTGGGACACATACATAATGAAACACTTGCCCATATTATTTGATGTGGGCTAAATTCTAAACTAAATTAAAAAAAGTGCGCGTACTGAACAACGAACGCCAAGAAATCTTGCGACGAACCACTGAAAACACTTGCAGGTAGCAAAAAAATTGCCTTGAATTTTTTGTGGTTCCAACAAGACGGCGGTTGGTTAAGTACACTACTAGCGAAGAACCTAAAAAATTAAAACCGACAAATTATGCAGTGCAGAATGTTCATTTAGAACTGTTCAAGCTAGAATTTGCTCACGCTAAAATGTTCACTCTCAAATGTTCATACTAGGATTTAGAGCGAACAATTAGGAGAACACATCGTAGCAAAACTTTATTTTATGAGAAAAAGAGACGAGACATGTCGGCGAATTGATACCTGAAATACTTGCATCCCTCTTCCCGTTCTCCTTCTTCATCTCGCCTTCCTGTTTCTTGGCCGTAAATATATCTATGTACATAATAAATTCATTTTGTAGGCAGGTCAGCTCTCGTCCTGTGTCGTCTTTCTTGTACTGGTATTATTTTACTATTTTACTATTTGTGTAGCCATGGATTACTAGCAACTAGCTCGAGTTAAGAACCTTATACTAAATAAAATTGAATTTTCTCGAATAACAACAAGCGAATAGTGAATGTATCAAATAAAGCGCCGAGAGTGCACACAGCAATCCAACCCTGCCCCCCCCCCCATCTAAAAGAAATAATCGACTGCAGATTGCGTACGCCAAAGTAGCAGCCTGTGCTAAATGGAGGCGTCTCTACGACGGTATTAAGTAATTCTGCGAACAAAAATGTTCAGTAATGCCATGCGAGGGCCACCAAAATAATGCAAAATAAGTTATACAGTTTGCTCATGAAGCCTGTGCATCCACGCTAGCGGCAAACAGATTGTGGCGCCACAGCGACCCCCGGAATCGTAAAGGGTCGAGCACGTGCGAGGTTTCCAAACCCTTATGCTATATACGCTAAAGTAGATCACAGGTCTGCCGGCGTGCCACATGACCGACCCACAAATTGCCGTCATAAGGCTGCGAGATATCAGCACGAGCTTTTCGCATGACCGGCCAGCTGCAGTGCATCGCCGGCACTGGGGATACAAATAACTGCTGCAGTATCTCTCCTCGAAAAGGGTTTTGTCTATTTTGCATTTGTGAACACCGTTGCCCAATGCCAAGCGGTTAGCGTGAGTTGCAGCGGCGATACAAGTTCAGCTGCAGTGCACGTCTCCTGACGGTGAGTGGGATAGGCCATGCCCGGCTGCATCGCAACCGATGGCGCCGCAAATATCGGCATACTAGTTTCTTCTGCACCTGCAATTACTGCTAGTATACACTAAAGCGGTAACAACGGAAACACAACATGGCAGCTTGTGAGCGCCGGCGGATTTTTCTGCAGCGCTGCCGGCTATAGCTTCGAAGCAAAAGTGAAAAGACCTAACGAGAGATCAGCGATAAGCCGATAACCCTATCCACGGACCAAGCGAAACCATCCGGTAGCAGTCGCAGTTGTCGTCTCAAGTCAAGTCACTGTCGCGCCTCACACCAGCATGATAACTTCCGTTGGAACACAAGACACGGGAGACATGGAAAGCATAGCCCAGAGTGACCCAAAACAATCCCATGCTCGACCGTGAATTCTCGTGGCAAGAGAAATCGTCCATTTGCGTGGAGAGAAAGCGCTGGTAAGCTGACAAACTTCAGTCAAGAAATTAAGGACCCGAACAAGCGCACGACGATTGCATGCACGGAAGAAGTTACAAAAGTCATCGATACGTTGGTCTTCTCGGATTGGGCCGAACCTACAACGACGGTCCGTGTTCCTGAACCAGCCTTCGATATTAATCCAAGTCTTCGAAGGTATAAGCAGGCGCAGGTAAAAGGTCGTCTCTAGTAATACCGTAATGAAGAATTCGACTATTATCTATTTATAAGCATCACGTCGTAAGCGAAGTATGCGCTCGACCACTCCGCCAGACACCTTACCGAGTTTCTACATAAGAACGTCAAATATAAGGCAAGAAGTCGACAAAATGCTGCTCGACGATATCATCGAGTCCACAAAACGCCCACAGGCGCCTCCTGTAGTCTTTGTGTAGAAAAAAGGAGTTTTCGCGTAGATCACCATCGCGTAAGCAAAATCACGAAACAGCACTAATATCCCCTCCCACGGATAGACGACGCGTTGGACTGGCGGCACAATGCGAAGTATTTCTCATCCATGGACCTCCACCCGGACTACTCACAAATCGAAACTTAGGATAAGGATAGAGACAAGACTGCTTTCGTCACACCAGACAGCCTCTCTGAATCCAGGGCCGAGCCATCTGGTCTTTGCTTGGCACCCTCAACTTTCCAGCGAGTAACGGACACAGTATAGGGCTGACTGGAAATGACTGACCTGTTAAGTCTACCTTGGTGGCGACGTAGTCTTAGCCTCAAACTTCGAAGAACACCTTAACAGCCCTGCGAGAGTACTTGAGGCCATCAAATCATCTGGGCTGACGCTGATGCCGAAGAAATGTCTCTTCGCTTACGAAGTTCTGTTCCTGGGCCACGTCATCATCAAATCAGGAGTTTTTTCTAATCCACAGAAGACAGCTGCCATTGCAGATTTTCCGTCACCCGTCGTCAAGAACGCCATGCGCAGGTTTCTTGGTTTTTGTGGCTACTATAGGCCATTTGCCTAGATCTCTTTTAGCACCGCGCTTCTTACTCTTCTCACAAAATCTAACGTCGAGGTTAGGTGGGCAGCACCGCAAATCGAGGCATTGGTGAACTGAATGACGCCAGTAGTCACCACCAGTTTCATTTAGACGAAGAGTCCGATATCGAAATCTACACAGACGTACGCAGCGTAAGCCTTGATGGTGTCCTAGTCGAGAGGAAACGCATACTTGAAAGATTCATATCTTACGGAAGCCGGGCTCTGTTGGTAGCGGAAATGAAACATGTAACAATCTGAAAGGAATGCCTTGTCGCATTTTGGGGCACCACGACAATTTGCCCTTTACCTTATGGCAGGCCGCTTAAAGTCGTAAGCGACCATCACGCACTGTGTTGGCTAGCCAAATTAAAGGATTCTTCAAGGTGTCTATCATAATGGCGCCTCCGACTCCAAAAATTTGACATCACTGTGATGCACAAAAACACTCTGATGCAGACCTGCCTCCCCCACGCTCCTGCTGACCTGCTGCCACAAGACAAGGATGACGACTCTTCCCTAGGGTCAACAATGCTCGCTGATTTCGCCGAACAGCAGCAAGCATACCTGGAGCAAAGAAGCCTTGCCCAGTTCTTGGAACGGATGACCGACTTTGTCCCAAGGGCATTTAATCTCCGATTGTCTTCGTTTTCATTGGGAAACTGCGTCCACGTAAAAAATTTTTCGCCAGTAACCGCCTAGATACTACCTTCTGATTGTGCCTTCAGCCCCGTGGATAGACTTTTTCCATGCCCTTCAGGATAACTAATGTCACATTTTTTCTTACGCTCGCACTGGTCATACCACTGGTCACGCTTGAACGTCGACGTCGACCATTACGTAAACACGTGCTGATACTCTGAGCGATGCAAGACACTACCAAGAAGGCCAGTGGGATTGCTGAAGCCTATCGAGCTTCCTTGCCGACCGTTTCAGCCGATCGGGATAAGCTTGTTGGGGGCCTTTCCGACGTCAACAACCGGAAACAAGTGTGTCACCATGCACACCGAGTACCTTATCCGGTAGGCCTAAGCGGAAGCCCTTCCTAAATGTATTGGAATGGAAGGAGTGAAGTCTTCATTACCGACAAAGGAACGGCTTTTACAGCTGAGATTACAAAATTCAGCTTGCATTACAGCTAAACATGTCACCGAAGGACAAACACCTACTCTTCGCAGACGACCGACCTAACCGAACGGCTGAACAAGACGTTCGTCGACATTTTAGCAATGTACGTCGACGTCTAACACAAAACGTAGGATGCTATCCTTCCATACCTAACCTTTGCCTATAACACGGCAGTGCGCGAAGGAACGCAAGTGACGCCATTCAAGCTGGTTTGCAGAAGAAAATCTGTGAACAAGCTCGATGCCATGCTACCTGACGTCATCATCGAAGAAAATCTCGACTTTGACGCCTATCTCACTGCAATTCACCAAACTGTGCGTCAAGCACCAGCAAACGAAGGACAGACAGCGCTATAATTTTTGACAACGCAACGCGGAAGCCTAGCCCGGTGACCTTAAGGCTACTTTGTATAGCTTGGTTGAGGGCGGTGGCTTCGACTCTATCTTCAAAGCGATGAGAGGTTGATACGGAGTTTAGGTCCACCGAGGACTGATCGAATTGTGCGAGCTGTTTTCTCGCCGCTTAGTCTGCGTTAAAGCAAGAGGCACAAATGGCGATTCACTGGCTTCTGCTGCCACCCTTCCTCACACCAGCGTTTTAACAGCGAGTGTCCATAGTCGGTTTGTTATATTTGCCTGTGCATGCATTACACTATGCTTGTTAATTTACTAAGAAAGCGAATGTTTACAAAAGTGTACGGCCGATATCACTGCTACACTTACTTCCTATAAGTGCCCAAAAATTTTATAAGGAAATCGGTGTTTCGCGTTTCGGGTGAAACGGCGCCATTTTTTGTGAAACTGGTCGGCGAGCATGCGTCGTCTCTTTTCGACTCTTGTTGCAAGGAAGCTTTCGTTCCTGCCTTTTGTACTTTGACCAGTGTTGCGCTGCTTGAAGAGAAAGTGCACTATGCAGCGCTGCAGTCTGATCATTTTCAAGGGCGCGTTTTAGCTTGCCCACGTAGTGCTCGGCTTGTCCGTTCGTTACCGTGTTCTAGGGAAGTGATGTGGCGCATGGAGATCAGTCTTTCAATGATTGTTTGTATAGAATGACTCTTGACGAGATACTGCTGTCTCTTCAAAGCTTCTGGATTTCAACTTACACAAATTTAGTTTCTTTGACGAAGGCTACCTTTCGAAGCAGCCCAAACGTAGTAAATAATTACTGCACACGGCGGACGGTGCCGATAACTCCAGCCACTGTCGTTTTGCTCATGTGTCTCATTTCGCTACTTGGTGTACACGTCTCTAACCACCAGACAGATAGGCCCTCCGATAGGTCAAGGTAAATCAATAGGCAGGGTGTGCTTAGGCGTGTCTGGTATTTCCTCTTCTAGAGTAGATGCTCTTGGCGGCGCGCTGCAGTTGCATACGTAAGGCCTACAATTCACAACTGTTGTTTCTATGTCGTGGTCAATATCAAGCCACCAAATGAAACAGCTGGCGCACTTTTTTGCGATACGAATTATATGGGCACTCCAGACGCGTTTCTGTTGTCGTTGTCGCTGTTGACGTTCCGTGTTAAGTCCAATGGCGATAACAACTCCACCGCGCGCCGTATCCGGTATGTGCGAGTGAAAGCGTGTGAGGGTGAGCCGACGATGGTAGCTCAAATTCGCGTGCGCAAGGGTTGAAAATAGGGAGGACGTCAGTCGTATTGCGTCGCGTGCAGGGCAACGGGGGGGGGGGGGAGAGACCGGAGAGAAGGGGGGTGCGTTCTACTCCGGCGGTGGCTGCGCATGGCGTGCCACCCCGGATCTATCGTCAAAGTGATCTGTAATGAGTACAGAGTTTAAGTGCAGCGAGAACTAATCGCTTCGTGTAAGCTCTCTTCTCGCCGCATAGTTCGCGTTGAAGCAAGAGGCAGCAGGAAAGTCAATTTCTAGCTGCTGCTGCCCCGCTTTCATTCGCACTTCAGCCTTTTGACACGTAATGTGCGCAGTAATCGAGTGAGGTGTGTTCGTCTTCGCTTGTGCGCGTGACACCGTGTCTTGTCAATTGAGTTATCAAGAGAATGTTAACAAGCTCTTACAAGGCCGATGCAACTACTATCCTCACTTTGTATAGCTGTCTCAATTTTCTACTGCAATAGATGCTTCGCGTTTGGCGAAACAGCGACTTTTCCATAGAAACACTTTTACAATAAACAATGTTTATCGAGTCCTGCGAGAACGACGGATATGATTGGTCCACAAAGTCCTACCCGAATCAGCATCTCATCACCACAGCGCGCTTGCGTTCTGTGTTGCAGTGATCATCCATGAGGTTGTGCACGGTGCCTTCTTGGACGGCTGAATAGATTTACTTTAATATTATGCATAACTTTGTTGACTCTACTACTGTGTCACTTGTTATCAGAGTTATCACTTGTGTCACTTGTTATCTTGTGTTATCACTGTTATCACTGTGTTGTTATCAAGGAGGAAGCTTCTTATGCCATGACTTCGTATTCGTACGCTGATATTTTGACAAACAGACGTATCGTTTCCAGCAACATCTGTGGCATCGGCCTTCTTAGGACACATAAGACGCAATAACGGCCGGTGCTCAGTTATAGTATTATAGCCGGTAATGAACTGGTGAAGTATTCGGCTGCCTAAACGTTACAAGCCCAAGCATCTAGCTGCGAGTAATTGCTCTCAGCTTCCGATGAGGTACGTGATGCGAAAACAATTGAGGCTTCCCGTTCTTGGTCCTAAGTTCCGGAGAGAAGTGCACCCACATCGTATGGGAATGCATCGCATAATAGCAGTAAGGGTTTCCTCTCGTCGAAGTGCCTTAAAATAGTGCACATTCAGTGTAATCCTTTCGAACGTCAGATTACATTTGATGACACGGGTTCCAAGTCAATCAAACTTTTTATACAGAGTTGGTATAGGCCGCAAACCACAGTATCCCGACGTTTTAAGAACCGGTCAGAAAACGCTAACAGCCATAGAAAAGACTGAAGTTCCTGCTTGTTGGTGCGCGCTAGTACTTCGGCAATTGCTGACACCTCATTTTATTAGAGTCGACACCCTAACCATAAAATTTGTGTCCGAGAAATTTCAGTTTTGGCACCGCATAAAAGAAGAAAACACCTTGCTGATACGCCGGTGACTGTTTGTTAGCTTTTTAAGAAAAAGGTCTAAGCGCCTTGCGTGCTCAATAATTCAGGCGCGACTTACAACAAACATCGTCAAGATAGACGTAAACACCACAGATTTCACGAGTGTTGACTTGCCTGATCAATTTTTGGAAGACCACTGCTGCTGCATCTGTGTCAAACGGCAGTCTGTTGACTTTGAGAGACCCGTTGATGTTGCTGATAGTTTTCAATTCTGAAGTTTGTTCACTTACTTTCAACTGCTTTTCGGTTTGGGTCATGTCCAAGGCGTTGAATCTATTTCCACAGTGAATCGTGCTCAATACTTTTTCAGGCATCGGTAGCGGGAACGACGGCGTTCTTGTCGACAGATTGACGGTGTTCCGGTAGTCTCAGTTCCGGTGTAGGGCCCGGTTTTCTTTGGAACGACAAGTGCTCTAGCCTAATCAAAATGTTTGTCCAGCTCGATATCTTCTTCCTGCAATCTGTGAAGCGTCTTTTTCAACCAAAGCTCACAAAGCGAAATTTAAAAGGATTCAATAAACCTGGTATTTTATATGCAGCAAGCATTTACACTTAACACTGAGTTAAATGAGGTTAGTTGGTGCATTCTTGAATACATAACAGGGCAGCGCGAAAAAAACAAGGACGGAGAAATGTACGTACTGCACCCGTCCTGTATATGTACCTTTGCTCGTCCTTGTCTTTTTTTTCACTGCTCCGTTTGGGGTTAACTTTCTGCTAATATTTGGTAATCAAGTGCAATTATAGTGTAAAACGTCAATTTGTAGTGAAGTATGCTGCGCATAGTCACGTTTGATGGCTTCCATCTCTGTCGCACGTGGCATAGCCATTTATAGAACGTAAACTTTAACGCAAATCAAGACCTCACCCTCAATGCTAACTTTGCAAAGAAAACTTCGCAGCACAGTAACAAACATTAGTGCAATTACTTGTGATAATCTAATGGTTCAAAATGCTGTAGATGCTCTAGCACTACAGATACATGCATAAAAGATACAGATTAGTAAAAAAGAAGATGGTTCCACGCCCAGACAGACGTTCCTTTTATTACAGCCACCCGTAGGCTTTGCTTATTTAGAAATTGACAGACCCCATTATCGTTTCGCGCACTTTCTGTTTTTGTTGCGGAAGTTGGGGGAGGGCACCGCTAGAATGAAAGGCAACTCCTAACATAATTCAGATTACTGAAAAATTGACACCCGGAAGCCCGCTTGTCGCTCTATGTTAGAAAAGGTATAGTGCGCAAAACTGAGTTACTAAAGAAGGCAGTGTGCTACCGGCAATGCTGTTCCTTGAGACGCATCACTACCGTCGCTGGCATGAGTGCACCTAATCACCCCATGCGACGTGTGGCTATTTCTATGGGAACCTTGGACATAGAAAGGCATAGAACGAAATAAATTACGCAGACCCCACATACTCTGGCAATCGAGATTATGCGAAACATTTCGCAGGTAGCTGGCTAGGCAGCTTTGTTTGCGTTTACGTAATTCGTTACCAGATAGACCAAAATGTCAATTTATAAGTTGAGCAGCTATGTGTCCCACGCCAGCATGCAGCGAATATGTGTTATAAAACTGTATGTACGCATGTCTATATCATACAGTCTATGCTGAAATGTCAATGATATTTGAACTACGGCAGTCAATCAATAATCAATGACTCAATCAATCAGTGTTTATTGACTAATAGAAAAATTACATCCATCAATTTACAAGACGGAGGTCAGAGCACAAGCCTGCATGGGGACCTCCTGTAAGGAAGATGTATAAACAATAAAAGTGGAGTACAACAGCAGCACGTTAGAAAATGCAGATAGCCAGATATTTATTGAAACATTAAAACCTGTACGAGCTAAATTGTAAATGAAAGCGCTACAATGTCGCACAGCTTCTCTCTAGCGTTGTATGCTACGAGGAAATGAGTGGGGAATGCCAGCCAACACTCAAAATAGTGCGTTGTAACAAAGAATCGCACACCGCGACCTGCCACACTGGAAGAATGCGGGATACTGTCACGTGCTGCATGCGCCGGGCGACTCGAAGGCCTAGTTGGAATTTTCACGAGAGAAGTATGCGTAGAATCTTTACCTACCGGAACATCGGATCACCGTGCTCGAAGTCAGGCGTTTCATCCCATCTTGGCTCACACATTTCTATACGTTCCGGTTTTGGATCGTTTAGGACTTATTCAATACAAAGAAATGTGTGGGCCGCGATGGGATAAAACGCCCGACTTCGAGCACGGCTACTGCATGTTCTGTCAAGCGACGACCATATACATATTTCTCTCGTGAAACTGCTAACTAGCCCATGCAGTCACCTGGCGCATGCGTCATGTACCAATTTCTCGAATTGTTCCAGCGTGGCAGGTCACGGTTTAAGAAGCTTTGTTTGACCGCACTACTTTGGGGCTCGGCTCACACTCTTTATCAGTGCGAGCCTAAAACCACACATGTAACGCGCAAAGTAGATCAAAATTTCAACGCTTCTAAATGGCTCACTCCAAGTGGCCTACATATTATGCGGTCTATTTTATGCGGCCCTCATTTAAACGGCCCGATCCGCTGCAGAGAAAGGCCGCTTGGAAAACGGCATGCGTAACGTCAAATCTTTATGCGGTATTTCAGGTCAAGTCTATCCGGTTTACTGAGACGCTCAAGTTTACGCGGCTCAAGGTTGCACGGCCTAGGGCGCAATGTTATGCAAAAGCATCTTTTTTATCGGGAGGTGCCACCCAGAGTTGTTTTGCACACGATTTCATATATATTGCTTAAAATTACATTATAGGAAATTGGTTACACCCGTCGCACAAGCATTGAAAAACACATTATAAAAATATAGACACACTGAGAACCGAACCTGGGGTGCTATGCAGGATGCGTCAAGTTTCTCGTTCACCCGAGTTTTACCCGAGTTTGCTCGACGGCAGTCAGTGAACGGAGATAGCGCGGAACGCGCAAAAGCTACAGGTAAAAAAAATATGCAGACAAAAAGCCGCGTATGACAACATGAGCGCACGCGGCGCGGCACGCTGCTTCCACGTTTCAAGCGCAGACGGCTGCACAACGAAACGCTCCAGCGCCGCGTATCGTTATCAACGGATTATCGCAACTTAGCAATACCGTGACTGTCCCGCTGTCTGTCTGCGCACTTGCCGTGAGCCGCTTGCCGCGCCTTTCCTGGGCGCGTCCAGATAGTGCCTCCTCTTTCGGGCACTATCTTTCTATCCTCCATCGAATTCGAACAGGGTTCCTGCGGCGCATTCTTGCACCTACACTTCCACTCAAACGAATACGTTAAAATACAACAAATAAAATAACGAACATTTTTATTTCTTTAAGTATCTGTTTTTCGTTTTGAATTCTAGAAATTGCTGATGACAAACAGAGAATGAGCAAATTATTACATTTTGCACTTCTGGCCGCGAGTGGCGACAGTGAGGTGAAAGCTTATAAGCGGATACATTGAAGTGGGTCGCTCGCACGAGGGAGTTAATACGAAGAGCCTAGGGGCGCTGCAGTGCTATTCTCAATAAAGTCACTCATGACCCATGCAGGGTCATGACCACTCTTTCTCTTTTAGGGGAATAGAAACGCAGCGCCACGGTACGGCTGTTCATCGCAGGCGCTTCACTAGGCTATTAAGGCCCCCGCTCTACCAACTAAACATGACCGATTAGTCAAAAATATGGGAGCAACGGCTGTCGCTGCAAAATGGCGGTGCGTTATTTAGCGTCCGTAGCATGTCCGTAGTGACGCAGTTCAGTGAAAACGTACCAGTTTATCTTTGTGCACGAAGCCTCGGCGATACATTGCGAAGAAGTGGGTGCTTCCCAGCTACACAATTCATCGCTTGGAATCGCTTGCCCAGTGAAGGTGCCTCTGGGCCGCTATTTTGTAGCGATGCCTTATGCCTTATTCTATGCTATTCTTATCATCCACCACACGCGGCCGCCTGATAGCGTTGATAATATCAGCAGACCGCCGCTCTGACCAGTGGCCAAGCGCGAAAAGCCTGAAAAGGCATAGAATCGGAAAAGGCATCACTACAAAATACCGGCGCATCAGCAGACCGCCGCTCTGACCAGTGGCCAAGCGCGAAAAGCCTGAAAAGGCATAGAATCGGAAAAGGCATCGCTACAAAATACCGGCGCAGCGCCGGTATTTTGTAGCGATGCCTTTTCCGATTCTATGCCTTTTCAGGCTTTTCGCGCTTGACCACTGGTCAGAGCGGCGGCCTGCTGATATTATCTGAGCGCATGTACGCAGTATTTGAGTGTGTTGTGCAGTCCAAGGTGCTTGCGGATTACCTCTGCTGGAGCCAGCAGCGATCACAGATGGATATCGTAACGACACTGCAGCAGTCGCATTTTGGCAGGTGAGGGCTCATGTGTGCAGTTATGAAATGAGACTTCGAACGGAGAAAGGTGTTGGCACTGTTGAGTGCGCAGTGCTTGTGATGAAGAAATGCCATTGCACTGGGTCTAGAAGAGCGAGTGATTCTCGGACGCTGATCGTCTTTACGACTCTGTGGCTCCGATACATCACTGATGACAGAGCAGCCATCTCAAACGACTGCTGCGATACGCACTCCTCAGGATCCTCGTCCCCCTCGGCACATCGACGCCTTGCTTGCAGCTACAGTGACATGCCGATAATTATTTACTGTGCGCTACGTCGCCACAATGCGGGCACTGAAACCGTGTTGTGGGGCAATCTCAGCCCCAGAAGATCTATGCATAAGCCAGCGACAGTCAACGCTTTGTTTTTGATAGTGGTGCTCAGTTCGTCACCGATGACAGTGCGTTGTGCGTGTTTTATGTCGGCGTCAAGATTGTTGATGCCTCTCAGCTCGACACCGCGTCGCTGTTGCGGAATAAGTTGGGCGTGGCCCAACCGTGGTGGGTGCGCGCACAAGGGTTACATGCCTCGCGTGGGGCGTGACCTCTGGATTTGATTGACAGGCGAACTCGTGCTGAACTAGTACATCGCGGAACCCCTTCCGAGTTCAACTCGGGAACATGGCGGCGTCAGCAGCAGCCTGTGTCATTGCATCCAGCGGCAGCCAGCGTCTGTATGACTGTCTGGACCCGTTCAGCTGCATGACCGACGTGGAGTTCCAGCGTCATTTTTGCCTGTCGAAGACATCAGTGCGCTGGCTGTGTGACGAGCTAGGCCAAGACTCTCGTCTGCGGAGACAGCATGGCGGGCTTCATTCGCTCACCGTCGTAGAGCAAGCCCTCTTAGGCCTCCATTTCTATGGGACTGGCAGTTTTCACGGAAGCGTCGGCGCCGAGCGTTACATTGGACGTCATCAAACTACTGCTAGCCGCTGTGTCAGGGATGTATCTCACGCGCTTATCGATGCAGCCGTGCGTAAGCGGTGGCTAGCTTTCCCAAAGACTGCGGCTGAGCGGGCATATTTAAAAGAATTCTTCCTACTTCGCGGAAACATTACGAACGTAGTCGGGTGTGTCAACGGAAAGTACGTAGGAATTAACGCTCCTTCAATGTCAGCGTTACTGTGATTAACATTGAAGAAATGTCTAGACACGCCATATTGCCAAATTTGTCACTTCTGTATAGCTGACCTAAATTTTGTATTACCGACATCTCACATGCTGCTCCCTATAATACTGACTTTTTCGCTGGTTGCTGATTCTTTGCCGATTGTTCTACTTGTCTGTCAGGGTGCCTTCCAAATGGCTCACTTTCTTGGGAAAGAGTACACATAGATAGATGGATATCACAAATTATGTGAAGTAACCTGTGAATGCTAACCTCATAAATAACTTGGGACTCTAAATTGGTGAAGTTACTTAGTATGCACAATACTGAATTTTAGTCATGCGTCATCTATCTGCCGCACTATGAAACAGCGAGGCCTAGCACAATTTGTTGCAGCGCGAGATATGGATGTTGCGCCAAGCCGGTTGTGCTTATGCATTTTTGGCGAAATGAAAATGCATTGAGAATCTTAGTGTGCTGGCTTGCATGAAGAAAATACTTCAGATTGTTTGCTCTGTTCACTGTTGATGCATGTGCCAGAGGTTCAGTGCATATTTTTTTTGGGGGGGCAGCGTTATTCTGGATAGCTAAACTATATATTTTCGTCTCATAATGGTGCCCTAATTCTTAAGCAGTAGAACAATGCAGATCCAATGCTCTGCAGAACTTGGTGTGCGTGAAGATGTCATGAACCATCAAGGCAAAATTACATATCGGGAGAAACGTGGTGCAGATGCCAATGAAAAGTGGGTCTTTAACCTGCCATCGTAAAAATAAAGATTGCAGAGCGAATAGATCTTTTGTGCAGCTTTAGAGCAGTGATTACACAAAACTTGATATTTTCAAACATGTAAAAGCTTGTCGCAATGCCAAAGTAGGATGAGCGACATGCAGCATATTTTAGCATTGAACATATCTTGTAACTGCTATTTTTATTGTAAGCCTCGCTGTCCTGCCTTTCCCTCCGGCACTCCCTTTACTGAAACGTGGCACTGTCTTTCCATTGGTGCCATGATGATGATTTTAACGGCAGCAGTAAGACTGGTTAATGCTTGCCCCTTTCATTCCTGTGAGTTTAGTGGTAAAAATATGGCACGTGCATACATACGGCTGTGCTGCAAAATTTAACACCTGTGATTTTTTGGAGAGCAACTTTCTGTTGGGAAATTTCAAAGATGTGCACCATTGTGACATAATAACTAGAGCATTGATGAGATTGAAGACTGGGTGTATTGGTATGGAAGCTTGAAGTTGAATTGTACAACAATTCGACGGTACACAAAGAAGAGAAATACACACAGCAGAACGCTCCGCGGTGTGTGTTACTCATCTTTGTGTGCCGTCGCATTATTGTGCGATCCAACTTTAAATAGAGCATTGGGCTTCTTTGGTGCAGGACCGAGGAAGTGTGAGCTATTCGACAACACGCCAGTGCCTGGCCACACAATTATGAACGTCTGAAGGTTTGCAAACAAAGCTTTGCTTTCAAATCCACCTGCTCATGTAATACAAGCGCTGATTGAAAGAACCGTCATACAAAAATAATGGTGAAATCAATGGCCTGTGAAAAGTGTAATTTGTATATTGGCACTGTTGACAGAGTAGGTGCCATACCGCCTCCAAAATTATACTGGACAGAGCAGTTTGTTCCCTATGTGAAGCACAAGCTTCCATTACATGCTGTGCAGGTATCTAAGCTCAGTTTGTTTTGACATGGTACACAACATTCACTGTAATCTGTTTTTGATTCTATAGAAGTGCCAAACACCACCTATTTTTCAAGGACGTCATGGAAATATTCGGCAAGACTTTTTTACAGCCCGTCATAATGGAAGTGTGGCCAGCCAGCTTTGCTTGGATGCCTTTATAGATTTCTGTTCCTGACCATTGTGTGCTGATCAAGTTGCTAAAGTCTATGCAACTCGTGTAAGGCATTACGTGATTCTATAGTCGGATACAACTTTAGGAGGCTACGGAATCTGCACTTTAAAGGCAGGTGAACACTAGCCTGCACCAGTGGGCACGCACTCTACACTGACGTTGTGCGGCCGGGCGCACTAATACGGGATCGTTGGAGAGGGACTACTTCTTCAGACGTAGAGGCAATCGGCTGCTGCGCTTCGGTCATCTGGTCGGGGCGTCTCCTGTCTTCTGAAGTTTCATACAACACAAAAGGACACAGTGTACAATTATTTGGCCTATGAAATGGATACATCAGAAGTCAGCTATGCAGAGGCTTAAACTGTGTGAAAATTAGTGCATGCAAATATATGACATTGTTAAAGAATGTATGGTTTCGAACATGCATGTAATGGCACGTTTGAATCGGGGAGTGTTGCAGTCATATGCACAGTCTATAGGTGATAGCATTATTAAGCTCCGGCTGCTTCCTGTCTTTTCATTGTGAATTACACGCACCGTTCATCTTGTGGCTAATCAACACGCACTGTATACTTGGACATAGAAAGAACAAGCAGCACAATGACGTGTATGCTGTATTAGTGCATTTTTCATTTACATGGTCTAAGAGTGGCACAGGTTTTCTCACGTTTTTGCCTATTTTGAAGAGACACCGAGTGCATGTTACAACTGTCCTAATATGCGCAGCACAATGTTTACTGCAATAATTTTATTCATGTTCTTGAATAATAAACAAAATAATAAACTGAAAGCTCCTTCATAAGGTGTCTTCTGGGGGCTCGACTGGAGAGCAGTCAGGGCGCCAATACTACTGTTGCAGAGCAGCCCTCTGGACCTCTGTCACACTCTCAAGAGTGCCTGGCGCTCGCCTACTGCCACCAGGCGGTTGAGTGCCTCCAGCAGCGGAATGTTTTGCTGCAAAAAACGGGATTATTGGAATGAATAACTGTTTTGTCTTTTTCAGAGCCAATTGTCATGTTGATTTGTTTAACAGCAGCTGAGGTGTCCCCGCACCTTCACGAGTCTCTACTGTGAGCACCACAAACCTATTTTCGTTCACTGCAAAACAAATGCCTCTCCCTACAATCGCGTCTTATACGAGCTGATTGCATCCTATGCCCGCAAACACTATATTTTTCCCACTACGCAATTTTCTACCATCCTCGGCTGCAGTTCTTTCTCTTTGACATCCATTCTGTCACACTTATATAATCTCCTGTTATGAATTGGCAACAAGTGATTGAAGACATGCATAGCCTTCCTGCCGATTCCATTTTCTTTCTTAATCTCAACTAGCATATCAGTTGCCACGGTTTAATACGCCACTGTATTCATGCCTTAAGCTATCTCCAACAATTTTTGTTACTTCGCTTTCTGCACCATCCTCGACTTCTCAACTTTCTTTGTTAACCTCCAGGTTTATGTCCCATATTGCATAACCGGCACAATGCACTGATTCTATACTTTTTTCAAGGATATCGGTAACGTGGCGATCACAATTCGGCAATGCCTTCCATGTGCTGCTCAACCCATGAAATTTTTGTATACGTTTCCTGCTTTATATCAGTACCTGCTATTGATATTTCACCTGGATAAAGAGAATCTTCCATAGATTCTGCGGGCTTAATGGCACTCATGAATTTCTGTTATCTTACGAAGTTTGTGAAGGTTACCTTCATCTTTTCCATATTTTCGCGGGTCCACGTGCATGTAAAAGCGCGAACACTCATTGGTTCTCAATGCCTTTTTTAAACTGCTGGACATTCAGTTCCTTACTACGAAAGTGACTTAATCCGTGCACTGTTATTTTGCTAAATATGAAACAGTAGAAATATACTTATCTGCAGTTTGTCGATGTCTCCTTCACTGTGTTGGTAGCGAGATCCTTCGTCGGCACCACCTCCTCTTCGCATCGTAGCTATATAGGCTGTCTTCCTTTTGCACACACTATGTAATATTCGTGATGCTCGCAGTCACGCAAAGTGGAGGAACTCAGCGCACTCGCAGAAGCAGCACCGGATAAGTTGTTTCTTCAGCATTGCGCCGTGATCAGTAGGAGCGCGTTGTGATCTGTAAAAGCGCCGACGCTATTGGAAGTCTTACGGGGTGCACGGAAAGATTGCTCACGGAGGAGCAGAACTATCCAAGAAATAATTGTCATCGTCAAATCTGATCACTACGTCGCGCACTGCAAGCTCGTTGTACGAGTTTGTTTACACTGGCCCTCTTTGATGTTAAGCCGCCACACTCGCCCGGTGAATGGATGTGATGACACCACCACAGCGTTCCCTCGTGGTATAATGCGAAGCGTAATAAATTACAAATTAGTCTGATACACATTCAGTGTACATCTTGTAAGCTTTAATATGCTTCTAAACGACATTAAAGTAACTAACAATATTGTACTAAATGCATTTGTCCATTAACTTGCTTGTGCATGTAATGCACTCGGTGGAACGACAAACAAGTGAAAGAAGGCACGACCATGGACGAACGGTATGATCACGTGAGGCCCAGTTTGTCGACCGCCCTGAAGGCAACGTCCAAGGAATGATTGCCACCCAGAGTGAATCTAGATAAACCAATGAAACTGGAGGCTTGTCGAAAGATAAACTGTGTCTCGGTACCATTTGTGCTTTCATCTAGGGGTGTCGCCAGAGCTCGTGAAGATCCCGAGTTTCGACAAACTCGGCGCATCCTGCATAGCACCCCTGGGTACATATCCTGACAAACAAACACTCTAACCACTACACGACATCTCTACGGTCACACGGAGCACTCGTATAGCAATTTGTACATACATCTGTGCTTCCGAGGCGGTCATTTCATGTCGATGGTGCACCGTCGGCGATCGTGTGTGGTATAAATATAGTTTTTGCAACTGTTGCCGATGCTTGTGTGGTTGATGATAGTAAAGCTGCATTTAATTGAGTACCAGTATACGACTACCGCTTGAAACAGCTGTCATGTGCGGTAGAAACGCTGAAAGGGGTAAGATCACGGATCAAGTGAGCTGCGCGAAAAAGGAAAAGTACTTGGCTAGGCGAATGTTCTTCAATGTTTTGTTGCTATTCGTTGCGCTGCCAATTTTTGCTGCAGTCGCTGTTTAGCCAGAACTTGGCTTTGTCTGACAAGCTTTCAACCTCCTTCATAAATGCAGTCAAGTATAATCCGCCGCCAATATGCCCACCTGAAAATATAGGTAACTGCACTTGCTTCGAGGTTGCACTGTCTTGACGGTATATCGGCAATACGGCTCCGCTATTCTGAGACGTCGAATAAGCTGGCAGGATTTTGCCAGCTAGTCTAAATTTGTTGAACCATCAAATATTTCTATTCATTTCCGCTGGCAGCAAATGGGATGGCCCGTCTGTAAGACGGACAGATTTAGCTCGTGTGAGTAAGAGAAAAAGGATCTCGAACCCTGCCTTTTATGCCGCTCCATTGTAGTTAGATTCAGTGTTTTTATGGAAGGAGCAAGGCGCGTCAGTATCTCCATTCTTCAGCCCACTGTAACTATATTACAAACATCGGAAGCTTCACTGTTTTGTACGCGCTAAGTTTTCATCCATTTGCCTGCCGGGCGCATGTGACGTTGCAGCTACCTACCGTGGCCATACCTGCAGTGCCATCGAGGTTAACAGAAGGCAGCGAGGAAAGAAATCGAGGCATGGTTAAAGAATTTATACTGTGGGACTTAGCATCACGATACTGCTGTGAATTTCGAGGGACGCAGTAATAGAGAGCTCCGAATTAATGGTTACCTCCAGAGGTTATTTAACAGGCACGCAAAGGGTGACACGAGTGTTTTTGCATTTCCGTCGGAATGCGAGAGTCAGGGCTGAAGCGCGAAAGCCAGCGGGTTACGGCTGTGCAAAATAACGATTCAGCTGTGTGAAAATGTAAAACCAGGCCCGATTTTGTCGGCGTGTCGAAGCTAACAACGGCTCAATTTCTAGTCTTGCAAGTCGATGGCTGCGACGCAAAATGAACCTGGAATAAACGCGATTTCTTCGTTGTGTCTTGTGCTACACTTGTATGATCAACACCAGCGCAATCAGCACTTTAAGCTATCTCGAATGCAAGCAATTCTGCGTGCCGAAGACGCGCTCCATTCATGCACAAACTACTTTCAGTTATGCCGTGCTTCTGTAAAAACGTGCTGACCGTATTTAACTGGAGGCGCTGTATTAAGCGGGCAAGACGCCATTGTGCTGCGTTTTGCCCGCTTGCTTGAAAGCAGGCGGGATGGACTGCTCGCTTGCATACCTGAATATATAGAAAGATAGACTGAATTCAGATTTAAGTATCGTGTACCTTAGTTGAGTGCCTCTGCCTTCGCTATATTCGTTATATCAACTGCGCTTATAAACACAGTTAATAAAAGCTTATGGTTTTCTCCTATCAACTGAAATAGGTTTAGCGCAATGTCCACTTCATCTATGTACGCAATGTGAAAGCACGCTCTACATTTATGTGACATTTTCAGACAGAGTTAGACACAGAGCATAATTCCCAAAGGATCATGATTTATTTACACTACAAGAAATTCCGCACAATAGTTTCACTTTAGGTTCTTAACCCAAAATGAGGACTTTTATTGCAAGCTTTGAAAGTAACAGCAAAAGACAAACTTCAACACATAATACAAAAGCAGATATGTAATGTTCGCGTCTACAGGTTTTAAAATGTGAAAGATCCGTAACACATGAACTTGCATGAGCATGCGGTTGTGACGAGCCAAAGTTTGGCCTCTCAGTTCGTCGCTTTCTCATTCAATAAAAAGGTTTTGCTATTAACCAACGTTATATAACATTGAAGATAAGTACGATATCACGAACGGAACACACATACGTCCCAAACTTAGAGTAAGGTCGCATTTTCTATGGATAGGTTATCTAATGAGAAACTTAGACAGCTAAGTACTGGCAGCTAATAAAAGTAAAAGTAGCTCTCCTAAATGTTGCACAGTTCCAGAAACTGTTTGACCTTGGTGCTGTTAGGGCTGCGCTTTGTTCAATAGTTGTTGAAGGCCAATATATTAGTGACCTTCCACGAAACAAACATAAATGTTACCTGTAAACTTCTGAGGCTGCGAGATAACGATCCTATTTTCCTTTTTATTTTAAATATTGGCTTTCCTGTTCCCTTTCTTTCCCTTTATACGCTATCCCTAGCACGAACTAGGCCACTTGTATTTACACTGGCTAACCTGCCTGTCTTCCCTATCTTTCTTCCTCTTTCCTCTAAGAGCATGTCAGCATTATAAAACAGACCTGGTGTGAAAGGCGTGAAGACGACGATGGACAAGCTAGTCAAGCTAGTCCACTAATATAGTCAAGATTGTCAAGCGAAACGTTGCTAACATGTGCCGGCTGAACGTTTTCAAGAAACTCTGTCCGCATCAAGCTACGGGGAGTTTCCTTAAGCAGACTGGACGATTAGAGAAGCAGCCTCCCTACAACTCGTGCAAGTTTCTGTAGCAGGAAAAATCCTGAAGAGGTCGCGAACCCGTCTACTGGCCCAGGGGCCACCTCGCGAAAAAGAATAGGTAGCCATTATGCGTTGCATACAAAACAGCTCGCATAATTGAAAGAAGATTGCCAAGAGAGCTAGCGTAAAGGTGGTGTTCTCCGCCATGTGCAAACATTCAAGGATCTGCAGAATCACCAATGTTTTCTTTCGCCAAGGCACCGGCCTGTGTCACAAATCACGAAAATAAATAAATCAATTCTAAGGCAAGAGACATTTATGAAATTCTCTTTTTCATATGGTAGAAACTACGTTTACCAAAGCGAGCAATGCCCGAAATATAGCCCGAGGCTACATTATAACATTGTTAGAAATGTGAGAAAGGGCCATCTGGTAACTCACTGTAGAAATTGAAAATTTAAGCAAAATTTTCACGCCTGTCAGAAGCCGTGACAAATGGGTTAGATTAGTAATTGAGGCCAAAAGAATCATTGAGGCAGGCGATAGGTGCGTGAGTGTTGCATAAATCTCATTATCGCAGAAAGAACTCCTTTACCTGAACGCGAATGTGCTCAGATGAACTGTGTTAGCGCTCCTTGTCAGAAATAGTGGCGTTTTTTCATGATCAAACATGGCTGCAAGTAAATAACACGCCCTTTGTATGTGTTTCTTTCTCCATTGTCTTCGCGCTTTTCCCATTAGATGATGCTCAAACAACATGCCCAGCTATCCATCCTAACATTATAAAACTAGGTGCCGAAGGTTTACTACACAAGGCAGAGCATCCCTTATCGCGCACTTCACATGCGCATAACTCATCAGAAATTGTGAACGACATGCGAATGTGTCCGACCTTTCAACTTACAGCACTGTCGCTGAACTTTACTGGAATTAATAGCACCAAAGTCAATCCCAACTTAATCTGAATACAATAAGCGCACATGCAGCGTGCACAAAGTATTCAAGCTATGGCAATAGATAAACGCAATTAATGCTGTAAGCAGGCAACTAAAGCCTCCAAAATACGCTCAGTTGCGTTCTCCATGTGCTCCACAAACACATTGCACTTGTATTCGTCCTTTTCGAAATCGACTCTATGTGAATGGGCTTATGGTTTACTTCAGTCAAGTTACTTCGCACTTGAGATGATAAATATTTGGCCCACATTGTCAGCTGGCACTCAGGAGTACCTATTTATGTCCCTTACGCTTACCGGCATTCAGCTGCACTTTCATTCATATACACTCGCTTGAACAACTCAGTGACTTCTCATTCTAGTAAAATCAGCAGAAATTAGTTAGATTGGTATCGAATGTGTGTCTACTTGTAGTGATATTACAGCCCGTGCAAGTGCTACAATGTCATCCGCATGCGAGCAATATTGCAAACATTTGTCTCTTTCTGTGCTCCATCCAACTTCTGTGCTGGTAAAACACCCGCTTTTCCTTTGTGTCCTTCATCTTAAGCATATGATCTTTGCGCACTGCAATGAACAGCAATTCTGGTCATGATTTTCTCTTACCGGTGCTTTAGTCCAATTTATAGTTGCACTGGAGAGCGGGGGGTGCTGCTTATTTTGATGAAGTTGTTATTAGTGTCAACCTCTCCCGTTTTAATCCTGTATAGAAAAAGAAATCAGGTAAGAATGAAAATTAATTGCAGTAATTTGATCATTCCAGGAACAAAGGCGCAGAAGAAATGTTTTAAACCCTATTTTGATGCAAGTGGGCACCTATAGCCGAAGAGCGACATTGAAATTTGGCCAGTTGCATTGAACTGCGCCGCTTTTAGAAGTAACGTGTGTACTGCTGCTTACCAAAAAAAATATTGTGGCAAATTCTGCTTCTAGCGCAAACCGACACTTCGGTGCTGTCGGAGATAAATGATTATTTTCGCGTCAAGGAAGCTTATAGCTAAATTGAGGTAAAACACGTTGTGGGGTTAGTTGGTGCATAGCTTTCAGTAGATGAAGCTTAGTGAGGCGGCTTATTTTTAATCGATTCGTTCTCTCATTTCGCCTTTCGCTTTTCTTTCACCGTCATAGCATCTCCCTCAGCGTTCCTTGCAGCTTTTGTTTCGTAACACTCTCTCAACGCGTCGGCGCGCTTTTTGGGCGCTAAATTTGTAGGGCTGCATATAAACGTTGCATTTGCTCATTGGGAGCATGCAGCCGTCAGAAGCTGGTAGGCTACATTTTGTCGCGCATGCTTTCGCTTGAAAGACGCTTATATGCGGTGGTCGGGCTGAACCGAGAACATACCGCTTATACGGAGGACGTTATGTCGGACTTGACTAGCAATGTACCTACCTAACTGCCCCAAAGTGCCAGGAATGAGAAAAAGAATGATTCGCGATAAATCTGTTTAAAACGTTCCTATAAAAATATCAGACTAAAGGGCAGCAAATCTCGATTGTTAAATATCCGCTGCTGCAACAGCATTAATGAAGGGTCATGTGGATCGCATTCCGCGGTTTTGAATGTGAAATCGCAGAAAATCAGACATTTATAAACAGCAAAATTTACGTCAACTTTTGTCATTCTTTACCGTGAAATGCTCTGCGTGGTTCCAATCACCGAAAGAGATTTCAATGAATTGAATCAGTTTGCGAATTATTGTAGCCATGATGTTTCTCGTAATGATGTATACAATAGGTTTTTGAAGAGCGCGTCTCATCTATTGATGGTTCAATAAATTTCAGTTCAAATCAAATTCACTTTGCGGATACTCACCTTGCGCATATGCGCTCTTTTCTGTAGTTATGCATATTTCTACCAGCTTTGTTACTGGTTTCCTTAAGCAAGTTGAGAATACTTTTCACAGAAAGTGGATGTACACAGCATTAGACATAGCTATTGTCGTGCTAGCAATTATTTCATGTTTAACTCGGTTTGCGTTTCGGGTAATATACTGCGCATTGATTCAGTCATAGTAGTTTTCTGTGCTTAAGCTCACTTCTATCAGCATTGTTCCTTGTCTACGAACACCAATTAATCAGGAAATTTTTTTTCTGGGCAGCGGATGCAAGCAAAATAAGACATACTTGCAGTAATATAAGGAATACAACTTCGCGCTGCACTGAAGTATTTTATCCAACACTGTATCTTAGAGCTCTTCTGCTACATTTGTGCTGTGCCACCAAGAACCAGACCAATATGTACTAAACAGAATGGTACGCTCCGAATAATTTTATCTATAATCTATGTCAAAAACTTCCTTGAGGCTGTCGAAGGCACTCCGGTTCATAGAAGTCCTGACCACCAGCGTGAATGAGATTGTTGAATAGGTGTGATAGATTGCATGCATTGAGTAGTAAAAAAAAAACAATTTTCGCCACTTTTGTTCCTTGCCACAGGTCTATCAGAATGGAAGAGGCCTTGATCTCGGACGAAGACTGCCGGGGATGCTTCCAAGAAGACGCCGAACACAGATTGAACGTTGGCTGAACTTAGCTTTAAGGAGGACAAATAGGTTTCTTACAAGAATAGGCTTTTCTCCTTTGCAGATTGAGGACGGAAGTGCAGCTGCGCACATGCGACTTACCTGGGGAGCAAATGGCTTTCGCACTGTGCCGGAATAACGTACGCTGGCATTGATAAACACCTAATAAATACCTGACACAACCTCGGGTTATTGTTTCGTTGGCTTTGCTTAGACATACGCGTGTTTTAGCCCCTAAATTTACGCCATCAATACACGGATTTTGGAAGCCCTTCTGAAAGTCCCAGACGTAGCATTCTTTCGTAACCGTCCTGTTTGTAGATGCTTTAGGTTAAAGTGAGCATATGCTTTGACAGTTGTTGAACCAATAATAGTTTGACATCTAGCTGTACATTTCGTTCCAGAACATGCAGACACACCATTCTTGTGCAGGATGCCTTTAGTACACACTTAAGACGCTCCGGCTATGACCCATTGAAATGTCGAGATATTTTGCTTTATTTTGTGATCGTGCATATCATTTTGTACACTTGCATTCTAAGCAAGCCATGAGGCGAAACTCTCCTCTAATGATTGAAAAGATCCTCTCAAGGACGCACTATAGTTAGATAAGGAACTCAATCAAGCATTGGAGTTGTGTAAGAAATGTGAGGTTTTGCACTGCGAATTTGAGAGATTCGTGTAATGTTTGTGCTACCAAGCGCTGATATCGTGGCAAAACAGTTTTATTCCGAGACGCACAGGTGAAAGAATTATCGACGTAAGAATATACTGGACCCATTCAGGGCCACTTTCATTGCCGCGAAATGTGAGCGACGAGGTTTTTTTCTTTTTAGACTGAAGGGAGTCAAAATAATGCTGAATAACTTCTACGGTGAGATTCTCGAACTTTTATGGTGTAAATTTTGTGGATTAGTTTGCGCTGTTGTAGTATACCCGGATTTGGACCTAGTACTACTCAAGAAAGGACTTGGCCCAACACTTGAGAAGCAACACATAGGAAAATATGACACACAGTAATTATTTATTAGCGTCAGTAAGCTGGAAAAAGATATGCATAAAGTATAATCAATAAAAACAATAAGCTATCGATGCTGAATATTGATAAGTAACACTGCGGCTATAAGAGATACGGCAACACAGGGCTCCCAAATTACTTTTCAGTGCCTTCGGTTCCATACCGTGCACCTAATCTAAGTTACAAGAGAGCCTTCTTTTTTTATTAAGCCGTCAAAATGCAGCAGCCGCGGCCGGAAATTGAGGCTGTGACGTCCTGCTTGTCAGCTGAAGCCGATAGTTTCTGAGCCAGCACGGCAGGTAAAACAAAAACAATGGACACGGATCGGCATGTGACGTTTGCGGCACGCCTCGAGAACCATAGTCAGTATCACATGGGTAGAAACAAGCATAATAGAGGTTACTATTAGGACTACTAATTGGGCTAGTTGGAACATTGAATTAATGGTTGTAAAAACTCAGCGCAACACAACCGACAAATAAAGAAAAGCGCGACACAAACGCTGTCTTACAACTGAATAATAATGCGGATCTACCCTGAATAAATACACATACAAAAGAAAGCAAGGAAACCCAGAGCAAATAAAGCACGAAAAAAAACAAGAATCAAACCACTACGCGGCATGTTAGGAAGAAATTTACTTTGATATGTGTGTTTATTTGTATGTGTAATTGCCTCCAGCGGCCACTCGGGCTTCTTTCATGATTCTCGGGCTGCTTTCACGTTCGGAAAAACACTTTCATATAGGACGTATTGAATAACAGAAGTATGTATGGGGGGTTTTTCATGTACCTCAACAATTTCATCGATGACACTTTTCATATAATTATACGATTTGAAAAGTTGATTTTAGAATAAAGAGTAATTAGGCAGAACACAAAAAATAATCTGGGTACCTCCAAGCGACGGCGAACATCGGTACATTGGTTCTGTAGAGCAGGGTGGCATTTGCATATTTTCAAATCTTGTGGCGTAATCGTTGTATCCCAACGATTACAGGATATAATTATAATCAGGATTGCCTGCATATAATTCACTCAACCACTGAAATGGCGTGAAGCCGGATTCATTTGAAATCAGAATCAATAGCAGACCAGGGCAGCAGCGCTTATACTCAGACTTACAGAAATACAAAAAAAATACAGTGACGTTTCACACCGAACGCGGGCTACGCGCAGGTGTATAGGTGCTATTCAATTTTTGTTCATTGCGCATAGTATGATTGCATTGGGGCAAGCCGTCTAGCACGTTGCTCAGGAGTCTCCTGAGCACGGTAAGCCCGAGCCTCTTGCCGGACTTTTTCCGCTTATTCAATCATCGTTATTCGACCCTCGTACTGCCATCGTCGTCGCAGATTCGCCGTCGCACCTTTGTCGTCATACTCTCATCATACCATCGTCATCACATTAAAAACGTCATCCCATTGTCCTCATGCCATGTTCTTCATGCTGCCTTCATTCAATTTGCTATTACGCCGCGATTGCCATGTCTCCTCGTGATTTTGTCTCTATGGTGCATTTCGTGTCAAAATTTCCTCGTCATGTCATTGCTATCGTCGTCAAGCTACTGTCGTCATACTTTCTCCCTGATGCATTGGTCATCAAGCCATTTTCTTCATATACTCATCGCCAGCCCTTAGTACTGATGTCTTTGTTGCCCCGCTGTTGTCGGTTCATTATCGTCATCATTTGAGAATCATTATTCAATTCGCGCCGTGCCTTTGTCGTAACACCGTCTTATTCGCTCCATTGGTGTCTTTCCTCCCCCGTCACTGGGCGATCGTCACACGGCAGGCGTCATGCCGTCATGCTCATGCCAAACCTAGGCATGCAAGTTTCATAGTGAAGTGTGCCGATACCGGACATAGTGCATGTCACACGTAGCTCAAGCGGCGAGAGTCTCAGAATAACCACTACAAATTTTAAGTATATGTATCTTCAGAAATACTGTTTATCGCTTCATTGCGTGGATGCTAATCGCATAACCACCGCTAGACATCGTAAGGTGGGTTCTGCCGGGCGTTTTCATGCGCAACTACAACAAGGCCTACCAGATGTCCTACGAAGAATTCACCTGCCATCTCCCTTGTGAAAGCATATACCCAATGTACTAGCATATCTAAGGTATATCGCTGTGTAGACATGGCGCTAAAATAGGGAAAATGCCTAGCGCCAAAACGGAAAATCCACAGTACTCAGCGTTACTAAGTTCTACGATAGTCTCCAAACCGCTCACCCAGTGATAAGAACCTGCTATCTCAAAATACAATTATTGGCATGTTGACTTCTTTCATAACCACCTATCCCAATCGCGTGCGGGACGTATCTATAACCATTAAAAAAGTTCGTGGTGTACTACAGGCAAACGATGAAGATTGACAACTGAAAGTTATACAAGGAGAAAGATGGGCAAGTTCGTAAGCGTTCATAATAGTAAGAGCGCGAAAAAAAGCGACGGACGAAGTGGTGTGTGCATCAATAAACTTAGTTGTGAGTCGACGCTCGTCCTGCGTTTCTTTCACCCCATCCGTCATTTCTCTCGCGCTGTCACTATTATGCTAGTTATTCTGTGGTAAACTTGTTGATCAGAGATGACACAATCTCACCAACAAAAAAAAATGCAGGAAGTCCAAAAATTCTGTACACCATTGCTATCAATAAAACCTACCACTCCGCACGTAACAGAGGTCTGCCGCAAAACTGCGTGTAAGTAGGTATCTTAGGTACTTTCGCAGTCAAATATCCGCCGTTTTCTTTTTTAGTGCTGCTTAGTTCGAAAATTCAGCATTTCTAACCACTACGGCAGATGAGGAATCACTATTGGCTAAGAGTTACGTGGTTTGTTTGCATTTCACTGTAAATTTCCAAGGAAGACGGATGTGCTACGTATTTTGAAGAAGCCAAAAATAGCTATGATGAATACGGGCAAAATATGTTTGCAGCCATGGCGCCTGCCATAAGGCACTCAAGCATTCCGGGGTAAGCCAGGTGTACAACCACCATTGCAGCGCAGCACATTGTTTGTTTATGCCTGTATTGATTTTGTTTCTCTAAGCGAATTATTTCTCATCACTTGTTTTTCTCATAATTGCCTAGGGTTTTTCTTCATAAACGCGAAGCCTGAGATACGTATTTTCGAAAAATATTCTATTACTGCGATAACGATTATTCGACATTGCAAGCGCACTTCCGCCTTTGGCGTCACTGTCGCCCTGAGCTTTCGTATAAAGTCCAAGAACGATAACGAAGACGCCGCGCGTCCTACACTGTATGTGCGAGTGACGGCGTGCGACGGGATCGCGGCTCAATCTCAGCCGCCTGAAGGAGACGAAAGCGGGGAAAGCGCGCCGTCTCCCGTCGTGCGCGAAGCACCCTATGGTGCAATTCAACGAGAGCAGGACAAAGAGAGAGTGGGGGGCGGCGTTCTACTGCGGCTGCAACTGTTATAGCGGCCGCGCACGGCCTCACCGCATCCTGAGAGATATCTGATAGCGAATTCCAATGGCAGATTCGGAGTGGCTGGTGAACTCCACGCCGGAGCACTACGCTACGGCCTAGGGCAGCAGAATGAAATCTGCGATTGATAGGATAGGATAACGTTGATTGCTCTCTTTTGCAGAGTTGTTCTTGCGACTTCAGATGGTGTCTTCCATCTTCTGCCATGGCTGGTTCCCTTAGTCCAGGGCTCCACCGAGAGTAGCTGCCCGGCGAGCACGCCTTAGTAGTCCCTGTTGGACTTTCAAGACGTCGCTGGAGAGCATCCTCTCCCACTGTTCCGAACTCGGGTTTTCAATTTTGGTTAGCTCGTCAACCTTATGACAGGCCCTTTTGATGTGGTATAATGTCGGTTTGTCCCCGCATCATGGGCAGAGATTTTCATAGTGCGGTGGCTAAATCTTGCTTAGTATGTTGAGGTTAGGATATGTTCCTGTATGAAGTTTTCGCCATGCAACCGCTCCTTCCCTGTTTAATTGTTTGTGTGGGGGTGGGTATGGTCTTCGTAGCCTTCTGTAGTAGTTTAATGTTTCTGAATGTTCCTGAGCAAATGACTCGAATTCGCTGTAGAAGTCATTTTCGCTAGGTGCTCGGTTATTTGCGTGTCCCAAAGCTATCCTATCCGCCGTCTTGTTTCCTTCGATTTCAGTGTGTCCGGGAATACACACTATCGTGTGTTTAATTGGGTTGTGAGTGAATCTTTGACTTGGGATTCTTAGTGCTTTCTGGTTATTTCTGCCGTTGAGGCAGTTTCGGCAGGCTTCTTGTGAGTCTGTTAGTATTGTTAGCGATCTGCCAGTGCGGTAGCCCTCCTCGGCCGCTAGAGCAACGGCCACTTCCTCGGCTTCGGTCAGTGTACATTCCGGGATCGCTGCACTTGTGGGTTCGTCGTAGTCCGAGATGATTACTGTTGCAACTTTGCTGTGAACGTTTCTTTACCTGTATGCCGCAGCGTCTACGTAAACTGTGTTCTCTCTCGTGGCCAAGGTCCTTTGTATGTATTCGGCCCTTGCCACTCGGCGTACCTTGTGCAGGTTTGGATCCATGTTTTTCGGTATCGGCGCCACTTTGAGTGTTTCTCAGTACTCGTCCGGTATTGCTACCTGGCTCTGGATTTTCCTCAGTTTTCTTTTTCCTCCATATTTTTCCAGCAGGTGTCTGCCGGTTGCCGATTGTTGTAGTCTTCGGATTTGCGTTATGAATTGCGCTTCCTTGAGTTTCTCTAGGCTGTTGTGCAGTCCTAGTGTGGGGAGTTTGTCTGTGGATGTTGTCTTTTGTAGCCGGAGCGCCGTCTTGAGTGCTTTCCTCAGGATCGCGTCCGCTTGCTGGATTTCGCTTTTTATACAGTGGTAGTACGGGAGGCAGTACGTCACTCTACTGACCACTATGGCTCTGGCCAGCTTGAGTGTGTCTGCCTCCTTCATGCTACGTCTTTTTTGTGACACCCTTGTTGTCATGCGGGCTACTTGATTTGTTGCTGTTTTCAGCGGGGTTAGGGTGTGGGTGCGCCTTTGGTTTGACTGCAGCCACGTTCCTAGAATGCTGATGAGGGTCTTCTATGGAATTGATAGGCCTTCGTGCTGGACGTTGAGCTTGAATTCGTCGCTCTCTGGGACTGTGTGGTTCCCTTTTCCTCGCCACACTCTTAGGAGCTCGGACTTTTCCTTTTGACAGGAGAGGCCTCTGGCCCTGACGTATTTTTCTACGCAGGCTGCTGCCTCCTGCAATCTTTCTTCTTTTTCACGGAGTGAGTCCCTTTTTACCCATACCGTGATGTCGTCGGCATATATTGGGCATTGAACGCCTTCCATTCTTTCTAGTTGTCTTGCTAGTCCGACCATGGCCACGTTGAAGAGGACGGGTGGGATGACCGATCCTTGATGCGTGCCTTTGTTTGGTCTGTTAATTGTGTCTGACCTTAGTTCACCTAGTGCAACCATGGCCGTTCGGTTGGATAAGAAGGCCTTGACGTGGTTCATGTATCTTGTTGCCGCAGCTCAAGCTGCCGAGTCCCGTGATGATGGCTTCGTGGCTCACGTTGTCAAAGGCTCCCTTGTCATCTAGCGCTATGATGATGTGTTCTCCTTTGTGGGCGACGTTGCTTAGTACGTCCTCTCTTAGTTGTAGTAGCACGTCTTGCGTTGATAGTTTTGCCCTGAATCCAAACATGCTCAGAGAATACAGCTCTTCGTCGTCCATGTAGTTTTGGAGTCTTTTGCTGACTACTCTCTCGTATATCTTGCTAAGGCATGATTTGAGTGAGACGGGTCTTATGTTTTCCACTCGGAGTTTCTTTCCTGGTGTTGGAATCATGACTTCTGCGTGTTTCCATTCCTCGGGCACTGTTTCTGCTGCCCATTACTCGGTTAGGTAGGCTGTTACTCTCTGTACCTCCTCGTCGCCGAGGTTGCGGATGAGCAGGTTGTTTATTTTGTCCGCTCCTGCCGCTGTGTTTTTTGTTGCGCTTCTTATGGCCGCGTAGACTTCTTCCCGCGTTATGGGTCTATCTAGATCTTGGTTTTCCTTTCCTTTGTAATGCTCCATGTAAGCTTCTGGGTTGCTGCTTCCAAAGCATTTATCTTATGCTTTTGTAATTAACTCAGTGTCTGTTCTTTTGAATTGGTGAACTAGCGGATATATGAATTTGCTGTTTTCGGCTTTTGATTTGGTTGGGTCTATGAGGATTTTGAGTATGCACTGTGTATATGCTGTGCCCAGGGGGCCGTTTAGCGAGTCACTGAATTGTTGCCAATCCTGTTCAGCTAGCTGCATCGCGTATTCCTCTGCCTTCTTCGTGATTTCTGCCATTTTTATCTAGAGCTTTTTGATGTATTTTTGCTCACTCCACCTTTTCGTGAACCCTCCTCTCGCTTGCCACAGTTTGAGTAGCCGAGTCTACCTCTGGTTTATTGAAACACAGGCACTCCCTCCAGAGCAGTTGCCAGGGGACGCTAGCGCACATCCACTTCCCGAAGTTCCCAGCATTTCTATCATTTAGCGCAATTTTCGGCATTTTCGGCTTCCACTCGCACGCGTGCTGTGTTCGAAGTTTCGCAATTCATTTTCGCCTCCTAATGGGAGTCGCACCGCCTGTAAGCGCCTGCTTGTGTCGTCGGTAGTGGACCAGGGAAGTGCCGACACTGAAGGAGGGTGTATTTGGCTCTCGCAAAAAAGCGGTGTCGTAAGCTGGCTCTCGTGAAAAGCTCGCGTGTTCGTGCGATGTATCGCAATGGTTTCCGCTGCAGGGTATGAGGTTCGCGTAATGGTGACACGGCTACATTATCTCACTTTTATGTCCCTATTCTGTAATTTGCTGAATAATAGTTTGCAAAGCAGCACCGCCAGCCGGTACAGCCGCGTTGCAATGACAATGTTGCCGGAGCGCTTGAGCTCAATGTGGGACCTTTGTAGATAGGCCGATTATGTTGAGGTAGCTCGGGTTACTGGCAGACTCCATAATTCGCATTCACAGCTTCTGTTCGCCCGTTTACTTGCATGTCAAGTTGAATGACAGCCGTTGCCTGACCTGAAGCTATAAAACAGTCTTGGCGACAGTTGCATTCGACCGATCACGACATCCAATCCCGATGGAGGCCAAATGCGAGACCGCCTTGTTGTTGACGTTAAAAAAAAGAACTCCAAGTAGTCAAAGTTATTGCGGAGCCCTTCACTACGGTGTGCCGTATATTGAGGTCGGCGTTTTGGCAAGTAACACCCCATAATTTCATTTGTTGCCTTTCGTTCGAATGTGTGCATTAAAATTCGCTGGAAGTAACAAAGCTCCTGCCGAATCTATTTCCCCCCTTTTTTTTATTTGTAAGTTCATTCAGGAGGAAACCGGGGCTGTTAGCGAATGTTCATGACTGCGCTGCTTTGCTTAATATCTAGTAAAAATATTCACAGTCCATAAACAAAGTAGCTGTATTGCTTATACATGCTCTTAATGTTTAACCATTACTAAGTAAGTGAGAATTGGTGCGGGCACGGAACCAGTACTGTGGGGCGATTTTTTTTTCGAGTTTTTCATGATTGTGTATTACAGATATTGCAAGCGGTACAGGCGTTCTGCATCACCGTGAAGCCCCGAGTCTATGCCAGCGGACCAGCTATCGCAGTAAGTCCACTTTTCACTAATGTTCGCATGACATATCTAATTGTGGTTCCCACTTTTCCGGTCCAGCGTGCGAATGGACAGCGGGCGATACAAAATTATTGCTAGATTATGAGCAGTATGTTCTCCAGGTTGGTCCCATGAAGAAATTCAAAAATAAAAAGGAAATGTTTGCCCGCTACATATAGCTACATATGTCCATCAAATAGCGGGAATTAATAGGACTGGAGAGCAATCATGCAGTCGTTAGAAAACTATAGTTAGCCGCAGGACGTCTGCCATAAGCCAAAATAAGAAATCAGGAAATCAGGAAATGCCATATGAGAAAGAGCTGGTGAATGTCAGTGCTCAGGATGACAGCATCGAACCAGAAGAGCTAAGGAATGGCTACGGCATCGTTTGAAGAAAATATATTAGCACTGTGTCCAGCAAAACAGGAACTTGGTCAGGGGAGACAGATGAGAGACAGCAGGGATGCCAGATTGATGACAATTTACAAAGGTCGCAGAGCACACAGAGCACATCCACAGGGCCCATGACTGACGTTGATGGACAAAGAACAAAATCCTCTCGTCGTTACACTTCCAGAATGCAAGAAATTAATTTTTTAAAGAAATGAAGCATCAGCAAGCGCAGAAGGATGCACAGAGTGCAGTACGGCACGAGGAAACAAAAAAGCAGAGAGAGGAAAGTAGGAAAGAGGTTAAGGAAGCACAAGGAGAAAATGGCACAACTAAGCCATGCCCTTGGGTTTGCTTTGGATGACGAGCTCTAAGTGAAAAAGAATATGAATAAATAACCCGCTTGAACACAGAAAAGAAAAGTGCTTTGAATAATCAATCACGTTTTTATTTCAGCGTCGGTGGTGGGAGTTCCCAAGGGAAAGGTTGCTGCAGACACAACAGTGCTTTCACGAATTACAAGTTCGTTCCTTGGTGTTCGGTGCTTCAAGATATTTGTGTTACATGAAACCAAATACGAAAAAAATTACTTGAAGTTCTTTTATTGTCCTCCAGACCTTCTTGCTACAACTCTGTCTCATTTCAACTTGCCAAGCCTATGCAGTTCTTCCTCATCCTAACTGTGTTCATGACATTCACTGCTGTCTGTGCACTTTGACCATTCCACATCACTGCCAGCCTCTTCATCACTATCATAGAGCACTATGTTACCTGTGTTAATGCACAGATTGGGTAGCATACAGCAGGCAAACATGAACTCATTCAACCGAGGCAAAGGGCGCAGCTCAAGGTATATCAACTGACGGAAGAGTTTTTTAAGGATTCCAAAATAGATTTAGATAAGCACACATGATGCTGAGATTTTTGCGTTGAAATCTTTCTTGGCCTTTGACAACCCTCCCAAATATCTGTAAGGGGTCAGCAGGTATAGTCTTGCAGGGTATGCTGCGTCAACTAAAAGGTGATATTTGTCTCCGTGGCATAAGCACGGGAGTCTTTTAGTTAGTTAAAACATGTGAAACACCCGAGATTCATGTGTCTGGCTCGAGCTTCCAACGAGAACATCAGTAAAGCGTCTTCTGTTATCACATACAGCTTGCAATGTATTCGAAATAAAGTGGTGTCTGTTGCTGTGGGTGGAAGCGATCTTATTTGTGGGGCACTGGATGCGGATGTAGCACCTGTCAATGCATCCAACAACACCTGACGCTCCTGACACCTGCCGAAAATAGGACCATCTATACCATTTCATAATTCTATTTGCTATCATTCAAAGAAATCAGGTGTGCATACTTTCTCCGAACCTGTGGACAGCTCCTACAGGTCATCAGGAAATGTCAGGACAGTTGGACCTAGGGTAAGCAGGTATTTTTCCGCTCTGCGAAGTATCCTGTACATGGCACTCTCAGCCATTTCAAACCTGTCTGCTACATCCCGCATACATGTTTTGTTGGCTGCCTACATGCGCAGTAAGGCAAAAGGGCGGCTTATTCAGCAATACAACTGGGCAAAAACTGGAGAATACAAAAGTGCACAAATGAACTAACACGACTCGAAACAAAGGCCACACGTTAGTGATTTCCTTTTGTATAGAGGTAGCTTGACCTACATGACTCTTTATAAAGCGCAGCGCAAATGAACGAAGGACAAGCCACACACGGACTGCGCAACGAACTGCGGCTCTTTGGCCACGTCGCGTGTCCTGCGAACGCTTGCTTTGCCGGGCATGCACAGTAGCATACACGGTAATCAATGGATATATGCACAATTTCGCAGCAAGAATTCAAAGCGCGGCAGCAACGACAGTTCACATACCAAATGAAATACAAAATGTGCGTCTCCGCAGACGAAGCGTGCATGCCGCCGTGATTTTGTGTCGGGCACATGGGAGACGCAGCTAAGCCCGCGATCCGTTCGGTGGCAGCACATCGAGACAGCCTGAAGTGTCTCCGGAACTGCATTTCATCAATAAAATTAGAGGCTGTTAAAACGCGAACGCTAGAAAAGGTGCAGTTCTCTTCATCCGAGTACTGGCGAACGACGTCATAAGGAAACGCGCAACGTTCGGTCTCTTGGTCGGCGGCCGAAACATGGTGTCGAAAGCTTGCTTGAATACACTAGCTTGCGAAACTTCTCAGATTCGCTAGCTCCCGAAGTCCCTTCTGATCGAGTTGAAACTTGAGCTAGATGAATCAACACTCTCCGCGATCAGTAAAAGCGCAAGATACGAAGCACCACTCATTACTTCCAAGAGCCAGCGATTCACAATCACGGGCGCGCGTGCCATAGGGGTACGTTTGCTGTAGGTGGCCTAACATCACGGGACTTCCAGTCCGCTCCATCAATTTTTGCGGAGTAGAGAGCGCTGCTCCGTGGAGTGGAGCTAGCGGAGGAGCTAGTCCCAATGCGCCAATGAAAGACAAGGGAGGCACTCTCAATCTCCCAATAAATTAGACTTGCTCCGCAAGGAGCAGAGAAACTGCTACCGGAAGTGCTCTTAATCCGCCATTCGAATTCGCCGTGAGTTTGGGGCAGAGTCGACATGCGTCGGCGGCTCGTAGGTTTGTGCGTGCTGCGTGTTCCCGGCGCTCAGTTTTCTTTGAAGCGATAGACGGCATAAACGTCATTTCGCTTGCTGCTATTGCCGCCCTTCCTCACGCCAGCGCAAGTGCTGACTTTCAACAAAGATTTCGTTGCGGATCTTGAGCATATATATATATATATATATATATATATATATATATATATATATATATATATATATATATATATATATATATATATATATATATATATTGCCACGGCACAATATGTGCGATCACGAAAGGCGAGGAGTGTGAAGACGACGACGACGATTAGAAGCTAGCGCGGGCTGTTGCCTCTTGGCCAAGCGCAGCGTATTGCCTTGTAAATATACTTGTAAATAGCTTTTCGTCGGTGTCTTCCTACGTAAAATATCTGGTGGAGGTGGACGTTCCCTGTATCTTGTCACGGAGCTTCGCAGTGGACGGTACGTCGAGCCTTCCTTCATGGCTCCCGGCGACGACAACCCGACTCCGCCGGCTCCAACACCTGCTGCCACTTCGACGACCTACATCACTCTCCCCGCTCCCCGTGATTCTGGCGTATTCTCAGGCAAAGATGGGGAAGACGTCGATGACTGGATCAGCCTGTATGAACATGTCAGCCGCAATAACCGGTGGGACCCTACTATTATGCTCGCCTACGTAGTCTTTTACCTCGGTGGCACACCTCGAGTTTGGTATCGCACACACGAAGATGAGCTCACCAGTTGGGATTCACTTAAGACACAGCTTCGAGACTTGTTCGGCAACCCCTACGGTCACCAACTTGCCGCGCGGAAGGCGCTTTCCGGCCGTGTGCAGACGTCAACAGAGCCCTATGTCACGTACATTCAGGACGTCTTGGCTCTGTTCCGCAAAGTTGACACCCACATGACTGAGTCAGACAAGGTTTATGACATCCTCAAAGGCATTGCCGATAACGCCTTCAACTTGCTCGTTTGCAACAACGTAGCGACGGTGGATGCTGTTATAAAAGAGTGCCGCCGCCTGGAACTCGCCAAAAGCTGACGTATTGACCAGAAGTTTGCCTGTCGGCCCAACACCCCAGCGACATCTTCCTGTGCCGACGCTCCTCGTGGCAACAACACTGCCGATGTTACCAGGATCGTCCGGCGTGAGATCGAGGCCGCCTATCCGGCTGCCTTCGACTCCAGTCCCACCAACGCATCTGCAGTCACGGTCTCACTGATCCAGGCAGTTGTCCACCAGGAGTTCGAAAACATGGGTCTTCACACCATCTGCTCGGCCCATCGCCCTGTACCCGCCCGGCTTCTTCCATTCCGCCACCGTCCCGCATCTTCTTACCCACCACGTTTCCGCAAACCATCTGAATGGCGCACTGCTGACGACAAGCCCATTTGTTTCTACTGCCATCGAATCGGGCACATTTCTCGGCACTGTCGCAGTCGCTGGAGTTCCCCGATCCGGTCTACTTATACTGCCTACTCTCGCTCCCCAGGTGGCCCTTCTCGTCCCTATGCCGCACGCTCCGATAATGCCGCCACTGATTCTCCCGCAACGCACCGCCGCTATTCTCGTTCGCCTTCGCCCCAACGACGACAATCTCGCTCTCCCCAGCCCCGTCGCTCCTATTCGCCGACTCCTTTCGGACGCCACTCCCAGCCGGAAAACTAGACGATGCAGCGCCTCGAGGTGACGCTGCATTGCTCCCTACGCCGCCAAATCCTCTACTGACGTAGCCCACTCATCTGAACCTTCTTGACGTGCAAGTCGACGGTGTTTCTGTGTCTCCACTCATAGACACTGGGGCGCATTTGTCCGTAATGAGCGCTGACCTTCGTAACCGGCTCAAGAAAATTATCACGCCCGGCACGACGCCTGTTGTCCGTGTCGCCGATGGCGGAACAGCCCCAGTTATTGGTATGTGTGCCGCCCGCGTCTCCTTCGCCGATCGCTCAACAATCGTGCTATTCACAGTGATCGCCCACTGTCCCCACGACATCATCCTCGGCTTAGACTTCCTCTCCGCACATTCTGCTCTCATCGATTGTTCCGCCAGTACTCTCCGCCTTGACCTGCCTGTTCTCGATGCTGCTGAACCACACCCCAGTCGCCTCAGTTCCGCCGACTTCGTTCGCTTGCCACCTTCGGCACTGACCTACGTTGACCTAGTGTCATCCCCACCAGTCCCCGACGGTCACTACATCGCGGCTCCGCTGCAAGACGTCCTCCTTACACACGGGATCACAGTACCTCATACAGTTTTATCTATTACGGTGAATTGCGTCTGCCTGCCAGTGGTCAACTTTGGCTTGACGACACAAGTGCTGCCACGTGGGATGTCTCTGGCCCACCTTTGCTCATTCGAGGATCACTCAGTAGCATCCATTGCAGTTGACGACACTTCATCCGATACTCCTCTACCATCGCAGTCGGCAAATTGTACCATCGCTGACTTCCAGAAAATGATTGCCCCCGACTTGGCATCCGAGCACGCTCGTGAACTCTACCGCGTTCTGTTTTCCTACCACGGGGAGACGACGAAGAAGTCGAAGTGAGCGGATGCACTTCACGCCGGCTCTGTCTTTCGTAAATGATTTCACAGTGTTTATGCAAAATATCTCTGTAATTTTGCACCATCATCTCCCGCAAGTTATCCTGACTCTACCGATATTTGTCTTCAAGGTGGGAACTGCATTTTCACCGCTTTATTGGACCATTTCTGCCGAGCCGCTGCACCGCCGAGCTAAGCTTACCGCTAAGCTTAGTGCTCCGGCCGATACGTGAGCCGCAGTTACGGCTGCGCGTCACATTTCTTCAAGCCGCCATGGAAATACAAGTTGCAGGAACTGATATCTCACCCACCGAGATTTCCGAAGAAACAGGATGGTGCACCATTGGCCCGCGTGCACGACTTTCTCCTTGGGGCAAGTGCGCTAACCCTAACACTGCATCAGCCTCCCAAACCGGCGTTGGAGGCACGAACAAGGCGCAGCGAGGCCCGCGCGCTCACAAGAAGCAAGTTCTGAAGGCAGGGAAGATGCCCACTCTTCCACGTGATCACCACAAAGTAGTTATCAGGCCACGGGGCGGCTTGAACGTTGCAAAAGTCGGGGTCGTCCGCCTCGCTTCGGCCTTATATAGGGCAGCAAACGTATCTCCACAAGACGCGACGGAAGACCTTGTCTGCCCAAATATTCAGCAAAATATCATCGTTGTGAGTACCCCTCACTCTCCTAATGCAGAACGGTACCGCCGACTCGACAGCTTTGAGGTCGACGGACACCAGTTCGAGATACGGGCATATGAAACTGCGGCCGACTATACAGTCAAGGGGGTCGTCCGTGGCATTCATCTCGAAGAAGACGCGAAGGACATTCACCTCAATATAGTCAACAAGAGGAACCCGAATGCCTTAGCGGCCAAAAGACTCAGCAAGACCACGTCGGTCATCATCGCCTTCGATGGTGGCCGAGTACCAACGTGGGTGTACTATGGGGGTGCTATGCTCAGGTGTACCTTGTACAGAAAGCAGATTGACGTGTGCCACCAGTGCGGACGCGTCGGACATCGCATGGACGTCTGCCCGAACCCCCAAGACCGTGTGTGTAGAGGCTGCGGAGCCTCGAACCCAGACCCCAATCACACATGCACGCCAAGGTGTCACCTTTGTGGGGGAGCGCATCCCACTGCGGACAAGGCCTGCAAGGCTCGATTCAAGACCCCCTATCTTGTTAAGAAACGACGCGGAGACCGCCAGAGGGCAGCGGCGGAGGCCGCCCTCGAGCTACAGCAACAGAACTACGACGAACATTTCCCACCTGCCTCCCGCTCCCGCTCTCGAGGCCGGGCCCGGTCTCGCTCGGTTGCGGGGCCTCCATCCCGCCGGCAGAGCAGGTCTCGGAGCCGGGCGCGCAGCAAAACCCCCGGGCCGAACCGTAGCCGTTCGAGCTCTCGGCGTCCGAAGCAAGCCGGCCAGCAAGATTCGGACCTACCTGACAAGGTGAGCTGGGCAGATGCGGTTAAGGGCTCGCTGAGACGCAAGGCTCAGGGAGCTACTGCCTCCGAACCCAATAATAAGAGGGACCCCAGGGATGTGGCATTGGAAGAAATGCAGCGCGAAAACGCACAATTACGTACGGTCGTGCTACAATTAACCCAAGAAATTCGAGAGATTAAACAGTCGATGGCGCAGACATCTATACCTAAACCTGCTTTAGTCCCGACTCCCGTCACGAACGGTAACGAAAATGCGGCGCCGCCCACAAAGAAACGCGCGGCGGCCAGTTCCGAGTCTCAACAGCTCGAGAACCTCGAATCAGCAGTAAGTGATTGGCGCAAAGCACATGTCACGATAAATGACTGGCGGAAAGAACAAGAAGAAATGAGGAAGCTGCTTTCAGAAATTCAAACCGGGATCCGCAACATCGGCGTTGCGATCAATAACCTCACTGCTCGAACAGACAGGGTTGAAATCCATATAGACAAAATCGAGACTCACATAGGCCTTCGCCCAGGCATGGAAATGATGCCCACCATGGGCCCTACAGTCATTCACCCTAGTCCTATTTCAGGTAACGCACAAGTACAGCACCACGATGGCCAGCCCCACTAACGAGCTCGTGGTGTGGCAGTGGAACTGTCGGGGCTTCACTAAGAAGCAACCACTGCTGCAACAGTACGTCCGACACGCGCAACCCAAACCCGACATCATAATGATACAAGAAACAGTAGGTACCGTACCAAAACTTCCAGGTTACACTGCGAATGCCTCGCCGATTCCCGTTGATCGCGGACTTGCAATTTTAATTCGGAAAGGAATAGTGGTGCAAGAACACAGCGTAAGCGGCACACATGCGGAAAACATGCTTGTAGAGCTCCTTCCCAATAGAACACGCAACCACAGTTTATTTCTCCTCAACGTATATAGTAATCCGGCTCACTCACGGGCTCGTTTCCTCTCTCTGTTCCGAGGCGCGCTTGCCTTGGCGGGCGCAAACCCGTTTCTGGTGGGGGGAGATTTTAACGCCCCGAACGAGGCCTGGGGCTATGGCTACACTACCGCCAAAGGTCGACGCCTGTGGCAGGACCTACATGATGCCGAATTAACTCTTATTACCGATCCCACGGCGCCAACCCGCACGGGCACCTCTACGGCACGGGACACGACACCAGACCTAACGGCGGTCCGTAACATCCCTCAAGCAATGTGGCGCAATACCTTTGAAGATCTCGGTAGTGACCACATGATCATAGAAACACGAATTCCTCAGGCGGGTACACCCCCTTTTCCTAAGCTATTCAAATGGACGGACTGGGACAAATTCCGAAAGCAGCGAGCTGAACAGAGAGGTGAGGAGAACATCGATGACATCGAGGCATGGATGGAGACGCTCAACGACGACATGAACAAGGCGACGCAGACGCTCGCACCCGAATTCCAGGTTGACAAGATCGACAGCCGACTAGCCCCCCTCTGGGAAGCCAAGACGTCACTAAACGCAAGATGGAAGCAGCAAAGGCACAACCGAAAGCTTCGTAAGAAGATCGCACATATCAATCGCCAGCTGGAAGACCATTGCCGGACCTTAAGCCGCCAACAGTGGTATGACATCTGCAACGCAGTCGATGGGAAGCTCCACAATGGCAGCACGTGGCGTCTCCTTCGTCACCTCTTAGGGGAAACGCAGAGCAAGTCTGCTCAGCAAGCAAACCTGCAACGCCTTTTGCACAAGGAACAGGCTACCACGAGTGATCACCAGCTCGTGACACGCCTGCTAGCCAAGTACTTCCCTCGACGGCCCGATGTTCAACGCGGGGATTACACTGGAGAAACAAATGTGACACTCGATGAAGAATTTCACGAGTCAGAGATCCGCGCAGCTCTCCACGACCTTAATGGCAAATCAGCACCTGGTCCCGACAAGGTAACGAACAAGACTCTAAGAAACCTCGATGATGCCTCGATAACCGCTCTTACGGCATACATCAACAAATGCTGGCGAGCAGGTTGCATCCCAGAGGCGTGGAAACGCTCTAAAGCAGTCCTGATACCGAAGCCAGGCAAGCCGTCCAGCCTCGATCACTTGCGGCCCATTTCCCTCACATCCTGCGTTGGCAAGGTGATGGAGCACGCGTTCCTCTCCCGCATCAACCACCACCTCGAGGACACTGGAGCCTACCCACCCACTATGGTGGGCTTCCGGTCACACCTCTCCACTCAAGACGTCATGCTCCAGCTCTACCACGAGATTATCAATGACCCAACTAGTGGCAACCGGGCCATCCTCGGCCTGGACTTGGAAAAGGCATTTGACAATGTAGCACATGCAGCAATCCTGAGCCGCATAAACAAGCTCAACTTGGGTGCGCGAAGCTACAACTACGCCAGAGACTTCCTGTCGCGCCGCACAGTCACCCTCGCGGTCGGCAGCATGACATCCGACGAACATACACTAGGAAGCACCGGCACTCCTCAAGGATCGGTCATATCCCCGCTCCTTTTCAACCTCGTGATGCTGGGTCTCCCGGCCTACCTCGACGAGATCGATGGCCTCCATCACGCCTTGTACGCAGATGACATCACCCTGTGGGTCAACAAGGGCAGTGACGGTCAGATAGAATGCACCTTACAAGCAGCGGTCTCTGCAGTCGAAACGTACCTCCAAGACACAGGTCTCCGACTATCTCCACTGAAATCGGAGCTGCTCGTCTACCGCTCCGGCCGCCGGCCCAAGCCTACAGCCGAATGGCGCCAATGTGACGACATAATCCTCTATACGCAAGACGGCTCCTGCATTCCCCGAGTCCCGAAGATACGCATCCTAGGCATGCATATAACAGCCAACGGGTCAAACATAGAAGCTATTCGCAAAATCGAAGGCAAGGTTACAGCGGCTACCCGCCTGATCAAACGCATTACAAACAAACACACGGGCATGAAGGAGGACAGTGTCATGCGCCTCATACACTCTTTCGCAATCAGTCACATCACTTATGTGGCTGCCTTCCACAACTGGAATGTCACTGAAAGGGAGAAAATCAACACCCTTATACGCAAGACTTACAAGATCGCCCTTGGCCTACCGGAGTCCACAAGCACTGCTCGTCTGCTACAGCTGGGGGTATACAACACGCTTGAGGAAATCGTGGATGCGCAAAGAACCTCTCAACTCGAACGCATGTCTCTGACAGCCACGGGCCGGTACATCCTGCGGAAACTCGGCTTCAACTACCACGTCCAACACGGTCAGAAACAGGTCATTCCACCTGACCTCAGCGACACGCTGATTGTCGCCCCTATACCTCGAAACATGCATCCCGAATTTAATCGGGGCCGACGCCAGGCCCGTGCCAAGGCACTGCTGCGCTCCTTGGGTGGAAAGAGGACTACGCGCTTTGTAGACGCCGCAGAATACACGCGAGAACGCCGGTTCACGGCGGTAGTCGTAGACGTTAGCTCCAGGCTTACGCACGCGTGTAGTGTCGCAACGGAATACCCCGAAACAGCAGAAGAGGTAGCGATTGCGCTTGCGCTTACCGACCCCCTCTGCGAGGTGGTGTTTAGCGACTCACAATCCGCAGTTCGCAACTACGCGCGGGGGCGCATTTCCTCCGAAGCTCTCCAGATTCTAAGGAAAGCTGGTCGACAGCACTTCGATAACACCGCCATCATATGGTTTCCAGCGCACGTCGCCACCCCCACCGATGAGGGCCTCATTAACTTGAACGAGGTAGCACACCGCTCTGCGCGAGAACTGACCCGCCGCGCAGAATCGGGGACCGCCTCTTCGAGTTCGGAACTGCTGGCTCAAAGCACGCGAGAACGCCTGGTCAGGTACAATGACATCACCAAGCACTACCAGCTAGGCAGGCGGTTGCTGCCCCCACCTCACTCCATGCTGAAACGTCGCCAGGCAGTCATCTGGCGACAATTGCAAACACAAACATTCCCCAGTCCGGTGCGATTGCAGCACATTTTCCCCGCGCAATACCCGAATGCTCTTTGCAAATTATGTCAGGACACTAGAGCGACGCTGTCACACATGTTGTGGGAGTGTCGGGTTACATCAGCTACAATGGCAGTAGCTCCGGAGGCTCTTGCGTCGAAGTGGGCCGCCGCTCTGCGCAGCTCCAACCTCAAGACACAAGAGTGGGCTGTCCAGCAAGCCCGAGAGGCGGCGACAAGGCAAGGCCTCGAAGTCCCCTCATGGGGGACCTGAGCCCGGGTCATCAAATTTGCCGGATTCAGAATAAAGTTGTTTCCATCCATTTCCTACCACGATATTTTTGGCTTTAACGGTCGTCCTTTGGCCCAAACTACAGCTGTAAAACATCGCATTAATACCGGCGATGCCCCTCCTATTCATCGCCGCCCGTATCGAGTGTCACCAGCTGAGCGTCAAGTTATTCACGCTGAAGTTCGCAAAATGCTTGCCAAGATCATTATTGAACCATCATATAGTCCATGGGCGTCACCTGTAGTACTGGTCAAAAAGAAGGATGGCTCATGGCGCTTTTGCGTGGATTATCGGCACCTTAATAGGGTTACCAAAAAGGATGTGTATCCCCTACCTCGGATTGATGACGCCCTTGACTGCCTCCACGGTGCTCGCTATTTCTCCTCTATTGACCTTCGCTCCGGCTACTGGCAGATTGCCGTGGACGCTCTAGACCGCGAGAAGACTGCTTTTGTCACACCCGACGGTCTTTATCAATTCAAAGTGATGCCATTCGGTCTATGTAACGCTCCTCCCACTTTTGAACGCATGATGGACTCCCTTCTTCACGGATTCAAATGGTCCACGTGCCTGTGCTACCTGGACGACGTTATCGTATTCTCCCCAACGTTCGCTACGCACCTCGAGCGCCTCTCAGCAGTCCTGGACGTTTTTCGTCGAGCCGGTCTGCAACTCAACGCATCCAAGTGCCAATTCGGCCGTCGCCAGATTACCGTCCTTGGACATCTCGTTGACGCGAACGGAGTGCAACCGGACGCAGGCAAGATCCATACTGTTGCGCACTTCCCTGTTCCGAAGTGTGTCAAGGATGTGCGCAGCTTCATCGGCCTTTGTTCGTACTTCCGCCGTTTCTTGAGAAATTGCGCCGCCATAGCACGACCACTAACCGAGCTTTTGAAAAAAAGACGCCCCTTTCCAGTGGGGCGATAACGAGGCCTCTGCATTCTCACATCTAATCGACATTCTCACAACGCCTCCCGTTCTGGCCCATTTCGATCCTTCTGCGCCTACCGAAGTCCGTACTGATGCCAGCGGTCACGGAATTGGCGCGGTACTGGCACAACGCCAGCGTGGCCACGACCGGGTTATCGCTTACGCCAGCAGGCTCCTCTCACCCGCGGAGCGCAACTATTCCATCACTGAGCGTGAGTGCCTGGCCCTAGTTTGGGCGGCTGCGAAATTCCGCCCATACTTATATGGCCGATCCTTTTCCGTTGTCACAGATCATCACGCGCTTTGCTGGTTATGCTCACTGAAAGATCCTACAGGAAGACTTGGTCGCTAGGCCTTACGCCTCCAAGAATATTCGTATACTGTCACCTATAAATCTGGCTGACTACACAAGGACGCTGACTGCCTGTCTCGCTACCCGGTCGACGAGCCTGACGACGCCGACAGTAGTAGCGCCAACGGCATTTTCTCTGTGTCTGCCTTCGCTAACATCGCCGATGAGCAGTACCGAGACCTATCGCTGCGAGCACTTATCGAGCGTCTGCGTTCTACACCTACCGACGCATCCGTTCGCCGATATGTCCTCCAGGGCGGCATTCTGTATCGCAGGAACTTCCTCCCTGACGGCTCTGACCTTCTTCTTGTCGTGCCAAAACAGCTACGACAGACTGTGCTCTTTGAGATGCATGACGCACCCACTGCAGGACATCTTGGGGTAACCCGCACGTACGACCGCGTCCGCCGCCGCTTCTATTGGCCTGGTCTCGCTCGCTCCGTTCGACGCTATGTTGCTGCCTGTGATCCCTGCCAGCGTCGGAAAACACCTCAGGTGCTACCTGCCGGTCATCTCCAGCCGATCACCGTCCCTGTGGAACCGTTCTTTCGTGTTGCATTAGACCTACTCGGTCCCTTTCCCACGTCATCCTCTGGGAACAAATGCGTAGCCGTCGCGACTGGTTACGCCACCCGATACGCTATCACTCGGGCTCTCCCTACCAGTTGCGCCACTGACATCGCGGACTTTCTCTTGCGTGACATTATCTTGCTTCATGGCGCCCCGCGACAGCTCCTTACTGACCGTGGTCGAAACTTTCTCTCGAAAGTTATCGCTGACATTGTGCGTTCCTGCTCCATTCAACACAAACTGACTACCTCATACCATCCTCAAACCAATGGCCTGACAGAGCGGTTAAACCGTACTCTTACCGATATACTGGCCAAGTACGTTTCCAAGGACCACCACGACTGGGACATTGCCCTTCCTTACGTAACATTTGCGTACAATTCTTCCCGGCACGACACCGCTGGATTTTCTCCCTTTTATCTACTGTACGGTCGCGAACCTACCTTGCTCTTAGACACGGCACTTCCTCCTGCTGCGGTCTCAACAAGCGAGTATGCGCGCGACGCCATCGCCCTCGCCGACCATGCACGCCAGCTTGCCCATGCTCGACTGACGGCCTCACAAACCACTCAGCAGTGCCAGTACAACGCCCGCCATCGTGACGTCCAGTTTTCGCCTGGTGCGCTCGTGCTCCTGTGGTCGCCCACTCGTCACGTCGGACTTTCAGAGAAGCTCCTTTCGCGATACACAGGGCCCTACCGCGTGCTGCGCCAGGTGACGCCTGTGACTTACGAAATTGCTCCTGTGGGTTCAACCTCGTCCTCTCCTCTGGCATCTAGTGATGTCGTACACGTCAGTAGGCTCAAGGCCTACTACACTGCTTCCGAGTCCGATCTTTAGTCGATCCTGGACGGCGCTTTTGCCGCCGGGGGTAGTGCTACGGCACAATATGTGCGATCACGAAAGGCGAGCAGAGTGAAGACGACGACGACGATTAGAAGCTAGCGCGGGCTGTTGCCTCTTGGCCAAGCGCAGCGTATTGCCTTGTAAATATACTTGTAAATAGCTTTTCGTCGGTGTCTTCCTACGTAACAATATATACATCCGCCCCAATCCGCAGATAAAAGGAAGGTACAGTACCACGTGCCGACTATGCGAAGAAATTAAGCTCCTTTTTTGATAAAGTCACTAACGTTCAATTGACGAAACCATCTGCCCGTGTGACTTCGGCAGCCTCTACGACTTCCCTGATTAAGCTATTGTGATGGCGATACACGACAATAGTCTGATCAAAAAGAGGACAGGAACGTGGCTGCGCGTCACATTTTTTTTTACATTTGGCTGCCAGTTCACCGCCTGTAGCAATATTGCTGACTTTTTTGTTGTGTCCTTGCATACGCACATTCATGCACTTGCGGGTCCGATCAAAGTAGTGTCTTTTACCAGAGAGGGGAATTTTGTAAACAACTGCCTTTTTATAGATAAGGTAGACATCTTTGTCCTTGATTGTAGTCTGGTTGGCGCATTCTCCTAACAGTCTAACTTGCGCAAACACAAATGCTTATTTGGCGCCGTGAAGAACATTTTGACGCCTGAACGTTGCCCTACATTAAGATTGTGAGAAACTTCATGCAGGTAGGAAATCACTGCTACCTTATATTTGTATCTTTGTTCTTTATTCTTTCCGCTGTTTTCCGCTCTCTGTTCATCACTCATGCACGGTTCAGCCTTCCCTCCGCGATGCGGGCCTTCGGCAACATAGGCTATAACGAACCTCGGATACCCAGCGGTCTCCACGCCTGCCACTACCTCTGAAGGCGTTCTACCATGAAACGATCGCATGAATTACAGTGAGCGCCAGACGAGAAAGAATGCACTATAGTTCTTTTACAAGTTTAGAGCGTGCTTAGGTGTACGGTAAAGGAGGCCTATTGCCTCTTGGCCTATCCATCCAACACGCGTGATCATCTTTGAAAAGCAGCCGCAAATCTAAAAGTGTAATGCCGTCCTGTTCTTGGAGTTGAAAGCTGAAAGTTGCCTGTAGCGCGCTTTAAAAGCGGTTTAAATACGCGTATAGTTTCTAGTCCCATGGATTAATAAATTCAACACCACACGATTGTTTTGAATATTTGAGAGAACGCTGAACCTAAGATATAGCACACAGGAGCACTGGTGATATATAGAAAGGTGTACTTTTAAATGAACTTGTTGGAGCCCTCCACGTTGATAAAAATAACTTGAAAGGTTATGTGGTACAAAAGGCTTAGCCCCATATTCTCAAACGTTTCTCAATTCGAGGCTCTACTTCCGCTCCACCGGCTTGAGCGCAGCACCACCCTCGATTAATGAAGACGCTCTACTTCACAAGAATTGCCGAAGAATATAATTATAGGCAGTAAAAACTTCTGACAAGAGGTGACGCTAACATATATTTTCTTGCGTTACAAGCATATGTAGCCTTGCAAGGCAGATAGAGAAGATCTGAGGGAAAGAAAAGATCACGCAGTTGCATACGTGAGAGAAAAGCATGTATACCATACCTGATTAACTGAAGCATGCTAGGTGACTATTTGTCACAGCCCCGTTTCAAACGGCATGCCAATAAATCAGTATCGTCATTTCGTTGTCACTATCATTTCGCTATATCATTTCGCCGAGGTGTAGTGTTGAGTGGAGAGATTTTATAGAAATGCGGGATAGCTTAACATTCCAGGCCTAGAACCCACACTCTCCAATGGGGTGCATATAAGGAATACCAGAGTATTTTGGCGAGGTCAGCAACCATTTTTCGCTAGAAAACTGGGCCTGTTTTTGTCATCATGAAGCGAATCATAGGTTTTAACTGTTAAAGCAAAGCTTTCGTGATCTCAATTCACTTCTATTTTTTGAAGAAATTGCACAAATGTCTTCTCGAAGAGCTTCAATGCAATCTCTCGAAACAACGCGTAAAAGAAGTGACTGGTGAGTGTCTAAAATTCTTTGTCACATGCAAGTGACGAACTCAGCTTCCATTTTGCCCGATATAGTCAGAAACTTTAGAATTTTCACTAAAGTAGGAAAAGACTGCACAACATATTGAAAAACATACCAGTTCAACGACACAAAAGAGGCCACGACAAAGGTGTGCTGAAGAAATGTGTATAACTTCCGTCAGTAAGAGCGTACGAATGATTTCTCTTGCCTGAGCCTCGAATTAGAGTCAGTTTCTCGTTTTGAATATTGCGACAGAGCACTTCACCGCACCATTCCCATTGAGTGCTGGGACCTGCTCCGTCATTTGAGCCTTTCGAATGCAGTTAATGTCTCCAGTAAGCATAGTTAATCAGTCACAGTCCAACAATGGACTCATAGATTGAACTAGAATAGTTACTTTGGTCGAGTCGTAGAAAAGGCAAACGCTTAGAAAAATACATTCATGAATTCGAATAGAAAGCTCTTAGATAAAAAAAGCCTGCTGCAGATATGTGAATTAGCAATATTCAAAAACCTTCTTCAGTCTTTAGTTCCTCAACAGCTAAAATTTCGTATCGGCTCTGGAGGCCCTAGAAGTTTCAAGTATTTCTTCCTCGACCGTACTCGTAATTTCAAGCTCGTAAAGATAAGTTGCTTGGGTGCCTGGTTGCCATGGCAGCTACACGGCCTTTTGTACCATTAATTCATGCTATCCAGTATACACGTTGATTAAGAAGCAACCCTTGCAGGAGTACCAGACCTACTGGTTGTCGAACTTCCTAGAACTTCGCTGTGCACTGCGATAGCTAAGGATGAAATTAATGTTCAGAAGTGATTGCTATATCACTTTCTCCTGAGGACACATACGTGTAGGAGCGACGGTGGTTTTAAAATGTTTCGGCCGGGCAGGTCGCCCACACGCGACAACGGGTGCAGTACGCATGGACTATAACTCCTCGGATACACTGGTCTTCGTATTAAGTTTAGCTTGCTTTAGGTCAACTGACGATTCGCTTCCAAGCGTTGAGAGCTGCTCTCGCCAATACGTACTTTCTGTGCTCTTTGATACTACTAGGCATAAGTCTATTTATCGGCTTTTGATGAGTGACAAATGAATAAGCTCCTGAACATTGATCATCGCAATGTTGCCTATCCCATCTAGGATCACTCTGGCGTCGATTATGTTGTAACCACTTCAAACAATTCCAGACGAACCCATCTCACGATGACTGGCGATTAAATGCGGCTGGAGTTTATGAAATCTTGCGACCCACCATATTGCTGAATACGTGGTTATCTAAAATCCTTAGTGATCATTCACATAGTTCCGGTGATTCGGCTATATGCGCGTGCACTCTTCTCCGGTATCGGACCACGTTGCACTGACACTCATTCGCTATGGTCTGCCATGAACATAACGACATCATGACGTCGCAGTGACAAAAATAGAATGACGAGGAAATAATGATGCTAAGGGAACGAACAAGGTGGTATAAGGACGACGGCATGAAGAAACTTAACATGAAGAGGAGGTAACAACCACCCAATGCATCAGCTCGATGGTATGACAATGACGCAATGACGACTATGGAAAGACAGTGGTATGGGAGAAACGGGATAGCGACGATGGCGTGACGACAGTCGGATAAGGAAGCTGGAATAACGACGAGGGAATTAGTTCGACGGTATCGTGGCGAAGGTCTGACGATGAAAAATTGAGGACTTATGACGACGACGGCGATACAGCGACGGCATGTCGAGAGTCGGATGACCAATTTGGAGTGATGGTGATTCAACGACTACGATGGTATCACAAAAACGAGTACATACTTTGCGGTCTAAGGAATTAGACAATCGCAATCACTCTGTCGGCGTGAAAGGTATCACAACGACAACATGGCGAGTGATATTACGAGCAGGTATGAGAACAGATTGGGTGAGGGAACAAACGCGAGTTAATGACATTTTAGTTAAAAGCAAAAAAAAAAGAAATGGGCATGGGCAGGACATGTAATGAGGAGGGAAGATAACCGCTGGTCATTAAGGGTTACAGACTGGATTCCAAGGGAAGGAAAGCGTAGCAGGGGGCGGCAGAAAGTTAGGTGGGCGGATGAGATTAAGAAATTTGCAGGGACGACATGGCCACAATTAGTACATGACCGGGGTAGTTGGAGAAGTATGGGAGAGGCCTTTGCCCTGCATTGGGCGTAACCAGGCTTATGGTGATGATGATGACAACAACAAAGACGAGCTCTTTACAAACACTCACCTAGTGGCCCACCTGGCAGAGAAGTTGGCCATGGCTTAAGAGGATAGATAGATAGATAGATAGATAGATAGATAGATAGATAGATAGATAGATAGATAGATAGATAGATAGATAGATAGATAGATAGATAGATAGATAGATAGATAGATAGATAGATAGGCTAAAATACATAAAGCAGGGAAGTATTGCGAATCGCATTTAAACGCGACTGTCTGTACCGCGGATACTCAGGTGTAAAAGTTCATCTAGCCTCAAGCTTCAACAATTCAAAGCACAGCCTCACGGTCAAGCGTCTTCTTAATCGCCATATTCTAGACCTCCAAGCCCGCGTTATTATACCACGTTATTATACCGTTTCCCGCGTTATTATACCACTTTACCAAACACTTGGATTGCTTCACGGATAGAGGTGTCCTCTAATCGATCTATAATCCAGGAAAGTTTCACTTTTATCTCTGCTAACTTCTGGTATATTACAATGCTGCGACGGTTTCAATCAAAGCTTGCGCTCAGGCAACGCGTTAGTTTTCGCTAACGTTTGCGTTATGGTCTAGACATGTGACACCTGCCCCCGTCCTATTTAACTTATTCTTTTAAGCTTTATAGCGTTTCACTAGGCATCACGGAAGTCTTAGCTTGCGTACGGGTGCCGAACGACGAAGGCCTAAAGATATCCACGCACTGTGAGAATCAATATTACGCAGAACTTCTTTACGTAGCTAGTTAACTAGCATCGCTTGGTGTTAGGCATAGCGCTGGCAAATAGTGCAAGGTTTCCGTTCAAGGTGAGTAGTGGTGTTTGTTGTGCTAGTGTATATGTGAATAAAATGGCAAAGCGACGGTATAACTAGAGCGGAGAGTGCTTGGCGGTGACGGCGTTCGCATGACGACTTACTTATTGTACTCCAGCGACGAAATGTTACCACCTGTTTCGTTCCGACGTTGGCTGATCAGGAAGGCAGTACAGTGTTACGCGTCGTCTCCAATAACTAGCAGCCATGAAAGAATGGTGTGTGTTTATGGCATGCTGTCCCATTTATAACGTTTGCTATAGAATGCGACACACTTGCCAATCATCCCAATGTAAAGTACAGGCGCGAAATACTGCCAAGATTGCTATTTGGTCGCTGAAAACTTCCGTTTGTAGCCTAAGAGCTAAGGACTGAATCATCGCGCTTTACAACCCACCATCGATCGCGTACGTATATTTTTTTTTTGTGAGGCTCTGAGCGTTCAGCTAGACGAACATACTTACCTAAAGAATGATCGGAACGTTTCTTTAAATTACAGATAATGCTTCTCTTACAATGCCCAATGCAGAAATACTGGTATGCCGAATTTCATACCTCAATACTTCGATCTAACTGCTAAAACTAAATATTCACCGATGATTACGATACTCTCTAATACAAAATTTGTGCACAGCTCTACACGTGTTTTCATTTCAAGGTATACTGCCTGACGCAGACAATCAGTCTTGTGCGGCGCGTTGGAAACAGAACGAATTGTGGCGCGACTGCCTCGCTTAGCGAGATATCGCACGAGGAAGTGCGTGGGTGATGCGTCTGAGCGGTTCACAGCAGCCACCAAAGAAAGACCTGCAACTCTTTGTTTCCTTGTACCGTATCAATGGGCGCGCTCGTCGCATGTCTTATCGATGGCGTCATCGGTGAACAGATTGCGGCGCGCTAATCTGGCGCCATCTCGTAACCACCGTCGCCGCAGAGCCCGTCTTGCGCAGCACTATGCTTTACTCCTCACGCTTGCCCCATTCCCTCCCCCTCTGTTTTCCTTCTTGCACTCTCTTCGGTATCGCCTTCATTTATTCTCCGCTGCTCAACTGATACCATAGATGAAAAAAACTATTCATACCGAAGCAACCGACGCTATCGCAATTGACGCGTTACCAACGCAATAATGAAGTAACCGATACCATAGATGGAAACGAATCCCTGAAAAAGCGGAGGTCTGTCTGCAGCGGCTGCTGTGACTCACGCCCACGCGTCACCAACGCGCCGTCACTCATAATCTACCGATAGCGAGGCTGTCGCGCCACACTTCGCTCCGTTCGCAACGTGATGCACGAGAACGATTGTCCGCGACAGCCAGTAACATCGCGAAATTAAAACAGGTACAGAGCTGCGCTCGAATTTCGCGTTAGGGGGTATAGTAATCGTTTGCGATTCTTTTTTTGCATCGTTATCCCCAATTCTGAGCTTATTGCTTGAGAACTGCGATGAGTGACGAGCGAGAGAGTCAAATACCTCCGATTTTATAGGCATTTGAAACAGTACAACACGGCAAAGGCTGGCGAAGAGAGCTACAGGGAATTACTAAGTGTCTTAAGTTAACCTGAGCCAAATACGCAATGTTTTAGTACGATGGCTTACTTGACCAGTTGTTTAACATTGACAATGTAACTGCAATGTTCCAAAGTAACAAATTAATCGAACGTGCTAAAGAATGCATCCGTATATCATTATTGGATATTTGAAGCGAATATTCGTATTCGACTCCTATTGTAAAAATTTTTGTATTCGAAGACCTCTACATGTAAGCTTCTGTAGTCCTCGTTGTGAGTGCCTGTTGCTTATTTCGTAAGAACACTAAAAATCCTGGACGCTTTTTCAAGCTGCTATTTACTGACTAAATACAGTTTTTTTTCAGTATCATAGAAACGTTCACATTCATAAAGCTTACTTGAACATCGCCGAGACGTCTATTGCACTTGCGCATGCTGTAGGCTATAAGGCTCACAGGGTCATAGGCATCACCACTTGTCTTCGGCAATGTAAAAACACGCCTTTCTTCATTAGGTAAGAAAGAACAGCATGTAGCCAGCCATCTCAGCGCACGAGACGACAAATTATACAAAAAGTCTTTATGCCGGACATTGGCATGAACGATGAAGACAACGTAGCCTAAAGCAGTAAGCGCGCTGCCTCTATTTAGAGAAAATAGTTACTGTTAAATGCATTATACGCCATTATAGTGCTTATAGTATTTACGCCTAGTGTTTACAAATTCATTTCCCGTGGCAAACCGTGGTAATGTAGTCGGAGCCACGAGGCAAGTCAGCCATGAGTCAATATTACAGAACCTAGTTTAACAAGTTTTTTCCGAGCTGTTTGATGTGCGAAGCAAATTTGTGTGAGATATATGTGCTATATGACATTACTCTCTATTTCCTTTCTCTTTTTTCGTTCTACTTCTTTCCTTTCTTTTTCTTTTTTTTCTGTCTCCTTGCTGTCTGCTGCCTTTTTGACCTTCTGGTTATTAGGACCAGTCAAGTTGCTTCTTAGCAACCAACTTTTTTCCTAATGCCTCGGCACATTGTACCACTTGTTTTCATGAATAAAGGTATTATATAATATATTACATTATAAGTCCTCAGTTTACGAAGGCTCTTCTCAGATGAGCTATCTCGCTAGTTGCAAGCTTAGCTTTCTCAACTTTCCCAGTAGTTGGAGCACTTTTTAAATGGAAAGCATTTCAGCATGAAGAAAGCGGACAAAATAAACTTAACAAATGCACAACACATGCACATATTACAAGGCTATGCCTTTGTCCATCCTATCTTTAAAGCATAGAATAATTTCTGCTTGAACAAAGTGCACTCTTTCTTTTCCTTAGTGGCTTTCATCTTTGAATCTGAGAAAAAGATACACACAGTCACGTAACGCAACGACAAAGGGTTACAGAGACACAGACTCTAGTGTCGCCAATTTATGGTGCAGCGCAGTGCCAGCCTTCATACGTTGGGAAGACGCGGACACGGCATTATGCAAGGTTTTGCGCCATTGTCTAGGAGCTTGGACTTACTGATCGGAATTTCTTCAGCCAGTCAAACTATTGAAAGCCTTAAATTATTCAAGGTGGGATTGCATAAAATTTCATCGATCTGCGACGAAGCCAACTACGTTTGGAAATATCCTACAAACGATTTATAATAGCAGTAACTTTATATGGCCGCTGTATGAATTCAAGATGGTCAGACCACACGATGAAAAGCAATGTCTTTGCCCTTGTCAGTATTTTCTTCCAGGTGGTAAACAGCACACATATCAAAAATTCTCGTTCAGCCTCCTCTCTCTCGTTCTATCTCTCTCTCTCTTTCTCTCGATAGAAAATACATACATGGACTAATGTAAATTCGTGTCGTCGACAGCATGACATCTCCGCGAATTAAATCCACATTTCTCTAGTGACAGCGAACACGGGGAGAGCTTGGACCGGGCGTAAGCAGCATGTTGTCGAATAAACTGTCGGCTGCACCATAATGCATCTGCAAGCCCAGCATCACAAAGGATTCAAAGCCCTGCTGACCGACTTGATTGACATTCCCCAGAAATAGAGTGTATTGTCTTTTTGGAAACATCTGCGTGTAATGCAGAGTAAGCATTCGAGGTTATACAAAAAGCTGTGTCGACTGCACAGCGAGATTCTGCAGGATGCGCCATACCTTGCTCCCTTATAGTTTGCTTTTCACTCAAGGTACGTCAGTTCTTCCGTATTATGCTGCAAGCCTTCCCAAAGTGACGTTCATGTTGAGCAGCCCAAGTGTAAAGTAATGACATTATCTTATTTTATTGACACCGCCGCAGTTGAGGGTAATAGTGAAACTTAAATTGACACCCGAGAAAAACACGCCTCCCCATGCAAATGAATAACAACGCATGCTTTAAAGCATTCAGTCCACACATGGGCACCAAAGACAGTATCTTACTGAACATTATAGGTTTGGTGTTTGTATTACAGATACTGTAAAAACTAATCGTGATAATGGACATCTGCGAAAATCAAGGTCAAGATAATACAAGAACGCTTCCAGTCGGCTCGTGAATTTAGCATACGGCAGGGCAAAATGAAACAATATTCAATTTGACGTTGACGTTTTGCTAAAATTTATAATTTAGAAAAATACGCTATAACACTCTTCCTTGCGCCTCTCCCATATTATGCTAGCAAATATGATCGTGTGGGAATTACCACATTTGCCTCATTTCATTTTGCCTAATACATGAGCCAAAATGAGACAGGCAACTTGGGCAAAATGACACAATTCTAAAATATTACAAACAATTTCTTGCAATTGAGGCCCTTGTCGTAGTGCAAGTAAGCACCAAGGCAGGCTTCCTGGGTTCATTTGATGCAGCTATGGCACTGAATTCCTACAGAGCCTTTGAAACTTGCACACGAAGCACGGCAAGTGGCATATGGTGCAGGTCGTGTGGCAGGTACAAGAATTTTTTTTCACCTGCTTGTGCATTTATTTAGTGTGTTTGCTTTCGCAATATAACGCTTGTATCAATTTCTATCAAATTGTATCAAGACACAGCTATTATATACTTTTCTCTTGAGGGATAACAGAAGGTTGCCGTTATCCCTCAAGAGAAAAGTATATAATAGCTGTGTCTTACCAGTACTCACCTACGGGGCAGAAACCTGGAGGCTTACGAAAAGGGTTCTACTCAAATTGAGGACGACACAACGAGCTATGGAAAGAAGAATGATAGGTGTAACGTTAAGAGATAAGAAAAGAGCAGATTGGGTGAGGGAACAAACACGAGTTAATGACATCTTAGTTGAAATCAAGAAAAAGAAATGGGCATGGGCAGGATATGTAATGAGGAGGGAAGATAACCGATGGACATTAAGGGTTACGGACTGGATTCCAAGGGAAGGGAAGCGTAGCAGGGGGCGGCAGAAAGTTAGGTGGGCGGATGAGATTAAGAAGTTTGCAGGGACGGCATGGCCACAATTAGTACTTGACCGGGGTTGTTGGAGAAGTATGGGAGAGGCCTTTGCCCTGCAGTGGGCGTAACCAGGCTGATGATGATGATGATGATGATGATCAATTTCCACCTTCGCAAGCTTTGTGACGGCCTTTGCCAACAAACTACCTTCGAGAAAGATTAGGTGAGAATTGTACTTCCTCCTGCAGCCCTTGTTTTTATTTTCTTGTTCTTCACATTATATAAATGTCATGGCAGAGCGTATGACTCCGTACTCTCAGTGCCCTTTCCCGAACGTCCCTACGGCGTAAGAAGAAATGTTATCCCCATTCAAATAAACTGGTCTGCTCATGGACGGCTGCAGGTGGTCGTGGCACGTCATTTTCGACGAAGACAGTACTGGATAGCTTTTGCTAGTGCGCCCGTACAGTCCTCGACAAGGATACTGAACTCGTATTCAGCAACCACAAGCAGCGACCTCCATTGTAATAATTACTGGGCTCAAGATGTTCTCTCAGGCGCGTGTGGACCCTGTCCAAAAATAATTAAGCACACTACATATCAGAACTTACCGAGCAAATATTTCAGGAAACTGCAGCCAGTGAAGGAAAGAAATAACAGAACAAACTTGCGCGTTTCATTAATTGAGAAAACTACTTACAGGGACTATGTCGCACTGGCTCAGAAATTTAGGTGAGCGGATGTGCCGCCCATTATGGGGTATCTACGACTCACAGGGACCCGGCCCGCATTTTTTTCCATTTTAATGACCATCACCCAATCACGACTGTTCTCTAGAGAAGCAAGGTGGGTATGTAGCGACAGTTGCAGGCAAAATATCGCGAAACCTAGAAGCCGCTCTTAGCCGATAGGGAGCGGTAAGTTGAAAATTGTGCGTTTCTCCGGCGTGTAACTTTGCCTTGCCTTATTCCACTGACGTGAAGCACGCCTTCACCACGTATGAAAGTTATAGAAACATGATACTGGTGAAGGTTGATTATCAAAATACTAAAGATCTACTTACTGTCTTAACACGATAACACAAATCTGCGTTATATCTTACCTACAGTTAAGCCTTTACGAAAAATATTTGGTAATGCCAAAACATACGCAGATTCTCACATGCAAGAGAGATAGAGAGAGACACAGAAAAGGGGAAAGGCAAAGAGGTCAACCAGATGGGAAGATCCGGTTTGCTACCCTACGCTGGGAAGAGGAAGTAGGGGGACGTAAAGTGATAGTGCCTCAAGTATACTCTAGGCGTTGCAATCGGCGCGTGCAAGAAAAGCATCCTTTACAACTGTCCTGGCGTGCGCGCACGGCATCAAAATAAGGCCACCACACTGCTGATAAATTGCTACTAAGTGTTTTTATATAGCTTTTGAGATGCGCGAAAGAAGTATTTACGTCATAGCAAACTGTAACTTCTCTGTTAAACATTATATGCTTCACTAAAGAATGCTATCCAGGTACAAACCCTGAAATGACTTAAATCAAATTGTTTGCATATAAATAAGACCTTGCTGTGCGGTAATGTTATGGGCAGAAGTTGGCGTATACGACCTAATTTTTATGAAATACCTGGTTAAATTCAGATAAAAAATAACCTGATTGACTCACACTTAATAACTGCAATAGTTATCGCATTTCTGTAAGCAACAATTATCAAAAGCTGAAAACTTGCTGTTCAGAAGACGGCGTGCAATCTTTCCACTTGTTCGGTCGGCGTCGCATGTGGCTTGCGCTGCAAGCATCCCTACGCATTCTCTGCGAAGCCGTCTGCCTGCTCCAACTACACCGGGTTTGCGAATTATTCACCCACCTTCAAAACTTATTCATCTTAGAGAAGACGTGGACGATATTCATCGAATCCTAGACTGACTTGCCAGTCAGGGTCTAATGCGCGTCGTCCACATATATCCGTTCCCAGATGTTCTTTCAAGTTACAGTGTGCGAAGCTGGTGCGCCTCTTTCAGGTCACACTATGCGTCAGTGAGCTCAAAGAGCCGTGGTAAAATTCTTCCCTGCAGCAGAGAGTGATGAGTTGAGAAAGACTGCGCGGATAGCAGGAGGAAAAACGTGTAGCATGTATCACAAAGTGAATGTCTACAAACCAAATGCATGACATCGTTCCGCCGTCAAGCACCATGAGTACAACCTCCCTAAGCCTTTGGTCCGCCGGATCATTCGCGATGAGGTACATTTCAACTCATTTGAGAAACAATTGAAACCACTAGGACGCCTTGAAGCAACTGCTCGGGCTAGGCAGCTTTTCAGGACGCCTCGCGACGGTAGGAGTGGTGTCGCACGACGGCTGTGCCAAATGTTTGGTAGCCAGGCACTATTTTTTGCCAACCAACGGCATGCCATCAACCATGAACTTTTGTCCTATGTCCGATTTTACTTCTTATCGTTGAAGGTCGGAGCTTTCCGTTTGATCCGAGAGGTGATTCCAGTGGTTTGCAGTCACATTCACCGTTTTCAATATAGCTAATATTGGACAGGCCTCCACTGGTTGTAATCATCGAAAGCATTTCGCTTCCTTCTCCATGTCAAGCTGGCGCTCCCTTCTCCTAGCGCCCACGTCAGATGTCGCAGCTATACCATGTTCGGCGTGCAACCCGCCACGCCCATTTTGCTGCTATCTTTAAGCTATTTGCGCAACCATTCCTCAAGGGTGTCGCCATGTCTCGTCACATGAGTTATGATTTATTAAAGATAAATTTTGATATAATGAAATAATTATACTCCTGAAGTTCATTCGCTAAATTGAATGGTTACTGCATTGAAAACATGTAAAGTGAAGTTAAAAGCTGACTTCAAGAAAAGGAATCGCCGACGCTTAGAAGCAGTACATCCGCATTTGTGTGCGTGTGCTTCCGACAATGAAAAGTCAACGCTCAAGCAGCCGGAAAGGTGGTTAACCAGCAAGACTTAAACGTGCGGCCCCGGTGTTCATCACTGGGTTAATCCCGACTGTTCATTAAGTGACGGCTTGGTAGGCTGCCGCATGCTCGGTACGCAGTTGCTGCTTATGGTCGGCTACCTGAGCCTGTTCTTGTGCCCGGGCTGCAGCATTGCTGATTGATGGAGTTGCTAATCGAAAGCTGCCTGCACCTCATGAGTACGTAGGTCGCGTGGCTTACCAATTTCGTAGCCGGCGAGAAACTGCTGTGCGCGCCCTCGGGTACGACGGAGAAAAACGACCTCACTTCCGGCGCAGTCAATCGCGCGCATCTTTCTCTTCCTTTTTCGCTCATGATCATTGGGTCGCGCCGGAAAAGTTTTCGGCATGCAAGCGACGGACGGACGGACGAATCGATTAGGCGTGTGCAGCTTCGCTGTAAAACATTTGCTCCACACAATAGGAGACAAAATGCGCGTTTATGCCAAGACATCTGCGCCTAGTGCGCTCGCACCTCCTAAAGGGCTCAAATTTGGTAACCCTGCATGAGTGTGTGCGCGCTCCTACCTCTACTCACTGTAGGGCAGTCTCCGGGAGTGAGTCTATGCAACCACATTTCACAACATGTTCCTTCTCCTGTACACTCAGAGACAATTTTCTTGGCCATGAGTCCAAAGCTGAAAAAGCACTTGCGCACATGCATAAGGTCGAAAAATGCCTGTGTTCAAAGAGGAGGCTCGTTTTTACGCCAGAGTATTTACAGTTGAGCAGTTCCACACGCATGACCTTGCAATCGCTGCTCCTCCTCGTATAGGCCAGTTACCTGAGAAAGCAGCCACAAGGCTTCGTTTCTTTTATTATCAATTGCAAAGCACAAAATATTGCATACAAATAGATCGTATTCTTGGGTATGACCCCGTCTTACGTAATGTAGACTTACCTAAAGCCAAAGAAATATTCTGGGCGAGCCGAACTTCCATGAGTGGTTAGAGTGCTTTCTTAGTTTTTTTCTCGTTTAGAACGCGTCCAGAAACTCGTTTGATGTTTTTATTATTCTTCTTATTCCTGTGCGTTGTGTTCAGGGATGTGTAATCCAGATAATGTGTTGTTATTCAAGAAAATGCATTCATTGCTGCATACGTGATGTTTCTCTGTGGCAGCAATTTATTTTATCTACTGTCGCGAAGATCCAGAGACATCAAACAGCCGCTCCCACCACCGACACTTGCCAGTAGCTGCAAGAGGACACATATTTTGTTCTTCCTTGCCAAGCGGCATGTGTAGACAACCCATCACCCTTTATTGTTCTTATCGAGTAACGCTTACAGCAGCTACTCATGTTTCAATTGACGCTGTGCTGTTGGATGTAAGAAATAGGCATCAGCACGTACCTGTAATATATGGCAAGGGCAAATGACGGCATATCCTCAAGCAAACGCAAAATATTTTAGGGTAGGATGCTGAAAAACAGTGTATTTTTTTTTCTAAATAGATATATACTCGTACCTGGAGGCTATACACGGCGCACATGCTATTGCTACGACGCATAAATAAGACAACCAATATACCGCTGCCCAAACATGTACAGGCACTGGTGCCGGTCGCTTTCAAGCATAAAAAGTGTGCTTACCGTTTATACCGCGGCCATTCTGGCATGATTATAGGGTACATCTGACGCCATGTCATGAGATCTTCTCCTTTGGGAAGAAATAATCCAGATTTACTTTTGTTTCAAGTGAGACCTGAGTGTCTTTCATATATCGCCGAATAGTGTGGACACTGACATTCGCCATTTTTTGTGCCCTACCCACCGATGACGCTGTCGCGGAACGTTTTATATCTCGCTACCTCATTGTGCACAAAGAATCCACGTCCTTTACATCGCAGTGCAGCTGTTGTGAACGTGTCGCAGCGCTGCAACGTCCTTCTTCCAGTATTCTGGTAGTCATCTTTACCCGCAACCTGCAGACTTTTTCACTTTGGAGATGTCAGAGCTCGGCACCGAGCTTAGGTATTTATTCAAGTGACAGTAGGGTGACTCACACCGGTTAGCTCATTTGCTGCATGGTAATGGGCACCTGTCGCTTTGCGCACAAGCTGCTTCGTCTGCTTAGAGAACCACTGCTTGCCGAGGAGAAGGAGTAGATTTTAATGAAGAGGAACGAGGAGACTTCGGCCTGGAGAGCGTGCCTCTAGCCTGTTACTCCTCGATGTGGTATGGGGAAGTAGGAGATTCACGGAAAGGTAGGAGGTTGACTATTATGTTATGGCACAATGAGTTACTATAAACACGTTGTCCAATACGCGGATGCGCTTTAAACACAATGCACACAGGCGTAATCTTGTCCACAAAAAAGTCATCGCGCTAACCCATTTCGCACTGTCTACACGTCTCACAGGTTCTTGAGGCGATTGTCTGAACCAGTCTCCAGCAGACAGTTCAAGAGGGACTTTATGGCACGCTGAGCATGCTCAACTCTGCTCCACGCGCCTAAAACCTTTTCTTCTGAAAAGGGTTGGGAGTTCAAGCAGTCAACACTAGACTTAGTTGTTCTTCGTTCGGCCGCATATTGCGGACACACACAGAGTACGTGCGCTATTGTTTCGGGCAGTGTCACAGGCGCTACAGTGAGGGTCCCGTTCTTATCCAATCATGGGAAGATATTGGTAAGTGTACGCCACACCGAGCCGTAATCGGTGAGTGAGTGTTTCCTGGCCTCCCCGAAACCGAAGTGGAAGCCTGAATCACAAACAAGCATCAAGTAAATGGAGACGCTCTAGCTAATGTTCGGGGTTGTCCTAATAATGCGCCATAGAGGTTTTATGGAGTTATGGAGCAAGGTGTTGATGTCATACCAAGGAATATTTAGTTTTATAATCCTCGCGTAAGTGTCTGCCTTTCTTGCTTCCGCGTCAGCCTGTTCATTTCCACCTATTCCACAATGGCTAGGAATCCTCCGCAGCGCGATGTTGTGCCCGGATTGAGACGCCCCAGCCAGCAAAGACGTGATATCATAAACCAGAGGACTATATGCCGTTCTGTGATTCATATAATTGCTCATAAGTTGCAGCGTTCGTTTTGAGTCACACGACATTGTTCGTTTCTCGAGGCTTTGCTGCAGAATGCAACGGACTGCTTCTCGAACTCCGGTCAACTCAGATGCTGTAGACGACTGCTTTCAGAGTTTTGCGTAACTCCTCCACGGCGAACGAAACTGCAATACCACGACCACAGACGCGCTGGAACCTGGAATCTATAAGTTTAATACAAAGACCATTCGCCAGCAAAGCGTGGTGTGGGTAAAAAAAATTGCGCCAACAATACAGGCATTTGAATTTCATTTATGCTTTTTCGCAAGAGTTGTTCCAAGATAAGTGAATTTACTTCTATTTTCGTTCTAATAAGGAGGCAATAAAATTATCAGCAAAACTGACGGTCTATACCCATGTACGTTACAAGCCGATGCTTTCAGTTTCGTAGCGTTGGTCTAATTTCCAAAGAACTTTCCAAGATTAGAGCGAGTTCATCATCATCATCATCATCATCATCATCATCATCATCATCATCATCATCATCAGCCTGGTTACGCCCACTGCAGGGCAAAGGCCTCTCCCATATTTCTCCAACAGCCCCGGTCATGTACTAATTGTGGCCATGCCGTCCCTGCAAACTTCTTAATCTCATCCGCCCACCTAACTTTCTGCCGCCCCCTGCTACGCTTCCCTTCCCTTGGAATCCAGTCCGTAACCCTTAATGACCATCGGTTATCTTCCCTCCTCATTACATGTCCTGCCCATGCCCATTTCTTTTTCTTGATTTCAACTAAGATGTCATTAACTCGTGTTTGTTCCCTCACCCAATCTGCTCTTTCCTTATCCCTTAACGTTACACCTACCATTCTTCTTTCCATAGCTCGTTGCGTCGTCCTCAATTTGAGTAGAACCCTTTTCGTAAGCCTCCATGTTTCTGCCCCGTAGGTGAGTACTGGTAAGACACAGCTACTATACACTTTTCTCTTGAAGAATAATGGCAACCTGCTGTTCATGATCTGAGAATGCCTGCCAAACGCAGCCCAGCCCATTCTTATTCTTCTGATTATTTCCGTCTCATGATCCGGATCCGCAGTCACTACCTGCCCTAAGTAGGTGTATTCCCTTACGACTTCCAGTGCCTCGCTGCCTATTGTAAATTGCTGTTCTCTTCCGAGACTGTTAAACATTACTTTAGTTTTCTGCAGATTAATTTTTAGACCCACTCTTCTGCTTTGCCTCTCCAGGTCAGTGAGCATGCATTGCAGTTGGTCCCCTGAGTTACTAAGTAAGGCAATATCATCAGCGAATCGCAAGTTACTAAGGTATTCTCCATTAACTTTTATCCGCATTTCTTCCCAATCCAGGTCTCTGAATATCTCCTGTAAACATGCTGTGAATAGCATTGGAGAGATCGTATCTCCCTGCCTGACGCCTTTCTTTATTGGGATTTTGTTGCTTTCTTTAGCGAGTTCAGTCATACAAAATGAGTGCAGCCACCTTTACTAGCCACTTGCGAAGACTGCGCAGCGGTAGAAATGCGGTATAGCGAAGTAGATGCAGGTTCAGCAGTTTAGGTGTAGTTGACTGGTGCATGCTTTTTAGATGGCTCCCAGGCGTGTCAGTGTTCCTGACGTCACAAGGACTTTGCAATCACAGCAGTCACTATTCACCTGAGAATCTTCATGTTGATAAGTCGAGTAGCCTATTTGCAATAATTAGAACTTGAAACCTCTCGAGGCTTGTCATTAGGTGATTCAATATTTGCACTGCTAGTTGCAAATTAAAATTATTCCGATACATTGGTGGGTGATGTCGTATTCTTTTTATATACTATGTAATTTTTGCATTAAGAGCGATAAATAATAAAAGTAGCTTCATAATATTATTAACATTCATATTGTTAAGGCAGTAATATCTTAATTTAAAGGTTGAGCTGCGTACCCAGACTAAAAAAAGCATTTTTTCTTTCATGCAGTGCTCCTGGCAAGTACTGTTGAATTGCTTGCCAGCCAGGTCCCGTATGAGGTAAGTCTTTACGTTCCAATTATGATACTCAGATTTATTCGCCACCTATAGTTCTGAAGAGCGCCCAATATAAAAATAAACAATTGCCCTTCCACTCTGTGAAGAAGGATAACCAGCGAATCTGTGTGTGTGGGCCCCTCAATGCTGAACTGCACCTCCGCCGTTGGTCGGCCTGGCGTTGCAGCATCTCCGGGATCGGCCCACGCATGGGGAGTGCTTAACGCCTGCTTCACCTCCGCCGGGGGGCCGACGGGTATTGCACTATCTTCGGTATCAGCGCACGCTGGGAGTGTACTTAATGCCTGCTTCACCTCCGCCGCGGGTGACCCGGCATTGCACTATCTTCGGGTTCGGCCAACGTATGGGGAGTGCCTAACGCTTACTTCACCTCTGCCGCGGTTAGGCCCGGCATTGCTCCGTTTTCAGGATCGGCCCACGTATCGGGAGTGCTTAACGCCTGCTCACCTCCGCCACCTGTCGGGCTATTATTGCACTATCTACGGGATCGGCGCACTTATGGGGAGTGTGTAATGCCTGCTTCACCTCCGCCGCCGGTCGGGCCGTTATTGCACTATTTTCGGGAACGGTCCACGTATGGGGAGTGCTTAACGCCTGTTCACCTCCGGGGAGTTTTTCGCTTCAACGCCAATGACACGAAAATTTCCTTGGGTGGTAGAGGTATACAGCTTCGCAGTAAAAAAAATACGCGTACACAACAATACTAAATATATCATGGAAGGCAACATATTTATAGAAATTGCCTGTAATTTTTCTTGGTCTATGTGGTGCTCATGTGTCCGCGCACACTTTACAAGATTTTACCTAAACTTTAGGATAAGGGAGCGCGAGACTTCGTAAGGGAGTTCGACCTCGGGGAAGTTCTGGTCGTGTCACACGGACAATTAATGCTCCTTCCATAGGAATATTATTTATTGTATTTGAAGCGAAAGACACACACCTTATTAAGAATCAAAGTGCGCTCTTCAAACATGCCATTGATTACAGCGCCATTAGACACCCTGCGCTTATGTGGCGTTTCCTTTCCAGCGCGGATAGCCAACATAGCGTAGCGAGTAGGCTCTTTGTTCTGCTACCCGAACTGCTGCAAATTATGCTGAAAATGCAACATTTTGTGCGTGTTTTTTATTCTGTCTACTTTGCTGCGGTGCCATTCATGAGCGACCACGACATGGCCACAATTAGTACATGGCCGGGGTTGTTGGAGAAGTATGGTAGAGGCTTTGCCCTGCAGTGGGCGTAACCATGCTGATGATGAAGATGACACCGACCACAGCCCGACTAGCCCGACAGAGGCCACGCTTACACGAACCTGACGGGAGCGGGTCGTTTCAGTAATCGAGCTGTACGTACGGCCCAACGTGACCGCTTTTACACGAACTCGCATCTGACTAGTCTGGACAAGAAGGCGAACAGCGTCGAGGCCGAGACAACAGCGCGTTTGAGCTGGGCTTGCGGTTCCCCGCTGCCGTCTGCGACAGCTATATTTTTTGGGTCTCACCGCTATGATGAGGTTGCATTGCACAGTGCCTTGTCTGATCTTTAACCTGATTTTGTTGCTGCTGCTGACGCATAAATAGCTATGTCCCAGCATTCCAGAGCAAGACTTGCTGGGTGGCTGCTTGCAGCTGGCAGCTGCGCAAGGCGGCGTGCTATCTCGACGAGAGCATCACAGAAATGGTTGTCGGATATCGGTGTTTACATTCCCATAGCTTGTAGGGAAGCAATGCTGCCCGAGTTTTACTGATCTTGCAAGTGTTACTAGGGTAGATCCTGCGGTAGCGTGTTAGTTAGGGGTACAGTCGCGATCAATTTGAAGGTCATCGCGCGAGCATCGACCGGCGGGCCTCCTAAGCAGCATAGCGGCCGATTTTGGAACTGCGAAGATAAAAATTGCGCTGCCTTCTTCCCCTATTATGCTCATCCAGGCTGCAACCATAACCCCCAAGACACACTAGCCACATTTTTGTCTTTGTTTCCCTTTCATGGCAATGATCTGTGTGCGTCGCTTCCTCATGCATATCTTGGCTAACAATGACGCCTCTGTGCAAAAGCTCATAACGCAATCGAAATGAATTCGCAGGTTATGCCGCGAACGGTGACGGGAGTGACAGCTTTTCAGGGAACACCAAAAGAGAGAGAGGGGAGCTATCTGATGTTTCCCTCTCGACCGACGGTGATGACGTAACGTGGCGCTGCTCCTAGTTTTGGTCGCCGCTCGCGCGATCACCTTCAAATTGATCGCGACTGTACGTGTCTGCCTGTAGCAGGCGAAGGGTGGTTGCCTGTGCTCTGTTTAGCTTGTGATGAGGGATGGGGAAGGTTCTTCTTTCGAGATTTCGTGAGATTTCGAGATGATTTTGTGACGTCGTTGTAGCTGGTGAAACGATCGCGTTCCGCGAGTGCACCTTCACTGTCTCCGGCACGGTTGACAAGGCCTCGTGTTACAGAGTGAGTGACCTCGTTGAGGTTGGTGAGGTGCGGATGTACGTCGCCGGCGGGCGCTGTGAATCAGACGAGAGTGATTTGTTTTTTGGGTGAGTGAGGGGCTTGGTTTAGGATGGCGTAGTGCTTGTTGTCAAATACGACCTTCGATGTAATTGCTGATTGCCGTGCGGGTATCGCTCACGGTGGTGTGGCAGACCGGATCGAGGGTGGCCAGGGCCATGGTTACTTGGGCCGTCTCGGCGTTTCGGGTTACGATGCTGGCGGCATGTTTGAGCCAGCCGCCGAGAAGCCGTGCCCGTCTTGATATTCAACTGCGCCGACGAAGGTGACGCCCATGGTGTCACCACAGGCTTTAAAGAGGGAGGCAGCCCTTGCCTTTCGACGTTCCTATTGTAGTCCGAGTGCATGTCTTTGGGGATAGGGTCGCCATGTAGGCAAGTCTGTACGGCGCGTGTAATGGGGTATTTGTCTCCATGTTGACGGTGGTAGGTGATGCCGAGTTTAGTTAGAATGTGCTGGCCCGTTTCTGTGAAGATGAGACGCCCCAGATGAGACCGACGCTGTGCTTCGATTAATTCGTCGAGGGTGTTATGTAGCCCTAATTCGAGTAAAAGTTCCATGCTCGTGTTTTTTGGCAGTCCGTAGGATTGTTTGTAGGCGCCGCGTATAATTTTGTTCAATTGAGTCTTTCCTGCTTTGTACCAAATATGGAACGCAGCAAAGTCCGTGATGTGACAGATGACGAATAAGTGAACAAGGCAGATGAGGCTTTTTTCCTTCATGCCCTGTCGCCTGCTGGTTACCCATTTCAGCAGCCGCGACGTATTGGCCGTCTGTAGGAGCATCTTCGATATAGCCATTGAGTTGGCGCCGTTGGCTTCGATGGCCATGCCGAAGCCCCGGATGGTAGAGACCACGGGTATGGTTCCAGCATCCCTCATGTGAAGTTGGATTTCCTCGTAGTGTCGTTTGTGCGTAGATCCTATTAGTGGGCGTGGGCTTGGGGTGGGGCGGTGTAGGAGGAGCGTGGGGTGGTGTAGGAGAAGCTCTGACTTGTCGGGGGAACATCGGAGCGCGATGCCTTGTAGATAATTTTCGACAGCATCGATGACGTCTTGCAGAGCGGTTTCAATTTGCCCGTCGCTGCCGGTTGTGGTCCAGATAACAATGCCGTCGGCATAGATCGTATATTCTATGCCGTCTAACTTCTGTAGTTCCTGTGCCAATCCGAGCATGACCAAATTGAACAGCATTGGCGGAATGGCAGAGCCTTACGGTTTTCCCGCGCATCCGAGAGTGAATTTCTCCGATTGAATATCTCCATCCGAGAGGAAGGCCCGTCGGTTGGATAGAAAGTCCCGTATGTAGTTGTAGGAGCGCTCACCTATGTTGTGCAGAGAGATGCGTTCGAGGATGGTAGAGTGCCAGGCATTATCGAAGGCGCGCTCGAGATCGAGGCCCAATATCGCCTTTGTGTGTCAGGATTTGTCATCGAGGATTTGATGCTTGAGTTGAAGGGTTGATATCTGGGAAGGGTGGTCGGAGTGTGGTGCGTTTCCAGGAGTATGAGTAGATCCGGCTGTCGTGAAGATGTGCGAAGCGTCGACAGTTCTGTGGACATATCACTGTATTGGTGTTAGTATATGCCATGATGAGGGAGGGATCTAAGAGGCTGCCGGTGGCCAGGCGGGAGTGTCGTGGGTGATTCAACTCGTGTCCATGATTATAGCCGGGGTGACGGGGGTGGATGTGGTGAAAAGGGTCCAGAGGTTGTTTTCTATGCCGGTAACTATTTGCATTATGGCGAGCAGAGCGCTCTGGAGAGTTTCGACGGTCCTCTGTAGTGACACGAGCATGTCTTCGACTTCAGGGTGCACCTGCCCCGTACCAGCTCCTTGGAGGGCTCTCTTTTCCTCTAAAGGTGTGAGGCTAGGGAGCTGTGGGGCTTTGCGTGTGGGTTGTGTTTTGGGTTGCTTTCGGCTCTGAATCTCCTGTGTATGTTTTTGAATTAGGTCGCGCATAGCTGCATTTTCTTTCTTAAGTTGATCGATGACTGCATTGGCTGTGTTTTGTTTAGGCGTAGGGGAAGACCTGACAGGACCCGCTCGCGATACGCATGTCATAGCGTCTGCGAAGCTCACCTTTTTTGAAATCTGTCGGCCTCATGGGGTCGACCTGGATCTCGACCAGTAACGACATGTTCTGGGTCGGGAGTGGGAAGGGCTACGGTATTTCGTGTGCATGGGCGGGATATCATCTGGTCGAGGGGTTGATTGCTGTGCCGTACGTTGTTCCCAGAGGCGTTTCCAGACGATTTATACCGTTTTATATTTGGCCTTGCACCGTTTGCCCGCCGTGGAGTGGGGTATACCGCACAGCGAGCTTTTGGGTGTGCACTGATGGTCTTGGTAGGGATTGCGGGCGCCGCAGCCCCTGCAGATCTTGTCGTTAGAGGATGGACAAACATCCATGCGGCGCCGGAGACGGTCACAGTGGAACATATGTCGATTTGCCTGCGGTACAAGGAGCAGGGGATCAGTGTTGCGGCATATCGGACCAGGTTCAGAAATCATGTTAACAAATGGCTGTCGATTCCTTCGGGTTTACTTCAAATCAGATTTAAGCTGGTCCGACTATGTCAACCATGTACGTTTGAAGGTGTCTAGGTCCATAGGCTTGATGTACAGGCTGAAACATCTTATACCGATGCGTTTGAAGAAACAATTGTATTTTTTACTAATTCATTCACACCTTGGGTACTGTCATTCAGTTTGGGGATTAAGCAACAAGACTAACTCAGCCCGGCTCTTCGTGCTCCAAAAAAGAGCTTTGCGTTTAGTATGTTTTTCAATATCTGCACCAGACAGCTGTATATAGCAGAGTCTAAAAATATTGCCTTATGCCGAGCTTTACAGTTTCTTTCTAGGAATTTTCGTTTATTGTCAAATCAAGAATAACTACCCACTTTTCTTCGAAAAATATTTAAAGCGAGATGTAGTATATAATTTACGCACAAATATTTTAGTTGTACATAGACCCCGGACCAACTACGGTACCCAAACAATAGATAATCAAATAATATCCCTTTGCAACAGACATCCTTCTATAATTGATCACGCTCTCAACAGTAAAACTATTCGGCATTACAAAAGGAAAATAAAACTACTATTGTTAAGAATACCCGATCCTATCTGATCTTTTTTGTGCTTGACCTGTCTGTAATCGGTAATAAAATACATCGTTGTATGTAGTGCATATATGTAGTGCATTCATCCCTTTATATTCATATTTATGTAGTAACAAAATCGTATTGCACAACTTTGTATGACTTGTTACTATTTGTGTGTTATTTACTTATGTCAAGTGTACATTTGCTTGTGTTCCCTATGTATTATAATACGTTTTGTTCTACTTATTTGGTATTATAGTATTGCACTTTATTTCATTTAGTGCAAATGCTGTCTGATGTGTACTCCGGAGGCGAAGGCCCTGTCAGGAAACATACGTGATTCCTTTTGCCACACCTCGTGATCATACCTATGACATTGTATTTATGTCCGAAATAAAGACTGATGGATGATGAGGTACGGCACACTGGGTTCGTCGAAGGCGATGACGACGGTCGTGGTGGAACCGATGCGCTTGGCGGCCAGGGCTGGCGGATTGCGGGCGTTTATGATGTCAGCGTCCATTTTCTGGGCGCTGTCGGTGAGGGGAATATTTCGGATAAATCCTTTGGTGGTGTTCTCTGGGGCTGGCTCATACGACTTCGTGGGTGACACCATTGACGGAGATAGATTTCATGCGCACGCACCTGTCAGCATTGTGCGGCCGGGGCGTGCTGATCACGACGCTGTTTTGTTGAGCGTTCGCACAGATTGTGACGTCTTGGCTTTATTCCGGGATAAGTTGTGTTGCATGGAAAATGGCTGCAGTCACTGTGGGGCTGCCGACTTTCGGGATATTTAGTGCTCCTTTAGGTCAGGCGATCAGCTTAATTTCGTCCTCGGGTAATTGGGGCATACGTCCGGCCTCGGGGACTTGAGATTTAACGTTCTTCCTGGTTTTAGAGCGAGAGCGGGCGTCTTGCGATTATGGTGGGTCGCCGTTAGATAAGCTTTTGTCGCGTTTTACGTCGGGACGGCGGTAAAGGGTGGTGCGCCAGCCCATTTCGGCGGTCAACTCTTCTGGGGGGATGTCTTCACCCATAACTTGAACCTGCATTCTGCTCTGCGACCTCAGCGCGCCGCCGGCGCACGCTTAGGCTTAGCGCGGCGATGGCATGGTCGTGGTACCATAACGTTCGTAACACATTAAAGCAGAAGCATCCCACCTCAAAATTAGACGTCCACTGAAACCTGCTGACTTCACGCATCAAGTGCCGTAAAACTCAGGCCAAGAGTCGCCATAAATCGCCGCGAAATCACTTGGTGAAGCCGGAGCCCAGCTGCTCTCAGAGCTGCTTGCGCGTCATTAAATTGTCACTTATACAACAAAAAGTTTGGACACGAGACTACTCCCTTCAGCCGCCGAGGGAGATCGCTGATCTCGCTCGACCAAAAGTCCCTTTAAACTCCCTTAGCGGAAGGGCGACCGTGTGACACGGAGTCCATCTCCCTCGAGATAAAGACGACGGAGTTAAAAGGAGTTTGCGGGTGCCCGTGTGACAGGGGCATTACTTTACTTCGTAATATTGTTACGCATAGAATTAAGCGCAAGCGTCTAATACTGTACGAAGTTCAATTTTAAGCAATAAATATCTTGTACCTCATAATAGTCAACTTTCGTAAAGCAGTCTGATACACAGCATCCGAAGTACGAAGCTTTCACCACCAGGCCACGCCACCTACTGGGTTTTCAGACATTCTTTGCCAATGTAAAATTATAATTCTTACCTAAATCATTGACACCGCGCTTGAATCTATCACCATAATTCATTGTCATTTCAATTTCATCAGCATCTCACATCAAATTCTGGCCAGCTGTCAGTACCATTAATAAAATATGGGCACGAGAGATGACATATTTGCAATGCTAATCAATAAACAGCGGCGCCACGGACAAGTTGTTTTGTTAATCAGCCATTCTTCAATTGATGTCTATATCACGAGGCTACACGTAATTGAATACATAAATGTGCGAGCGGAAAACGTTTATAGCAGCATTACTACTACTCTTCTACTTGGCCTTATATTCAAGGTATTTCAATTGATCAATACTGGTTCCAATATGCTGCATGGCGTCTACGTGAAGATATATTGATTTGAGTAATGCGACTGGAAACATGATATTTTCAATAAACTTCATACTCATTTTATGGTACGTTCAGAATAAGCAAGCAAAGTCTAGGTGCATGAACGCCCGTAACCGACTAAAGATGTGTAGCTTTGCTCAGAGTATGAATTCACTCGAGGAGCGACTAGAGTCATGACTAAAGGAGAAATTCTGTCCACGCGTTCTCATTGCTTGCCAAATGAAGCTAAATAATGCATGAATCATGGTAAAATGGTCGTATTTTTTATTGTGCAGGATGGACTAAGTAGCAGTTTGGTGAAAACCCTGGTTAAGCGGTCACCCACTGCTGACGCGAACAAACGCGTCCGACGAGGCATACTTGACGCAGCTATGAAGGCCAAAGCTTTGACAACAGCGGCTATCCACGGAATAATTAGTATGAAGAACAAGATGCGTGAGTTGAAAGGAGACGAAGAGGATGACGAGCCATTTCGCCCCATCGACGTTGACGCGATACTTAGGGAAGAAAGCGGCAAATACGACGACGAATCACCAGAAGATAACACAGACACTTCACCCGCTCAAACACTTTATCCAGGGAGAATGCACACACAAAACTATCCTAATATCGCCGGACACGCGAACGGCATACCAAGGCAAGAATTTCGTAAGGGATGGTAAAGCTTCATTGGAACATTTCAGTGTCTGGGGGGACGAAAGGCGTAAAAAATTTGCTTCGAGCTTCTGTGAGCCATATTGAGGTGTATCTCACAAACTACAACTTTTACTGTAATAAGGCACCGACAGACTAAAGGAATATATGCAACTGAAGGCAATGTTAAGACAACAATCGACTCCTATTAAAGTTTGTAGAATGACATGAGCACACACGCACGCACACACACGGAGACGGAATCAAAAAGTAACGAGAAGCATTCGCGTACTTATCTGTTAGCCTGTTTGTGTTTTATAATCTGATTTACAACGATTGCTGCTAGACCATGGTAACTAAGCCGTTGCATATATGGTATATGTTAGCTGTTATCATTTATCAGAATCAATAGGGAAGCCACTAATGACATAAACACTTGCGGGACCTATAGAACTGACGCCTGAACACCATTGGTTGACGTGCCAATTAATAAATTGCGATTATTCCAATTTAGCCTAATAATAGAAAATGATGTTTTCCTTAGCTGGGGTGGGATCGTCGCAAACTCCATTTATCATTGTTGCTGGTTACGATGTAGACTTACGATGATTGACGTACATGTCTCTACGATGGGTACTTTCGATCGCTTATGATTCCTTAGACTGTTTTGTTGTTTGCTGTTGTGCCGTGGGGTTGTTTCCGGCAGTGCCCTTTTTGCAGCTTTGGTTATGTTGTCGTGTGTTACAGTTTTTCTGCAGACTTAGGAAAGTTTCCTCAATAAAAAGATTTGCGTGTGTGAGTGTCGTCTTTTGTCTCTTACCTATATCTCGCGTCTCATGCCGCCAGACTATATTGACAGAAGCTTATACGCACTAGCCTAACTGTCCAACTTGTCATAAAAAAACACTTCTTACAAGCACGTTTCTGGATATTTGGCTGCGTCCTCGCTGTTACCGCCGTGTACACAAGGTTTTATAGGTTTCCAAAAGCAGGAGTACATCAAGTCATACACAGACCAAAGTTGGGAAGCTTTCCGAGGAAGACTGTCATTTTAGAGCTGCAATCATATCTAATTACGGAACTTCAACTTCTGGTGACGTCTGAGATAGCTTACTTATTTCCTGCCCGAGGTTGACGTTTTTATGTTAAAATGTTGCTGTAAGGTATCAAATTAGCCTGTGCATAAATGCAGTAATTCCTTACACGTTCCATATTATTAGTTTACAGTATGTGCTATCCCTTTTTAGTCCGAAAACAAGTCCTGTTCAAGCGATAATTTGGCTACTTTGGCTATCGTTCGTGAGGTAGGAAAAGAAAATTTTTAGCCAACTTCAGAGATGCTTTTGGCACTGAACACATTCACTGCGACGGCAAAATGCTGTCACAGTGGGCACTGCTATCTTCTAAAGCACTTCAATGCGACGCGCACAATGTATCCGTCCACTAAGTATTGCTTCTCGCTACTTCAAAAACGTATATTGCGCCGATGCTGCTCGTTGTAGAATTGGTGCGGTGTGCAAAATCTAGCATATATTACCAAGCTAGAAGCATGCGTGTATCATCGCTTAGCGGGCGCGGCAATCCCATCTTTGTTGCAGCAGGACATCACTTCGATATCCCGCCGGCAGGGACATTTTGTTTGAAGCAGTTATATGGTTACCAAGGGCGATTGTTACCGACGTTCGCATCTGAAACCTAACGTGATTGAGAACCTATGTGTGATATCAGTTTAATGAAACGTTTTAGTAACATAGGCTCTTGGCTTAGCTCGACCTGTGTTCCTTAAAGCTCCCTATAGGACAACTGACACAGCTAATACTTTTGCCACTCGGCGCGTAATGTCATTCACAGTAAATGGCATTCATACCGAATGTCTTTGCGGCCTTGCGTTCCCTGTCTACACTTGTACAGAAAATATCATTCGCAATTGATGGCGATGTTTATCGGCATCTTGTGCTCGCAAGCACTCGGCAATCGACATGTGTGCGTTCAAGTTGCGCGGTTCAAGTTGCGTTCAAGTGTGCGTTCAAGTTGAAGTGGGTCTTCGTACACTTTCAGCAGCGCGCGCGTCTTGACGAAGCTGCACAGTTGGCTTCCGTGGTTGGTGGATAGGCTTTAGCACGGCGCCACTTTCAAGACAATATGCACAAATTGAAAAAAAATAGAACGGATGAGCATTTCTAAGTTTTTTCGACAAGAGGTGCTAGCGTGCAGTAAGAGACACGGAACAAGAATATAGCTCCACAAAGAACTTCAATTATTGTGCTGTACGTCATAAAGTTAATAAAAAGTTCACAACAGCAATTATGACAACCTTTACTCTGATTACATTTCCTTTTAACTTATTGATTTCGTAATTTTTTGCGAAGCCCCTGTCGTCGAGATTACACCAGTCGTGCTTGCATGAGTTCGGGAAACTCATTCAATGGGCGAATATCATTAGCTCTGAATGTCATTCACTATATCCATGTGTAAACAATAAACATGGCATTAAGACGCAATCTCATTCGCTGCGAACGACAGAGGTATGATACACTGTGATTTGTTGTTTTATTAACCTAAAATGAAATGCTGCTTCAAACACTACTTCTTTTTTTAGTCCTATGGCCACCCACATACTACAGCCTAAAACTGGTACAGCGCAACGTAGAAAGGAAGACTGAAGCCAAGCCAGCGAGATGAAAGAAAAGAGCGCTGACTTCCAACTGGTTTATTGGCAAGTTGCACGAAACATACAGCTACAAGAAATCATCAAGCAATATCGTCACAACACTTCACAAAATGAAGTGCGAGAATGGAATGAACTGAACCCGTGTGTTACCGCGCAAACAACGTTGTCCAAATTTGTTGAGCTTGCCGACAAGGCAGTCCTCTCTTTTACTTACTGATATTATTTGCGTCTCTGTATGCGTTCCCACCTATCCTATACTTTCTTAAGCCAGGATTGCAAATGTACATATGTGTGAAAATTGTTTACTCACTCCTGTAATAACCCCCATGGGTTGACAGTATGTTAAAATTAAAAAAAATAAATATATAAAACGTCACACTGATAGAAGACTACACCATGATGAGTCACAGAACGCGCAATTCCGTCATGCACAGTTAAACTGAACAAGAAATCTTGCTTCCTCTGAAGATAGGCACAAAGATGACGCGCTAACATACGTGCTGCCAGCACTTGCTATGCGATCAGCTTCAATAATCCCCCGCGCAAGTTGTGATCGGTGCTTTTTTCCAGCACTTCACACCAGTTAACATTCGGCTTACAACCACAGTTGCGACAGTGAATTCTTAAGAGTTCCTGTACAACTCGGTGCACATTCTAATCATGTTCTTTTAGCCTTTCATTAAGGGAGCGACCAGTTTGGCCTGTATATCTCTTCCCACATTATAGTGGAATTTAATAATCAAGTCCAACAGCGTAAGACGCAAAACGCTTCTTGTGCATGGTCGAACCGACAGTGGTGCGCGGATGGAGCGGATTTACGGCCATACAGAGCGTGCGTAGCATATCCGGCGCGGAAAGCACTACTTACACGCTACCATTGCGGCCAATCTTTTTTAATCTGTCAGAGACGTTAAGCAAATATGGTATGACTACCGGCCTGTTTCGTTCATTATTTCTTTGTTGGGCTTCTGCGTTACTGTTCTTCTTTATCTGATTTATTAGCTTTTCATCTATAGCTGAAAGACGTAAGGAAGTAAGATTTCTTGATCAGTTTAAGCGTGCGTGACAGAATTGCGCGTTCTTTGACTCATGATGGTGTAGTCTTCAATCGGTGTGAAGTTTTGTGAAGCGTTGTGACGACATTGCTTGGTGCTTTCTCGTAGCTATTTATTTCGTGCAACTTGCTATTAAACCAGTTGTGAGTCAGCGCTCTTTTCTTTCATCTCGCCGGCTCGGCTTGATTCTTCCTTTCTATGTGGCGCTGTACCAGTTTTAGAGCGCAATACCAACTCGCTTAATGCTCAACCCTAGTCAATCACATACTACAAATTAGGAAGTCACCAGACAACAACACGGTAGTGAGCTTCACTTAAGAGAAAGGACTCAACCGCAAAGGAAACCAAGTTGTATGTGAACGAGACAAAAGCAAAGCTTGAACGCGAGTAAAGTCTACGTTGAAGTCGATGAAAGGCAATGTTTTCCTGGGTGCGTTGTAAGTGAGCAAATTCGGTATGTTAACAACATAATTATTGTGAACGACGACATTTGATCAACGTCAACTGGGAGGTCAATCACCTTCCCACCATTTTAGAGTGCATTGATAGCAACGTCTGGCACCCTCTGCACATTTCTTTTTGCGTTCTTGAAGGTCCGCTTTCGTCAGAAATTTCTTCGGGCGTGCAATTGCAATGCGAAGTCGAGTAGCGAGCGAGCGAACGCTGGTCGCTATCCATGCCGCTGCCTCCATGAGCTCAAATTGCCCCAGCGCGAGCACAATATAGCTCTCCTACTCGTGTTAAACGCGCAACTACTCCCACATCTCTCTTTCGTGCCATGCCTCATGTGAAGGTGTAGCGACAGCATCGGACTTAGGACCACACTACCTTCGGAATGAGCGCACATTTTTTTGAGGCTTCACTATCCGGGATCGACCTACGATCGAGGCAAGATGTTAGAAACAGACGTACCCTATACATGATGTGACCAGTTTCCTCGCATATCACAGCATGTATACAGGTGGGCAGGGAGGAAAGAGATGGACGAATCAGATAGAGAAACAAAATTTATTCCAATCATTTATTCCAATCTTTAGTTATGTGAGGAAGAAATTTGCAACTCCGTTTCCCCATTAATCCACGCCCTTCAAACACCCCATCTGTTACAAACAAAGCGGCGTGTTCAGTGCCCTATGGCTTCGGTGTACGGCTTGCTAACCAGCACATTGTGATATCCATGTAGCTTATAACAAGCATGTGACGCCCCTTCGGGCATAATCTTCGTTGGCCCGCCAGGCTCGGTGGCCTACCATGCTCGGTAGGCAACATTGGGCACCGCACACAATAAACACCGACGAGCACAGATGCTCGGCGGTAAGTCACAGTTCATCACATAACGCGGCGGAGCGTCTGTCTAACACAAGGTGCCTCGAGCCCTCCCTCGTTCACGAACCCGGGCGGATCATGACACTGGCGATGAGTACCCACGGATCGTTTCACACCGCCGCGAGCTGCGAAACACCACCCCCGTTGTTGCCGCCATGCCCCTGTATGGAAGGCGCAAGCCGTTCGAGGGAGATGGATCCGCCTAGCGAATTTACGAGGAACAAGTACACGTGTTCTTCCGAGCAAACGACACGGGGCGTTCCTGGCCATCCTTGTCCCGGTGCGCCAGGACGGCTCCCACGCCGTACGACGACGTATCTACTGTCAGGACGACACGACAGGCTTGGCAGGATCCAAGTGTATTAGCACTGAGGTCTTGGTGACTAGCTCCTTGCTGCGCTATAAGGCCCGGTCCTGCTCCTTCTTCCAAGCACCACTGGCAAGCGTTGCCAGTGGTGCAGTGTCCATTGGGCCGGTGTCGAGCCCGGTACCACTCACAAGGCAGACCACTGCGGACACTCCGGACCGAGCGAGGCTGTCTCAGGCAGCGCCAGGCGTTGCCACACCCGGCCCGTCAACACCGGTGCCACCGGACCGTTACTCGCCTGGGTAGCAGGCATTGTAGACCGGATAGAACGGAGGAAGAGCCTCGTGGTTTGAACTAGGACGTTTATTTTTTAGTTATCTACAAACAAACGAGGGGTAAGGGGGTGTAACAAGCATATGAGGCCCCCTCGGGCATAATCTTCATTGGCCCGCCAGGCTTGGTGGCCTGCCATGCTCGGTAGGAAACACTGGGCACCGTACACAAGTAACACCGATGAGCACAGCGGCTCGGCGATCAGTCATCGTTCATCACCACCACGCTGCGCAGCATCTGCCTAACGGAGGCTGCCTCGAGCCCTCCCTCGTTCACGAACCCGGGCGGATTGTGACAGTCCCGTAACAGTTGCTACGATACCCAAGCAAATTGGAATAGACGTAAAATATCCCCAGCGGCTCAAATATAATAACCCAGAGAAATTGAATCTAGGTAAACCTTACAGCCCAAATCAAACGCTTACCCACAGAAGCAGCACCATGTCACCAGTCCTCCGCCATATCCAGACAGTTGCAAAAGGTGGTCATTCCGAAGTCGCCTTGGGAACGACCACTGACTAACAGGAGTGACCAGAATGACTGATCGGGAAACCGGTCAGTCACGTCCCAAGGTCCTTGAGGTCAATCTCACCACTTCCTACTGCTTGTAAGATTCGTGGGTCGAGGCCTCGGGGTCTGGCATTGACTGAGGGTCGCTGTTTAGCCTACGCCTCCGGTGCGTCTCCTAGCGGGCAGCTGGACTACCCTACCGGAGCCTCGATTGGAGGCTAAGCGGGCCCACGCCATCGTCCGAGTTTCGCTGATGAGGGCTGCTTCTTTCGTGAATGCTACGAGGTCTACAGGTTAAAGGAACGGAACAGGCGGTTTATTTACACAGAAGAGGCAAACTTAATTACAAAGCGATGGATTCTCGTATTGGCCGGAGCACAGAGTGCAATACATCGTTCTCGTAGCATGAGGTACAAGTCAGAGCAAACATCTTTTCGGAGAGCCCACAAGGACACGTCAACATACATCAGCGCACTCTCACTGCCTCAAATGCGTCTGCATTTAAAGCAGTTCATTTCCCTAGATAACTAGACTATGGAATCTGATGGCTGTGTCTCGGCCAGTCACAATCTCCTTAGCGTTCGCAAAATTCCGCGCATGACGTCGCATGTTACCGCCGGACTTTGCCTCCAAGGCAGCGCGATCTCCCCCGCATACGAGGCAACGAGGTGGTGAACTGGGGACTGGATGTCGACGCCGTTCCCACGGAAGTCCGAGACGTTCACTACTTTGATCAATTAGTGGGCTCTTCGTGACGTTCCTCATGCCAGAGTCCGGTTCAGGTAGAAAGTCCGGTTGGTTTCGTTGTAGTTACCGCTTCGCCGGAAGGCGGTAGCTGTTATCGCCTCGAATTGAGCTCCTTTGCTGAGCCGTCACAGTCTACCTCGGGCCTCGTCGCCGTCTGGGCAATGCTGGTGGGACGTGTTGTGAGCTCCACAAAGCTGAAGTGAATCGGCTCAGGACAGCAGGAGAGGTTCGAATGTCGCTGCCCCCGTTGGCGGTTCCTAAGAGCCCCTCCACGGCCCGGAAAATCTCAAATGGTCAGTGCTAACACTCGCTGGTCAGGATGAGAGTGCCTGGTGACCAAGGAGATGGCTTGGCTCTCTGCAACAACTGCGAACTCAGAATGCTTGCTTCCAACGATCTCACAACAACCGACACGCAAGCGTTGATCCTGGCAACACATTAGCGCATAGCATGCAAACGTCCGGAATCAGCTGTCAACTCAGTAGGCTTCATATGAACCAACATTTCAGTATAAGCCGCAGAACTGGAGACTGCGAATTTCGAACCCAAAGTTTTGTGCCGCCAAAGCGAACGCTCACATTCCTTTCTGAGTTCAAACAAGCCTGCAAGCGTTCTTAAACGCCGTACTCGTGCATTATGTTGCATGCGTGTTGCTTGAGAAAACTACACCATTCCCCCAGTTTTTATTTAGAGTGAATGGCAGAGATATTTAAAAAAATCAATTTGTAAATTTTGAAGTGCAGATGAAAATTAAGCGCTAAATGAAAAACGCAATACGATCGTTCTGTGCCCGTTTGGGAGCGTAACGTGAAACGCTCAGATATTTTGCCCTGATGCCCTTGCAGAAACAACAGACAAAGGGCGCAGTTATATTCCTTCCAGGATATGCAGCTAAATTCTACGATGTTCGCAAGCACTTAAAATGCTATGAATTACTCACATCAATTGCTGAAATCAATGGGATTAACCTCCATGACTTTTCCTTCGTTTTTCTTTCTATTTCTACTGGCAAATGTGGATGGCAATCATAAACTTTGAAAATCATTACTGATCGCTGATTTTCTCAATTTTCGTGTGCATTGTGTAGGGCGCGTAGTACGTTTTCTTGCTGTCGTCGGTTAACTAATCATTGTGTTTTGCTTAGGTTTAGCGTAAATATAAACATGTTTAAAATTTTTATAATTGATAGTTTCCTACCGACCTCTTATGACGCATTCGGGAAGAGGGGCAGCAAATTTAACTGACCAAGACGCGATATACGCGCATAATATATGCACACTACATTTATGTATATAAAACATATACAATCAATCGAAGAGCATTCCACAAAAAGGTAGTGAGCGCTATTGTGCATATTAGGCAAAAAAATGAAAAAAACATACAGTCCATACAGCAACCAATATAACGATCTACAAAAGTACCCACTCCAACTTCAGGATCAAATGCATACAAATAAAAAGCAGAACAATAAACTCAATAATACATCAAAATAGCATCAAAACTGCTTAAAATTGGAAAAAAGGACATTGTGATTTTTGTGATCATTATGCAGGGAAATATTAACATTAAGGTAGTGGAATTTATCAGGATTTCTGTAGGAATCATATAAATAACTTGTTCCATATCCGAAGGCATGGAGAATGCCATATCCGCAGACTGTTAAGAACGGCCTGCTGAGGTGCAAGTTTTGGCAGCCACATGTGACAGCGGCGTCAAACTTTTCCAGGAAGGCCGCCGCAACCCTCTAGTCACGGCGTCACTAAGTCGAGTGTGTGTGGAGAACAATACGCGCGTCCTCGACTCTCCGTCGCTGGAGCCAAGATGAGTGCGACGAAGCAGGCTTTGTGCCGGAACCCACCACCACCAACGTGGTCTGCTATGGAGAAGGGAGTCCCCGGGGGAACGTAGTTCGAGGTCCCTTCCCCCGTGCCGTTCAAGACGCAAGACAATGGGCAACCGGCCGCGCTGCGGGGGTCAGCTCGGGGAATAAAAGGCACCTCTCCTGATGTAAGCCCGGAATTCTAGGAAGTCCGTCTGACCTCGGTTGGGGACCGTGAACCTCGAGCAAAGAAGTGTTTGTGTGAGTGTGTGTGTCCCGCCCGCAGAGAGGCGACTCGTTTACGATGACTGGTCAAACGTTTCCCTCACCTTGGGATCGAGGGAGTACCGAGTGTTTATAAACCGCTGTTGTGGGGCTGCTCAGTGTACTTTCTCTCGCGGTCATGTTAGACTGATGAACTGCAACGTCCTTATGTAGATACTGTAAATAAACCCATATTCCTCGTTCTCGATGAGAAGCAGTCCTTCCCTTCAAGAACATCCTCAGCGCGGATAAGTTGGACGACGGCATGGGCCAGCTACCTTCTAATTCATGCCCGATTCCAATCTTGACAACTGGTTACGAGCGATGGGATTGAGCCCCCAATCCTAACAAGACCCATTGAATGCGCATGTGTTCCTGTAGTTGCGCGTGTAGCTTAGGTGATTATGTAATCTGCGTCATGTGCAAGGCGCGAATTTAAACCGTGAAGAAGATTAGCTACCACCATGGTGCTAGCGAAAGTGATAACAGCGCAAAATCAGAAAGAGTACTTAAGGCCAGAAGTTAAATAGGGTGTTATATTCGTGAGATGCTTGATTTGATGTTATATTTACGTGACACATACATAGCGGGCTTATTTTCAAACAGTTCAAGAAGCTCTTTAGGTTATTATGATAAGTTCACCAAACTGTCGAAGCAAACACGAGCTGAATGACGTACAGACAATGTTCAAATTGATTGGTATTATTGCGGACCTGCCAATAGACCGACCTACCTGCGTACCTGCCTGTCCTAAAATTTAGCTCGCGATCCCGGGCCAAATATAACGGTCACCTAGACGAAATAAAAATAAGAAATGTGGGCACTATGTAATGGCGCGTGCTTGTATATGCTCATAGATCACGGTCATTGAGAAACGTTTCTTACGGAAGTATCGAAGTGCGTTATTCTGCCGCTATTCAAATATTTTCCAGCGTCCTGAGAGAACTGTACAGCAAACCAAGTTTCCGAGTTCTAGAAATGCGGAGCATGTTAAGGATAGCATGACCTGAAACATTTGCATTTCTGTATTCATTACGGGAACTGAAAGTAATTACAGAATTTTCCTTTTGTGCATATTTTATAGCCTTATACGAGGCGACTAGTATATTTTAGGGTTTCTTAGTGTTCTAAGCGACGCACTTGTACGTGCGCAGGGTGGTGCGTACGATGGACACAGAATTCGTGATGCGTAGGAGAAATTCGGAATGAATGGAACGTCTAAAAATCTGGCTATAATTACTTGTCCCTGTGCTCTAGTGTTATGTGCTTCAAGAGTGACGCGGAATTTAGCCTGCTGTCCTAAAAAAATTGTACCAGCCATCGAGATGAAATTAGCGAAAATCAGCAGAACAATGTGGCTGACACGCATATTGAGGCAAATGTGCGCTGATTAAATGTCCTGGTAAAACAATTCTCGGAATAGTATAGGGTCATTATGTGTATAGTTCCCCGGTGTTTGATGGAACGGTTCGTCGCACTGGGTTGACATATACAGCAAATGCATTAAGAGTAATGTGTCCCTAAAGTTCACCCTTTGTGGCCTAATTATGCGTTTTCAGAGATCACGACAGAAATATCTGTTTCTTTCTATATATTAGGCCTTATACGAAGTTCCAGCACTGTCAGCCTGCTGTCCAAGAAGAATTGACACTCGCGCATATTTCAGTTCTTTTTAGGGAATCAAGGGAACCTGTTAGCTCTGACGCTCATGCAAAGTTTAATGTGTGCAGGTGCGTTAATTAATGTATTCAGAAACGTTATTCGCATGCATTCTCAGTGTCTTAAGATAAGGAAATGAAACATGAAGTTAAAATTGTCACATAGTATAGTCTAGGACATGAGCCATTGCAACGGAAAATTCAAAATGTGTGGTATGTTTTAAGGCAGTTTAACTGCTTAATGCAACTGCTAGAAAAAAGGAGTTTCTCTGCAAGTTGGTCTGCGAATTCTCAAGGTCACGCAAGTCTGCTGCCTTTTGTTTTCACTGAAGCGCCGTGCTGAGTGAGGACGCAGCCACATTCAGACAATGAGATGCAAATAATATTAAATTCACTGCATCCAAAACGTTAAGTCCTAAATGCTAACTCTACGTGGCCTCTAACCGTATATAAAGTAGGTTACTTGCTGCTATATGGTGCATAAGAATATTTGGATGTAAAAAAAAATTGTTTCAAACTCCAATGATTACCTTTCAGTGCCTCAGACGTCAATGTAGGCGAAAAGTCCGAATAATATCCGGCCTTGTAAGAGAGGTCATGTCTTTCCTTGTCCAGAAACATTCATCTGCCATTACACAATGCATACATGGCAGAAATACGCGCAACGTAGAAGCGTACGCTCTTGTCCATGTCTGTCCCTTTTCATAGACAATAGAACACATGAAACGATGGAGTTGCCCCAGAGACGCTCCATGTTATACTCCTATTTTATGACAATCTCGTTTTCAGTCGCAGGTAAGTAAATGTTAATTCTCAGTCGCTTTTTAATCGTAATCATCAATTCACAAATAAGTAACACTAATCAGTACGTTATTTGCCGATATTTTTAGGCCTGTATTGGACGAACAAATTTTATCTGTTATAGACTTCATCTGGTATACTCCCCGCAATGCTTCCGTACCTTTTATGTATACAGTTAAGATTCTTATAATGAACGCTAACATCGTTTTCTTTTTTTTTATGAAACTGTTTCAAGCTAAGAATTTTAATGAAAGAAAAGCGTTCTTATGCATACTTGTTACGAACAGCTTTCGAGACATGTTTGTCTTATCTGCTGCAAGTTATTTACCAGCTCCTCGTGATTCGTGATCGCTATATGTAGTGATCTCGTTCTCCTCTTCATGCTTTTTTACCACCTCTGCGATTTTTTTTATGATTCGGTTTGCTCTGTTGCTGTGGCTTTCTGCAAGGTTTAGGCTCATACGTTAGTCATTGTTACCAAAGCTATCCTTCTTCAACTATGTTCAGTCGCCATTTCTGAGACCATGGTGTAGTCGAAGCTTGACTGTTTCTTTACAATTTCCTTTTTTTTAGTTCAGGACATTTGTGCTCCTGGTTGTCAACTACATGGTTGAGTTCCTCTTAAGTGTGCGGCCGTTGTATTCAGTGGAATTTTTACAATCTTTATAGAGAACCGTTACTACCGGTACCCACCGCAGTAGGGCAGTCGTTGTGGAGCACTACGGAGCTCGAAGTCCGTAGGTTCCATCTCGATCTGTGTGGCCGCGATTTTCTGAGCGCAAAATGCAAAACGCTCATGTACTTACATTAAGCCTTACGTTAACTAAGTTCAGGTAGATAATTGATACGTGCTTGCCCCACAGCTACTTACCTCCTATTCAGATTTTATTTTGGCACGTAAGACCCCAGATTCTAATTTTAATTTATAATCACTATATCTCTGTAGATCTTCCATGTGCGCGTTCATATCTCGTACTAGTATCACGCAGCCCGATTTTCTGAACCTAATATTAATATCGCTTCCACTGCAGTGAACTCAGTGTTTATAAAGCAAAGCTTTATTCGCCTCGTCCTCCTTCCTTTTGGGTGCAGGCTGGAGGCCACTGGCAGCGGCCTCTGTCTTGCACGATTGGCTGGTACAAGACCCAGAGCAAACATCATTGCGTCATTGCCATCATGCCATTCTGATTGTTTTTCGTTGCCATGTCTTCGTCATACTTTTCCTGTTTTCTCTCTGCTCTCATCCCTGGGTAGTAATCCTGTCATCATCACGCCGAAATTGTCCCATCGTCGTGGTCGTACTGTTTTCGCATTACATTGTTCACATTATGTCGTCGTCATTCTGTCGTCGTGATTTCAGGGCCGTCATATTATTGCAGTCATGCTTTCGATGTCACGCAGTTCTTGTGGGTCCATCGTCATCAGTCATTACGCAAATCATTCATTAATTAAATTTTTATTTCCTTAAAGACCACCGAGAACGTATTACCTAAGGGATGGGTTTATTTTTTACGCTGTGGTATTATCATTATTATCTTATTGTCGTTATATTCCTTCCGCCTTCGTCATATTATTGTCCTCGTGCGGGCATCAGTACTGTTGCGTTTATGCAGTGCCAGTCATACCATCCTTCTCATGCAGTATTCAATATGACATCGTGTTCGCTTCATTGTCATTACACCGTTGTCGTCATACCATCGTAATCATTCCAGCGTCTTCATCCGGTTGTCCTCACTCCGTCGTCGTCATTCCATCTTTGTAATCGTTGCTGCCGTCTACATATCTTTGTCCCCGTGTCATAATCACATTGTAGGAATGCTGTCATTAAGCCGTCCTCGTACTTCAATTGTCGTCAATGAGTTTTAGGCATTCCAAAGGCATTATTTCATTATTGTCAGGGCGTTGTCGTGATTGTGTCGTCCTCTTACGATCGTCGTCATGACCTCATAGTCGTTCCATGGTCCTCATTCTGTCGTGGAGAGTCCAACATCATCATGCTGTTGTCCTTCAAACGTGATTGTTCCGTTGTCGTCATATTCTGTGCTACTGATTGCAGTGTCGTCATGTCATTGTCCTAATTCCATCGTCACCTACATTCATGGTCGTCCGTTTTCCTTCTTTTAGGCTCATCATTGTGTCGTCGTCACACCGTGGTAGTCGTTTCGTCGGGGTCATTCCATCGTCGTCATGTGCGGGATACGCATGATCGAGGGCCCGAAGTTTATGTAGAGCGAGGCGTTTAAGACAGAAATGTGTCAGAGTTCCTAGTTGTGCATTCTGCATGCAAATGCTCGCTAAACAATAGCAGCAATTGTCGCAAACACTAGAAAAAGCTTCGTTTAAGTAGATTCCCAGACTGTGGGATCTGAATGTTTTTTTCTTGCTCTCTCCTGTAAATATATGTAATCGCAGCCACGTTTTTTTACTTATTATGCGCACCTAATTTATAAATGCTCCTGGCATATACATTGTCTCGTGGGAAGTACGATCGCGTTGCCTGAAACAATAAAGTTGAAACCATGTTTTTAAATATATTTTTTGCACGCTGACAACTGAGGTCTCACCTTATGAGCATGCCTGTATACACACTTTTCTTGGTCCATTCATTCAGTTGTACACTTCCCATACAAGATTGCCAATACCAGGTGGCTGCTCCAAATCTCGTAGATAGTGTTCAGTAAACTCAGTCGTGTTAGTAGCTTCGTCATTCAAATGCATTTCAATATGGCCCACATTATCCTGCTAGCAATCACTCTGCACCTTTAAGTAACACATTCTAAAAGTGCTGCCCGTGACCCAAATCAACGTCCAAGAGCAGTGCAGCTAGTGTTCGCTAAAATGCAGCCCGTTATGTAAATGCACCGCCAATGTTCGATTAGCTCACTTCTTGGTTGATGCCAATGAATGTAAGTAAAATGAAGTTTTTCGAGATGTGGCAGCGACTGCGGGCCGCTTAATTGCTTGGAAGTCATGTTCAGATATGTGAGAGATATCTGACGACCATCGTTTCATCAGTTTAGGTGCCATACAAGAGCTGGTAATAAAACAGTATCAGGTATTCACTGGACTAGCCGGTTTACTAGATTGTCTGGTGCTATATTTGAACAATATTTTGCAAATTCTTTGCGATTCGCAAGGCTGACTAACAAATGAAGAAATATGTGGCCAGGTTACGAAGAAAATGAAGAGAATGCTCTTACATTGGTAGTATCAGGTAGCATTTTGCAAGTATAAACACTAATATTTTTTTCTTTTTTACATTTGGCGTAGAGCTGCGGGCCACGGTGCTCCACCGTCAAATATTGATGCAGTCACGTGGAGCCCCTACATAATCGGCTCGGTGGGCGTAGCTCAGCTCCATAACGTTTGCGTAAAAATTTGCTGGTTATATTTTTACACAATGGCTCACTTTTCCTTCGTGTTGTCATGCAAGAAAAGTTCACGTTTCCAAGAGACGCTGTGTCCGCAGGGATAAGTGCCGCAGCAGAGGGTGGTGGCGTCCGCCGTAGCATGGCCATTCGTATAACTGCTTTTGTACCACTCGAATATGCGGGGCTCCAGTGTTCGCTATTGTGATCTGTTCCCTCTTTGTCAGGCACAAAACACATTCAGATCGCGTAGTCAAGGCTGCTTTAGTAAAAGTGTGTCCGCAATGCCAAGCGAGCAAGCACTACGAACGCCATAAACGTAACTCGGTTTGGCTTGGAACATAAACTATATGATTAAAAATACAAAGAAAGCGCATTTATTACTGTAGAGATATACTTTCACGAAAGGATAGCACGCATTACTGCTACAAAACTCTAACTAGCAAAATAAGAAAAAACTTTGAGAAACCATCGACGATGCTTCTAAGTGAAAGCGAATTTCCGAACAGTTTTAGACAGCTATTCGATTTATTAAGCGAAAAGTGCACTTTAGGGCGCATATTTGGTGCTCTAAGGACATCTAGGGAGCGTTTCTTCTTTCATTGTGAAATTTCGTAAAGAGCTTAAGCTTTGACAGGAACACCTGTAGTGGCAGCCTGAGGCCTCTTCTGCACCTGCCAACGTCGGATAAGGCCGCGCGAGAAAAGGACGTGGCTGTTTTCGGAGCGCTCCTGCACAGCATGTAAATCTTCAGATGCCCCAAACCGCTGGTGTCAGAGCACGTTCGAGGGCCGGCTGTTCGCTTACACACACAACAATGCTGCGCGCGGGTAGCTTGAAGTGAGCCGAGCTGTCACTTCGTATTGTTGCTTATTCCTTGAGCACAAATTCGTGCCCAGCCCTGTAATGTAAGGAAATATTGATTTTGCGTTGCAAATTCCATAACAATAGAACTCGCAAGTTTGCGAGAACTACTTTCTACCTCGCGTTACCGATGAATACGCCACGCCATTCGACACTAATGGGAAAACCAAGTGTTTGATATCTGGGATCGCATATGTTTTCTCCTTTTATCAACGCAGCCGCATAATCGCTTTCTCAGTCTTACTGCTGTTTCTTTGAAGTGCAGGTTTCCATAAGTACCATTGAGACTACTGATTAAAAATATGTGTTGGAACATGTTCCACGCCGCTCTCAGCGCAGTAACTCTAGGTTTCTGCACTATGACCGTCAAGCTTTGTATTGCCGTAAAACGCAAAAAAAAAAGAGAAATGTAGGCTATAGGTTACTTTAGCAGGGTCTTCTCTTTCACGGTATAGCTTCTTGTTAGTCGATACTTATCGCACAACTTTCTTTTCTTTTCACTCTTGCTGTGGTATTTAGTGGCGGTCCCATCACTAACGCAACTTCCAGCGCATAAGGAGCATTGCTACCGCATTTGGCCTCAGATATTGGTGAGATTCTTTGCCTTATTTGATGTTCCTGTTTAGCTTTCACCGCCAATAAGCGGACCACTTCTATAGTAAATGCCACTTCAATATTAGCAATTATTGACAAGTGTGCTTGTTTATCTTCCTCAGGTGACCGCTTTTTCACCGACTAACAAAGGTTAAACGTTATCGCTCAGCGCAGGACGCCCCTGCATGTATCGGAAGTTGCTGGAATGTTATCGATGGTTCTATCCTTTGTGTGCTGTCACCGAACCTTGTGTAATCTGACTGTATGCGCGACGCGAATTGTGTAGTACTTCCTGGCCGATACATGGACACCAGCGATCGTTCTGGAACCTTCAATGACTCATGTATAGAAAGAGACATACTTGCCACTTGAAATAGGCGTCTGATTTTGTGAAAGGAGTTACCGGCTCGGCGATGCGCGAAAAGCTCTTGGCGAAGCGCCTGTTATAGGCGCACAAGCCAAGAAATCTCCGCACTCATTTTTTGTCGGTGGACTTGGGGAAGTTAGCGACGGCAGATGTCTTCTGCGGATCAGGGCGGACTACAGATTTACTGATCGTGCGGCCCAAAAAGATAAGCACGCCGTAGGCCAGGCGGCCGGTGCATGAAAGCAAAAACACCTCCACCAGACGTTACGTTGCAGTGACGATGAAGAAAACAATTCTGTAAAAGAGAATGACGAAACTAACTCTCTATTGTCGACACTGTGCGCAGTAAAACAGGCTACACGCAAAGCACAACAATGGCGGCGAACACAGTCGGCGATGGTCAAAAATCAGATCTGTGGGGCAAGTGCTTTATGTGTACTCTTCTTTATAAGGCCATAATGCTATGTCACAAATTTCCATTGCTAATATGAAGTTTGTAAACAGGGATAAGGTGCCCAAGAAAAGCTGGCCAACGTTTCGATAGGAGGACCTATCTTCGTCAAAGGCGGCCTCGTCATCCTCGGCGTGTTAGTTTCAAAGGTTTAGTGCAGTGACGTCACGTACAGGTGTTGTCAGTCACTGGCGGCTGGTTTTAAAGAGAGAGAGTACCAGAGGAAACGAGCCCTGTCGTCTGACGTCTGTGAGCTTCGTTCCCAAGACGAGGGGACAAGAGCGGGAGAGTGCGCATGCGGGGAGAAAAGAAAAGAAAGAAAAGCAGAGAACAAAAAGGAAAAAAGAATAAAAAGGGGGAAGCCAGGGCGGCACTAGGACCGAAAAAAAGGGGGAGAGAGAAACAACAAGAAAGACAAAACAAAATTTTAAGAAAGACGGGGGCTTGGGGACGACAGCGACAGACGTCGGACGACAGCACTCGTTTCCTCTGGTAGTCTCTCTCTTTAAAACCAGCCGCCAGCGACAACACCCGCACGTGACATCACTGCACTAACTCTTTAAAACTAAAGGCTCAACCAGACGTACGCGTTCCAATGCGCCCGCACGCGCCGCACCACGCCTGGGCGCGTACGGCGTCAGGCGCGGAGGCTGTTTCGCGTGTCGGCGCGCGGCGGCGTGGAGACCTACAACCGCTAGAATTTTTGCGCCCGCGCCGGAAGCTGCCGCTCGAGTCAGTAGCATGACACACCTCACATGACCACTGCAAGCCAACGTCACTTCCGGAACGACTCTTCGCGCGACGTTCATGCAAGCCCGGGTCACCCTAGCGTTGTTGCGGGGTTTGCGGAGCTTGCGGGAAACATGGCGGAGGTCCCGGCTGCCCGCTTCGAATTGAATTTGGCGTTGCTTCTGTAAAATGCACTTCGTTCGTAGCAAATGACTGTGTAAACGGCTTTCGCTTAGTCTCAGGCCGCTTCGACGACAGAGTATTATGGATAACCTCGTGGTGTTTTCGAGATCGCTTCTCGTTTCGAACGAGTCGAAGCCTAACGAAAGAAACATTCGAGATGTCAGCGCCACCTGTCGCTAATGGCGCGAAATAGCCGCAACAACGGCATATGGCCTCTGAGATTCGAAGATATCGCCGGTCAACTAAAATTGTAGAAAACGTGCGCTGCTTAGCGTACGCTATATTACAGCGTATAGCGTACGCTATAGTTGCTGACGCTAAACTAAAGCTGTCTAATATGTAACACATTGCTTAACGTGGCCGTTAAGCGAAGGCTAGACTGCCTTGAACATGGCAAGCTAGCAACACTGCGCCGCCGCGACGAGACGCGCAGCTACGCGCGGCAACTCGTGCATCGTTTGGGTGCGCGCCCTCTTCCTCCGTCGGGCGCCACGCGACGTCGAGTCAGCGCGGCGTGTGCGGACGCATTGGAACGCGTACGTCTGGTTGAGCCTTAACACGCCGAGGATGACGACGCCGCCTTTGATGAAGATAGGCCCCCCTATCGAAACGTTGGCCAGCCTTTCTGAGGCACATTATCCCTGTTTACAAACTTTATACCAGAGTGTGCTATTCCATCTGTCAGCCCCTTGCTTGTTTTTGGCATTGCTAATATTAGTGTGACGAAAGCGATGACGTCAAGTTCACTGCTGCGTCTTTTGAAGCATCCCCATTAGATCCTACGGCGGTCAGGCCAAGTAGCATGACGCCATGAATAAGAGTTCGCAAGCCTTGTGCCATCTAGGTGACGTTGGTAACGCGCGATAGTTTGATGTTCTAGCGCAATCTGTTGCACTCATCTTAATTCCAACAGCAGGCTGCCAGAAGTGGGCATATAAGTAGGCATACGAACCTGTGAAGACCCGCCATGGGCAGTCTCGTGTCTCTACAGCGTGCTCTTGCTTCCTCAGAGGGCACGAAAATGCTGTTTAATACGCGCTCGCCGATTCCGATATATCTTGTCTCCAGCTATGCATCCCGCATGAAAGCATTGTTAAATTATTTAAATGCCGGAATTTTCTATGGCAAAGCCACCATCTTGGTTGTTCATGCATCTTGTAGCACGAAGGCTGCAAATTAATTTTCGCTACCTTGGGAAATTTGCGGTCCATCCAATGCACGGCACGGCGCCCGAGCGCTTTCGCATTCGGCACCTATTGGAATGCGAAAGGCCCAGTCGAAAACGCACTCGCGACCTCGAGCTGAGCCACGCCATGCCATAGCCAATGGGTTAACGCGGAGGGCGCACTTCTCGGGTAAATATACTTTTCGGTAAAGACAAAACATTAGAAGCTTCGCAAACATTTGCACCACCACAACGGCACATATAGGAGAAAATACTTTGAGATCCGCGACGTCACGCCACCGTACAGGCACTTTGGTTTGAGTGCGAAGTCCAAACAGTGGCTCGCTGGTCTCCATTGTCTCTTTTAGTGAGAAACATCTTACTACGAAACGCATGAACATAGAGGCTTTAACGAGTGTTTTAGCAGTATAAACTAACTTGTGGTTTTATTTTACGTTAAGAAGGTATTTTTGCGCAAAGCTTAGTGAAGTGCATAGAGGAGAAAATTTACGGCATCAGGAATGAGCTACTGAAGCCAGTGTTCTCTTGTCTTCTGTAGCTCAGGCGTGACCAAACTGATTGGGCAGTTTTAAGCGTGGCTCGGCCACTTTGATTAGATCCAAAAAAACCAATACATGTGGATTGACAAAGGTCTGAGATGGTATCTGCATATTCCAGATTTGAGCGATCAAGTTTTTCTGCAGGATGGTAATTTTCGTCGGGAAGGTGCACTCGAAAAATTCCTGCGTATGCCGTGGAGACTGGAAAATATAGTCGACTTTCATGCATCAAGAGAGCATTCTGGCCATAATAGTTTCAAAATACTTGTTAACGTTAACTGTCTCTTTCCATTAATCGAAGGAATATGTGCATATATAAGTGCCTTCAAGACGCCTGTTTTACTTCATGAATTGACGCACCTTGACGACTAAATGCATAAGGCATTTATTGCATTTTCAAGTCAATATTACATCTTCCGGATGCAAGCTACCTTGAGATTGTTGCGTTAATCACACAATTTGGTCTTTATTTCAGAAGCGCGTCCATTCGTATGCGCTGTATAGGAACGACACGTGACATCACATATAGACTACTTCGTTATTACTATGGCTTACATGACTTTACCCGTGGAAGTACGACACCTTTTTTTACGCTTTCAGACATCAAGACTCACACCTTGTTACTACTCATGCTCCATTTCTACCGGGAGAGCAGGCACACACATGCTGCAACGTCGAGAACTGGATGGCACGAAGTGTTGGGTATGTTTAACGCTGATCTTAGTTTAGTTTGATTTAAGATCGGTGTAGAGAAATGGCTAAAACGTAAGTGTCAAAGTTTCCGTGCTTGAAATTGACGGCAACGAGTGAAAAAAAAACAATGGATATTTTTTATCTAGGCAAGCTGTCTCTTTTTTTAGTGCTTCTTGTGTGTAGGCATGCACGCCACAATAAAAAAAATATTTATTCTCGATAGAACTGGTCATTTAGTGACAACAGCTTTACATATTCGTTGTGTATATTTAAGCACATGGTAAACCCACTAAGCAACATTGTATGTTCCCATGATTAAGTTCCCAAGGCGCACATGCAATGCGCATGATCGTCGAAGCCTGCGGTGCTTTTGCTGCAATCACATGGCTGGGTCACAATTCCCATATATATCTAGCAGCGAACGCCGCTCAGTAGCTACGAAGAAATGTAATATCGTAACATTGGGTTGTTATTTCTAATATTATTCTGTAAAATTGTTTTGTTTATTAATCTGTCTTAGTTAATGTCGCAAAACAACCATCTGGCTAAGAGATATGCTCTAGTGTAGAGCTACCATATACTTACAGCCGCCTGTGGTTCATTAACCTGCACCTAAATATATGTACGCGGTCGTTTTTCCATGTTGTGCCCAACGACATCCAACAGCCACGGACGAGAAATTTATCCTCAATCTGATCCTCAGCCACGGAATGTCATAGCTACTGAGCTATCATGGATTATACACGCGCCAAGTGCTAATGTTTCTTCCGTGGCGCGTTCTGTGCCTGTCCTGTGATCGCGTTTGGGTATGTGTGTGTGTGTGCGCGCGCGCGCGCGTGTGTGTGTGTGTGTGTGTGCGTGCGTGCGTGCGTGCGTGCGTGCGTGCGTGCGTGCGTGTGTGTGTGTGTGTGTGTGTGTGTGTGTGTGTGTGTGTGTGTGTGTGTGTGTGTGTGTGTGTGTGTGTGTGTGTGTGTGTGTGTGTGTGTCGTTTGACATCCTTCTACTAAGAAGCAATTGCCCTTAATTGTTCATTCAAGAGATATATTTGGTGCATGAGCATGTGTATATTAATCTGAAATGCTAGTCTAGCATAAATAATGTGAAAAGTGAAAGTTAACCATAAGCATGGTTTGAATGTGTACGGGTATACAATATGAACAATTATCGCATAAACAGCAGAAAGGTACGAAAACAAAGGTGGGCCTTTAATAGACATTGATGGAAGAAACGCAAATGAACACGCGAAAGAGAACGGAGACTGGATAAGGGCAAGCTGAAACATATTTATTCGAAGATGTTGAACTGATTTTGGATGGAAACCAAGTATGGCCATGTCAAATAAGTTATATGGGAAGCACCAAACAGAAAAACACAAGGTAATAACCAAGTGCTGTGATGATGTGTAACATTCTAGTATACGCACACTGGTGAATGACAGAGGTGGAAAAAAAATTATGAACTGTGGAATTGACGCGGTTCTTAAAGATGTACTTACGTGATGCTGATTGCCACTTCTGAGGTAATGCTGCATATTTCGGCAGAATTTCAATAGCAACTATGCACGCCTGTAAGCGCCGTCACAACACGGCTATTAAGCTCACATATGTTGCACTTATGCTAGCACGTCTTTTTTTGTTTCATGACGAGCACTCGTATTTCTGAGCGAAAAAAAATATTTTGAATTGCAACATCGCCAAAATGATACATCGCGAAAGGAATCAGATAACTCAAGCACTCTTTGGTTCTGTGCATTTTTTGCTTTAGTTCGGTGTTTGATTCTCGCAAAGTTAACCTACCTTGTCACTCCACTTGCCGTTTTGGCATTGAGCTAGATGATTAATTTTAGAATGTGTGCAATGGATCCCGATAAACGTAGGCTGGTACAAGAAAAACACTACATGAACGCTGACTGACAACTGCCCTTGTGTATTGCATCACATCATTGCATCAGCAGTTGCATTAGCAGTTTCAGTTACTGGTAATTAACAACAGAGTTCGAAGCGTGAACTTATATATGACACCCATTTGATACCTTTTATGCGTATAACACTTTCGAGAACTTGCTTCGGAACGTTTTAGCAAAAACCGTACCTAATTGCTACACACTTTAAATTTCCCATGTACATCATTCTTACTGTTTCTACCACTTTCACGAAATTTCATCGCAGTCGCTATTATAGCCCTTCCAATAAAGCTATGCACTCTGCAAACTCTCCGCAAACTCTGTACCTTTCTTAACGTACCCTCTGGAGCGCTCGAATAAGTATTTTCCTACAAAGGCCGTAACTAGCCAACAAACTTTCAACTTTCTTTACGCATCGTCCATACTCTGTTCCCTATTCTCCGAAATAGGATAAAGTAAACTGAACCGTTTAGTTCAGACAGGTTAGAACAGGCGCATTGCTGCGCATGGGAAAAAGGGACAGAACCAAATTTAGCAGTTATTTGAAGGGCTCGTAGTTACGCCAATAACAAGTATGTTTCGCCAAACAGTGCCATGAACATTCTTTCCTTCCTCCCCCCTTAAATATCAACCCAATGTTACGCAGAATTCTCTCTTTATGCAGAGAGACACCTCATAAATACAGTAGACTGCTTTGAAGCATTTCTCTAAGACTCCTTTCGCAAAGACTGTCATTTGTCGACACAAATTTTCACCTTTACATTCACATTGCCTATAATGATCCGCCATTTACTCCAAATTTAGACTTGGTGACATTTACTGTTCTCTCAAATCTAAGAATTGCGTCAATTGAAATAACATTTATAATGCCCCAGAACGGTTGCATACGTGATACGCACCAAAATTCGTACTTACACCCAACATTTGAACTTTACCTGAGCATAATTCATAACGAAATTGCAAGGAAGTTGCTTTGAAACACGTCCCATGCTGTTAGAGTGGCTTCGCGGTTCCTGAACTAAATCTTTTCGGCATCCTCCGAGGAAAAGTACACATGGTGCAGTTCTCTGGTGCTCCAAAAATTATTCCGAGGTTCCCCATCTACGGCGTTCTCCACAATCAAATCGTGGGTTTGGCACGTAAAGCCCCAGCATACAATTCAATTCCTCCAAGTTCCGGTTTTTAAATGCTGAAAGCCTTTCCAACGTCTCCAGCTACCAATCCGGGTCTTCAAACGATTTTCAAGGGGTGTTCGGTAGCGCGATTAAAAGGCGGGACCAAACAAGACACACAGGGACACACACAGCGTTAACTAACAACAAAAAACATGTGGTACTTATACACTCAGCGAACGTGAGTCACAGCCACGTGAACAGATGAACAATCATGCATTACCAACAGGGCCACATTGCAACCCTCGTGAACTTCAAACGATGGTACGCGGGACGGTAGTGGCTCCCTGGATAGTTACTTCACAATTCCACTCCATCGGCTGGATCATAATATTCTTGGTCTTGTAGAGTACAAGTTGGTACTTTGTGGTGATCGTTGCAGGTTGCGGTTAGATCGCTTGTCTGTGGCGACGTTGACGTTTTTTTATCGGCTTTGGCTTGCCGGGCCTTCAGAGGGTTTCCAGTGCACAGGAAAAGCAATTTCAGCAGGTGTCACGTTGTAGCGAAATTGGGGAACGAAACAGTGGTACAACTGCACAGTCAGGAAACCCTTTATCGGGCGAACTTCTGCTGACCATGCAATTAACACTCAAGCACGAAAGTAGCGGCGTATGCTGGCGGCGATCGTCGAAATTTGATCTGCTGGTGAAGCGCGTCGGCTTTTATATATGACTCGTCGAAGGGTACAGCATAATCACTGTTGTCCGCGCACGTTCCAGGAATGTACTAGACAATACTTTTTGCGCATACAGTCTCAGTACACAAGGTTCGGTGGCAAACCGAACCTGCGATAGGATTCCGGAGTCTTCCGATAGACGAATGCACCTCTTGCCCTGAATGAGCGATAACCTTAGCATTTAAATAAATTCTGGTGTTTTACCTCCCGAAACCACATGATTATGAGGCACGTCCTAGTGGAGGACGCCGAATTAATTTTTTACCACCCGGGGTTCTTTCACGTGCATCCAACGCACGATACCCGGGCGGTTTTGAAATTCACCCCCATCGAAATGCGGCCGCCGTGGCTGGAATTCGATCCTGCGCCCTCGGGTTTAGCAGCCGAACGCCGAAGCCACTACGCCACCCCGGCGGGTAGCTTTTAACATTCGTAAGCCAGTTAAATGAGGTTTTCGAAACAGTACAAACAAGTGCGGACATCAATATGGAGCAGTTGTGAAACTTAGGCTTTCTTAAAGTAGGTAGTAACTTGTGCGTCTTAGGAGTAACTGCTGATTTTTGTTATAACCGATGGACACGTAACGAAAAATACGGCGCTCGATGGGGATGGGCACAAAGACATTTTTTCCCAACAACCATGAGACTTCTCCAGATTTCTTGTCAGCGTTGTTCCGTGTATCACGCTTATTACTTGAAAAATAAGCAAACATTTCGAGAAATAACGAAACCAACGAATTGTGTCCGAGATACGCGGGTCATTAGCACATAAAAAACACTGTGTAGACGTTTGGCAAAGTGAGAGCTTTACAACCATAGTGGAAACTATCTTGAAATACGCCTATGATTGCTCAAACGAAGTAAAATTGTACACGACATTCCGAACGTTCCTCTTGCAGGCGCCGAAACCAGGAATATGTGTACACGGAAAATGTTACATCGACGCAGCTTCTGACGGTTATGAGATCGTCCATCAACGTGAATTGCGAGATTCTGATGAACTTCTCCGCATGAAGCGGAGCCCATCTTTAGGTAGCGAAAAAATCATTTTTACATATCTAAGAGATTAATTGTCGTCTATACATCTAATGGTGCGACGCAGAGGCATAGGGGCAAACAGGAAAAGCAGCAGATAGGCAGATCCAAGTACCTCTGTATGAAATGCACATGCTAATATGTCAAGACGAATGGACGGAATAGTACCACGCGATGCCTAGCCATTTTTTGTATTTCACTTTGGCGCATCTGAGCGAAGCCCTACTGCGGTAATTGACTTCGCTCACGCAATAGAATCGCTGAATAGATCGTTGAAAGTGTCCCAAATTCGAGCGTTATGAGCCTCAGTGGAACCGTAAACGTGAAGTGACCACCAGTCTACCTGAATGTACTGGTCACGAATGAATCAGGGACCCCACCCAACTTCGTTTAAAAATCATTTGCGGTGTTCATAAACACGCAATTCAACTGTAGAAGACCCACAAAGATGTTTTGCAACTCCCTTCGAAAGCTCTCTCTTTGATATCTATACTGTCTTTCTTGTACCATCATTCTTACGGCAAACCATATAGAGTGACCAGAAAGAAAGAGAACATGAGCCGAAATTAATACTGTCAAAGTAAATAAAAGTAGAATATGTACTATTGCATTTTTTAAAGGTCCGCTGAAGTTACTTGATGAAATATTAGTTATTTCCTCTTTTCTTTTCCATATCCTTTCTATATACTGTACCGGGTGAATATTCGAGAAGTAACTTTGAGCATGTCGGTATAATTTAGGAATGTTACCCGATACGCAGTGGAAATAGCTATGTGCGCAATCGAATAACATAATTTATGATATGTCCCCTATCTTCGATGTTACGGATAGCAGAAGCACAACATGCTCACTGAGGTTAAAAGGCAGCCCATTAAGAAAATTAGCGCACAGCAGAGACCTAAAGTGTAAGTATATAAAAAAACTGACCTTTTTCAAATTTTATTCCGACAACAAATATATGGACACCCCAAGGAGGTTTTTCCCGTCGCCTTTATGTTCGGTATAAAGTGCAAGGGCGATAACACCGTCGCCACGCCTCGTATGCTGTATTTGCGAGTGAAAGCACGCGAGGGAAGTCGACGACCGCGGATCTATTTGGCGCGCGTGAAGGAGAAAGTGGATAGCAAAACGCGCCGCCTTCCGCCGCGCGAAAGGCCCGTGGGGGTTGGGAGGGAGGTACTGGTGGTGGCAGCGTTTTGCTCCGGCATCAACGGCGCATTTCATGACCGGGCGCAAGGGTAACTGACGATATCGGCTCAATCGCGCGCGCTATATATAGAGGAAAACGGGGAGGTAGTGCTGGAGGAAGGGGTGCAGCTTCGACTCCACCACCAAGTGCGTACTTTGCACGGCCGCGCGCAGTCGCGTGCGACGTATCTTTTAAGCGATCTGCGAACGGCTCATACCTTTGCGCGCGCTCTGTTCGAGCCGCTCCTGCGTTGAGGCGATAGAAGGCGTGACGATCACTTCGCTCGCAGCCGCGCTTGATCACACCAGCGCTTTGACAGGGAGTGTCTGCGCTCATGCAGTGGGATGTGTTCATGTTTGCTTGTGTGCGCTGACAGCACGGTTGTTAATTCACTTAGCAAGCGAATGTTTTCAAGTCTATACGGCCGATAAATGTACTATCCTTACCTCGTATAGCTGTCCACTAATTTGCTATCGCAATCAATACTTCGTCTTTCGGTCGAAACTGCGCCATTTTATCTATGGCATGAAAACGACGGCCGTGATGCCATAAGAAAACGGACGGAGTTGTCATTCCTCGTATCCAGATGAATCAGTAGTAGCTTACTGAACATTTACGCGAGATTTTCCATTGCACTAAATATGTGATCAATTGTGTTTGCTTAAAGTGCGTATGGCCTGCTATAATCATTGTAGTCTGTACCATGGCGTGTTTATGCGCCTCCTGCGCACATGTTTCTCTATACTTCTTGTAACATTGCGTTAGGATTGAAGCACTCCGACCAAAGGAACTGTCCAAGATGCGTGTTAAACGCGCTGCAATGTATAGGACATGAACCTGAAAATGAAATCTGGCAATCCTCAATATTTATTCTGATTCTTTATTTTATGTGCAGGCTCGTTCTGGCATAAGTTCAGGACCAAGGGAGGAGCGGATATAAAGGCTCTCAGAGAACGCTTTCCTTTGGCAAACGAGGAGCAAAATCGTCAGCGTGAGTCATTGAAGGAAAAAGTAACGGAAGTGACGACCGCGTTTGATAAGTTCGTCAAAAATAGCCTGAAGAATGGCATAAACCATGTGAAGACTGCAGGGCACAATGTTGAACGCGTAAATGAGGACTGGACGCATGATGCTTTTGAAAAAGATTCTGGGAAATTCTTAAGAGGCAACGCTGTACAACCTTCTGCGACTTGGAGCATGCCGAAGATGCCTGAAACACCAAGCAGTTCCTCACTTAAAGCCACGGCATCATCTGAAAACGAACGTGAAGTCAATACAGACAGCAGACACAAAGTAAACACAGATAGCGAGTTTGAAAACGCATGGCCTGAATCAAAATTAGGCATGCCATCAGTCATTAAGAGAGTAAGCACCAGTGAAACACCGTGGTGGGATGGTAACAAAGAAGAAAACTCGAGAGTTGTAATCTTCGCACCACCAAGAAAGCTCAGTGATAGAAACATGGGCGCAGATGGCCTTGGAAGCAATCTGAATGAAGAGGCCGCAAAAGATGCCAGAATGAGCGCACCTGATTTTGGAACAAGCAGCGAGCCACGTACATCATCTCACTTCATGGCTGACAAGGAGCATCCTTCTTCAACTCACTCAAAATTCAGATCAAGTTCCCCTTTAATGATTGAAAATGCATACAGTAATATGAACAGCCTACTAAAATTATCCAAAGATAACGCTGATGACACGAATAACAGAAAGCAAAGCGTGGACACTATTTCAGTTTACAAGCCACCACCTCTCGAATCCTCTCCAAAGCCTGTATTTCGTGTACCAGACAATGATTTTCGTCCGCGTACGCAACGTTACCTTTCGAATAGCGAACTAAGAGCTACTACTTCCCTGCCATCTGCCACCAGTTGGAGAAACATAGCAAATAACAAACTCACAATACCACAGAATGAAGTTGCTATGGGAACACGACAATATAACTTTAACAGTGACGTATCCTACAGTCCAGCGCTCAGAGCATTTCCGAACAAAATAATAGAGTCAGGTGAGCCTGAAAATAATTCCAAGTTATACTCCGGGAGAACGTGGCAAAATGAAAATCGGGCGACAACAGAGTCCTATCTCGATACGACTGGTTCCGAAGCTACAACTTTTCTGCCATCGTCCATCACGTCGTCAAACGTGGCAGCTCATGCACACAAAAACATTTTCAGAAAATCGCAGAATGAAGCAGCACATAGAATGCCCCACTACATCTTGAATAGAGAATCATTGTTCAATCAAGAACCTAAAGTCTTTCCTAGCAAGTTGCCAGAATCATATGTATCAAAATATAATTCGCCAATCGACAGTAATCGCCCCCCATCGTCGTCTTACTTCTCTGATATCGGACTGGATTCTAATACACCTCCGCGATCGGCCACTAGTTGGTCGAGCATACAAACTAAAACACATAAAAACAGTCTTACAAAACCGCAGAACGAACCACCAATGAGAATGCCACACCATATCTTTAATGCGGAATCATTCATTAGTACAGAACCTAAAGTATTCCCTAGAAAATTGTCTGAGTCAGATGTATCAAAAACTAATTCCAAGTTGTCTGGCGCAATATATTCTCCAAATGAATACAATCAGCCGTCACTGCCTTACTTACCTGATATCGAACTGAGATCTAATACGCCCCCACGATCGACCATCACTTCACGGAGTTCACCAACTGGTACAACAAATCATTATGATACGAAACCACAGAATGAGCCAGCAATGACAAGGCGCCATGACAGCTTTAATACTGACGCATCCTTCAGGTTAGAACCTAATTCCCTTCCTGGTGATATGCTCGAGTCACATGTAGAGAAATCCAATTTAAAGTTATCCAGTGCACCAACTTCCCGAAGTGAAAAGCGTGAGCCCGCAGAGGCTTATCTATCGGATATCGGAGTGAAACCTGACACGCCTCCACCATCGGCCCTGACATGGTCAAGCACAGCAGCTAACGCAAACAAAAACATTTTCACGAAACTACAGAATAGACCAACGGTGAGAATGACCCACAGCAACTTTAATATGGAATCATTCTTCAGTCCCGAACCTAAGGTTTTTCCTAAAAAATTGCCAGACTCACACGTATCAAAAACTAATTCAAAGTTGTCTAGCACACTATATTCCCCCACTGAACATAATCAGCGATTACGGCCTTACTTGCCTGATATTAAACTGAGATCTAATACGCCCCCACGATCGACCATCAATTCACGGACCGTACCGACTCATACAAGAAATCATTATGTCATAAAACCACAGAATGAACCAGCAATGACAACGCCTACTGACAGTTTTAATACTGACGCATCCTTCAGTTTAGAAGGTGAAGCCCTTCCTGGTGAAATGCTCGAGACACATGTAGCGGAATCCAATCTGGAGTTATCGAGTGCACTAGCTTCCCCAAGTGAAAAGCGTGAGCCAGCAGAGGCTTATCCGTCCGATATCGGAGTGAAACCTGACACGCCCCCGCCGTCGGCCCCGACTTGGTCAAGTACAGCAGCTAACGCACACAAAAACATTTTCACAAAACAACAGAATGAACCCGCGGTGAGAATGACGCACCGCAACTTTAATATGGGATCATTCTTCAGTCCAAAGCCTAAACTCTTTCCTAGAAAACTGCCAGACTCACGTGTATCAAAAACTAATTCGAAGTTGTCTAGAGCAATATATTCTCCAAATGAATACAATCAGCCATCACGGCCCTACTTACCTGATATCAAACTGAGATCTAATACGCCCCCACGATCGACCATCACTTCACTAAGCTTACGAACTCATACAACAAATCATTATGTCACAAAACCACAGAATGAGCCAGCAATGACAACGCGCCATGAGAGCTTTAATACTGACGCATCTTTCAGTTTAGAACCTGAAGCTTTTCCTGGTGAAATGCTCGAGTCACATGTACCGGAATCGAATTTGCAGTTATCCAGTAAAGTAACTTCCCGAAGTGAAAAGCTTGAGCCAGCAAAGGCTTATCTGTTGGATATCGGAGTGAAACCTGGCACGCCTCCGCCATCGGCGATAATATCGCCAAACATACCATTCACAAGGCCAGAGAATAAAACAGCAGTGAGAAGGCGCCAGGAGAATTATAATACTGACGTAACCTTCAAGTCCGAAGCTGAAGCCTTTCTTGGCAACATGCACGAATCACATGTTGCAGACGACAATCTAGAATTATCTACCGCGCTAACTTCCCTAAGTGAAAGTGCTGAGCCAAGGGGGAATTATTTCAACGATATTGGACGGAACGCAACCACTCTGCTGCGATCTCCCACTAATATGTCAAACGTACCATCCAAAAATATTTTCAGTAAACCATGGAATGAACCGGCAGTGACAATGCATAATGAGATCTTTATTAACGACAGATCTTTCAGCTCACAGCCTAGAGTTGTTCCTGGCAGATTGAACGAGTCACATGTAGTAGAAACTGATTCAGAATTATCTACCGGAATAACCACGCCAAATTCAAATCTTGAGAGAACGGCACCTTATTACCCTAATTTTAAACCGAGGCCGACTACGCATCCACGATCGGCCATTCGCAGGCCAACACCAACTCACACGCCTGAAAACACTTTCATAGTAGCAGAAAATAAGCCAGTAGCAACAACGCACCACCAAAGCTTTCATACTGGTCACTTCCTTAGTTCGGCTCCTAAAGACCTTCATAGAAAAAGAATTGTGTCACATGTGCTAGGTGATAATTCCAGATCATCCACCTTACTAAGTTCGCAGAATGAGCATGATGCTGTTCTAGGAATGGAGGTCACCAATCCAAAAAACTCTCCCCCTATAGAAGATATGTATGGTATGTTCGAGTCAACATCAAGAAAAGAGTTTTCGACAGGCGTAAGCACTGCTCCTTTTAGAGCGTTCCCACAGACATCATTATCTGCAACTGCGGAAACTCTTTTATCCGGGACCCGTCTTTCGGGAAAGAAAAACAAAGAATTCACAATGTTGATGTCTCCAAACGAAAACACTAGGTATCCGCTAGTGACAACATTGGGAACATCGGCGCCACTTTTTACATTTATAAATACTGTAGCACCTAAATATACAGCAATCAATGAAAAAGCAAAGAGTTCCAAGCCAACAAATTCATCAATATTGTTCCAAAAGCAGTCTTTAAAGTCAGGTGCCAACTTTCCATCGCTCCTGACAAGTTCTTCCGATGAGAATGACTTACGCTTTCCATCAAACATGCTTCCCCAACGAACCATTAAGTCAAACGCCCCAAAGGCAGGCTTAATGCTAGAAGCGACAGCTATGCCTGAAAAAAATGCACCTGTAAGTAGCAGGGTGTCAACCAAATTCGCGGATTCGTTGCTAACGCCATGGGGCTCAAAGGCAACGAATGCGCAATATCCTCTGCTGGAGAAAGCTCTTCCGAACAAGCTAAAAGAACCATCCACTAAATTAATAAACACAGTGGACACGTCTCGGATTTCACCAAAGATGCCGATTGACGTCTTGAAGTCAGTAATGAAAGCAGTTCCAACGCCTAGGTGGTCAGAAAACAGTGTAGACACCAACAACAGGACTAGCTTTTTCAGGCCGTCAAACCTGTTATCAGAGACAATTAAGTCACGGAACTTAGATGTTTCTACGAGTGAAACTGCTTTGTTGAAGAGAGAAGGCGAGACATTTTCTCCACCGAAATCGTCTGGAATAGATGCTACGGACCTTACTAGAGAGGATGCATCAAAGGTCACGGAACCTGTTCCCGAATTAGCAATTACTCGTGCAAAGCATCGAGAATTACATGTGAAATGCGAGAAAAAATGTGTACGTTCAACACAACCACCCGCAGTGCAATCAGATGAACCTATAAATATGAACACAGCCTTCACTTCAAATAAGAATGTCTCAATGAAAGAAGTTAAAGCTCAACCACCGAACAGGACATCTAAAACTGAAATTTATCTCTCTGCTACACCGAACTCTCACAAGCCCTTCGAGCGGTCATTGAAACCTGTAACTATTGTCACAAACCATGGAGCTAAACCTGGCCGGGGTTTATTCACTACCGTTGCTTCAGGAACGACAAATCCGTTCCGAAAACAAATTCTGTCACCGTCATCATTGGTTCTTTCTCCAGAGCAAACCCTTTCGACAGAAGATCACGGTGATCATCTATTCTACCAAGCCTCTACGCGTAAAATTTCACAGCTGCCTGTTAAGCATTCATTAACCTTGTCCAAGCCGTCGGAGCATCCAAATGCGGTGAACTCTCGCCTAAATGACAGTCGTAATGTCAAGACCGAGGCGGCAGCTGCATCAAGGCTCACAATATTGCCCTCTGACCAAGCTAGTCAAACTAGCTGGAGGGTTCTCCCGGCAAACAAAGGTGCTCCGTCGACAGAAGCCAAAGTATATTCGAAAATGGTGCTGCCTTTCATAAAACTATCTCTATCAGACACTATGCCCACTCTATCTACACAGAAACCACCCTCTGGCCATACTAATAATATTCCCTTGTCTGAAAATGTCAATCCCAGATACACGGCTGTGGAAGAGTTTGAAAGAATGAATTCAGCCATTCTATCAAAAAAACTATTACAAGAGAATGCGAGCGTCCAGCCGTCGGAAAGAAATGTATACATAAAATTGGCGCCCCTTGGATCACGACGCTTTCAGCCGACTAATACAGGCATTGTAGCTTTACCGAAGAAAGCTTCAGAATATGCTAAAAATGGTGCTCCTCCTAAGCCTGAAAATGTTACCAGTAGTAAAAAGAGAGCAACAGCATTTGAGAGCACAGCTACAGCAGTTCTCTCAACGCATACGATTCAACCTGGTTTGACAAGTCACCCGGTGGAAGTCAAAAAGTTAACGAAAGTCGGGAAAGTTGTTTCTGAATTGATGGCGTCAATCCCACCACTTTCACATGGGGCCAATATGCCTAATGTAGATGTTATAAAGGCAGTTTCCGAAACACCGGATTATATTGCTCGTTATACGCCGGAAAATATCACTGAAAGTAAAAAGAAAACGGTAGCATTTGCGAACACGCCGTTAGCGTTGCTTCCAAAGTGGAGTGCTCAGCCGAGCTTAAAAGATTCTCCAGCAGAGATTCTCCAACAGGGCTTGAAAGTGCCAAAGAAAATAAATGGAGTACTCGCAAAAGATGGCAATTTAGTTCCGGAAATAATGTCACCAGCCGCAAAACTTAGCCAACCGACCAGTGTTGCTATTAACACTTTCCAAAAAGGATCCTCAGGATCTCTGGTTGGTAATGCTTCTAAACCAGATATTGCTACAAGTAGTGTCAAGACAGCTACATCACTTACAAGCATGCCATTAGCATTGCTCTCAAGGCAGACTCTCCAACCTGGCTTGAGGGTCCTTCCAAAAGGCGAGGCGCTACTCAGGTCTTCGTCATCACTCTCACTACCAACTGTCAATTCCAGCTTAGTAGTCCCGCAGCACGTGACCGGAGTAATAAAGAAAGAAGGTGAAGTAGTCCCCAAATCGGCGCTGTCTTCACCAAAATTTTCTAAGGCGACAGCTTCGACTATTATATCTGTACCAAACATAGCCTCAGAATCAGCGCTTGATAATTCCCCTCATGTTATAAATGAAAATATGACTGAGCGTACAAAATCAGCGTCACAAATTCCAAACTTGCCTTTAGCATCGGTCTCAAAGCAGATGGTGAAAACGAGCTTTAAAGCCCCCAAAACAGAGACTGGGCTAATGAAGAACGGTAAAGCAGATACCGCAATGATGTCCAGTTCACGAAAGCTTAGTCAGAGAACCAGTGCACCTATTAATCCTATTTTGACGGCAGGTCCAGAACCTGCGATTTATAATTCTCCTGCTGCGCTACAATATGTTACAAGGGGTAGCAAGGCAGCGACGGGATTTGAAACCGAGCTTACAGCATCGCACTCAAAGAAAACAGTGCAGCCGGGAATAAAAGTCAAACTCAGAACGAGCGCATTAGTAAAGAAACCAAATGAAGTTACCATGGGACACCCTCCCGCACCAAAATTTTCTAAGGCGACCACTGCACCTATAGTAGTTGTTCCAAACACATTCTCCGAGACTGCTAGTCGTAATGCTTCTGCGACTCCTAAATATTTTGCGGCCTGTCGCAAGCCAGCGACACCCTTTCAGACTACACCTTCAGCACTGCCCTCAAAGCAGACAGTGTCGAGCCTCAAAGCTCCGCTGACCCTTACTAGAATACCAACGAAGGAAGATAAGGCTGTTAATGAATTTCTGCTTCCTTCATCAAAACGCTCTCTGCTGACCAGTGTGATTAGTGAAGCTCTACCAAAGAGGCCCTCAGAAACTGGGCTTGATAACGCTCATTTTTCACTTGAAAAAGGAATTGGCAGTAACAGGATCGCAAAGCTATTTCAAAACACGCGTTCAACGTTGCTCTCAAAGCAAACTGTGGAAACGCGCATGAGAGTTTCACAGAGAGAGATGGGAACACTCACGAAAGAAGACAGAGCAGTTATCGAAATCAGGCCGCGCATTCCAAAACTCCTTCCGCCAGCCAGTCCGCCTATAGCAGAGGTAAAAAATACAGCGTCAGAATCTACAAACAACACTACTCTTCCTACACCCGGAAACGTGACTGACGTTAGAAAAACAGCGACAGCATTCCAGAACACACCTTCAGCATTGGTGATAACGAAGGCTCTAAAACCGAATTTCACAGTACAACACAGAGTGAGCGGCGCAATCACGAAGGAAGCCATTGTAGTTACCAAAATGATCCCGCCTTCGTCTAATCTTTCCCAGCCCACAAATGTGCATATTGTAACTGAACCAAAGAGAGTCCCGGAATATGCGATGCACAATGCTCCTAATACGCTTGAAAATGTGACTCGTGCCAGCAAGACCGCAATAGCATTTCAGAACATGTCTTCAGCAGCGTTCGCTAAGCAGACTGTGAAAGCGAGCTTGAAAGTATCACGTGCACAGGTCAAAATACTCACGAATGAACACAACGTAGTGAGCATAGTGCAGCCGCCTACACTAAAACTGTCTCAGCCGACCAATGCGCATATTGTAACTGTAGTAAAGATACCCTCAAAATCTGCAATTGACCATGCTGCTCTTATGCCTGAAAATGTGACTGTTAGTAGCGAGATAGCGGAAGTACTTCATCCCAGGCCTTCAATACTTCTCTCAAAGCAGCCTGTGCAACTGAGCTTAGGAGTGCCCCACGGAGTCACCGCACCAATCACTAAAGAAGCCACAGTAGTTTCCGAAATGAAGGTACCTTCATCAACACATTATCAGTATTCGAGTGTGCCTATTGTAGCGTTACCGAAGGCAGCCTCAGAATCTGCGACACCTAATACTCGTAATATAAAAAATGGTACAGGTGGTAGCAAGACGGCGACTGGATTTGCAAGGGAGCTTCAAGAATCGCTCTCCAGGCAGAATATCACGGCGCCATTAAAGGTCACACTGGAAGAAACCGGAGCACTGAAGCAGGAAGCCAAAGTAGTTACCGAAATCGTGACGCCATCACCAATACTTTTCAAGCCTACCATTTTGCCCATAGTAGCTGTGCCAGATATAGCCTCATTACCTGCCATTCACATTTCTCCTATGCGTGAAAATTTGACTAGCGCGACTAAAACAGCAACAGCATTTCAGAATACGCCTAGAGCATTGATCTCCAAGCAGACTCTGCCACCAAGTGAAGCCAAAGTAGTTACTAAAATCGCGCTGCCTTCACCGATACTTTCCCAGCCGAACATTTCGCCTATCGTAGAGGCAAAAAGGACAGCTTCGCAATGTGCGAATAATATTCCTCCTTTGCGAGAAAATGTGAGAGGTGGTAGCGAGACAGTGACACGACTTGCAACTGATTCCTTACCAACGCTCTCAACGAAAAGCATTCAACCGAGAATGAAAGAAGGTGCCACGACAGAGACAGGAGCACTGAAAATGGAAAGCGAAGTAGGGACCGAAATGAGGACGCTCTCAGGAAAACTCTTGCAACCGACCATTGTGCCTACAGCAGTTGCACCCAAGACAGTTTCAGAGACTTCCTTTAATAATGCTCCTACGGTGCGTGGAAATGTGACTGGCACAAGCAAGACAGCGAGACCACTACAGAACACGCTACTAGCACTGTTCTCAAGTCCATCAGTTCAACCGGGAAGAAAAATCACTCCCAAAGGCAATAGCAAAGTGATACCTTCAGTGTCACTCTCAAAACAAATTGTTCAACCAAGCCCGAGAGTGCCGCCATCAGTATCTGCAGTATTGACGAAAGAAGGCGAAACAGTTTCCGAATCGATGCCACGTTCACCAAAACTTTCAGAGGAGACCACTGGGTCTATTGTAGTGCTACGAAGTACAGAATCAGTATCTCCAGTTCCAGTTATAGTCAATAGCAAGACGGTAACTGGATTTGTAACCAAGCCTTCAGCATCGCTGTCAAAGCCAACTTTTGAACCTAGATTGAGAGCGACTCCAACCGAAACCTCACTAATGACGAAAGAAGGCTCAATAATTACCAAAATGATGCGACGTTCAAAACTTCACCAGGCGACAACCAGTACGCCTATTATACCTCCAGCAAAGACAACCCCAGAATTGGCGCTTAAAAATGCTTACGTCAGGACAAAAACTGCGACAAGCAATAGCAAGGTTTCGACACGATTTCCAAACACGCATCCCGCCCCGCTCTCAAAACAGACGGTTCATCTGAGCTTCAGATCTTCGCCGACAGCTAGCGAATTACTGTCAAAAGAAGGCGAAGTATTATCTGAAACGGCGCCGGCTGCACTGAAAGTTTCTCCGCCGAAAGCTGAAGATATCCTATTTCTTTCAATGAAAAATTTCAGTCGCGCACACGGAAGTCAAAATAACCGCAAGACAGCTACGGAGACGGCAACAATTGCTTTAATACTCCCTTCAAAAAAAACCGTGCAACCAAGTTTTATGGTTAGGCCGACTGAGGCACTGTCTACGAAGAAAGATTCTAACACGCATTCGGAGATGCTGTCGTCTGGACCCAAATTTCCAATGGCCATCACAACGACTACTTTGACAGTTTTAGGCCTGGCCACAAAACCTGAGGTTTTAACACGTAGCGGTGGGCTTAACACGGCCGCGTCAAAGAAGCATGATACCTCTGTACACCCTAAACCCCGCTTTGGGGAATTTCCTTCTGAGACAGCTGTTTCGAAAATTTCAGATAAACGGCATCCACATAAAATACCATCTCAAGTCATTTCACATATTCCTCGCGCTAATAGTAAATCGAGAGCTTGGAAGCCAATTGTAAAGCTTTCCAAGTCTCGTTTGGGGCCAGAAGACGTGCATACAACAGAAAAAACAATGAATGGAACTTTGGCGTCTGGAGCACCTTTCGCTGCGCAACTTTCAAAACAGATATCAAAGTTTACACCAATTGCCGCAGATCTCGAAAGAAAAAGCAATAAAGGAAAGGTTTCAAAAATACCGTCCGCAACTGAAGCGCTCCCTCCGCCTACAGCTGCACCTTCAAATGTCGCTACAGTTGCAAACGAACCGCAAAGATCCCTACATGGCAAAAGGAAACTGCTCCTTTCGAAAGTTTTATCCCCCAAAATTGATATCTCAACCAAACGAAATGAAGAGATCTGTAAGAAGACGTCTGCTGTACCCACAGTTTTCATACATTTATCCGCGTCTACATTTGGTGCCGTTAAGCAAGTTTCCAAGCCAGTTTCAGGTATTGAAGATTTACTTCTTACCTCTGAACACCCCTCTGTCCACGAAATGTCAACAGTCATTTCAAGGCCAGGGGTAAAGATGTTGTCAGAGCAAGCTGGTTTTCGGCACTCAAAACCATTTTCGAGCGACACAAGAATTTCCAAGAGCGGGAGTAAACGGCTTTTAACTAACATGCCGTTAAGAACCAAAACTTATTCGCTTGAATCGACAACAATGTTGAAACCATTTATTAAAGCTGAAACTCGTCTTCCTGAGTCAGAAACTCAGGCTGCCAGCAGCGCATTACAGTCCCGATTACCCCTTATTACCAGAATGATTCTGCCAGAGCTAGCTCGTAGTAACAACTTTATATTATCAAGCAGTGCCACTACCAAGAAACAAAGCGGACATTCAGGAACAGTGCCTACTGTATCTGGCACTTCTCCACTAACTACACCGAATAAGGTAACGGTGCCAAGAAGTATAATCAATAGAAATTTTCGGCTTTTCAAGAATAAGAACTTGCCGCTCAGAGCGAACATTGCGTATAGTTCCCAGCCAACACTCCAACGAAATGGCGTCGGTAGTACTACTCCTGTAGCTGTAACAGAAATAATTCCATTTCAGGATTCCTCATTCATGAGCTTGAGGCCCCGTTTGCAGATCACACAAGCCACAAGGTTTTCTCATAAACTGCCCGGAGGGACACCACAGCTTGTTGTTTCTTCAAAATTAAAAGGACCTCTGTATGTCAATTACCAGAAATTTATTCGGGATCTGCAGATCAGACTGCCCAGCCCTCTGAGCACGAACATACTTTCCTGGACACAGAGACCATATGGATTCTCAGGCAATGTGAACCCAGAATTCCAAACTACTTACTCTTTACACATATTGAAAGGATCCTCGTCACTATACACATTACCGCCGCTCTGGTACTCTAGGACATTCGAACGTCTGCTGCGTCGAGCAGTGCAGAGTGTCAACCCTTTACTATTTAAGCGGGATAATTGGCAGCATATGCGAATAATTCGCGAAGCTCTCGCTTCGCCAACAGGCACTTATTCCCGATACATTTCACGTTTTGCCCGAAGAAACATCGAAAAAATCCGAACGCAAAGTGGAAGTCGCTTCTTAAGCAAGATGAAACACAAGTTGCGAAATGCGTACCAGTTTAATACAGTAAAAAGACAATTATTACAATCGCAGATGTATGCAATGAGTACACGATGGTACCCCACTACGTTCGAACATGCTCTCGCTCGGGAAGTACAGGGCGTTCACGACTCATTAATAAAGCGGCAGCTTCGGCCTTCTATGCAATTTAACGACGAAGATGTGCAAGCCCTCCTTTCGCCATTAAGCGCTCATTCCCGATATAATTCACATATTTCCCGGACAAACGTCGCAACAAGGGCACGCATTGCAAGTAAAGCCTTCGATCCGACACCTTACACCAGAAGACTGATGCGAAGGATTTACTGGAGAAGGCCCGCATTCTCGACCATGAACTAACAGCGCTCTCCTGGTCTGTGATTTGACTACCCTTCTCGTGAAGGCTTCAACACGTACTCAATACTGATGCGCCCCAAAGCGTGCAGAGTGGTCATTTCGCCACCAAGCTTTCATATAAGAAGTTTATGCTAAGGCCGAGAACCATCCCTGTACGCACAAAAACTGAGCATATTTCATTTTCTCATTACTATTTTCGATATAAGTAGCCCAATGTACGGCTAACAATTCCGAAACAAACGCCTTCTTTTCCCTTTGGCTTACTAGTGGATGGCTGATGGTCGTATTCCGAACGCACAATTCCAATCGTTTTCTCATAGGAGATTCAACCAATGAACGTTATTCGGTCGCAGTAATCTCTCATAAAGAGCATGCCTGAAGCTGTCCTTCGAGGTGTACTTAATTATTAATAGTAGCGGTAGTCTTAGAAGGCTGTATTCTTCATCACAACTAGAGGCTTGCAACGTTCTAATGCATAAGCGTGCAACAGTCCTACGGAAAGAAGCTGACAAAGCTCCTATCCGAACAGTGGAAACATTAATTATAAGGATAAAGAGCGAAGTGTCTTTTCGCACATAAGTGTTCGCTAATATTAAAAGAAGAAATGCTACAGTTGTACTACTTTAGCGTTGATGCAAATGCAATGCAATGACTTCTTTATACGTGCAGGACACTATGCCATGTAGAATATTGTGGACTTGGTTACAGCTTGTCGTAGCAGGATATCAAGAAATATTCTTCGTTCGTATTTCACGCAAGTTAGTCATCATTTGAACCTTCTACATCAATGTTTTCTTCAACAAAACTCTATGAATAAAGAATAAAATCAAGGCGAGGCGGAGAAAACGCTTAAATTTATAGGCAACAATTGGTGTTGCACAATATGTACAGAAGACATGCACCACTGCTTTTAAACACTAACTTGCCATAAGCTTAATTTAAATGCCGCTAATAAAGGTAACATCAGTAAATAAAACCACTAGGCTATAACTCAAAAATAAATCTAATTCCAGCAGCCATCATCTTCCTCGGCCGCCTCTCATATATGGCGCGGTCCGACACTTGTGTCTCGTGCCTCGTGCTGCGAGCTCCGAAAATGTAGGAAAAGGAAGAAAAAGCAAGAAGGAGGCTCTCCGGTCCGTTCATTGGTGGGCATGGTTCTCAGGTCTTTCGCTCTCTGACTCCCACATTGTTATAGTGGAACTAACCTCGGTCCCTATCACGTGAGGACCCGGACGTGATTGTACGGCGATCATGACATCATAGACGAGGGCACGAACGGGAGACCGATGACCAGCGCAGAGGGGCTCCCCACGGTGCAGATTCACCTGCCGTCCTTTTGGCCACCAAGTCCTGCAGCCTAGCGTGCTCAGGTGGAGGCGATCTTCCACCTTCGGCGCATTACCTCGGGCACAGCGAGGTTCCTCCACGCTGTCTCGGCACTATCTACAAGAGTAGTTGAAGAGTTCCAAGACATTGCGGACCACACGACACCACCCCCTACGACAACTTCAAAGCGACGGCGCTAGAACGAAAGCTTCTGTCTTTGCACAGGCACCTCCAGCAGCTACTCAACAAAGAGGAGCTAGGCCGCCATCGTCAGCTGGAATTTCGAAGCCGTATGTGGCTGCTTCTCAGTGAGTTCAGGCTGAACGCAAATAGCCCGCTGCTGCGTGAACTGTTGCTTCAGCGCCTGCCGCAGAATCGGGGGTTCACCTTGGCTACCACTCCAGAAGACGTGTCTCTCGACAATCAAGCAGCGCTGTCTGATCGCATTGCTCAGTATTCAGCAAGAGGTACGGTGGCATCAACAACCCTTCCGCTGTTTCTTCACCAAGCTCGGCAGTCTTGACAAATGATTGGAGAACTTGCTGATAGGAGAACTGCACTGCGGTCACCTACCCACCATCGTCAGCGCGAGCGCGATTGCCGTTCAAGATTACCTTCCCACTCCAGCTCCTGTTGTGGCCCTCGTCGCATCGAATATTGCTGGTATCGCAGCGAATTTGGTGCCAACGCACGTCAGTGCTGTTGCCCTTGGAGCCCGCAGGGAAACGTTGCTGCTGGCAGTCGCTGATGGCGGCCGGTGACTCTTGCCGTACTACAAGTCGCCTTCCTATGCCACTGACAGGATTGCCGGACAACGATTTCTCGGGACACAGGTGCTGAGAGTGAGCGAGCGAAGGACTTTAGAACCGTTTTAATGCATGGCAGGAGCAGAAGAAACTTTTTTTTATTCTTCTTCTTTTTCCTCAAATCTCGCAGCTCACAGCATGAGGGACGAGACACAAGCGCCGAAGCGCGCCATATATGAAAGGCAGCAGCGGAAGCGAACGATGCCTGCGGGACTAATAATGTGCAATTTCGCTTATACTGTGATTTAGAGGAACTGTACTGGGTGAGCATTTTTAAGCGTTATAGTACATTTTAAAAATCGCCCGTTGCAGATAACCTAATTCCAGTTGTTTGAGCTGAACTATTCAGGGAGGACGTTACTTGCACCAGAAGTCTAAGCATATATTGGTCTCATTGCCAAACTGAATTAATTAATTTCTTGAATATTACTTACGTTACATGGGACAATTTACGAACTGTAGCTGGTGAGTGCAAGGCCTATCCGCTTCAAATTTCCAGAATTATGCCAGTTGAAGAGTATGCGCCACCAAATTCGATGAAAAAAATGCACTGCAGTTCCTTTCACTTTAACAAAACGCTATTTTATGGTTTGATAAAGGGAACTATCTGGAAAGCCTATGTGTTTCGTCTCACAGTTTTGGAACTAATATCACGAAACTTATGTAATGCTGGAAATTCATTTGAAGTGGATACATCGTGGAAACCCACCGGCTACAATTCTTCAAATGCAATATGTGCCGTAAAGTATAAGCGCTTTCGTGAATTTTCTGTAATTAGTTGAATATGTACTTTGATTTCCCGTGCTAGTAATGTCTCCTTCTCCGAATAATGCAGCTCAAGGGCAAGAATTGCGCAATTTACCACAAGCAATTGTGTAAAGTTGCGTGAAACCTAAAAATGATTACACCGTAAAGGCATTACAAACACTCATACTTGCAACGTGATCTTGCAGGGATCTCAACATTGAACCACCCTCTTAGCATAATTACAAGGTATTTTCTTAGATTACACGTTTTTTTTTTCATTTTGTTTTTATAAAAAGGCTATGAGCTAGCGAGCGAAGCTTTCTGACCGAGAAGTTCATAAGCGAGACGGAAAGACTGTTGAGAAACATATTTACCAGAAATATTAATACATTTTTATTTGAACATCGAAGAAATTTGTTCACATGGCGAATTTGGAAGCAGTCTTATGTTAATGCACCTTTCTACTACCAAATTTGAAGATTGCACCTATTTAAAGAAACTAATCGCTATCGTAGCCGAGGCAAACGCCCCTTGTCAAAAGTGAAACGCAGTTTTGAACTAAGCCGACTGAACGGCGCAAAGTCACGGCAGGCCCTTATAGACCACGTTTTTCTTGCGAGCACATGTCGCGACGTGCTTGATCACTATTTCTCAACACATGTCATCATTCAAGCATAGAGAAAGCAATTCAACCAGTGGGGACACTCGGAGAAAACTGGCAGCAGGAAGCACGTCAACCCTAGCGTAAATCGCATCCTTTGTTTGACGCGAGCATCGTAAAAACGTAATGGGAAATGAACTTACAGACAACGTTTATTTTCTTAGTCTTTCCCGTTAAAACTAAAAAGTTTTGAGCATAAAACAAATCATACTTTAAGACTTTTTTTTTGCGTTACCTATCAACAAGCTGATGTAGCTTGTTTGTTGGCCTCCCGTCATATTCTTGCATTGCTTCTGCACTTGGACACGACACCACTGCACTTTTGGACTAAGGCAAGGTGAGAAATTTTTTGCGCATTCTGCATCACATTTCAAGCAATTTTAGCTTCTTACGGCACGCAACCGAGACTTGTGAGGCAGTTATCGAAAAACAGCTCCGCCGTCCTGGCGTAGTTGATTTGAGTTAATGACTCGTATTGGGAGATGTTGGCGACCCTTTCTATGAGCCCTAACGTTATTATAACTTATTTGGGTAGTTTCTGGGCACGCTCGCCGCACCCGGCTTTGCGAGGCAGTTAGGGAAAAGCAGCTCGGCCGTGTGACGCAGCTTCGCGCGTGCTGAATCTCAACAGGACAAGCTTTTGCGCTTTTTCTGACTGCCAAAATTATTGTGAATAATTTTGTAAATTTTTGGAATACTTTTGAGGCATGCTCGCCGCACGTGGGGCTGCGAAGCAGTTAGCAAAAAAGCAAGCCTGCCGTAAGGACAGTTAGCCGTGTACTGAATCTTAGTGAGACAAATTTGTGACGCTTTTAAGTGGCCCTGCAACATATATCTTCTTACGGTACTCACGGTTGTCGAAGGCGCGGCGAGCAATTGCCAAGGGTGATAACATTGGCGTGTGTTGCTCGCACCGGCAGAATGCGCAAAAGGTAACGCCGAGGAGCTCAAAACTCCAGAACACGAAAATTCTGTGTTCTGAAAAAAGGCTTGGCGCCCACGAAGTACCTTTGACTGCGAGTAGAAGACATTTTGCGAGAGTCTAGCGCGGTCTGGCTGGGAGCCTGTGTTGTGGCCATCTCTGTGTATCTAGCGTACTATCGCGTCGGCTGAGGCCTAGTTATTTTGGAAACGTGCAGGCGCCCGTGCATTTGTACTCTTACAGTGCAGGAAATGATGCCCGGGAAGGGGAAAATGCTTGGGAATCAGGTGTTTTTTTATGATTTATTGAATGGCTTTGAATTAGTCGGGTATTTTCGAAGCCATGTATGTAAAAGCGAATTGATTTTATTTATAATGTCGCCCTAGACGCATTATTCTTATAAGTTGTTAATACCAAAATGACACATGCTTCTTATTTATTTTTTCAACAAACTTCTTCCGGTGAAGCTTCGTACGGGAACTACTGATGCTTCCCTGGCGCCAGAACGTTGGATAAATTCAGAAAAATCCCAGAACGGGCATTCATACAGAGCAAAATGAAATTTGCTCATTTGACAAGGCGTATTTCGTCTTCTTTGTGAAATTGCACGTGATGGAGGCTTCTAAAGATTGTTCGCAATCATTTTTACTTATTGAAAAAGCGATTCCGCACGAAGGCGACACGCGGTTTAACAGTAGAATAAAAAAAAATTGAACGACGCTTAACCTTCGCCATTAGGAGTGGAACGCCGATAGCACTCAAACATCCCTGACTGCTTCTCACGCTTCACGTCAACTACAGCGCATGTCACCATAACGTTTTCCGGAAAACGCTCGTGGCGAACGCTACGTACGAACGCGGCATTTCCGGTAGAAACACGCGCTCGTGCGTGGGTCCCGATGCGGTGGAGGCGAGCGCTACCTCGAAGTGTGTCAAGGAAACGGGCGCGTCGCTCCGTGAACGCATCGGGGCGCGCAAACTGCGGACGCCTTGCCCGGTATACGAATGGTAGAAACGCTGGGAGAGAGAGAGAGACAACTTCACGTAGTCGCCTGCAGAACGACACCATGACATGAGCCGACACCATGACGCCATGAACGACACCATGACATGAGCCGCAGCCGCGACTCGCGGCTGCGGCTCGCGAAATTTTTAAAAGAAATTTCAGTTTTGGTGTAACATAAATATGTTTTGTCATATATTCAAATTACAATCTGACGCTATCATGTCTGCAGGTTGTGTGTAGGTCGGAATTTAGGATTTTTCTACGTCTTTCCTCTTGATAAATACAATTAGAACAGTAACTTCCTTGCGCCACATGGAAGGCCTCGGTATGGGTGGTTCGAAATTTTTTTTGCCGAAATAACATTCAGACGCTAGACGCCGGATTTATTGCGAAACGGGGAGTTACAAATGCCGCGCTGATCAGCGCAGCCGGCGTAACGCGCTCCAGCTAGCATTGAAAACGCGCGGCCAGAACCGAAACCGGATATGTGGTTCAGGTGCTCATGTCGACGGCTTCGTGCGCTGAAGTAAATTTGGCCTCTAGGCTCTACGGGAGGGTCCGTTCTTGTTTAATCCTTTCTCTATGCCAACGAGCTCATCTCCGAGCGGAGACAGAACACATTGGGGCTCTTCTTGTTGAACTTAGAAACAACGCGACACAGATAATACGTAGCGTCGGGGGCACGCAACGGCGTTGGCACAGCATACGAAGGAACTAACAGAGTATAATACGAGTACATAGTGTGATCGTAACTGTTGTGGCTAACATACACACGGGACTTGTTCGTTCATACACGGGAACTGTACAATTAAGGCAAGTAGGCGAAATGGGCACTAGCTTTGAACACATCAAGTGGCACGTGACCTACTGCAAGTAGTAATAGCGACGTTTTTTTTAATTTTGCTATGAAAAAATTACAGTGATGATTCATTTCGTGAATACCGGTTACATGCAAGTGTATGGGTGTACTCCTTAAATATTTACCATAATAATTGCATACGCATTCGAGCCACATTGCTACCGTCGTCGTTGCTTCGATGTTCCGCGCAATGTCCACGGGCGATAACATCGACCCCATGCGCCGTATCCTGTATGTGCGAGTGAAAGAGTGCAACGGCGAGCCGACGATCGCGGCTCTATCTCGCGTCTGCAGAAGAGGTAAGCGTGGAGGCAGTGCGCTGTGCGCTGTCTTCCGTCGTGTACGTGGTCCCGGGGGGATGGAAGGTACGTATAGGGTAGTTGGGGAGCTTTTGTACTCCACCAGTCACTGCGCCTTCAGGGGCGCGTGCGTTATCTTCAAAGCGCTCGGCAGAGTGCAGGCGTACCGACGGCGCCGACGGCTCATAGGTGCATGGGTGCTGTGTTCTCGTCGCTTAGTTTGCCTTGAAGCGATTGACAGCACAGATGGCACTCACTCGCTCCTGCTGCCGCGCTTGCTCACGGCAGCGTTTTGACAGCGAGTGCCCGCGGTCATCGAATGTGATGGGCACATGTTTGCCTGTGGGTGCTCACACTCTGCTTGGTAATTTAGTTAGCAAGTGAATGCTTAGACATGCTTACGGCTGATAAATCTACTATCCTTACTTCCTATAGCTGTCTACTAATTTCATATCGCAATCATTACACCCTGCCTGGTGTTGCGCTATCGGGATTCGCGCAAGACACAGCGCTGGGCTTCCAAACGGGGTTCACCCTGTTTAAGAGATTTGAGGTACGGCGTCTTACCTGATATATCGGCATTGTCGCAAGCTGTCTAGAACGTTCCTCAGGAGTCTGCTGGGCATGTGAAGCCTGCGCATTTTGCCAGATTTGTTCAGGTTGTTCCCGGCGCTTCGCGACGGCCCTTCCCGCACCTCGCGGTTTGCCTGCTAGCGACTGCATTCCTCCTTCGCTTCCTTCCTGGCTTCAAGCATACATTCGCCAATTGCACTAGCTGGCAAGATATGCTTGCGCGTAAGACATTCATTTTGGAAGGGTGTTGTGCCGCACCGACACACGATTCAAGGGTAAAATTTCACACAAAGACTACTCTATGTTTATATTACTTGAAACTGGGCTTTAAACCCAGTCGAAAATTTTGTTGCAGTTCGCTTTTTAGGCAATTTAAATCATAATTAAATCAACATATTTACTTCCACAACAGTATGGAGATGTCTCCAAGCTACCTCCAATTACCTGTCTAAGGTTAACTCAACCCATCTCATGCGAGAACATTTCCTCATTTTATAAAACAACATAAATCTCTGCTGGTCACCTCCTATCTCTTAGCAGCCACTCTGTAACTCTGATAGACCACGAGTTTACCACCCTGTGCACAACATGGTCTTCCAAGCTGCATTTTCCCTGTTAATCTGAATTGGAACATTGGCTACCCCTATTTGATCTTTAAACCCCAGCTCTAGTCTTCCTGTCACCCAACACTTCTTGTTCCAACGCTCATTGCGTCGTACTTACTACTGCAAAGGCCTCTATGTATTCCTGAAATTTTCTCTCCCTCATATGATGTATAAGAACACAATACACTTAATCTATGAAGTGACTCATTAAAAACCGTGTCGCATAACAGATTCAGTACAACTGTTATCCAAATGATAAAGCATCAAATGTCATAAGTGTTCTACAGTTCCGCGGTGCTTGCTAAACTGTGGATGGTGTAGACGAGTGACGACGCCGATAAACTCATAGATGGTAGGCGCTTGGGGAGTGGGGGCAAAGGTTTTCATGATTAAGAAACCCTCGACGCTTCCTTGTGAACACTGGGATTCCAAGCAGCCCGGAGGATACATAGCTATGACATCTGGGACAGAAGGCAACTTTGATCCAGTTATAGGTGCTGAAGAGTGAATGGGAAATTCAATGTCTTTCCTCCTGATCACTGTGCGTGTTTTATATTGCCCAAATAGTATTGACAGCTTTCTTCTTGCGACCACAACATAGTGAATGCACGTACGGAAAGTAACTTGATCTCGGATGACTCGCGGAGCCTGGGCCTTGCATATGACGGCATAACTCCCAGTAGTGGAACACTGCTGGACCCCTTCGCTAGACATTTTCTGATTTCTTGTGTTTTGCTAAGTTTTGTAAAACCGTATATAGCCGTGTTTCCCTTCAATTTAGCAACGATTGCTCTTGCGTGAGCACATTATTTTGTTTTCGCGCCACGTGCCGAAGGCGTGCATCGTATTCGCTTTCAACAGATTTTGCTAGACTATTGTTACGCTAGTGCTAGTGCTAGTGCTATTGTTACGCCATGTTCTTGCAATAAACATTACTTTCCGATCACGGTACTCGCGCGCATTGTGCTTTCGAAACAATGGGCTCATTTTCGACGTTTCGGGTGGAATCACGCCATGTTGTGTGAATTATTGATCTATAGATACCTCCTCGCCATTTTTGAATTGGAAAAAGTCCGACCAAAGGCAGGACCTAGGCCGCCGGAACATCGGAAATAAATACGTCGTTTGCGTAGATTAGTCGCCGTGTTGAAAAGGAATATCAATCGCCGACTCCAAGAAAACGTTCGTACGTATATATATATATATATATATATATATATATATATATATATCATTTTGGCGCCTGGATGTGGGGCTCTCACTCGCGCTAATAGAGAAGAGGCTGGCTGCCTAAACCTTGTCTCACATGTGGTGGAGTGTGCTGTACGTTTTCTTCGTCATCTCGCTCCCGATCTCCCTTCAGCTTCGCATACGCTGTATCCCTGGAGCTCCGCTCGGGTCGCCGCCTCTATCAACTGCACTCGACCATGTCCCAAGACCAGCAGACCAATGCCACGACATCCACCTTGCCTGCTCCTGCGGGAACCCCTTCTTGGACGGTCACCACCCCTCAGAAGGATCCACCGGTGTTTCCTGGACTTCCAGGTGATGACGTCGAAGGCTGGTTACAGCTATACGAGCGCGTGAGTGACTTTAACCACTGGAAGGAATCTGCAAAACTTGCTCACGTCGCCTTCTACCTAACGGGCGGTGCGAAAACTTGGTTTTACAATCATGAGCTCGATTTCGACCACTGGAGTACCCTTAAACACCACCTACGCCAGATTTTCGCAAGCTCGTCTGTCCGCCAAGAAGGAGCTTGCGGATGGATCGTGTTCAGCACTCGGGCGAGTCGTACACTTCGTACATAGAGGACGTCCTCGCCCTCTGCCGTCGCGTGAAAAGTTCGATGGCAGAGAGTGACCGTGTGCGCCACCTGCTCAAGGGTATTAGGACTGTGGCATTCAATGCTCTTGTAGTGCTGAACCTCACTACCGTCAGTACATCATCAGTACGTGTCAGCGTCTCGATGAGCTTCACATGCTCCGCTTAAACTCAGACACTTCTGATTTCAAGGCGTACAACGACAGCGAGCTATGTGCCTTGATTCGCTCCATCGTCCGTGAGTAACTGCACGGCCAAGGTTGGTCAATCCCTCCTGAGGTCCATAAAACGCCTCCTGGTGGCGGCCTACGCCACCTTGTGAGGGAAGACATCGTTGCCTTGACTATCCTGCAAGGCCCGAGCCCGCACCCTACCCCTACGCCAACATACGCTCAGGTTGCCTCTATAGTGCTACCCTCACAGCAGCCACCACAACAGGCACCTGCACCACACATTTCCCTGAATCCTATCACCACAAGACCACCACCTCCTCCGTCTTACGAAGCATGGAGCCCACCTCGACCAGTTTGCTACTATTGCGGCGTCCGCGGTCACATTTTCAGGTTTTGCCGACGCCGTGAGCAAGATGAAAGGCGTGGCTATGACGGGTTTGAAAGGGATGCGTTTTCTGGCCCTGTACCACAACGTCGGCGTTCTTACTATGATTGTTATTCACGACGTTCCCCATTTCCAGAGGACTTCAACGCTGCCGGTTGATTGCGATTCCCGCGTTGTCGCTCTCCATCACCGATGCGGCGCTACTCTTCGCCTCTTCGACCGGCTACTTAGTCCTCCGATTGCCGCCCGGATAACTAAATTGTGCCGCTTCAGGAGGGAAAGCTGCATTCTTCGGTCAACGTGAAACTCCTCCGGTGCGCCCATCAAATGTACTTATGGTGTGTGTTGAAGGTGTCCGAACCGAAGCCTTGGTTGACATAGGCGCATCGCTTTCAGTTATAAGTACTGACTTGTGTTCTCGATTGCGAAAAGTGAAGACACCATTTAATGGCCCTCCCCTTCCTTGTGCCAATGCAGTTTTTGTTCAGCCCTCCGGTGTTTGCACTGCGCGTGTTTTCATTGAAGGCATCCATCACCACATTCAGTTTGGCGTGCTGTCTTCGTGTACATACGAAGATTTTTGGATCGGACGCCCTGTCCTCCGCCTCAGTTTTCATCTCCTGCCGTAAGCAAACTATTCATATGAGGGATACTGAATCATCGTCCGCTCTCGATGCTCAGAGCCTAGGTTTTGTCACGTCTACCGACTGTTTCATTTCCGCGCGCCATGAGCATATTCTCACACTGACTTCCGACACAATCGTTAATGGTGTCGGAAGTCAGTGTGTTCCTTGCGCCGAGCGGTCGCTGCATTTCTGGTGGGCTTAGCCTTATTCCTAGCCTTTTGCGGTTTCAGGACGGTAGAGTGTTCGTCTCTGTTCGCAACCCTACTTCTTCGCCAGTTGTGCTCTCCCAGGGCACTACTGTGACTTGCTTTACTGACACCGAACCTCTTTCGTTGGCATCGCTTCACACCGAATCACCACCTTTGTCTACCACAACTGATGATCATGCTGCCGCCACTGCTTTAACGGCCGCTATAAATCGAGATCTGATGGCTGCGCAGGAAGACCTTTTGGCACTCGTGCTCAAACACAGTGCCTTATTTGTCGTTCACTCCAAGCTTCTGGCGCGCACTTCCGTCGCAGTACATCGCATCGAAACCGAAGGCGGTTCGATTGTACGCCGCCACTCGTATCGCGTGTCTTCCGCAGAAAGGGAAATCATTGCGGATAACGTCAATGACATGCTCAAAAGAGACATAATTCGGCCATCGTCTACTTCTTGGTCATCTCCTGTTGTGTTAGTTCGCAAGAAAGACGGCTCTGTACGATTTTACGTTGATTACGGAACCCTTCATAAGATCACGAGCAAAGACGTATGTCCGATGCCAAGAATCGACGACGGCATTGACTCCCTCCAGGGTGCAGAATATTTCTCTAGTCTAGACCTCCGATCCAGGTACTGGCAAATCCCCATGCACGAAACGGACAAGGACAAGACAGCCTTTGCAACACCAGACGGACTCTACGAGTTCAACGTCTTGTCCAACGTCTACGAGTACGTCTTATTAAGGCGAAGCATATAAGCATGGTTAATTATAACAATCTTAATTAAGGCACTCTAACTCACGATTATTGGTGGAACAAAAGAAGTAATAGGGAGTCACAACGCATTCGAATGAGAATATAAAGAATTTCATGAATATCTCGTGAGCGCGCAGGCTTGCGTCTTCGCTAAAGAGCATGAAGGCGAAAGCTTCAGATGGCTCATAGGTCGCCAAATCCGATGTCCAGCGTCATACACCAAAATTTATAGAGAGTCGAACCCTCTACTTTTTGTGGGAGTCGAACCTACGGCATGCGGCGTTAATTGAGGCGAAATTAAGACCTATGACCTTTGGCGAGTTTGGCAAATTTTTCGTTATTTACCTTCATATTTAAATATTAGGTTGTGCGCAACTCTAGTTAGATCAAAATTACAACATGCTTGCTGTATTTGGAACCCCTTTAGCTCCGCATTAATCGCCGCCCTTGAATCCGTTCAGAACCGGGCTGCCCAATATCTGCTCTCTAATTACTCTCGCTACGCCAGCGTTTCTTCAATGAAAGCTATCTCAAGTCTGGCGCACTTCGGTCACGCCGCCATTACTTCCGCCTATACCTCTATCAAAATTTCTTTTACGCTAACCCAACATTTAAAACAATATTTTCCTGCCTCCAGTTTACATGTCCTCGCGGATCGATCATAAACTCAATGTTAAAATTCTAACACTTGTCATTCCTGTTTTTTGCCACAAACAAGCAGTGACTGGAACCACCTGCCCGCCCCCGTCGCTGCAGTCGAAAACACTGCCGCCTTGATAGATGCGATTAACAATTTATGATTAGAACACTCCTCTCTGTAATTCCCTCTGGTTGAGAGTATGAAAATAAATGAATAAATAAATAAATAACTAAATACTGTGCTGTGCAATCAGCGCGTTATTGGCTTCAAAATATTATCCAATAAAGGTAAAATGTACAGGTCAGCGTGGGGAAATAGAACGTAAGAATGAGGTGTAGTAAGTTAAAGTAAACCAAGCATTCGTATAGCAGCGGTCTCCTTTGGTGAAAGACACAGGAGTCAGCACAACGAGTGTGTTAGCCCCACAACAAATGTGTCAGGCACTCGAACCAGAGAGACTCTACCATCATGCTTGCTTATGCAATCTTCAACTTGGCTTGAATACATGTATCGTTGCATACGCATGACGAAAATAACAGCTGGCCAGCTTTCGATTAGAAGCTTCGAAACCTTAACTTTCCAGATCGCCAGCTGGCCGCACGAAACGAGCTCGCTACGCGTGCACAGTCTTCTACCGAGTCGTGAACTGCTGCATATAAGACGTACTCGCTATCTGCCAAGAAATGGAGAACAATATAGCCTAGAGTGACACACTTAGTCTCATATTAAAAAGCATAGCGGCTATAGCTTTTCGCTTACTGATGTACTACACCAACGTCTCCACCATCCAAGCCAATATCCAGGAATGCTGCTACTTCAAGCAGGCCAAGAGACGACAGCAGTTACAGTGTCCAAGAGGCGCTGTGTAACTCTTCAATATTCTCGTCTGCTTAATACGGCTGATACGTCATCTTGTGCCCATTTTGTGACTGCACCTTGTTCCTGCGAGAACCTAACGAGCATCGTTTGTCACGATCTTGAAGCTGCTTGTCCTGTCCCGCTTCAGTTCCGACCGCGCTTAAATAACCGTTTAGCCCCTGCCATCTCCCTGTCATGCAGCCATGCGCCGAGCATTAGCCGACCTGAGTCTTTGTGCACCTATGTCGGTCATTGAACGAGAGGAAAATTGCGGCCCAATTTTTATTAATCATATTATAAGAAGCTAACAAACAGACACCAAGGACACATAGAAATTACTTGCACTTACTAATTGAAAATGAAAAATATAGATTAGTCTAATTGCCGCAATTGTTTCGTACCTCACGAGAACGTACTCGTGACGCCTACGGCAGAAAGGATGTTCCACATCTGCCGCCAAGGTTTGTGAGTGGTGGTGCTCGCTAACGCAACCAGGGCTAGTTCTAGTAGCGACGCAAATCTACCCCGGAGAGTGGATGGGGAAACGGGGTGACAGAAGACCTATGGGCCCCGGGTGCCAGACGACCCAGCTACGCCACTGGGTTAACCAAAGATAAACCACAGGCAATTCTTGTTTTCAGTTTTTCAGGGGACCTGTCGCGTACGCCTTCTCCTATCCCCAGCAAAAATGAAGCTCTGCGTTTCACATGAAACCCAGCGCCACGCATCCCCGTATTGAGTAATCCCAGTCGTTTGAGCAAGGTCTCCACACTATAATACAAGGTCCTCTGTCCAGCTGGCACATTGAGCGAGTTCTCAGTTTCGCTGCCAGATGTGTCCCCAAGAGAATGAGGGAAGGTTACCGAATACAATTTTCAAAAGGAACGCTTAGTGAAGGTAAGCAACGTGTTAAAGGCTGCAAAGGAGACATTGAAAGAGCCACTGCAGTTCGTGCTATTGCATTTGTGCATTGTCAAAAATATAAGGTGGAAAGTAACGTTAAAGAATCCATTACGTTTTTGTAACTGCGCAATTACTTTTGCAGCCGGTAATTACTAACGGAAATCAATTATATTTTGGAAAGAAGTAATTGTAATTGCCATCGACTTTCTTTTCCTGTAACGTCTGTTCAGAACTCGCGCGTGCGTCTTTGTTGAATCAGCTAGCTTAGCACGTGCAGGATGCCCATGCATAAGTAACCCTTCCCAGGCCTTATCTAGAAGGGAGTTGGCATTCTTAGGCAACGCCAGTGCGGACAGTGAGCAGTGATGGCATCTTTTTTATGTTTTCTTTCATTCTGTCGTTTTCTATAGAAAACCTTGTATCAGACAATAAAATCTTAGTTGGCAGTAAGCGCTTCTCGTCATCTTTCTGTGTCCCTTGTTCCGCTTCTTGCTGCCACGCACAGGCTTTTTAACCACACTCAAAATTGTTGGAGTGGTACGACTCGTAGATTTGGGACTACCGGAGCATGTTCACGTTTTTAAAACAATGTCCCAGCGTTACCGTCAGCTACCTACGTGCACCTACCGAACTGATTACACCTGCTTTTCAACAACATCGTTGGCCCAGGATGCCGCGATTTCACTTTCCGTGTAAATTACTGTTAATTTGGAAATTACAGATTGTCCAGCTTGTGAATGTATTCTGCAATGTCTAGAGTGATTTAATGGACGTGTTTGCAGTCATTTTTCCATTCAGCTGCTGGTAACACTTTAGCCATGGGAGGAAGCACTCGTCCTTTGCTCTACCTATGCGCTGACAGTGTCTGAATCCGTTGTGCTGTGAACTTTCGTTGATTTGTTCAAAATTGCAAAAAGTACCACATTTATTTCATGCGCATCGTGCGTGAAGTGGCATGTGCCGCAGTTCTTTATTACCGGTATGCGTCTCATTTCACACAGCTTCTAAAATTGAACATTGACCTTATCGCCACTAATTTTATTTTTACTTCAAGCAGGGACGTGGAATTTGTCAGAGGTTCACCATTAGATGAGTAAATTCATCCGACCATTGCACCTTAGCAAGCAGTTGGTGGAGTCTTGTGTCTACTGTCTGTATGCTGCGACGATTTCTACCAAGGCAAGGTGTGAGGTCATTCAAGAGCCATCGATGAGGCTAGATATCAAGTCCCCCAATGCTGCATACACTGTCGCATGCTCATCACACTGAAGGCGAGAAAAAAGACAATCATGCAGATACAACGCGCATCTGTGTGAAGCGAAGCATGAGTTAAGTGGTTAATGAAACGCTGTAAACTCGCCAATATTATTCCTTCGTCATTGGCGTAAAGCAAACTGGGGAGCGCGCATGTGCTCTCGCACACCCAGGCTACTCAACGTGACAATTTTTGTATTGCTTTATATTTACTTTATTTCCGCTTATTTACTTAAAGTTTACCGCCTGCCACTATGTCGATCCCCTGCTGTGGGTGTGTGCCATTGTGCGCAGATCCCATCACAATAATCATCACCATAATCCCCCAGCGGCAATCATCTCCAAGAGCTAGTTGACATGGGGACCATGCGTACCGCCTGTTTATTGACCGATTTTCTCTTGTGGATATGTGCCATATCATGGAAATCATCATGGTAATCTACAAGCGGCGATCATCTCAAGCAACTACTTAGCGATGGCTCGAGGTTCGATCGCCTCATTGGGCTAGTTTTTCAATTTTTTTTAATTGTGAGCCGTTCGGCAAGACAACCGCAGCAGCACCCACATAGCGAACCACCACGATTATGGAAGTCCACGAACATTCGCAAAGAAAGCTTCGATTTGAAACATCATCTGTTTGGGTTCCTTGCAATTTTCTTCCCTTTGAGCATGATAGGCGCTTGTCATCTGTGGACACATTCGTGAGGCTTGGAGAGCCATTGAAAAGCATGGATGCATACAACTGCGAGGCTGGAAATAGATCTTGGCATGAAGGGCTGCTAGGAATCTTACATTATGTAGGAGAAGAATTGGGGAGATTATAATAAAAAAAATTCTTTTGAAGTCGATCGCGAAGAGACGTGACATTGAAAAGTCGAGTTTGTCAAGAACAGCGAACATAGCGAATACGACTTGGACGTGAAACGTGCACTCGGGTTCTTACGTCTCGTCCTTGTAGAGGCGAACCTCTAGTTCTAGGCAGCTTTAGAAATTTTGTAAAAAAGAAAGAAAAGACACAGGTTGAGTGAGCCACTGCGTGAACCGTTCTTCACAATTGATTTCAATGGTACATAATTGATTAGCGTGTTTTGGGGACCAGAGCGTAGTAAACATTTTGATTAAAATACAAGAACAACTGCGCATATTTCCCTGCTTCACGCACCGTCCAGGAAAGTGTCCCGCTTTCTTGTTTTGCCTTATCGTTTATATCTGTTGCACATTTTTGCATGTTTCTGCACAGTTTTTCCAAGTCTAGGTATGAGTAAATGAAGCTCTTAGAAGTTGTTTGCAACTAACTTCAATTCGCTACAGCAATTGTTCATTTACGTACGCACATCGTACTTGCCCCAATGGCAATAAATGTCCTTCAAGAAAGCCTGGCTCTTTTGCCCCACTGACCCACGCGTCATATATCAACTGCACCGGCACCTTTAGAGGAAGCTTTGGCTCGGGTGCTCCTATCTAAATACACGTAAAAGCAGAATTCCTTTTTCTAGTCAACCACTGCACCAACTTTGACAAAGTTTGTTGCATTTAAAGGAAAAGCTTCAAATGTACTGACTGTTGGTTTCGAATTCTCGACTTACGACTTACATCATGTGAGTTGCATCTAATAGTACATCCAAAGCGAATAAAATTGGTGTCCCACATGAATCTAAAAAAAATTTAGTAACATGTAAATACAGCTTTTGCAGAATTTTTTGTACACCATGTAACAAATCACGTAAGATATCAAAAGACATACCAAGTTTCTCCCCTTTCTATTATCTAGCGGATGCTGTTTACATAACGACGTTGTCTGCTCTTGGTGCAGAGTTATTAATTTGTAAACATCGCGCTTTTATGTTTTGAAACTTCCGAATATTTCAAAATATTTTTAGCAAAATTCAGTCTCCAAATCGAAATTTCGCTTCCAAAAGTCTCTTGAATTTAACTTTCCCTCTCAAATGCAACAAATGTCAATACAATCTGTCCAGGGGTTACCTCAGAAAAACCTTTTTTCCTTTGTGACATGTATTTGAATAGGGCGCGTCGAAGTTTGGCCTGAGCTAAAGCTTCCTCTTAATGAATGTGCAAGTTTTCACACTTGCATTGAGAAGGGAGTGCTTTGCGGACTAGCTATCACCTTTGGATAAGAAAAGGTGCGCGTAGTGCAAGCTAAAGTTCTAAATGCAAATGCAGGAAAGAGGAATAGCTTACTGTGGACCTTGAGAAATTTGCCCTCGCAAACCAACAAAAAACCAATTTCCCTAGCTCTTGTATGGGTTTCACCGTCCTATCAGCTACTCCCAAACCTATTCTCGAATGGAATGATGAAAACTTAAGATATAAATGAGCAGCTAATAAGATCAATGCATCCCGTAGCTGCTCAGAAATTTTTTTATGCAAATCACAAAGTCGTACTGATAGGTCCCACTATCTATAAAAATATTTAATTTGTGATGAAGTTAATCAGATTGATTGCTCGTCGTTAAACTCGCCCTCGCGGATTGTTGACTCGCAGAGTAAGATGCCAATGCGAATTGACGACATCCCGGTATTATCATGCATATAGCAGCACGATAGGGTTAATTCTAAGTAACTATAAGAAACTTTGTGTATAAACGGTTAAATAAACCTTCTCTTTTTTTAAAGAGGCCCGGAACCTTCACTCGGACTTGGTGAAATAACATAGTTCCCGGGTACCATAGGCTGCGGTGGACGTCTCAGCCAAGTTTCGCTGTCGTACGCGGTGCTTGAAGCTCGCAAGCGGATCGCGAAGTTACCTTTCTCTCGAGCACTCTCTCTTCGACAGAAGGCCTTGTCCTCACTCTTCTGTATTTCGTCATCGGACCCATTGTTTCGTAGTTCCTTTAGATATCTGCTATAGGCTGATAGCCAACTTCAGGCTGCGGCCGGCTACATGTCGTAGATACCGCGGCCGCCCCGGGGTGCCGTCACGAGTACACTGGTTAAGCGTACTGCGGCTCGCTCAGGACAAGCAACTGTAGCTTATGTTTAGCACATCATAGGCAGCAAGACGGAAGTCGTGGCGTATACGTTACCATCCGAAATGAAATTTGAGCTGCACGCCACAGCGACATCTAGAGCCTTGTGGGCTGGCCCCGCTGCGCCGCAGCCTTGGCAGCGCAAGGCACTGAAGAAGTAACGAGAGCACAGTGGAGGCTGTGTTTGCCAATAACTCCGCTTCTGCTGAACACGTTTAAGTAATATTGCGGCAGTATATTTCTGAAATAGCCTGTTTTTACTTAAAACGCCTTTCTGAACTTCGATAAAATGTGTTAAAAATATAAATAATGGGATTTTACGTGCCGAAACCACTTTCTGATTATGAGGCACGCCGTAGTGGGGGACTCTGGAAATTTAGACCACCTGGGGTTCTTTAACGTGCACCTAAATCTAAGTACACGGGTGTTTTCGCATTTCGCCCCCATTTATATGCGGCCGCCGTGGCCGGAATTCGATGCCGCGACCTCGTGCTCAGCAGCTCAACAGCATAGCCAGAAAAAAACGTGTTCGAGGGCCCCTTTAAAGGGAGGCTTTCTTGCGGATGGATGAATGGATAAACTTTATTGTGGTCCATTAGGTCACGCTAGTTTTCTAGCCCGACGCCGGCCGCTCCGACGTTGGGACAGAAAGGGCAAGCCTTACAGCCGTTTCGCGGGCCCGTTGGACTGCCCGTAGCTAATCGAATGTGAGACTGGGTAGAGCTGCGTCCCACCTCTCTTAGATGTTGCCCTTGTCGCTGCGTAGTGCGGAGCAAAGCAAGAGCGAGTGACTAAGATCTATTGTGTCGTTACATTTATCGCATGTTGTAGGCGTAGAGAACTCCGCATAGATCTTGTTGATTAGAAGCGGAAAGCGGAGCTCCAGGCTCTTTTTCGTAAGTACCTGGCCTCTAACACTGAACACGTTAACGTGATTGTGACGCCATCTAGGAGCAGGGCAGCGAAGGAGTAATTACCGAGTTCACTTTTAAAGCATAACAGTGTCACGCAATAAATACTAGAGATAACTGAGACGCTAGTGTCCACAGCAGCTACAAGCAGGCCAATTCAGCCACCATGTGAATCATGTTTAGTACACGGACATTGCTAAGCTTCATCTTTTTAGCTTCAAACGACTCTGTGACTTTGCACACGTATCGTTTTCAACAAAGTGCGTCGTCATAAATAATTCAATAAACATTATTATCATTCATCGATAGCAGAATTTGAACACAGTACCTCCAGCACGTCCCCCTGATAATAAATCGTTATGCCACGGATGCACGCTTTAGTAAGCATCATAGAACCACCTTTATCGTCGGTGGGCGAGAGAGTTGGAACACTTGGCGCGTTTCCATCCGCAGCTGCATCAGGAGGAACCGACACATCACAGTGCAACACGACGCTATATATCACCACTAGAAATATATTTAAAAAGAAGATATATACTATGCACCTTATCGTAAATATCTGTATATACTATCCAGCCGGTACACAATTTACTTTAAATAGAGCCATTTCTATAAGCATCGTGCTACATTTAACAATAGTATTTGCGCCTCGAAAGCAACATTTCATATACACACACATGTTTCATAAGCCTCACAAACCAAGAATGCTTCACTTTGCGCAGATGTCAAAGAGAGTTGAGTCTATCTGCTTCTTTTTTTTTTATTTGTAGTGTTTATTTAAAATTCTCGCACTAAAAGAAAATGGATTCAGTTGCTTTCTTTAATTACTAAAACCTGAAACTGCCACTTCAACACCAGCAGCTTCCGGGTTGATATGCTGTGTGTTCATCCCTGTTTATGTCACGGTGTCGTCAAGTTAACCCTGTAAAACTAGTGTCCAGCCAAGTCAGGTTGTAATAGCACTAGTGAGGAGCAATGGAAACAATGAAAGGCAGAACAAAAGATGGCCAATTTTCTATTCATCTAGCAAATGCATTTCGTAATAGCAGCGAACAAAAGGTTTAAAGAACAATGGCGAATGTAGAATAGCCAAGCGCTCTTTTGCATATATTCTTCAGATGGAAGACCTTTGCACAATCTCGTTTTTATTTTTATATAGTATTGCGTAACGCCAGTGTCATTGTCGACCCATGCAGAACCACTATAGAGTGAAGTAAGTCTGTCGAGGTAACAGACACACAAAAAAACGTACAATAACATTCGTACATCCATCTCGCGCAAAGCCGTCTAGATGAAAAAATATCACCGTCCAAATGTGTGTATCCAGTCGTGATGCGCTCGAACAAGGTTAGAGAAACTTCTACGTAATACAGCGTACATCTCACGGCAGTGACATCAATGGGCCGAGTGAAAAAGCATATGTGGACATTTTTTGGCTGGACTAGAAAAGCGCGTAGACTCTTACGTTTACAAGAAATAAGGAAATGCGTTCGAATGTAGTCCGAATACTCAATTAGAAATGACATAATACTGTCAGGTACACGCTTAATTGTCAGCGCCCTTCTTTATTTTGGTCCCTATAAGCTGGCGTCAATAATTACCAACGTATTTCTTCTGTTTGCGGCAGTTCCGTCGTACAATATGAGTTTCACAGATTGGTTCAGGAACTTAAATATTGCAGATTTTGGGCACGCTGAATGACCAGTACGACAGTGAGCGTTAAGATAAATAGCACAAAACTGCATCTGAACAAAACAAGTAGTGCCTTCTCAGTGCTGTCAAAGCACTTTTACTTGTCGGCAAATAGTGCATTGACCCTTTTCGCGAAGCAGTTTGCTGTAGAGAAATGAGATGGCGCTTTCGGAGTAGCGCCATATGTTGCCTCATGCGAAAGTGCACTCGAATACGAAACCATACCGCTGCAACCTCGCTACAGCGCCTCAGCGGCAATTCATGACCAAGTGATGTTTCCATCACTAATAAATGTAAATTATTAGAAGAGATTCTTTTTCAGGAGTTGATAGCATTGAAATGCCTACTGGGAAGAGAAGCTACTGAAACAAATATCATTCACATGCATTTCACACGCCGTTGATAAAAGACTCTGCCGAAGGGGTCACTGAAGTCCTCAGGTTTTTTTGAGCGTCAAAAGAAGCACGCAACACAATTTGAAGCGAGGTTAGCATACAGCAACATGTTCATTCTCTAGACATAGGCTATCCATACCATTACAACTAATTATTAGTTGACCAGCTTTTTCCGTTTAAACGTATAATAAACTTTGTTCTGTGTACATACTTAATTATATTGTGTATGCGCATGATCTTCACATTGCGATTGAAAAAGATTTAAAATGTGAAAATACGGTTGAGGTAGCCGCCATTGCTGCATCTAATGCGCTGAATTGCATAAATAAAGCAAAAGTGTGAATTAAAATCCGTGCAAACCCGCGCCAACCATGATGTAGTAAGATTTGATGCACAATAACATTTTAACTGAAAAGGTAGAAGCAATTCTAAGGAAGCCGCAAGTAATGTGGGTAACCGAACTCTGATTATGACACTTTAGGGGGGTGGGGAACGAGTGTAAAAGTATCCAGTAAATACTTCGGTCCCTTTCAGTAAAACATACTGACGACGCTGAAATTGTAAGGAAACGGTGCCGTGACAAGAGCGGTTAACGCTCAAAAAAATCCAGTGGCAGTATTTCGTATCTGCACCCTTGTCGTACTGCACGAAAACGGTACGCACCCGTTTCGGTGTAAACGTTACCTTTTCGCCAAGAAACAAGTCGGGCCGCATCTACGCAGCAGTATAAAGAAATGTTGTGAAGCTACAAAAAAGTGCAGTGATTGTCACTTTAAACATCGTGACAGTTTCGTTGAGTGTGGAAAGGGTGTAGTGTATTACATTTCCCTGTCCTGTGGGATGTGGTACATCGGTCAGACCGGAAGTTGTTTGAATAACAGAATAATTGATCACAGAAGTTCTTTGAAAGTGTAGCCGTCGTCTAATTTGTGCTTACATTCCAAATAATGCAAGTGCAAATCGTTGGTCAAAGAAACGCGTTGTCAAAAAAACAATAATTGGGCAGCGAGGAAGATTCGCGCTATTCTTTCTTGAGTACGATATTGCGACGTTGGAGGGGCGGTGAATCTGTGTTCTGTTATTCTGTTAACAAAACTGTGATTAATAAATATAACAGTGTAACTGGCGAATTCGGACCCAGAAAGACAAGTAACACAAAAAGGACAAAGAAAACGGGAAGCCCAGTCGTCGTTCGCGGAAATCTAATCTTACGAATAAATTGCTGCACATTTCAAACTGATTGCTGACGCTCGCTTACATTTTAGAATGCACAACAGTACCCACGTCGCGCGCACTATCTGAATATATAAGACTATTGCACTACGGAATCTGAGACAGCAGACGAAATCTTCGCGTACAATTGGCGCGACTGAGGTGACAAATTTATTGCATTCACTACTCACTCAAAAACGCTCACGGTTAAAGAACGTTACGCAGAAACAATGGACGAAAATTTTCGTAAAGTAAGAAACAGAACGCCTCAAGAAAGATATTCGCGTTAATAAAGCAATGGTGAGCTTGACGACATACGGGGTGAATATTTTTATGACTCACACAATTCTTAAAATCATCTGCAGCTAAGAGCCTAATTCAAGACACTGAGCTTGATTATTGAGCGAGGGAAATTACTTGCAGGAGAAATTGAAACACGAAAACATTTCATTGGCAAAAATTCGCTATATAATATAGTAAATAAATACTTTACGGCACACATTGCAGTTTGCGAATTTTGTCCAGGGATTTGCGAGGTATATCCACTTGCAAAAAATCTTGAGGGTAGGACGGTTTTCGGGATCAGAACCACCAAGTTCGCGCGTAAAAATGCCCTGCTATTCAACTTACATTTCAGCTAAATACTCTTTGACGCTTTTAAGCGTAAAAAAGAACAAGAGCGCCCTTGTATTTCGTCGTACACGTTGAAAATGAATGTCTCTAAACTGGTGTAATACTGAAAATTAATTATAAGCGTTTATGCCTTGCAAACTTACGCACTGCCTGCTAAAAACTGTCTGCTACGCGACGGTGTACTGATCTCGACACCCATGGAAGTGACCATCTACCAACATATGTTCAGTTGAAATGGTTACATCCCCCAGCTCCGCACACTGTGCGTTCTATCGATTGGCCAACATTTCGAGAATCTGTCACCACCGCATGTCAAGCCGTCCAAGCACCATCCAATATTGAAGATGTCATCGCGGCAACTTTACGTGACACAACAAAACACCTCAGCGCACCTTCACCTAGATCATCTATTGATGACCAGTACGAGCGACTTCGCGCGATACGGCGTCGAGCAGAACGGAAATACAGAAGGACCAAATCACCATTAGACGTCACTGCATCACGCCGGGCTCAGCGTCATGTCCTGCGCCACCTTGACAAGCTTGACAAACAACGCTGGAGATCATTCTGTGGCTCTCTGGATCCGAGAAAACCTCTCTCTAGAATTTGGCAAATTGTACGAAGCCTTCGCTCGCCTCCACAACAGCTTCACCCGTTCAGCGCTGTGGCCATACGGCAAGGCCGGCGTGAAGTCGAGGTCGCCGATGACTTTTGCAAATTACTCGTGAGCTCCTCGAACGATATACCAACCCATTCACGACTGACTTTCCCGTCATCTAGTGATCACCGTCTGGACGCGCCTTTTACTATGCACGAGCTCGACGCTGCGATATCTTCTTCCCGCCGATCAACTTGTCCATGACCAGACGGAATTACATACTCCGCGATTTGTCAGCTTGGAGTAGAAGCTCGAGAAATTCTCCTGGCGCTCTACAATTCTACGTGGGACACAGCAACTGTGCCTAATCACTGGAAGTGCAGTCGTCTTGTGGCTTTGCTAAAACCTGGGAAATGCCCGCATGATCTCTCACATTATCGGCCAATAGCCTTGGCAAGCTGTGTCGGTAAAGTGATGGAGCGGATGGTACTGAGCAGACTGGAATGGCTACTCGAGAAAAGTGGTGGACTTCCTGATTTCATCAATGGATTCAGAAGAGGCCGATCATCCATTGACGGTGTGATCGACCTAGTATCTTCTGTTCAACAGGAAAAGAGACGCCGTCGTCTGGTATGCGCAATATTTCTGGACATCAAAAGTGCCTACGACAACGTCTTCCACCATTCGATTCTTCAGGCGCTTGAGGATATTGGTGTTGGTGGCCGGATGTATGCATGGCTGCAGAGTTACCTCAGTGGCCGCACGATTTTCATGTCCACTTCGGATGGCGAGACTGATAGACATGAAGTTCGCAGGGGTGTTCCGCAGGGTGGTGTCCTTAGCCCAGTATTGTTCAATATGATACTGGTGGGCCTTGCAGACGAGCTACCTGAAACAGCGCGTATCAGTACGTACGCGGATGATACCTGTATTTGGTCATCCGGGGTCACACGTCCACCAGTGCGTGCAAGGCTTCAACGTGCGGTTACCATAACGGCGAAGTACTTGCGCTGTAGAGGCCTGCAACTCTCAGCAACTAAGTGTGCAGTCATGGCATTTACGCGCAAATCGATGTCAAATTATCCAATCTTTGTCGACGGAACGGCGCTTCCTTTAGTCACCCACCACAGATTTCTTGGCGTGATAATAGACCGCAGTCTTTCTTGGACCAAACATGTTACTGCGCTTAGGGCTAAACTGACTAACTTCATACACGTTCTCCGTGTAATATCAGGACTGAGATGGGACCCCTCTGAGCGAAGTTTGCTCCAAGTGTGCCAGGCACTTTTTGTGGGCTACATACGCTACAGCATGCCTGTGTTATCTAACATGGGGTCATCTTGTATACGCACGCTGGAGAGCCTTCAGGCTCAAGCACTACGGATATGTCTTGGCTTGCCACGCTGCACGTCAACTAAGGGCACAATAGCGGAAGCACGGGCTTGTCCTATCGACATATACAGGTCTTGTGAACCTGTGCGAACCTATCTTCGCCTGCTAACCAGACACTCACACCATCCACTGTCAACTCTTCCAAGCATCAACCTTGACTGTGCTTTTTCTGAAGCTATTGCATGTCACGCAAGCATTGTACCTGCAAGATTCCAGGCAACCGACATCCCCGCGACACCTCCATGGACATTGCCAAGACCACTAGTGAGGCTTCAAATACCCGGAATTGGGAAGAAATCTCACGTTTCCTCCATTGGCTTGAAGCAGCTCACCCTGTCCCATATATTTACTTTATATAGTGGGACTGTACAAGTATATACCGATGGTTCGGTCACGCCATCTGCCACAACGGCCGCATTTGTCATCCCACAACTTGGAATTAACGATTTCGATTAGACCACAAATCGACATCTACGGCTGCGGAACTTGCGGGAATACGGGAGGCTGTCCGTTTTATGAGAACGCAGACACCCCATAAATGGACAATATTATGCGATGCCAAATCAGCGCTACAGGCGCTAAAATACTTTTTAAACAAAGGACCATACTATCTGCTCGTGCTGGAAATCGTCGAACTTTATCACAGTGCCGAGTTAAGTGGCCACGTGATCACCTTTCAATGGGTGCCTAGCCATTGTGGTGTTTTTGGTGGTGGTGGTGGTAACAACTTTATTGAGATTCTGCTCAGTTATCTGGCAGGCCCGAGTCCTAGGATGGCCCCTCACGAGGAGCGACCCTTTCGGCCCAGGCAACGAGGGCTTTTTGTCGTTTTTCATCCGGCGTTCTGAGCAGCTCCTCCCACGTCTGTTGTGAGGGAGCTGGCAGGAGCGACCTGGGAGGGGGTAAGCCCTCGCATCCCCAAAGAATGTGATTTTGGGTAGCCAATGTTTGATTTGTGCAATTTTGACATATTGGGTTCCATTGCCCGTTGGTAATTATGGATAGCCAATGTGGGTTGGGGAACGATTTAGTTTGGATTCGACGCAGGATCGAGGCTTGCGCTCGCGTGAGGCTTGCGTTTGGAGGTGGGTAAATTCGCCTTTTTTGCTTGTAATAGTTTGTTATTTCCTGGTATGTCGTCGGTGCCTCATCCATGGGATCCGAGTCTGAGGGGCACATCTCCCGGTTGATTAGACCTCGGGCTACCCAGTGCGCCTCCTCATTCCCTTGATTCCCCGAATGGGCAGGGACCCATACGAGTTCAACAGTGTTTTCATTATTAAAGTCCCGTAGGACTCGCGCTGCACATACGCCTATGCTGCCTCTCGAAAAGTTGACTATTGCCCTTTTGGAGTCGCTTATGATTGTTTGCACGGAGGGATTCATGATGGCCAAAGCAATGGCAGTCTCTTCCGCTTCCACGGTGGACGCTGTTTTTATGGTCGCGGCGTTGAGGATACTTCCCTCTCCGGTCACGACGCTCACTACGTAAGTTTGGTGATTTTGCTTTGCTGCATCGACATAAGCGGTGTGCTGGTTGTTTTGGTACCTTTCCTGAAGGGCCTTGGCTCTGGCAGACCGCCTCTTGTCGTGTCTCCCAGAGAGCATGTTCTTGGGTAATGGTTTTATAACCAAACGGCTTTTGACCGCACCGAGTAATGTTGTTCTTCCTGCTGAATTCATAACGGGATTCAGCCCGAGTTTACTTAGAATAACTCTGCCAGTTGCGGTGCGGGAGAGTCGTTCACGTTGGGCTGTTTTATGGGCCTCCACGAGTTCGTCTAGGGTATTGTATATACCTAGCTCAAGTAATCGTTCAGTGTTCGCATACCTCGGGAGACCAAGGGCAGCTTTATGAGCTGTGCGAATGACGCTGTTAACCTTTTCCTTGTCAGAAAGGCGTAGGTGGTAGTAAGGGAAGGAATACACGACGCGACTGATCAGGAAAGCCTGCGTCAAATGGCAGATATCAGCCTCCTTCATACCGCGGTGTCGTGTGGCTACTCGTCTGATTAGGCCACATATTTGGCGGGCTGTCGTCCGTAATCGGACAATCGCCTCAGAATTATGGGTGTTATGTTGAATTAACATCCCCAGGACTCTTATAGTCAGTACGGGCGGAACTGGGCCGTCTTCCATACTGACTCGTATAGGGAAGGTGGCGTCCCTTTCGGAGGCGTGTTTGGTTGATTTATCACGGATGACGAGAAGCTCCGATTTCGTCGGCGAGCACGCTAGACCATTCTGTCGCACAAAATTTTGTACGGTATCCGCGGCCGCTTGTAATGCTTCCGTGATTTCTCCATCGGAACCGCTATTGGTCCAGATGGTGATATCATCGGCATAGATGGAGTGTTTGATATGCGGGATGCTTTCCAGTAATGGAGGCAGGTAATGAACTCGCTGACAGTGAGGCAAGATCGGCCTCCTCTTCCTCTGATGAAGTACGGATTGCCTACTCGCGACCTGACACCAACTCCATGATCAAGGCACTCATGCAGGACCTTACAAAGGCTTACAGAGCCCACTCTGACAACATTCACAGACGTCTACATATGATTGACCCAGACGGTAAATTCTGTTTGCCCCCGAAGCTTACACGGAGCAAAACATCATTGCTACACAGGATTCGGCTCGGCGTTGCTTTCACCCGTCGCTACGCACACCTCATCGGCCAATTGAACAGCCCTGATTGTGTACACTGCCAGATGCCCGAAACACTGCAACACGTACTGTGCGACTGCCCAGCATACATGCTGGAGCGACGGACGTTAGACAGTTTCTTAGCCAGTGTTGGCAGGCAACTACTGTCGGAGGAAGCTATCCTCGGCCCATGGCCTGACACTGCAATTTCAATGCGTGCAACAAAAGTATTGTTGGAGTTTCTGCAGGACACCAAGCTCGACGAGCGGCTCTAGCGAGGCAACTGTCTCATGTACATAAGCACTCACCACTTCTCTTATCATCATCATCCATTCCAATACTTTCACTCCCCTTCCCTCTTCCCCAGTGCAGAGTAGCAGACTAGAGCGCCCTAGCTCAGGTCGACCTCTCTGTCTTTCCTATCAATAAATTTTATTCATTCTTTCATACATACGCACTGCAAATTCGTAAAATGTTGTATGTGCTGTAAAGTAATTGCCGCAAGAAGTTACGTAGTGATATTTTTCTAAGTGGCTGAATATCTGTTTTGGTTTCTTCAGCAGATGTCCGCTTCTTCGAATATTCGACCTCAAACAAGACTTACCCTTCCTGTCACAGGCAATGTGTCTAAAATTATGTGAAGCCTAAAGTTAATCACCTGGTATATCTGCCGCAATGGGGATATTTATGCAGCGTTTGCTGTTTCATAGCGTAAGTACGCAGAGAACAGATCTCTCGTGGTAGTGTTGCTGGGCAGCACTTTCCTATCAAGGAGCCATCACAGGTCCCGTTCGCCAATGAACACACTTCGCAACGCGATCGCGTTTGCCCGTCTCATTGATGCATTAGTTTCAACCTCGGACCACTAACCTACATTCATATAACACCGACCACAAAAAGTGGCAAAAAAGCCAAAGAAAGTTGTTCGCTTTAAAAGGTAAACATTGGGCCATGACGGCATGGTGACACTAATGATAAGGACGTAGCCTAACAGTGACGATGGCGGTGCTGGGCAAACGACTGACGAGAAGGCGGACAACAACAAACGTAGTTCCAAGTTCTTAGCTGTTGCCGCAGTAAGAATAGAAAAGAAAGCTGCCGAGACGAAGGTTAGAGCAACAAGAAAGCAAGACACTTGAAAGTCAAAGACACTGAGGGTTCCACCGAAAGTGAGCAGATGTAAGTGCAAAAAAACTATTAGCTAGAAAGTGCGGTAAGTGCTCCTGAACAGCTATAATGAATATGTCATAAGCTCGTGTCACCCATTATGAGAGCATCTACAGGCACCGTATGTAGTTTTCAATAAGACTAAATAAGAAATTCTTGCGATTGCAACAAAAATCTTCCCACATGATCAGTCTAGCGATCACTGGATGGTTGTTGTTGTTCAGCTCGAGCTAGCCTTCTTGTCCTCTATGGGCGCTATGGACTTATCTAAATGAACAGAAGGAACTATAAATACGTAGCCCTAATCTGAATGTCAAGTTCGCCGTACACCATCCCGGTATACAGGAATGTAGGAAGAAACTTGCGTTACTCAATACGCCTAATATCTTTTTAACTCTATGTGTTATGAGATGCAAGGTGCATAAAAAATGTTCATGTCAACTTGGTCGTCTTTTAAAAAATTTCGCTTTAGGTTCAAAAGGAAAACACATTAAAAAACCTAATCTAGATTCGAAAATGGGTCCGCCGACTGAATGGAGCCGCTTTTGTTTCTTCTTTTATTCAAGAACAAGAAATGAGGTTCGGGTATACATAAGCTCTAGGTCACTTTCAATGCACGTGCTCCGCAACGCATATCCCTTCGTCTGCGTGGCGAACATCAAACTTTCACCGCACTCCTGTTCCGGGGAAAATACATCACGCTTATTATTTTTCACTGGCCACATGACTGTTGCAACTCTCATTCGGTATTATAAAAGAGAAGCTATTTTGTGACTGAGGAAATGTAATAACTTCACTTTCCGAAGTCTTTAGTATCTCTCAACTACATCCTGCGCGTAACTGCAGAAACATTACTTCCCAAAGTATCCAGACCGCGTCAGTCGCAATAGAACAATCGTAAGAAATTAGGTATTGCGCCAGCTAATTTCGCTAACATGTGTCATCCTGTACGTGGTGAACGGCACGGTAATTCGCACTACATGGTAAATCATGACAACGTGTGTTCACTGCCACAGGACGGGTTGGCAACTCGGTAATTGGGGTCACCATGTGTCGTCTGCCACAGGGATAGATGACAACTAGAGAATTTCGGGGATCTGTAAAACACAATAATGTTTTCAATCAATTACATCACCCGAAGCGGCTGTGACCCGTTTAATTCAAGCAACTTAGCGGATGTCGAAAGCATTAGCCAATATATTGATCACTCTGAGCTACAAGTTGTGGAATCTGCATTGTGTGCATTGCGATAAAGTCTTGCGATGCTGAATAAATAGAGATCAGTTAAGAAAGACTGCATGACATTCTTCTCCGAACTGCCAACTGGCAAGATAGACATGAGACTGCTGTGAGCGCATGCGAAGGGCGGCATTTTTGTAGTTGAAATCTACAGAGGACACTTGTCACGCAGCTATGCGCCGTCGTGGCATGAGACAATAGTTCTAAAGAAGCAATGCGGCTAGATCTAGGAGCGTGGGTGTGCTGGCCTTCGGTTATCTTCATTTTTTGGATACGAGGTGAGCAACTAACCATACTTGGTTTAACTTTACTCAATGATTCTGCTAGTGTATGTAATGTAGATAACGAACACTTTGCATTTCGCGCAAATACTTTGTGCCGGGACGAACAACCGACTCTCTGCAAGGTTATGAATATCGCATCCGTCTCTGACAGGCACACCTCCAAGAAGGAGCGAATATTTTTTTCGCCATCGAATAATTCTGAACCCCGCTTCTGTAAGAAAGCTTACGTAAAACATTTGCAACTACCGCAGCAAAGATTACGCTCAGCCTTCTTATTAATGGGGCAAGGGTTGCCTGATAAACAAACAGGTGTCAGCACGAGTCATTACTCTGGAAATTAGTTTTTGTGGCGTGCAATGACAAAATTCTAACATTATTTAGCATCACCACTTAAAATGGGAAAATGTACCATGTTATAAAGCGCTCCCTTGCTGAAAGTAGAAAACAACTTTACTGCTTGAATGAACGAAACGCATAAGGCGGTATTGACTCCACAAAGTTTAGCCTGTGCGACACGACATCTGTCAATGTATCTTAGGAGGGAGAGTATGCCAGCTGTCTAAAACAACAGGAAGTCTCGAAACGACAGGTTATAGAAATACGAAGTAAATGTTTTGTATGGATATACTAGCACACGAAGAAGTCAGATTTGCAAAATCGATGGTGAAAAATTAATTAGCTCAGTCATTTTAACTACTAAAATTTGCGCTCATGCATCATCATGCTATACCGCAACACTGGGACATTAAATGCTCATATTTGGAATGGTTCTCACGGTCACGTAGTAGGTCATGTCATGTAATAAAACGGATATAGAAAAATTGGCAGTACTGCAACGGCGAACTGTTCGTTTGCTTAACTACTGGAAACAATACATAGAATCTTCTATAATAATGATGTGCTACAACATTCCTAATATTAGAGACTCTTAAAAAACACAGATCTGCATACGGCTATTTAAAGAGGTCTCCAGCAACACTGAACAATTTTCAAATCGTTACCTTAGTAGAGACAAAGCCGGCATCACAGTTCAATAGCAATGAAGAAAGCAAGGACAAAATATGGCCCGCAAACAGTCCAATATGAAGCTGTGTGTTTATGCAATACATACCCTAACATTGTCGACGAAGCTATAAAATGTAGAACAATTCACAAATATAAATATGCATTACAAAAGATACTATTTTCCGATGGCAACAAGTTTAACGAATGTTAAGGGAGTTTTAAATTCTTTGATTTCAATAAAGAAGTTATAAATGTTACACTCTGAATTTATAACTTATGTTAATAACAAAGTGTTCTTATTTTTGCAGTGGTGTATTTGTTTATTTATTGCTAAATTGCACACAGTTGATGCTTTGCAATGGGCTTAAAATTTTCCTGTAAATAGTCTTGATTTTTTCTGTCTGATTAGTTGTATTTTGTTTTATTATTAAACAGCTACTTTTGCTGCTCCAGCGAGGTAAATGAATCAGTGAGGATGTTTCCGCCCTCCTTTTGCCTTACCTTGCGGGCAAACCTTGTATTTGTTTTGCCAAAACGAAAAACTTACGTGTTAAAACAATTCACAGATAATAATCTGGACATAGAGACCAGCTAAATTAACATAAGGTTGTCCAGAAGTGGTAATTACAGTTGTATTACAGTTGCAACAGCTGCTTGTCGTCAATTTCTCAAGTATACCTTTCTAACGTTGCAATAGACAATACATAAGCTCATATCTTCAACTGCTGGTTTGGGCTGCCCAAGAAAGATGCATGGATGAGATTTAGCTTAGAAAATACACGCAGGAGCAATGGTAAGTTTCGGACAATAGTAAAACAGCAAGACAATTAACACACAAATGAATATTGCTAAGCGTAAGCGTTCCTGGTATGACACACTCTGAGTGAAGACATTACAACGTTCCCTTACAGGTGGCTAAATGACACAAGGAATTAAGGTATCTCAGTAAGTGTATAAAAAAACTAGGATCCGTGCGGCTTCAAGTTCATGGTACAAAATTTTGATCTACGGCGGCCACATTTCGATGGGGGTGAAATGCGAAAATACCCGTGTACTTAGATTTAGGTGCACGTCAAAGAACCCCAGGTGGTCGAAATTTCCGGAGTCCCCCACTACGGCGTGCCTCATAATCAGAAAGTGGTTTTGGCACGTAAAACCCCACAATTTAATTTTTAAAATTTTGGTCTGTTCTATGAATATGGACCTCTCTAGCGTCATGCTGTACTTTGGCATCGTAGTGTACATTAGGCACGTACGCAGGATATCTATTTCGGGGGGGGGGGGGGGGCGGCAACCCAAGGTAACGTTTCTGTGCAAATGATGGCGGGGGGGGTTACCTTTCCTAGCTTAAATGTGAATAATGCCCCACCGTTCTTCATAAAGACGCGTAAAACCGCAAAAGAGAAATGAAATAAGGTGTATATCACTGGTATACGCCTGTGAGATACACCTCTCCTTTGCTTGACAAACAACGAAACCACATCAAATGGACTCGCGCAGGAAGGAAGTGAAGGAAGAACACTGCCAAGAACAAGTAAGCAAGCGAAAATGTAAAATAAAGATTTCTAGTAGAGTTTTTTCCTAGCTCTGGAGAAATGCAGAGAAATATATATTTGCCGAACAATCACAGTTGATTTGGATCCCTCGTTCATTGCTCTACCAAGTTAAGTGCCAGAACCCACTCGTATTGTTATTTAGGAAGTTGCGTAACGATGCATGGCTGCCAGTCCCATACGATCGCGTAGAGCGCAGGACGCTGCGGTTCCAGACGTACTGTGCCCACCGAGGAAGGTTAGAAACACACCCACATAAGCTTAGCAGAGACGTGGCTACGTCAGGCGGTAGACTGATAACGGTAGAAGTGCCATTCAAAACACATGGAGTCCGTCACGACTTCTGGCGGTGTTTTCTCTACTTCCTTTTTATATAAAAAGATGTTCATCCTTGAATAGATTCACAAGTAAAGGTTGAATTTGTTAATTTTCGTTTTTCGTTCCTCTTTGGCTGTTGCTTCGTTTCTCTCCCTTAGTAGATCGCATAATTCCTAACTCCTTGCGACTCTTTTCTCCAGTTGCCAACTTAGCGTGAGAAATGCTGTACAATTAGGGAACAACCAGACGAGGTAACCGGTCACATTCATATTCCTTATGGGTTTAACGGTTATTGCAGGGTTTGATCATGGACATTGTTTCGCGTTATTTTATTTTCCACCTTCTCTAACCTATATCGCTGGTATATGGTTCCGAGAATGTGCCAGTGTCGCGGCGAGCCGTGACTCGAGGAAATAATGAAGCAAAATTAAAAGTTTATTTATTTATTTATTTATTTATTTATTTATTTATTTATTTATTTATTTAAATACCTTCAGGCCTGTGGGCATTACAGAAGGGAGTGGAATGCATGAAAAACAAATGTATTATCGCAGAAATGCGGGAACACAGGAGAGAAAAACAGAAACAACAGGTAACTATGTTGCAGCAAAATGCAGATTGTTGAAAATAAAAAAATAGCTTCAATAGGAGATTTAAACAAGTTATTCTTGGTAATCGTGGAAATTCAGGTGGGCAGGCCCTTCCAATCGTTACATGTCTGAGGAATGAATGAGTAAATATATGAGTCAGTTCAAGATATCGGGAGGCCTACTTTTTGAAGGCAGTCTCTACGGGGTGAAATGAATTCTGGCTCTGATAGAAGGACTTATTTAAGATGGCAGTGATGATAAATTTTGCGTCAGAGTCATAAACGAGGCACTTTTCATCGTAAGGAAAGAGAAAAGTTCAAAGTAACTTTCATGGTGGACACACTAGACAGACGAGAGCAGTTATGAAGTATGAATATTGCGCTGCGAGTTTGCAACGATTCCAAAGTTTGAATGATACACTCAAGACGAGCATCCCACACCGAGAATGCATATTCCAGCTTTGGACGTACGAGCGATTTATACCGTATAAGTTTTAATGAGGATGATGCCATACAGAAATTGCGCCTGAAGCAACCACGCATGCAATTGGTATTGTTGGCAACGCAACTGGCGTTGCCAACAGCCAGCCGACTGGCCGCCGACTACCAGTCGGCTGGCTGCAACCAGCCGACTACGAACTGAATCCCATTCCTGGTCCCTGGATCAGTATAAACGAAGAAGGTTGAACTAACAAAGCTATAGTGATGCGCGTGACCGTTGCAATAATAGATGGTGACAACTGAACGCATTTCGAGTTATTAGCGCGGGCACCGAATCGACAATAAAACTGGCCTTCACATCCCAAGAGATGCCGATAACTACCGCCATCCAAAAGGAGTGAAAGAGGTCGCAAAATGCTGACCGCCGATTAGCTGTCAAATCTCAAGTTTGATTTGGCGGCGCTTTAGGAATGTGTGTCAGGAGTGACCGCGCGGGTGCGGGATGGGGGGGGGGGGGGGTATGCCGCTTAGTGTCGGTGGGGGGGGGGGCCCGCCCCCCCCCCCCCGTAAGTAAGCGACACACGTGCCTGGTGTACATGCTATATTACTTTCTTAAAAAGATAAAGCAATAACATCAAGCAGGCCAGGATACGAAGGGTCATGACGATATTTGCGAAAGGTCATAATCTTCGGGGTGGGGCGATATAGTTCCTTGTTAATTAATTCTAGCAATAGGCACCCGGCGTGGGATGAATTTGACTGGTGGCGTCTTCATGCGGAGCGGGCCGCCAATGTAATCGCATGTGACCGGCCGGCCAACGCACGCGCAGCCGCCACCTTCTTTGGCGGAGAAAGTTCCACTGTTTGTGCTACGCGTTGCCGAGATACCACATGGAACAAAGCCTGAATGAATATCTTACGTTTTCTTGCGGCAAGAACAGTTACAAAAACAGGACTGAAACTTATAGCCAATTCATTCACATCGTTTTCTTCGACACCTCACGAGATGGAAGGGCAGAAAGCCTGCATATGCGCGATGAGTAGGCAACGGTGCGTATATTTACGACGCTGCATTTTTCTTGTCTAATTGGTGTAGCACAAATAAATAAGCCCATCTTTTGGAAAAGCTTTGTGTTCCATGTAAATTGCCTATCTTTGGAAGAAGTTGAGTTTGGCCTAATTGGTGTTTACTGCATGTCGAACTGACCGCTAATAAAGAGGAAGACAGGGGAAGAGAGCACACAACAACCGTGTCGTCGTTGGGTGTTCTCTTCCGCTGCCTTCGCCTTTATTAGAGCTCATTATGGTATGCGTATCCTCGACTCTGCACTTTTAACAGCTCCGGCGATTGCATTGCACCAAACGCGAACATGTGCATTCTTAGTCATTTTGCAGTACGCTCAGGGCCTGAGTCTTTATCCTCCAGGTTACATTTTCCTTCCTCGTGCTTCCCAGCTATTGCTGCGTCTGGTTTCATGACTGCGTGTGCTCTGCATCGATGGCGAATACCGACGCAGCGGCGTGTGCACACTCACCGTCGACGGCGGCGTTACACGTGCACAGACCGCCGCTCCCGATTCTTGTCGCGCCAAGCTGTGAGAAATGGACAAGGACTGAATACTGGGCTAGTTTCCTAAACATAATTGCAAAAAACTTGTTCGGTTCTGCGAAAACTTGTCGCAGTTGTGTCCGCGCGTTCATGGACCAAAGCAGTAGCGGTATTAACGCTAGACTTAAGAAGCATGAGTTTGCCCTCTGCAACGCATCCCACGCACATTTAGTTGATCATTCCAGTTCTTGCGGCTGTAACCCTTCGCCATCGCGGCCATGGTGACCGCATTTTAGTGGGAGCGCAATGCGAAAGCACCCGTGTACTTAAATTTAGGTGCACGTTAAAGATCCCCGGGTGGCGCAAATTATTTCCGGAGGCCCCCCCTACGGCGTGCCTCATAATCAGATTGTGGTTTTGGCACGTAAAACCGCATAACTTTTTGGTAACCCTTCGCTAACGAATACGCACATCGTTTCCACTGACAAACAAAAACACTAGCAGGGACATCATAGAGGCGTTTCATGTGAAAAACATGAGTAACGCATGTGTCACCAGCATTCCATCACATTCTCAGATAAAGAGTTTACCTTCTTGTGCAGCACGTGTTACTATGTCCACTGAAGTTACGTAACAATGGTGTAACTTCTGCCTTTTCAAGGGCTGATAGAAATTCTTTTCGTTCAGTTTTACCTTGTGGTTCTCAGTTTCACCACCACGGTGACCATGTCGCGATAGAAAGTTTAGTGACAGGATTTCGCGTACCACGACCAGGATGATGATGATGAGCGACTCAGTGTTAATTTCGACCACCTAGAGTTCTTTACCGTGCTCCCAATGCACGGCACACGGGCGTTTTTGCGTTTCGCCCCCAACGAAATGCGACCACCGCGGCCGGGATTGATCCCGCGACATCATGATTACCAGCACCACACCAAATCTCCTAAGCAACTACAGTGGATATGTAACAATGAAGTATTTAAGTGTCAAATTATCCTCAAATAAGCTAGTTTGGAGTTCGCGCTTTTGTCGTCTGTTCCTATATCCCGTGTTGTTGCGTTGTTCCTGTGACTCAGTACCAACTTGCAAAGCTGTCAGTAATTCTCTCATTGCCACCGTTCGCGGCGCTGCTCGTCAGCGCGCTGTTGGCGCCTTACGACAGTTGCGCGTTGCCTTTAAGCTCACTGAAGTGATAGCGACGCTCCGTCGTTCGCCACACGGCCTTTCGGCGTAGCAGTCATTCTCAGTGTTCCTCTCATGAAAACAAGCGTCTTTGCTATCTTAAATGTCAGTCAGCGAAGCGTCCGTAAAATGGTGGTATGGTCAAATACACTGACAGTGCCATCATTGCTGCCACCGTAATTTTCTGTCGTGCATTACTTTGCAGACTAGATAACGTAAGTTTGAAAGAGGCCTGAAAGAAGTGCCCTTCTTTGCGTTTCTTACGCCCTAAATTTTTACCATGTCATTTACGCCACGAGTTAATTTACGCGTGTCTTAACATGCGGTAAGCACCCCAACTTGGGGAAATACAGGGGGTATTTTTTAATAATTGCCCGTAATCCACTTCCTATAGACTGTGAGCAACAAATTGCATTGGAGCCACTTAGGGACCCAAATTTCCGCCATCTTTTGATGTAAGTTTAATTACGTCGATTATAGAAGTCGACGTGTTTCTCTAAAACGCACGCTGTGATATCGAAAATGGGAATCTGATTATCTGAAAAATGCTTGCGCTTCAAGAAGTACTGCATTGTTGGAAGAAGGAGGAAGTCTAATATTGCTAGCTTGGGTGAGTAAGGTGGAAACAGTAAAAATTCCAACCCGTAGCAGCGTGCTTCCTTTTGAGTAACATGCGAATTGTGAAGTGGGACATTGTCTTGCAGAACGCGGGCAACATTATTGAGCTTGCCATGTCTCTTGCTTTAGATGGCCTACAGAAATTTAAGCAACAGTGAAGTATAGTACACCCCTGTAACCATGGTACCCTTTGCTAGAAAATTCATCAAGATTACATCCTGCTAGACCAGAAAGCTTGCAAGCATGACCTTGCCTGCCATGGGTTGAGCACGTGACTTCTTTAGGGTTGCTGAGCCCCGATGCTTCATTTGCATCCACTTAACTTCAGTCTTCGGATAACGATGGTGGACCCGACTTTCTTACTGTGTGATCAATTTCTTCAAAAAGTTATCCTGGTTTTCATTGCATGTCGTCAGAAGAGCATGGGAGCGTTCGGTTTGTTCCTGCTTCTAGGAATGCGTGAGAAGCCCTGGAACCCAGCGAATGAATCCGTTACGCAAGTGACGATGGTCCTGAATGATATTTTTGTTGGGTCCGACACTAATCATGACATTTGGGCTGGGTCTCGAATGTTTCCACGCCCATTGTCTAAGATGGGGGCCTTCGCCTCATGATTTATGTGTTGATCGATAGAGGGGCGGGGTCGCCCTACATTGAGAGTTGTTTCCGACAACTGCGACCACGTGTCAATTCACAATGCGAGATTTTGACTACACCATATTGTTACGTAGAAGCGACGGTGAAAAAACAGAGCAACAAAAATGTCAATTGATTAACTAACTTTTTATGTACGACCCTGTGCCCACAAACGCAAGTTACACTGAAAGTCCAACGTTGGCGGCGAACACAGCCGGAGATCGTCAAAATCTGATCAGCGGGTCCATTCTGTCGGCTTTTATATATCACTCCTCGAAGGTTCTAATGTAATTGCTGGTGCCCGCGTGGTTTCCAGAAAGTAGTACATAATTCGCGTCGTGAATGCAATATGTTAATAGAAGGTTCGGCGAGGACTTACACAACAGATTGAATGAAGCATAACATTCGCGTAAGTACCAAATCAGGCAGGCGCGTCTTGGGCTCAGCGATAACGTTTACCATTTGTTAGCCGGTGAACAGCGGTCAATGGAGAAAGATAAACAAGCGCACGTCTCATTCCTCCCCCCCACCCTCTTAAAAGGCGTCGTCCCGAAGCTGCAAACAAACACTCAAACGGAAAGAAAAGAATGAATACGAAAGATGAAACAGCACAACAAAGAAACAAAGTCCCTAAGTTCTTCACCGGGCGTAGAAAGGACTAAAACGCACCACGTGGACACCTTCGGGTCATGCGCGTTTCCGCTGTGATTTCGGTATGCCGTCTGTCGCAACCTCATATTCCAGTATGCGAATACGTGGGATGGATTTGTTCGGTCACAAATAGCGCCGTAGCAGTGATTCAAAGACTAAACACGGTCGCCGGGCTGGTATTCTACGTAGCGTCGTCAAAGATAATGCTAGCCCACAGGAAAATGGTTATTGGACTCTAGTGAAAATTCTGTTGATGTCTTGTGCAATCAACAAAATAGCTGAAATAATATGGACCTATCATTGCACACTCACTCATTATTACTGAAAAGTGGTTACCATGTAACCATTGTAGTTTAATTTACAGTTATTGCGTTGATTTCATATGGGCTTCCCATTGAATAAAATTGTATTTTGCTGAAATGTAAGGTCGAACGCAAAATAAAAATTACAGATTTTAAAGCAGACTACAATGCTAAATTATTGAACTTTTATATGTTCCGTCGAAGCACGGGTGTGCGTTGGCCTGAATCGGCTAAACAGGCAAGCCGTATCTGTAACACTAGAGGCTGTTGTTCCAAATGAGATCACGGATATGAGAGTTAACACCCGTAAGAACATTCTCGCGGTTGATGTCAAGAACAGAGCCGCATTGGATATCTTGAGTACAGTGAAAATGCTGGGCAAGATAAATGTTTGCACCATAATACCACAGGACAGCAATACTATATCAGGTGTGATTTATGATGTCGATGAGTCAATCGACGACAACGATCTGCCTATTTTGGTCAAACCCGCCACAGCAGATGTTCCTATTATTGAAATCCGTCGCCTAGGAGATTCACGCTGTGTGAGGATAACTTTCAAGGGAGGTAGCTTGCCGTCCCACGTGAAAGTTGGATTTTTTCGTCATCCAGTGCGACCGTTCATTCCAAGACCACTTCAGTGTCGTAATTGTTTGAAGATCGGGCATGTCAGCGGCATATGCAAAAATTCGACCGTGTGCGCGAGATGCTCTGAGCAGCACAGTGCAGATGCTTGCCGTGCGACTCACTTCAAATGTGCCAATTGCTCCGGTCCCCATGAAGCATCGTCCAAAGACTGCCCGAGACACAAGACAGAGCGGAAAGTCCTCAAACAAATGGTGAGAGACAACTCAACTCACAGAGCGGCCGCCGCCAAAGTACGACGGCGTAGTGTCCGCCGTCACCGTAGACGATCCTCGTCTACAAGAAATGCTGATACCGTCGCGAGACAGCCAATACTTCCTGAGGCTGGTGCTCCCAAGGCGCTCACCCACACTAACAACACGGTTTCTGATGACGCAGTGAATACCTTTACTGCAAACGACTGGCCTACACTTCCGACATTAAGTCCTCCAGCCCAACAAAGGTCGACGGTGGACTACCGACGACCCAATGAGCGTACAGATCACGTGCGAGGTCAAGAAAAGCAAGTAATCGCCATAATCAGATCTCTAATGAATGTCATTCGCGTGTTGTTAAACGACATGCAGACGCCATCTGCTCGAGGTGCACTACAAGTGCTGGACGGCCTGGATCCGGTTCTTGCGAGCCTCGAGTAGCAAGCACAATGGCTCTACCGCGTCAGCCGTTCTTCAGACAAGTCAAGGAAGCATCTATTATGCAATGGAATGCCCGTGGCCTGAAATCCCGCAGTGATTTTCGCCATTACGTTTTCACCAATCGATTCCCCATTGTTGTCGTCTGTGAACCGAAGCTACAGACACCCGTTCGGATCTCAGGCTATGAACCTCATATGTCATCGACTTGTACTGAGATTAGCAAAGTGACCATCTACATACGGTGTGAATTGACTTATGTTGTTCATCCAGTGCGGCCACATGACATTAATCAGTATGTGTGTTTGACCGCGAAACAACAAAACCTTGCGTTTACTTCAGTGGGCGCTTACCTTTCTCCATCAAGTCGTTTTGATAGGCAGAGACTGAGTGACATTATAGATGCGACACCTGGTCCATGGATTGTTTTTGGGGACTTCAACGCGCATCATTCACTTTGGGGAAGCAACAAGATAAATTCGAAAGGAAGAAACCTCGTGTCCTTTGCTTGCGACCATGAACTTTGTTGTCTAAATGATGGCAGTCCCACGTTTCTGCGCGGCCGGACATACAGTAGTTGTTTAGACTTAGCATTTGTTTCGCGATGCCTCACTCGCTGCGTCCATTGGTTCGCAGATATAGAAACCCACGGAAGCGACCACATTCCTACCTACCTGAAGATAAAAGGCCTCACCAAATCCGTTCCATCAAATTTTAAACAAACAATAGATTGGCCCGTGTTTAAATCCCTTATGGAAGACGCATGCCACGAAGGCATTTCGTCCACACTAGAATTTGAGATCGCCAAGGCTATGCAGGATTCTATGCGCTCATTTCGGCCATTAGAGAAATACACAGATTTTGATTCGGAAATACAGAGCCTCCGTGCAATCTGCCGGCGAGCGGAGCGACGGTACCGACGGACTAAATCACTCTACGACCTTAGAGAGGCCAGACGCATTCAAAAGAAAATTCAGCGTCGCCTTGCTGTACTCCACAATCACCGCTGGAAGTCGTTTTGTGAGTCTCTCGACCCACGTAAACCTCTGTCGGTTGTCTGGAGAACAATCCGTGGTCTTCGAACAGCTCCTCAACAGCGTCGTCCATTTAAGTCTCTAGCCCTACATCAAGGACGCCGAGAAGTCGAGGTAGCCGAAGATTACTGCGCAAGGATCGCGGGTCCGGCGCTCACGTATTCACCTTGCGCACCTATTCCCATTGTGCCCCCTTGCTCCCGGGATCCTCGTGTGGACGCTATTTTCTCCATCGAAGAACTGGAGGCCGCACTTGCTGGTTGCAGGCGATCTTCGTCACCAGGACACGATGGCATCACATACTCTGCGCTTGTAAACCTTGGTCAAGAGGCCAGAGATGCCCTTCTTGGCCTATACAACGCATCATGGCGTGACGGCTTGGTCCCTACAACGTGGAAATCCAGCCGGCTTGTTCCACTCCTCAAGGCTGGCAAATCCCCGTTGGAATTATCATCTTACCGTCCAATAGCACTGGCCAGCTGTGTCGGCAAGGTAATGGAAAGAATGATACTTGCACGGCTAGAATGGTACTTGGAATTCTACAACGTCTATCCAGAGGTAATGGCTGGTTTTCGACGTGGCCGCTCGTCAATAGATAGCGTTATCGACCTGGTAACATACGTACAACACCAGAAACATCTGAAACGAATCACTGCGGCCCTATTCCTTGATGTTAAAGGTGCGTACGACAATGTAGATCATCAGGCAATTCTGGACGCCTTAGAAGCTGTAGGAATTGGTGGACGCACCTTTCGTTGGATATGCAACTATTTGCATGGAAGATCTTTCTTTATTTTGACTGAAGACGGACCAACGCCATCTAGCTATACCAGTCGTGGTGTACCGCAAGGCGGAGTACTCAGCCCTACCCTTTTCAACCTGGTGCTCGTTGGTCTCGCTGATTCGTTACCGCAAACCGTACAGCTCTCCGTATATGCAGACGACATTTGCATATGGGCTTCAGGCGTGACACGTGTACAAGTCCGCGCCCGACTTCAGAAAGCCTCAACGGCTGTGTCAAGATACCTAAGAAGACAAGGCCTGGAGCTTTCTACTGAGAAATGTGCAGTCGTTGGTTTTACTCGTAAATCGATGTCCCCGTATGCTTTGCGGATTAATGACCAAATCATACAATATAGACGATCGCACCGATTTCTTGGCGTCATCATTGATAGAGACTTGTCTTGGAGCCCTCACATCTCGTACATGACGAAGCGTTTGGCCGCCATTGTGGACCTTCTTGCGTTTCTCGGCGGGAAGTCCTGGGGCGCAACAGTACCGTCAATGTTGCAACTATATCGAGCACTGTTTTTGGGCTTCCTGCGGTACAGCTTACCTGTAATAGGTAATACTTGTTCTACGAATATTCGCAAACTCCAGAGCGTGCAAGCCCAAGCACTCAGGACTTGTCTCGGTCTTCCCAAAACAACGTCATCGATTGCGACAGTGGCCATAGCCAGAGACGCGTCTTTGACAGTCTACATTGACACAGATGTCCTGAGAGCGCACATCCGACACCTGACTCGGATTCCCTCACACCATCTTGCTTGCTTGCCAGCAAAAAGGCCACTTTCAACTTTTGCTAAAACTATTGTAAGACATCAGTCGTACTTGCCGTCAGCATTTACGCCCGCTTCACGATTGTCAGATCCATTGTGGTGTCTGCACCGGCCGCCAGTGCAACTGACAATTCCAGGAGTCAGAAAGAAAGCTGGAGCGCCATTGCAAGCTTTGAAGCAAGCAACTTTGGAGCACATTAACAACGTGCACAGACTCCGGAAACATGTATACACAGATGGCTCAGTTAAACTCAACAGCGCTGCTGCTGCAGTCATCATCCCAGCACAATCTGAGGAAATCAAGTTAAGAACTTCATGTGTGACCACATAGACGGGTGCAGAACTCGCGGCGCTCCGTGCTGCACTTGATTTCATTAAGCAGAAACCACCCCAACAATGGACAGTCTTCAGTGACTCCAAGGCAGCCCTTCAGTGCATACGAAGCCCAATGCGCCACGGACCCAATGAACAACTGGCCTCAGAAATTCGGCACATATATCATCAAAGCTATGATAAGGGACACAACATAATCTTTCATTGGCTTCCAGGACATTGTAACATCAGCGGGAATGACCAAGCCGACGAAGCCGCCCGATCGGCACATGACAGTGGTCAACGAGTCTTCATTCCGCTTTCGCGAACGGACGCTGCGGCTGGGCTGCGATTGATGTCCCGTGAGTGCACTTTGCCCCTGTGGGACTCAAATGTTTTCACCATGTGTCGGTTGCGTTCGTTGTCTCCGGACATACGGATGCACCTCCCGCCTGGATTACCACGACGTGAACAGACCATGCTTTACCGTCTGTGGCTAGGCGTTGCGTTTACAAACGCCTATGCTTTCCTCATAGGAATGGCCAACAGCCCCACGTGCGACACATGTAACATCGACGAGACGCTCGCACACATTATCTGTGTCTGCCCGCGATACAGTGCTGAGAGACAAGTGATCTGCAGGGTACTGGACCAGCTGGACAATCGTCCACTTTCAGAACTAAAAGCTTTAGGCCAATGCTCCGAAAGAACATCCGCGTTGAAGGCCTTATTCGCGCTATTAACGTTCTTGCGGTCTACGGGGCTTCGCGACAGACTCTAAGAATGCCGTCCCCTACCGTTCTGTAGTGTACGCGCTTTGTTCGTGCTTGTCTCCCTTTTTTTCTATCTCCCCCTTCCACTCTCTTTCTCTTTTTATCCCTCTTAACCCTTCCCCCTGCGCAGGGTAGCCAACCGGAACTACCTCTGGTTAACCTCCCTGCCTTTCTCTGCATTATTTTCCTTCCTTCCTTTCTTTCAAGCTATATTTGTAGTCTTTTATTCCAAGACCCTTTTCCATGTATTGCTATGAAAAATCCATATGACAACGTCCATATGACAACACCATATGACAACGGGCATCATTAAGGAGTGTGCAATGGAAGTCGGTGGTAACTCCGTTAGGCAGGACACCAGTAAACTATCGCAGAAGACGAAAGATCTGATCAAGAAACGCCAATGTATGAAAGCCTCTAACTCTACAGCTAGAATAGAACTGGCAGAACTTTCGAAGTTAATCAACAAGCGTAAGACAGCAGACATAAGGAAGTATAATATGGATAGAATGGGACATGCTCTCAGGAACGGCGGAAGCCTAAAAACAGTGAAGAAGAAACTAGGAATTGGCAAGAATCAGATGTATGCGTTAAGAGACAAAGCCGGCAATATCATTACTAATATGGATGAGATAGTTCAAGTGGCTGAGGATTTCTATAGAGATTTATATAGTACCAGTGGCACCCACGACGATAATGGAAGAGAAAATAGTCTAGAGGAATTCGAAATCCCACAGGTAACGCCGGAAGAAGTAAAGAAAGCTTTGGGAGATGTGCAAAGGGGGAAGGCAGCTGGGGAGGATCAGGTAACAGCAGATTTGCTGAAGGATGGTGGGCAGATTGTTCTAGAGAAACTGGCCACCCTGTATACGCAATGCCTCATGACGTCGAGCGTACCGGAATCTTAGAAAAACTCTAACATAATCCTAATCCATAAGAAAGGGGATGCCAAAGACTTGAAAAATTATAGACCGATCAGCTTACTGTCCATTGCCTACAAACTATTTACTAAGGTAATCGCAAATAGAATCAGGAACGCCTTAGACTTCTGCCAAGCAAAGGACCAGGCAGGATTCCGTAAAGGCTACTCAACAATAGATCATATTCACACTATCAATCAGGTGATAGAGAAATGTGCGGAATATAACCAACCCTTATTTATAGCTTTCATTGATTACGAGAAAGCATTTGATTCTGTCGAAACCTCAGCAGTCATGGAGGCATTACGGAATCAGGGTGTAGACGAGCCCTATGTAAAAATACTGAAAGATATCTATAGCGGCTCCACAGCCACCATAGTCCTCCATAAAGAAAGCAACAAAATCCCAATAAAGAAAGGCGTCAGGCAGGGAGATACGATCTCTCCAATGCTATTCACAGCGTGTTTACAGGAGGTATTCAGAGACCTGGATTGGGAAGAAATGGGGATAAAAGTTAATGGAGAATACCTTAGTAACTTGCGATTCGCTGATGATATTGCCTTGCTTAGTAACTCAGGGGACCAACTGCAATGCATGCTCACTGACCTGGAGAGGCACAGCAGAAGAGTGGGTCTAAAAATTAATCTGCAGAAAACTAAAGTAATGTTTAACAGTCTCGGAAGGGAACAGCAATTTACAATAGGCAGCGAGGCACTGGAAGTCGTAAGGGAATACATCTACTTAGGGCAGGTAGTGACTGCGGATCCGGATCATGAGACGGAAATAATCAGAAGAATAAGAATGGGCTCGGCTGCGTTTGGCAGGCATTCTCAGATCATGAACAGCAGGTTGCCATTATCCCTCAAGAGAAAAGTATATAACAGCTGTGTCTTACCGGTACTCACCTACGGGGCAGAAACGTGGAGGCTTACGAAAAGGGTTCTACTCAAATTGAGGACGACGCAACGAGCTATGGAAAGAAGAATGATAGGTGTAACGTTAAGGGATAAGAAAAGAGCAGATTGGGTGAGGGAACAAACGCGAGTTAATGACATCTTAGTTGAAATCAAGAAAAAGAAATGGTCATGGGCAGGACATGTAATGAGGAGGGAAGATAACCGTTGGTCATTAAGGGTTACGGACTGGATTCCAAGGGAAGGGAAGCGTAGCAGGGGGCGGCAGAAAGTTAGGTGGGCGGATGAGATTAAGAAGTTTGCAGGGACGGCATGGCCACAATTAGTACATGACCGGGGCTGTTGGAGAAGTATGGGAGAGGCCTTTGCCCTGCAGTGGGCGTAACTAGGCTGATGATGATGATGATGATATGACAACGTCACGTCGATATGCCACCCGCATTCCCTCTTCTCGCCCTCAGCCGCGTCCCATGTTCAGTAGAAGCATATACGACGGGACCAATTTTACGGTAACTGACGGCTCTTTGCAGTACTCACATGAGTTTATATCATAAGAAGCCAACAAACACTGACACCAAGGACAACATAGCGGAAACTACTTGTGCTTAATAAATTAAGTAAAGAAACAATAAATTAATGGGAATGAAAGTGTATGGAAGAACAACTTGCCGCGGGTGGGGAACGATCTCACATTCTTCGCATGCCAAGGTTGTGGGATCATCCCGCACCCACGGCAAGTTCTTCAGATTCAGATTCAGATTTATTGATTCCAAAAAAATAGGTAATTACATGACAAATATACAGACGAGGGTCCCAAAGTGACAAAACTGTAGTGGGACCCTCGGTTAATAATAACAGCATTGATCGTGATATCAATAGTCAGCAAATTAGCGTATTTAAACAATATCTACAGATCAAATACATCATTAGACATGTCATTTACAATCAAACACGAAAACGCACGTTATAAAAGAAAGTCGGAAAAAAGCATGGATGAAATACAAGAAATGACATGTGAGATAAAAGTAAAAGGTACACCGCCAGATCGTAGTTAAGTTATCGCAGGAAATGATGCTTAAGGTGATTTTTAAAAATTGCAAGAGAAGTACAGGATTTTATGGTTGATGGTAATTCATTCCAAAGAGAAATTTCAGTGAAGGAAGATGTTTTTTTGCCGTAATTGGTATGAACCATGGGTAAAAGAAATTGTTGTTAGCCGCAAATATGGCTATACTTTTATTCAGCAAAAGGTCAGTTGCAATGAACGGAAACGTGAGGTTATATTGAAGCAACTTGTGGAGTAAGACGAGTATGTTAAACTGGAACAACTTATTAATAGGCAAGATATTATACGCGCGAAGTAATCAAGAGGCATTGGATTGCATGGAGCTAGAAGCGATAATGCGTATTGACTGATTTTGTATATGTTGAATTGATGATAAGTGACAAGCGTTCGTGTTGCCCCATGAAACAATGCCGTAATTAATGTGACTATGAATGAACGCATAATACAATGCTAGCAGAGCCTCACGAGAAAAAAAAGGGCGAGCTTTGATCAATGTGCGTATACCAAACGCAGTCTTGTGCTTGAAATGTTGGAAGTGAGAGCGAAATGCAAGGTTAGGGTCAAGATGTGTGCCAAGAAAAGTGACATCGGTGCTAACGGGAATTGAATGAATTCCAAGCTTTACTTCAGGAATAGAAGTTAAGGCCCTTTGAGCACTTTTGAATAACATAAATTTAGCTTTTAAAGGATTAAGAACTAAGTAATTCTTGCTACAGCATTTTATAATGTTACTTAATGCAATATTTAACTTAGAAGTAAGAGTAGCAACAGATTTGTCAGATGAAGATATGGTTGTGTCATCTGCATAAATTGCAATGAACGTAGTTGGTGGAGTTAAGAGAATCCGGAAGATCATTAATATATAAAAGGAAAAGCAAAGGGCCCAAAACTGATCCCTGTGGTACACCTTGGTTAATACATTTTTTTACTGAGAAAGTATTTGCTGCATGTACTGTGTATGGCCGGTCAAGTAAATAATTTTTTAAGAATGTCAGCGCAGGAGCGGTTATACCATAAGAGTCAAGTTTTTGAACAGGACTTGATGGTTAACCGTGTCATAAGCTTTACTGAAGTCTAAAAATACAGATCCGACTAAGTTTCCCAAATCAATACTTTTTATGTAGTCAGTTAGAGACAGAACAGCTAGATTCGTGGAACTTCCAGGGCGGAAACCAAATTGATTGTTCTTTAGCAATTTATACTTTGTTAAGTAGTTATTAAGACGTTTAACAAATAATTTCTCAATAAGTTCACTAAGGCAAGAAAGAATTGCAATTGGTCGGTAATTATTAACTGTGTGTTTGTCGCCTTTTTTAAAAACAGGAACAGGCGTGCTAGTGCCACCTCTGAAACCAATGTGGTCAGTGCGAAGCCTAGCTCTTCTTACTTTACTGATGAACTCGTTTTTCTTGTCGCGTGAGCAGAAGCGAGCAATGACGCTCTACTCATTTGACTTAGAGGCAACACGGTGAACCGTGTCGATATCAGCGGGTAAGAGAGGGTACTCGATAGCATCGCCAATTAGCTTCAGAATGACTCCGCAGTCTTCACCCTGCCATGTAGGGATTCCCTTAATTTCCACATTATTCATTCTCGAATATTGCTCTAAATCAGCCACTTTTCTTTCGAGTGCTTCGTTACGCGACAAGAGCGCCTTGTTTGAGGTTACGAGTTCTTCCTGTATTAGTTTTATCGTGTCTAGTTCCTTGTTCATGAACTGAACCCTTTCACAGAGGGAAGCGTGCTCACCTAGTCCTACATTCTGTAGCTTGATGTTAATTCTTGACACTAGATCATCGATCAGTGTATCCAACATCTCGTTCAGCACTGCTTCAAGAGATGCAATTTTTTTCGCCAGTTACGCTGTGGTAGGCATAGTGAAGTATATACACTACGAACAGTGAAACAAGAATTTTCGACAGCAGTTGCGGCATAACTAATTTTTAGATAGTGTACAGAAGTATTAAACCAGCCTGTTGGCAACAAGAATTTTCTTAGAAGGAGGACATGCCGTCGCAACTGCTGCCGCCAAATTGAATCAGTGCCGTTGTGTGCGTCCTTATATGGTCCTCATTGAAGTCACGTGCAGTCCGCGCAGACGCAGCAGGCAATACAGGGCTCAGACGCTTGAAGGCACTCGGAGCGAGTGCAAGCGCACGTGGAAATGAAACCATAGTGGCCAGAGACGACGCAGGAAAGTGTAAGCAGGTCGCTTACACTTTCATTTCTATTATATATATCGCTTATTTAATTTATTACGGACAAGTAACTTGCCCTATCTTAACGTTGGTGTCAGTGTTTGTTGGCTTATAATGATAAACTAATAAATATCGGGCCCCTCTTTTAACCCCGTTTCTTCTCGTTTACCACATAAATTGAGTCACGCAGTAACTAAGCGAACGTCGTATACTGAGGGGATCCCACTGAACTGAGGAGAAATAGGAGTGATGGAGGAAGGAGTGAACATTACTCATATGCAATTAAATTTATTCCATGTCACACGTTATGTAAAAAATTTACCGACAAATATATGTAACGTGGTCAACGGAATAAACCGTGGAGCAATGCACAACGGAAATTTCATTGGAGTGTCATTGTGCTGGCTCAGTGAGTGTTAAAATTACGTGTAATTTTACGTGAATCAATAATAGCACAATGGATCAACAACGAAAATTCAACGCCCATGTTCGTAAGGGAGCTGTCGATCCTGTGCTGGTTTTCGGGACGAAGTCAGTCTTGACTTCCAAGTACTCAGCAAGACTTCTTAGCTCTTTGCGCGCTCGATGCTGTTTGGCAAAGTCATCTGCGCTTAATGCTCCTAGGAAGACGTCGTCATCCGATTCGCCTTGTGGTGGCGGGTCAGTAGAGGCGCGCGATAGGCAGCCGGCATCACACTGCTTCCGTCCTGACTTGACCGCGTGATGTCGAATTGGTGAAGTCTCACACTCCATCGTGTTTGGCGACCACAAGGATTCTTAAGGGTTAGCAGCCAACTGAACACGTGGTGGTCGCTTACCACTTTGAAGTGCCTGCCATATATATCAGGCAGAAATGTCGCTGTAATCCAAATGGTCGCAAGGCACTCGTTTTGCGCCATCGTATAAAATTTCGCTTCTGCTTTCGACAGTGAACGGCTAGCGTAAGCTATTACCCTTTCAGCTCTATCCTTCCTTTGAAGAAGCACTGTACCGAGGCCTACGCTACTTGCGTCGGTGTGGATTTCCGCCTCGGCACCTTCGTCAAAGTGTGAAAGCACCGGTAGTGACTGCAACCTTCGTCTATGCTTCTGGAATGCGTATTCCTGCCGTGTTTCCCATTTGCATTTGCATCCTGATATACTAAAATGGCTTGAGCAATTTTTAACTAACGGCTCCCGGTGTGTCTCATTTAATAACCACACTTCAAACATTACACTCGTCACATCAGGCGTACCACAGGGGTCCGTCCTTGGCCCCCTTTTCATAATTTACACTAACGACTTACCCTTGCATGTGTCCTGCCATATCCGCATGTTTGCCGATGACTGGGTTATTTACCGTGCAGTCGATACGATCACTGACCACATAATTGTCAATCCGACGTTAACCGGGTGCAAGAATGGTGTGATGTTTGGCTGATGACACTCAACTCTAAGTACCAGTACTAGTGGCACCCACGACAATAATAGAAGAGAGAATAGTCTAGACGAATTTGAAATCCCCCAAGTAACGCCGGAAGAAGTAAAGAAAGTCTTGGGAGCTATGCGAAGGGGGAAGGCAGCTGGGCAGGATCAGGTAACCGCAGATTTGTTGAAGGATGGTGGGCAGATTGTTTTAGAAACACTTGCCACCCTGTATACGCAATGCCTCATGACCTCGAGCGTACCGGAATCCTCGAAGAACGCCCTTATTCATAAGAAAGGGGACGCCAAAGAATTGAACAATTATAGACCGATCAGCTTAATGTCCATTTCCTACAAAGTATTTACTAAGCTAATCGCAAATAGAATCATGAACACCTTAGACTTCTGTCAACCAAAGGACAAGTCATGATTCCGTAAAGGCTACTCAACAATGGACCATCTTCACACTATCAATCAGGTGATAGAGAAATGTGCGGAATTTAACCAACCGTTATACATAGCTTTCATTGATTACGAGAAAGCGTTTGATTCAGTCGAAACCTCAGCAGTCATGGAGGCATTACGGAATCCGGGTGGAGACAAGCCGAATTTAAAGATACTGAAAGATTACTGAAATACCATAGTGGCTCCACAGCCACCGTAGTCCTTCATAAAGAAAGCAACAAAATCCCAATAAAGAAAGGTGTCAGGTCGGGAAATACGAGATCGCCAATGCTATTGACAGCGTGTTTACAGGAGGTATTCAGAGGCCTGGATTGGGAAGAATTTGGAATAAAAGTTAATAGAAAATACCTTAGTAACTTGCGATTCGCTAATGATATTGCCTTGCTTAGTAACTCAGTGGACCAATTGCAATGCATGCTCTCTGATCTGGAGAGACAAAGCAGAAGGGTGGGTCTAAGAATTAATCTGCAGAAAACTAAAGTAATGTTTAACAGTCTCGGAAGAGAACAGCAGTTTACGATAGGTAGCGAGAAACTGGAAGTGGTAAGGGAATGCATCTACTTAGGGCAGGTAGTGACCGCGGATGCGGATCATGAGACTGAAATAATCAGAAAAATAAGAATGGGCAGAGATGCGCTTGACAGGCATTCTAAGATCATGAACAGCAGGTTGGCATTATCCCTCAAGAGAAAAGTATATAAAAGCTGTGTCTTACCAGTGCCCACGTACGGGGCAGAAACCTGGAGGCTTACGAAAGGGGTTCTACTTAAATTAGAGGACGACGGAACGAGCTATGGAAAGAAGAATGATGGGTGTAACGTTAAGGGATAAGAAAAGAGCAGATTGGGTGAGGGAACAAACGCGAGTTCATGACATCTTAGTTGAAATCCAGAAAAAGAAATGGGCATGGGCAGGACATGTAAAGAGGATGGAAGATAACCAATGGTCATTAAGGGTTACGGACTGCATTCCAAGGGAAGGGAAGCGTAGCAAGGGGCGGCAGAAAGTTTGGAGCGCGGATGAGATTAAGATGTTTGCTGGGATGACAAGGCCACAATTAGTACATGACCGGGGTAGTTGGAGAAGTATAGGAGAGGCCTTTGTCCTGCAGTGGCCGTAATGATGATGATGATGATGATGATGACTCAACTCTAATTAATGCAGACTTGCCTCGTTTACCCGTCGTCCTCACCCTCTTCGCTTATCTTATCGGATTTGTGACGTCAACGTGGAATCAGTGGAATCCTACAAATACCTAGGCATCACCTTGATTAATGATCTAACCTGTAATCCACATGTTACTAATGTTATTTCATCCGCTAAGAAGACAGGGATTTCTAAGACGTCACCTTCGCCTCGCTCAATTCCATGTAAAACTGTTAGCCTATAGATCATTCGTAAGAACGAAACTCGAATACGTATCTGCCATCTGGGATCCGCATCAAACATATCTCGCCAATACCCTCGAGGCACTTCAAAATCGCACCACCACATATATTCATTCCACATACTCTTAAAACGTCAGCATATCATCTTTAAGAAAGAATCTTGCTTATAGCTTCTATCCCTTCGTCGCCGCATTGCCACCCTTTCCCTCTTCCACAGGTTCTACTATTCGACGCTCAATCGACCACCATACATTGTTCCCCCAACGCGCCGGTCACGACGCATTGGCCATCCCCAGCAGGTAGCACAACTACATTGAGGCACAAGTACATTTTCAGCTTCATTTTTCTACCGAGCATCTAAAGACAAAAATGGCCTTCCTCATCAAATCGCTGCCATCGCCTGCTCTTCACAATTGGTTCAAGATGTAACACTTTTTATTTACAGAATTTAATGCATCATAACACTTGTTTGTATATGTTGCATTCCTACGCCTTATGTAATACCCCTACTACGGGGTCTTTATTGAAATAAAATGAAATGAAATCAAATGAAATTTAAAGCCGATGTCAGATTTAGTGAGATGGGTTCATGACTATTATATTTTACAATAGGCACACAGGATTAGGAATCTGCGCACTGCCATCTTGTCGACGAGCCGCGGGAACTTAGCGATGGGAGCTGTCTTCTGTGGGTCGGGACGGACTCCAGGCTTCCAGGTGACATGCACTATGAACGGAAGTCGTTCCGCAAACGAAACTGCACTTTACCGGATTCAGGGTGAGTCCGCATAATTTGATTGGCTCTGGTACTGTCTCAAACCGCCTAAGGTGATCGTCTATATCCCGGACGAAGAAGATGCCGTTATCCAAGTAAACAAGTCTGGTGTGCCACTTCAACCATGCTAACGCTGTCCAACAAGCGCTAGAAGTTTGGGGGCGCCGCGCACAGTCCGTATGGCATGACCTTAAACTCATAGAGGCCTTTCGGCGTGAGGAAGGCGTTCTTCTCACGATGACTACTTCTGTTTGGCAGTAGCCAGTCTTCAGATCCATCGACGAGAAGTATTTAGCATTGCATAGCCGATCCAATCATCATCTCTCCGTGAGAGGGCGTATACGTCCTTCTTTGTGATCTTCTTTGGTCGACCATAACCGACGCAGAAACGTACGGTTCAGTCATTTTCCTTCAACAAGACTACAGGCTATGCCCACGGGCTTCTAGACGGCTGGATGTCACCGCGCAGCATTTCGTCGACTTGTTGCCTCATAACTTCAAGTTCCCGCGTCGCAAATAGGTAGGCTTCTCTTGGATTAATCGAGCGCACTTTTGAATTATTAGGCGATGCTTTGCAACGGGTGTGTCTAGAATACTCCATTACGTTGAAAAGCAGTCTTCGTATCGTCGGCAAAGACCCTTCAGCTGCTACTGCTTGGTCAGGAGGCGGCTTGGATTTATGCCGAAGTCTGGTTCAGCAACTTTGCTCATCGAGGTAGAGGCGGCAGAATGCAAAGACAAGCGTGCTGTTGACGTCCAGAATTTCTTCGATCTATGCGATCGTCGTGTCCTTGTTGATGTGCCTGAATTCCTCGCTAAAGTTTGTCAGCATCACATCCGCTTTTTCTCGTGCAGTCGAAGAATCCCTCTTGCGATGCGAATTTCACGGTGGAGCAGTAGACGTTGGTCGCCTTCGATGATGCCTTCTACTTCTGCGGTTGTTTCAGTTTCAGGGAGATGACAATGGTGGAGTGAGGGCTGATGCTTACCTGATCTTCGAGCACACATGAGGCATTGTGAATGTGTGAGCTCTCCAGCTGTGTCGCTTGATCTTAAGACAGCATCATCAATTTAGAGTTCTGGTCGATGATTGTGCCGCGTTGGTTCGGGAAGTCCATGCCTAGATGGACGTCTCGTGGGCACTATTGGAGGATAATGAACGTGGCAGTGCAGGTCCGGTCATGAACGCTAATACCTTGTTTATATGCCGCTGAGATTGTCGTCTGGGCGTTTGTGTCGGCGATGGAGGTTCTTTGTCAATTCTACGAACAGCAATTGCACATCCATTGGTTGCTGCTTTTAGTTTTCGGGATGTGGGCTTCCATACCGTCCGTGAGCTGGGTTAGTGTATGGTCGGCGTCACAGCGGCACGTATCAGCATGGTGACAGCTAACGGGATGGTCATCAAGGGCCACACTGAGTGGCGGCGAGGTACTCGGCGATATCACGTGGTCACTCGCCAAGCTACGGACACGGCGCGTTGAAGGCCCCCTCTCAGTGCGAAGTAGCGGTATGGTCATCAGCGGTAGACGGCTTCTTTCATGACATGACCGGCTTCTGCACATTTATAGCAGAGTTCGTGGTGGTCTGGAGCACGCCATGAGCCGTGACCTAACGCGAAGACCAAGCTTCAACCCAAGACAAAGAACCACCGCGTCTTTCTTGGGTAGTTGCGCTGGGCGGTGGGCGGGCCAGCTAGCGGCTGCGGACGACGGCATTGCGACCTTAGGCGGCCGTGATGCAAACGCGAAGGAGGACCATGGCGACGGGTTACGGCGGCATCGGTCATAGCTTCCAGTAATGGAGGCGGCTATTCAGGCTACACTTTGGAAAACCCCAACGACCGCTCAAGTTCGTCTTTGACCACGTCAGTGACCGAGGTTGTGACGAAGGAAACATCTTGCGCAGTTCTTGGGGCATACCCGCCATTATGGTCTTTTGAAGGTCGTCGAAGCCGAGTGATGGGACTGCGCACTGCGGCTTGAGCAGTTGGCGGCTATATAGCCTAGTGCGCATTTGCAGTTTTCTGAATCGTGGTTGCGTGTTTGAAAAACTCCGCTACAGTCTTCGGCGAATTGCGGATCAGCCGTATAAGAAGCTCTTGCTTTACGCCCGGCATCTGGAAGCGGAGTTTCTTTCTCAGACATTGCCGGATCGTCATGCGAGAAAAGACGGGTTATCTCTTCCGTGAAGATGCTGATGGCCTCACTGGGCAGTTGCCCCAGAGATTCCAGCAGAGCTCTCCCTCGCTCTTTACACACGATGCTTGTGAAGGTCTCTAGGAAGCCGTGGCGAAACAGGTCCCAGGTTGTTAAGGTGGTTTCTCGATTGTCAAACCACGCCCCTACGGCCTCGTCCAATGAGAAGAACACGTGGCGTAGCTTGCCGTCGGTGTTGCAGTTGTCAAATGTAGCGACCCTTTCATATGCCTCAAGCCAGCTTTCAGGGTCCTCAAATGTTGATCCGATCTGCGGAAGATCGGTGGCTTGGGATGGTTGGGCTATCATTTAGCTCATTTTGTTTAGCTCATTTGGTTTTACTGCATTTGCTCCTTGCTATTGTATAATTTCCTTCGTTAGATTTCTTGTAACTAACTCGTAATCTTGTTTTGCATTCTCCAGTACTTACTTTCTTCCATGTTTGCTTATATATGATTTTAATGTAGTTCAATTCGTTGCTTTAGAAAGCGCATTTTTATAAATAACAGGAGGTCCCGATACAGTCATTGACTATGGGACCTCCTTCTGTATATTATTTGTTTTTACAACCTGTAATCTATAATGAATAAAATCAATTTCAATTTCAATTTCAATTATGGTGGTCGACTAGGCCTTGATTTCTCTGGTCTTCTCGGGAAGAGGTCTGGGCTCTGGTAGCAGCCCTTGCAGTCTACGTCTTGTTCGCCTGTCCATGGCGACATTGGTCTTGTCCTCATGTGTCGGGCTTGGATCGCGGCTTTGCGGGGGCGTTCGCTATACGAACGCAATAGCACCTGCAGCAAATGTAACTTAGTACTTACGCGAGAAAACGCAGCTGCAAAACTATTAATAGCTTAACTAACTTTTTATTGGGTAAACCTTTGCCACTAAAGCAAGTTACACACAAAGTACAATGAAAGCGGCGAACACAGTCGACGATGGTCGAATTGTGATCAACGCGTCAAGCGCGTCGGCTCTCATAAATGATTCATCGAACGTTCTATACTCCTCTTCTGACATCAGGTGCAACACTGTGGAAGCTACGCAAAAAGTTCGATCGCGAACAATTATCCCTCCTCTCATTCCTTCCGTGCTTCGCTGCAAGTCAAAAGCGCTTGAGCGCGTGAGCATGCACGTGAGGCTGTCGCAACAGGCTGCAAATTAATAACCCGAGAAGAAAAACCACGACAAGCAAATTGATCTAAAACAACGCATCAGCAGCTGTATACCATAGCCTGTTTGTTGATAAGAATAAAAACTGTTTCCTGCAATGCGAGCCTATTTAAAGAAGAGGCTTGCACAATTGCGGTCATATAACTATTTCTAAGTGCGAACGCAGTCACTGCAAAAGGTACCTCTGGCCTCCACAGCGCCGCACTTGATTACTGAAACGGAGTATAGCGTATTCGGTGCTTCCTGCGTGGTTGACAGGAAGTGCTACACAATTTGTGCCGTGCAGGCAATTTGATAACAAAAGGTACGGCGCGGAACTACACAGCAGATAGAATGAACGATAACATTCGTGTAAGTTCCAAATCATGCAGGCGTGTCTTGGGCTCAACGATAACGTTTCCCATTTGTTAGCCGGTGAACAGCAGTCACCGGAGCAAGATAAATATGCACACGTGTCAATAAGATGGTGAATACTCCCAATCAACATCTTCCGCGTAATCGAACGCGTTCCTTGTGCGCAACCTGTCAAAATAAAACAAATTTATGATTGCTCTGTATTCCACCCGGGTCAATATGGTACCTCCGACTACTTGAGTGCCTGTAAAAAAACATCTTGTTAGTTATGGGTTGAAAATTCGCAGTCTGAAAAGGCATATTATTACACATGCGCAATTCCAGCAACCTGCAAAGAAACAGGTCAGGACATATCTTCATTTGTAAGCCCCTTGCATTTATTCCCTACTTTCATGACATTCAGATAACCCGCCGTGGTTGGTCAGTGGCTATGGTGTTAGGCTGCTGAGCACGAAGTCGCGGGATCGAGTCCCGGCCATGGCGGCCGCATTTCGATGGAGGTGAAATACGAAAACATCCGTGTACGTAGATTTAGATGGACATTAAAAATCCCCAGGTGGTCGAAATTTCCGGAGTCCTCCACTACGGCGTGCCTCATAATCAGAAAGTGGTTTTGGTACTTAAAACTCCGAAATTTAATTTTTTTATGACATTCACAAAGCACATTGACCATGACAGGTACACTCATAGGTACTCGTCAGCGCAGCAACAAGACTTTTTTTTTCTTTGCGCAGTCGTTTTACTGCGGCTGTGTCCAGCTCATGCATTGTTATCGTAACAACAAGGCACCGTGTCCTCCTGCAGTAGCTGGCACATCTGTTCTCGTACAAGACTATTGTATATAATTTCTTTAAAGAAAACGAACTTGAAAATCTCGGTTTCCATATTTTTCTAAGTTTTCAAGGCCGCCTGAGACTGGCTTTAGCCAGCCGCAACTTCAGAACTGTGCTAGCCAGAACAATAATATGAGAAGCATAGCGCCTTCCACCAAATCAGACTCTTAAACAAATAAAACAAATGCGAATACGGACTGTTCCTAATGCGTGCACACACACTCGCGCATTCTAATGCGTATTTGTTTGTTTTCATTTTAGGTTCTTGCAATGCAACACCAGTCCACAAAGAGCAGCAGGGAGATTGCAAGCGGTTATGGTCACAAGCGCTAGTAAGTCTTAATTTCTTCCTTTTATTCATAGAAAGTGCCCAATGTAGCAAAATTTTCATCGGCATCGCTCCGGCAGAATATGAACACAAAATAAGAAAGGCCCAATTAAGGTGTAAGGTAGCTTATTTAGTATGACCGGATAGGTTTTGTGATGTAGTATCCACATTGAAATCTAGGCTAGCGGAGTCACTATGGTCAGTTTCAGACAGCGCAGTAGAGATAGAATTTACGGTTGTCTGTTGTTTCAAATTAAATGTTTGAAGAACGAAATATGTTGTCCTGCAAGGAAATGCCTTAAAAATTTTGCGATATTACGCTGGATTCGTTATTACACAGATGCCCTGCCAGTACATGTACAGAGTGTTCAAAATTACGCTTTATGTTTTTCTTAAATTTAGTCACTAGAAAGCACGCGAAGACCACCTGTGCAAATAAGTTATGTGGCCAGGGGGACAGAAAGTCAGATGATAATTATCGCTGTCAGCAGCCCAATTAGCTAAAAGTGAATAATTACCTTTTTGTTGACTTCAGTAAGTGGGTATGTTTGTATTGAAGGGTGAGAGGCAGTCGTGTTTCTATAGAGTATCAGCTGCAAGAATTCATCTAGCTTGTCTGTGCTCCGAGATATCCGACTTCATATTTTAATCGTCGTTCGCATGATTGTGCTTGCAAAAGAGTTAGGATCGGTTCAAAGCTGCTCCCTGATGTGACGCGGCTGTGGCGTGCGGCGTTTAGTCTGACAACGGGGCGTAGGCAATGGCAAAGGTGATAAATGTCCCTTTTTCCTTCTCGGAGCGATTATTATCATATTACTTTGTGTCCCCATGGCCACATAACTTATTTGCACAGATGATCTTCGCGTGCCTCTGAGTTCCTGATTTTAAGAAAACCATAAAGCTTAATTTTGAACACCTGGTATACGGGCGGCAGTCACGACTGTTCTGGCATCTGGCCAACCGAAAATAAAAAGTAAAGCCTGTTCCACGCAGTGAAAGCCGTCAAAACAACGAAGCTGGTGGTCGTTCTCGCAAGCTTGAACTTGTGTTTAGCCCCATTTTTATGAAAGTCTTAAGTCTCCTTGTTGTTTTCCAAGATTGGAGCTTCGGTTCCGGATTGCGCATGCCGTTCAGTTTTGCGAGGTTGTCATCAAAACACAGCCTATCACACACCTTGCCGCTGTGCCCGCAATCACGGCCGAGGAATTTTCTCTTGAACCGTCCAGCGGCACCCTCCGTGGGAGGAATCTCTCTGCGTCCACGTCTCTGCTCAGCCTCCCACTCTCAAAGTTGGCGGTTGCCTTGCCTCTACAAGCGCTTGGCTAGGGTTGCCTCCTCTTCAGAGTGGGGCTTATCTTGCCTCCATCGGCGTATTGCTTACGCTTCTCGCTCTCAAAGCAGCGGATGTGCGCGACGTCGGCGCTGCCGCTCATGCGCGAGATCTCGCTGTCGCTCGCGCCCAGCAGAATACAAGGGGTTAAAGGGAGCGCGCTGGTCGAACACCTGCTTCTATACCCCTCTCCTCTCCCCACTCCCGAGGCGCGCTCTCCTTGGTCCGCTCTCTGCCTCCCCCCCCCCCCCCCAAAACGCCGTCTGATTGCTCCGCTGCCATCTTGGCGACGCTCCGCTCCTTATAACCCCTTGATAAATTAAAGGTAGCGCCATTCTCCTCCACGCAGCGCTTTCTTGCTCGATTCTCCTCATGCGCCAGCTGTGCGCGCTGCGCACGGCACGCTCTTTCTTCTTGGGTTCCGCGGAGGGGCCACTGTATTTGATGCAGGGGCATAATTTTGGGCCAGTTTCACATCCCGTTGGTGCACATATATTTCAAAAATGGTGATACTGGCAACGAGAATGCTGAAGGTTATGTTTATGAGGAAGTTGCTTTGTTCTTAAAGCCGTATGAATGGTTACACTGATCTACAAGGATATTTGAGGCGAGAGCTATACTACATATCTTTCTTTTCGGTCACATGATCAGGTGCTTTACTTTGTACATCTGTCCAACTATTGCTTGTGGTACATCCCACTGTTTTTGTATTTTTTCTTTCCTGTGCGCGCATGCGCACCCCAGCTATTATTTCGGGCGTGCCTTCTTATAATCATTTAGTGGCGAGTGCATCGTCCGTCCATATCTTTGTCTTCTCAATGTAAATGTAGCTTTCGCGATGTGGTCTTTTAGCTGAATAAGACGACTGCACAATCACAGTGCGCGCAAACGCGATCTTGTGAACACCCCCTGCACATATCCTGTATCCGTGAGAAAAGCAAATAATAATCGTCATCCACTCATCCATGCGTGCCAGCCCAATTCTAAGCAAATTCAAGAACTAAACAAATAATGCGGAAGTCCCCTGGAGTCTCCTGGTTCACACCACAACGACTTGTTCCAGTCGTTGTGGTGTGAACCTCTCCTCTTGTCCTTTGTGTTTTTGACTGGTTTTTTCGTTCAAGTATGTACCAACTGGCCCAGATTTCAACCCCTCTAAGTATGCGTAAGCAAAGTCCCGAATTTCAGTTGGCCCACCCACAAATATAAGTTCGCCCACCGCCAAATTTAGGATGGCCGACCCCTAAATTTCAAGCTGGCCAACACCGCAATTTGAAGTTGTCCAACCCTAAAATTTAAAGTTGTTCAACCCGCAAATTTACGTCGGCCAACCGCCAATTTAGGTTGGCCCACTCCCAGATTTCAAGTTGGTCCACATCCAATATTCAAGTGGACCCGCCCTCATATTTCAGGTGGCCCATCTTCAAATTTCTGTTGGCCCTCCCCCAAATTTCAAGTTGACCCACTCCCACGTTTATGCTGGCCCACCCCTATTAAAAGCTTCGCCATGCATTTTCTAAGTAGCCCACTGTATCTCGGCGGGTATTCTCTCTATATTTTTATGGGGGTTATATTGTTCCTTATTGCCTATAAAACTGCCAATCACATACATTTACACTATTACAACCATTATATGTCTTAAGTTTGGAAATTCCGCATTTTTTACGCTACAAGGCATTACACTTTTCGCGTGAAGGCGCTGGGGTACTCTCCAAAGAATGCTGACGCATTAAAAACGCAATGTAGACTAGCTTGCGCGGATCACCCACACGTGCACTTACTATTATTTCCAGGCCTGCATTCATTATATCTAAGTCACTGATGCGCACACCTGGAAGTAAGCTGTAAAGAAATTTTCTCTACATGCCGCTATTCCGATTTCAGTCAAACAGGTAACGGATCCTACCAATCACGAAAAGGGCGATCGTAAGACTGCATCTTCGCACATGTATCTTCAGAGCGGAAAGCGGAACCTATAGTACTGCATTTCCGGCTGAATAACAGTTAACGACGTGCGAGGTGATGAATGTCAGCAGAATATTCGACATTGCGAGGACACCCCCATTCTTATGCAACATATGAATTGCCGCAGGAAAAACGCTGATGAGCAGGCCGGAAGGATATTAAAAAATGAAGCAATAAGGAATGCTTCGATACGGCCAATAACAAAGGCGCCTTACCTCGAAAACAACACCGTCCTTCGTCGGAAGAAAGTTCTTTTGGCCAATGTTGTGCAGCCACAGCTTCTTGCGCAAGTCGTCACGCTTTCCTTGTGGTATTACAAAAACTGCATAACCATCTTCAGGCTTCTTGCTGCAGTTACATTCGCTACAACATGGCATAGAGCTAGCACAACACCGTAGGAAACACAGCGTGCAACCAGACACGTACCCAAGTTTCTTTTTTGGGGGAGAGGGGGGGCGGGGGCCCAACCCAAGGTTAATATTCTATGCAATTGAGGGGGGAGGTACCTTAACTTGTAAAAATGTGGATAATACGCCCCATTCACCATAAAGACGCGTAAACCCGAGAAAGAAAATTGAAACAACGTGTGTCTCGCAGGTGCGCCTGTGAGATACACAACTCCTTTACTTGGCAAAGAAGGAATAGCATCAAATAGACTCGCGCATGAAAGAAGTGCAGGAAGAACACTGCCAAGAACAAGTAAACAAGCGCAAGTGTAATATAAATATTTCTAGTAGCGTTTTTTGAATTAGCTCTCGAAGAATTACAGAGAAATGTATATTTGCCCAACAATAACAGTTCTTTTGAATCCCTCATTTACTGCTCTGCCAAGGTAAATACCAAAACCAACTTGTGCTGTTATTTGGGAAGTTGCATAGCGATGCGTGGTCACCAGTCCCGTACAACCGCGCAGAGCGCTGGACGCTGTGGTTCTAGGCGTACTGCGCCCAAGGCGGTAGATTAGAAAAACAACCAAATTATCACAGCAGAGAAGTACCTACGTCAGGCGGCTCGACGGATTACTGCAGAAGCGTTATTCAAAGCACACGGAATTATTCTCCACTTCCGGTGGCGTTTCCTCTATTTAATTTTTAAATAAAACGTCGATTCATAAATATTTTTGCAAACAAGGTTACATTTGTTGATTTTCGCTTTTCCTTCCTGTTTAGCTGTTACCTTGGCTCTCTCCCTGGGTACATCGATAAACTTCTCAACTCCTTGCGACTCTTGTTTCCAGTTGCCAATTTTGCACGAAAAGTGCTGAACAATTAGGGGAAAGCCAGGCAAGGTAAGAGGTGACAGTCACATGACGTCGCGTGACAGCCCCAGCTTGGCCTGTCTGTCACGCGACACCATGTAAGCCGCGACAATACCTGTCTGGTATGATGGGAACGGACTAATTATTCCTGGTTAGTCCGAACGAAAAAAAATTATTATTTCTCATTTGACGCCTTTTTCGCCCTAATACTCTGCCATGGGTCAAATGTTTTCGGGCTGCGCCCACTTTATCTGTCTGTCACACAAAGTCTTAAAACCGCGAAAACTTATAGCGTCAAAGGGGCGTGCAAGCGTAAAACACGCATTAACATGCCGAACAAAACTGACCTTATTTTCTTAATAGTATAAGGCTGCCCCGTTCGGAAAGGAATAGAATACGGCTGCCCACCGATGGCTCTGGCAATATATAGCTATACTGGGAGCGGCCACGGAGCATGGATTTATTTGCCTGTCATAAACACTTTTCCGTGGCACTATAACTTTATCGAGCAAAGGCCTCTCCCATACGTTTCCCACTACCCCGGTCATGTAGTAATTGTGGCCATGTTGTCTCTGAAAACTTGTTAACCTCATCCGCCCACCTAACTTTCTACCACCCTCTGCTGCGCTTCCCTTCCATTGGAATCGAGTCCGTAACACTTAATGACTATCGGTTATCTTCCCTCCTCATTACATGTCCTGCCCATGCCCATTTCTTTTTCTTGATTTCAAATCAGATGTCATTAACTCGCGTTTGTTCCCTCACCCAATCTGCCCTTTTCTTATCCCTTAACGTTACACGCATCATTCTTCTTTCCATATCTCATTGCGTAATCCTCAATTTAAGTAGAACCCTTTTCGTAAGCCTCCAGGTTTTTGCCCCGTACGTGAGTACTGGTAAGACACAGCTGTTATATACTTTTCTCTTGAGGGATAATGGCAACCTGCTGTTCATGATCTGAGTATCCCTGCCAAACGCTCCCCAACCCATTCTTATTCTTCTGATTATTTAAGTCTCGTGATCCGGATCCGCGGTCACTACCGGCCCTAAGTAGATGTATTCCCTTACCACTTCCAGTGCCTCGCTACCTATCGTAAACTGCTGTTCTCTTCCGAGACTGTTAACCATTACTTTAGTTTTCTGCAGATTAATTTTTAGACCCACCCTTCTGCTTTGCTTCTCCAGGTCAGTGAGCATGAATTAGAATTTGTCCCCTGAGTTATTAAGAAAGGCAATGTCATCAGCGAATCGCAAGTTACTAAGGTATTCTCCGTTAACTCTTATCCCCAAATCTTCCCACTCCAGGTCTCCGAATACCTCCTGTAAACACGCTGTGAATATCATTGGTTAGATCGTATCTCCCTGCCTGACGCCTTTCTTTATGAAGGACTACAGTGGCTGTGGAGCCGCTATAGATATCTTTATTATTTTTTACATACGGCTCGTCTACACCCTGATTCCGCAATGCCTCCATGACTGCTGATGTTTCGACTGAATCAAACGGTTTCTCGTAATTATTAAAAGCTACATATAAGGGTTGGCTATATTCCACACGTTTCTCTATCACCTGATTGACAGTGTGAATATGGTCCATTTTTGAGCAGCCTTTACGGAATCCTGCGTAGTCCTTTGGTTGACAGAAGTCTAAGTTGTTCCTGGTTCTATTGGCGATTACCTTAGCAAATACTTTTTAGGCAACGAACAGTAAGCTGATCGTTCTATTAATTTTCAAGTCTTTCGCGTCGACTTTTTTTATGGATTAGGATTATGTTAGCGTTCTTCCAAGATTCCGGTACGCTCGAGGTCATGAGGCATTGCGTGTACAGGGTGGCCATCCTTCAACAAATCTTCAATTCTATCAATTCAATTTTTCAATTCAATTCAAATGTTCAATTCTATCCATACTATGGTTCCTTATGTCAGCTGTCGTAGGCTTGTTGATTAACTTGTAATGTTCTGGTGTTCCATTCAAGCTGTAGGGTTAGAGGCTTTCATACATTGGCATTTCTTGATCAGATCTTTCGTCTCCTGCGATAGCTTACTGGTCTCCTGTCTAACAGAGTTACCACTGACTCCTGTTGCAGACTCCTTAATGATGCCCATAACATTGTCGTTCATTGCTTCAACACTAAGGTCCTCTTCCTGAGGTAAAGCCGAGTACCTGTTCTGTAGCTTAACAAGGAATTGCTCTATTTTCCTTCTTACCGCTAACTCATTGATCGGCTTCTTATGTGCCAGTTTCTTCCGTCTAGGCTAATTCGATTTCCTACCATCGTACGGTCACTGCAGCGCACCTTGCCGAGCACGTCCACATCTTGCATGATGCCTGGGTTAGCGCAGAGTATGAAGTCTATTTCATTTCTAGTCTCGCCGTTCGGGCTCCTCCACGTCCACTTTCGGCTATCCCGCTTGCGGAAGAAGGTATTCATTATCCTCATATTATTCTGTTCCGCAAACTCTACTAATAACTCTCCCCTGCTATTCCTTGTACCTATGCCATATTCCCCCACTGCCTTGTCTCCAGCCTGCTTCTTGCCTACCTTGGAATTAGTTGCCCATTAGTATAATGTATTTAGTTTTCACTCTACCCATCGCCGATTCCACGTCTTCATAAAAGCTTTCGACTTCCTAGTCATCATGACTGGATGTAGGGGCGTAGACCTGTACAATCTTCATTTTGTACCTCTTAAGTTTCACAACAAAACCTGCCACCCTCTCGTTAATGCTCTACAATTCCAGTATGTTACCAGCTATATCCTTATTAATCAGGAATCCGGCTCCTAGTTCTCGTCTCTCCGCTTAGCCGCGGTAGCACAGGACGTGCGCGCTTTTTAGCACTGTATATGCTTCTTTTTTCCTCGTAACTTAACTGAGCCCTATTATATCCCATTTACTGCCCTCTAATTCCTCCAATAGCACTGCTAGACTCGCCTCACTTGATAACGTTCTAGCGTTAAACGTTGCCAGGTTCAAATTCCAATAGAGGCCTGTTCGGATCCAGGTAATCCTAGCACCCTCTGCTGCTTCACAGGCCTGACCGCCGCCGTGGTCAGGTGCTTCGCAGCTGCTGGACACTGAGAGCCGAGGTTTGATTGTTGTATTCGTATAGGAGGTTGTGGCCAAGTACTGCACCAGGGTGGCCAATCCTGCTCTGGTGAGGTTGTGCGTTACCGGTTCTGGTCAGCGGGATCAGGCCGCACTCCAGACCTGTTTTATGAAATTTTGTGAACACACGGATTTTTTTATTCCCGTGGAAAATTGCGCGGCACCGGGATTCGAACCACGGTCCTCTTGCACGCGAGGCAGATACTCTCCCTCTACGCCACCGCTGCACCTACCGTTAACTACCGCCGTAAGAAGGAGTGGAAAAATTGACAACCATTCCACTCTGTGAAGATGGAATGGTAGGGAAAAATGAGGACAGTCAAACTCAAAAAAAAATTAAAAGTGCTTCACCTCCGCCGCGGGTCGGCCCCAAGATAGTGCAATATCGGGCCGACCCGCCGCAAAGGTGAAGCAGGCGTTAAGCACTGCCCATACGTGGGCCAATACCGAGGGTAGTGCAGTACCAGGCCTACCCGCGGCGGAGGTGAAGCAGGCATTCAGCAATCCCCTCACGTGGGCTAATCCCGAAGATAGGACAACACCAGGCCCACCCAGGCGGAGGTGAAGCAGGCGTTAGGGGCTCCTCATACGTGGGTCCATCCCGAAGGTAGTGCAGTGCCGGGCCGAGCCGTGACGGGGGTGAAACAGGCGTTAAGCACTGACTACATCTGCGCCCATACCTAAGATCTCGAAAGGCGCGTTACAGGTTCCCGAGCATACAGGGGTATGTGCCATTGCGCTTGGCCGCTTTCTGCCTTATCACAAGAATCGGTGCTCATGATAATTTTTCTGTTGACGCATGCCGAAAAAGCTACGGAAGGTTAGTCATATACAGCTTTCGCTGTAAAGAGCGCCAAATGTATACCGCTGAATATATTGCTTTGTCGGCGCTTTAGGAATGTGTGTGAGGAGTCGTGGCAAGGGCGGGGGGGGGGGAGTTATGCCGCTTAATTTTGAAGGGGGGCGGGACTCCTTGTATACGTGCCTGTGTGCAACGTTCGGTGTGCCGTGCCAGCCGTGCAAAGGAAAAAAAAGGCCCGAACGAAAAAGACAAACAGCTAAAACGCAAGTTCCACGCGTTTCTAGGGGCAATGGCAAAGACACCAATCGTCGTGCAGAAAAACGGGCGCAAAACTGGTTCACGCAGGGGTAGGGACAAACGGGAAAGGAGGAGGCGAGGAGGTCGCGCGGTGGCGGCACAGTTCAAGGAGTGGCGGCACTTGCAAGTTCTCCAGGTAATTTACCGGATGGATGGATATTATGAGCGTCCCCTCTGGAACGGGGTGGTGGGTTGCGCCACCAAGCTCTTGTTATTTTATTGCCTAATGTCCTACCTATGTTAAAAAGAAAACACAGAAGGATAAAAACACACGATAAATTCGCATAACAAAAATTTCTGAACCACTATTGTGAACGTTGTTTTTCTACACCTCCGTTGCTTGCCGTTTTCCTACTTCCACCAATCTTCCAATCGCCTCTTAGTAGTCTCTAATGCGGACATGCTTACTTTCCCCCTGCTCTCGCTGAATCCAAGGGCTTCATGGAGGTTAGTGATACCTAAACCTACCGCTGGGAAGATTTCTTCACGTTCTAATAAAACGTGCGACATCGTTTCCCTAGTATTACCGCTGCTAGCACATGCTTTTTTTTATGTATCTAGCATTATAAGTGCGTGTTCTAAGGCATCCTGATCTCGCTTCGAAAAGTAATGAGCTTCACTTTGATTTATCATCAAATGTTTCTTTCTTGATTTCGTTTTTTTCGTCTTATGTAGTTACTCATGACAGGTTTCTTTTCTATTGCCGCCACCCATGAGACTATCTCAGCCTCTCTGACATTCCGATTGACGTTCCTTGTTGCTGTGTTGCTCACCATACAGGCTGAATACTTGCTGGTAAGCTTATTAGTTCTTTTCCTCCGCTGTGAATCAATGTTATACCTATACAAATACCTCAAAACTCTGCCAGCCCATTTACTTTGTTCTATATTCCTTAGTAGCTCTTCATAATCAAATTTACTGTGAGCTTCCCTTACTTCAACACTTGTCCAGCCCATATCACCCTGCACAGCTTCATTTGTAGTCTTCCGGTGAGGGCCCAATGCAATGCATACCACTGGCCTTTGGTTGCCATCGAGTCCTCATTGCACCCCTGATTTCAAGCAAACAACGGCATTTCCAAATATACGTCCTGTAGCCACTACCCCTTTCCACATACCGTGGAGCACTTCGTACCTATGGTACCCCTAGCTCTGTGTTTCATTATGGCCACATTTCTTTCCTCTTTATTGTTACTGTTTTTCCTGTGTTTCCATTTATCTATGGCTTTCGTTTATCCATATACCAAGGTACTACTATTCTTGTACGCGAAGTATTTCCTCGCCTGGTATTGTCGCGGTCTGTTCCCTGTTTTCATTGAATAACATAACACTCGACTTTTCAACGGCAAATCCCAAACCTAACTTATCGCCTTCCTGTTCCACAGATACTAGCCAGACGTTGCATATCACTTTGCTTGTGAGCTAGCAATACAATGTTGTCCGCATAATACAAATCTGGAAGCTTCTGCTCTAACACTTTACACACCTGTTTGTATGAGGGATTGAACCCGATAATACTTCATTCTAGGGTCCTTTCCTTCCTCCCCATGTACATCATAAACAGCAGTGGGGATGAAGTTCACCGCTACCTCAGTCTCTTGTTGATATAAGCTTTCTCCTCTCTCCTCCTCCGTTTCAATTCAACTCAAACGGTATTTTCGAGGCCTTCCCTTTCCTGGATATCCCACAAAATGTTGCGGTTTACGTTCTTATAAGCTGCTGTAATGTCTAAAAAGGCCACATATAACGGTTTCCTTTCTACTCTTGATATTTCAATAGACTGAGTAAAGACAAATAAGTTATCATTAAAACGCTCACCTACTCTGATGCTATTCTGAAGTTCTCCCAAAATGTCATTATTATCTGCTCATGTTTGCAGCATTAACTTAATTGCCTCCATTGCTAACCTGAATATTGCCGATGTAAAGGTCAACGGTCTATACGAATGAATTCCGTCTTTTGCCCCCTTACATTTTTAATCCTAATTCATTCTACTTTGTCACCAACTGTGTGGTATTCTCGTATCTTTTTAGACTTTTTTCTACTGCTTTCAACAAAGCTTCTTTACTTTTTCATCCTACTTCATTAATAAGCCTAACGGGAACCTCGTCAAGCCATGTGGCTGTGCGCTTCGAAATTTTCTCCGGCTTTCTCCCAGCTGAAATTTGTCAGCATTAGCTCCTTTTCCATGTGGTTCTCTTTCATGCCCTGTTTTTCCTCAACTACAACCTCGTTTTTGTCTTGGAAAGATTCGGTTGTTGTTTTCTGATGTAATTGAATGCCGCGTCCCCTTGCAGTTTCTTCCCATCTTAGACTAAGGTATCTTGTTGTATTTTTCCAGACTTCCTGCCTAATAATTTTATCTGGCTCCAACATTTCTAGGTGCGGCCTTCTTTTTCTCAGGTATTTCTGACAATCAACGTTCACTTTCACATTTTACCTTTGCTAGCACCAGTATTTGAACCAGATATTTTTTCTTCCGGTATATTTCCGATTTCCTGGCTACTTCATCCTGTGGCAACTGCTCCTTCTTTGCCTGCCTGTGCTGTCGGGATGCTTTCTGTCGTTCAGCCATCGCTGCTCGTATCTCCCTGTTCCACAAGCTTTTCGATTTATTTTTTTTCCCATCTAAGGAACATGCTTCTCTTTCCGTATTTCTGTCGTTATTATACTTAGAAGCTCACTATACTCCCATTCTTTACTTGGCCATTTGCAAATTTTTTGCTCGACTCTTGTGACTATATTTGTTATTTGTTCTGTGTTAAAATTTGGACTGGCCATTTTGCACTCCTTGCTCTCTTTCCCAACTACATATCTCAATTTCAACATTATGCGATTATAGTCACTCCCTATGCTGCTATGCCCTTCCTCGTCAATGGCTATTTCTCTCATTCTATGAATTCCTTTTATCATAACCGTAATCAATGGTCCCACTTCCCACGTGATCTGCCCGTCAAACTTACTCCCTGTATTCACGATAACGAAGCTATGTTTCTCACAAAAATCTAGCATTGACTTTCCGTTGTCTGTATAGCCGCCTAGAACCTGTATGTGGGCATTCATAATACCGAATAGGATAATTTTGGCATAATTCCCGAAACACTTAATATCAACACTTAGGCATAGCACTAGCTCTTAATTCTTCTCTGTGCAGCTATTTCCGGTGCACAAACACGTTGCGCCGGGACATTTTTTTTTCTTTCGACTCATTGTACCTGATAACCACAGATGCGATTGAGACTTTGAATTTACTCTTTTCTATTTGGCTCCCTGATGGCAAATCATTCCGAATCCCCCTCGCTTTCTATCCTATTTAGTGCTGTTGCACCCTGTCCAAACATTTTTATAAATCACTGACTGCTCTTCCGAGTCTCATAGGTGCGTTTTTGTAACCGCATACACCCCTATTTGGCCTCTATTCAACTGCTCCTCAATCTCTACCCACTCTTCATTTCTACTGCCACCATGCATCTCCATGTAGCTTATTGCATGGCGAACTCTCTTTCTTGTTTTCCTCCTTTTCCTGTTATTTACGACGATGCTGTTCTGAAGTTCCCCTAGGGGATCTTCGATACTACCTACAGTGGCCTCCTGAGCGCCCGTGGGCCCCCTAAAGAATCAACCACGTGACCAGCAAGTCGCCGGCCCACTTCTCGTCCAAGCCTGTAATTGAAATGAATCCCGTCTCATTCAAAACCCCCTCGCCTTCTCACTTCCCTGTTTACTTCGACAACCTCGAAACCTTTCTCTCGGCTCATTGTCCATATAGCCTCATTAGTAGCCACTACGGCACTTTATACGTTACTGTCACGTACAGGCACCTCCGGCAGTGTGCACACCTCGATCTGCACTTCAGGGGATAGCTTGCGCCAGTCGCCTAATCCCTTCGCCATGCGTTGGGCTAGTCCTGTCCCTTTTTTGTTTAGGACGTCATTTAGCCCACCTGCTACTAAAACGATGTCGCGTCCGTAGTCATTTTCCGCAAGCTTTGCTTTTCCTCGCACCATGACAGAGCCCAGTGTGCACCCTGGAAATGTCACTGCGGCAACTCTTCTATCGCTTTTCACCCTCTCCACAATTGCCTCTGAGCACCTAGCCAGGTTTTAGACACCAGCTATAATCATCCTTTCAATCTCTCGTACTCCAGAGGTCTTTCCCTGCTTTCCTTTGTTATCCTTTTCCGTGTGATTCGGACTTGACAACGGGTGTTGACCCCTGTGTTCTTGCTTTTCCTTTTTGGCGACCTCAAAGTAGGTGCAGGTCTTTCGAGCAATCCCTCCCCACGTGCTTCGCTAACACTCGCTGCCCTGTAATGTTGGGAGACTGCGTTCCACTGTCAGACCCGTTCTCGTTGAAGATGGCGGCCCTGTTCAGCTTTTCCTCGACTCCTTAAAGCATTTTTCCACCACCTTACGTACATCACCCTACATATCTGGCTCATTGTTGAGCTCTTCGACCTGTTTCACAAGCTCATGCTGTAAACCATCTATTTTCTTTAGCCTAGCATCGACATGACATCACAGTGTCTGCCGATTGTCTAGATTTCTTCTCCATTCTCATCCTTCCCTTCGTTTACTTTCTGGGACCGCCCGCACACTGCTGCGTTTTGCTGTCTTGCTTCTTCAAATGTAAATGCCGAAGCTTTCAGAAGACGTGCCTTCTAGCAAAAGGAGATATGCACAGTATCTAAATCCTTAAAAAGGCGTAAAGTAATAATCCCCGATGTTTTAGAAGCAATAAATGCCACACAGACTTAAGGCACGACACGTGTTCGGACGTTTACAAGCCTGCGGCCACGCTTTCGCTGTCCTACTAAAGGAACATTCCCGATACCAATCCATACACAGCAAAATCACCAATAGCTATTAGTATTGCCATTTCTAAACTACCATTTGAAGGCTATAAAGATTTAATGTCCCACATGGTTGCACGTGGCGAATGAAGCACGTGGCGCGAAAGGACGCTCCGGCTATCCTGCAAAACCAAATATACACGAAACACAGCCACGCAAGCGAAAAAAAGGAAAAAGAACACTATCCAATTATACTTAAAGGCTCTAAAATCAGAAAATCAAGAAAACATTAGTAGCTTGCACTAGTGGCACAAAGCTGCAGTCATCAGCTGAGCCTAATTTAGGGGGCTTGCCTAAGTTGGATGTAGGTTTCGCGAGCTTATGCTAGGTTCTGCTAGCTTGTTGGTAGGCAGGCTCGGCTATGTCATTTCTACGTTTTGCAAGGTTATGGTAGGCTTGGCTAAGATGTTTCAAGGTTTTGCGAGGTTATGCTATAGGTTTCGCTATGTTGTTGTCTCGGTGGGCTTGACGCTGGAACTTTCGGAGCAGCAGCAGGCCGGGATCGCTCTCTCGGGGATATCGAGCGTTCAGGCGCCGACTCTCAATTTCTCTGGACTTAACCTCGGGATCCAAGACTCCGTGTCGCCTCTTCTCAGCCGCAGTTTCGGCACGTTGTTCGGATCAGTTCAGCAGCGACGCATCGCTTCTCTCTTTGCGGTACGGCGCTCATCCTGGTAAGCCGCTTCTTATTCGGGCGCCCAGACTTTCTTCGGCCTTCCAATGGTACCAGCGCGTACTCACGGAGTATAGCAGGCGAAAGGTGTGTCGCCACGCCGGCTGTTCCGAGCATTTACTAGCCTGTGACGTCACGACTCCGCTCTATGAGTGTGGGGTGCGAGGAGGTGACGTGGCTCCGTGCTCTCGCAGGAGGTTGCTAGGCAATGCGAGGCGGCGCACAGCTGGGCTGAGTTTTCTGTTAATGCTCCATGGTAGAACTAAAGCTTAAACAGCCCCGCTGTTAAAAGAGAAACACGGTCAGAGCATGCACAAAAACTTATGTTTTCGTCCCCGCCACTGAGCTTTTGAAAAACAGAATGATGGATGCATGGATGTTATGGGCGTCCCTTTTGGAACGGGGTGGTGGGTTTCGCCGCCAAGCACTTGCTATTATACTGCCTAATGTGCTACATAGGTTAAACAATGAAAAAAGAAAAGGAAACTCCATGAATACCACGCCCAAATTTTATGATCCTCTATTGCGAACTGTGCTTTTGTACGTCTCCGTCTTTTGTTGTTTCCCTACTTTGCTTCCGCCAATCCTCCAATTGCCTCTTGCTAATGCCTATTGCGGACATCTTTGCTTTATCACTGCTCCCGCTCAGCCCAAGGGTTTCAAGGCCAGTGGTGCCTAAATCGACCGCGGGGTAGACGTCTTCACATTCTAATAAAACATGCTCCGTCATTTCCCTAGCTTTACCGCTGCAGGCACATGCTTCTTCTTCCTTCTTATATCTCGCCTTATAGGTGCGTGTTCTAAGGCATCCCGATCTCGCTTCAAAAAGTAATGGGCTTCCCTTTGAGTTATAATAAATGTCATAAATGAACATCTTATACTCTCGGCACGCCCTCAGGTGGTGATCTCCGAAACTTGCCCCCTTGGGTGACACCGGACAACGTACGACAAAGGCTTGACTGAGTAAAGCTCCGCTTTAATAGAGACTGGATCGTTGCCGGACCATACTCGAGCGGACTATTGATATGGCATGAGGCACCTACGCTTTTGTGACACAGGTTTTGCTATGTAAATCGCTGCGCTTTTCTACCTGAAGGGACACTGAAGCTGTTTTGGCGATTTTCTACAAACGTACTGAGTCGTTGTAGTAGGTTCCTCTGATCATTAATTGGCACATCTAAGTGCTCCGCGTAAAACTTGTAATTCATTATTAGGTTTGAAAATGAACAATGCTGCCGATCGCAGCCCACTGCTCGGCGGAATATTAAGCCGTCCCTACCCACATGACGGAAGTCACCCATATAAAGTCAGTGGGGCAAGCTATACGATTGGCTGACCAGAGAGCCTATGGTAAACAAATGATGTTCGTAATAGTTGGAATGTTAGTTAAATTGTTTTTATAAAGATAAAGTAACATAAAGAGAATGCACAAGAGCAATTTTTCAGTACACTTAAGCACTTCCGGCACACAGCAAGCGTCATCTGCTTGTGTTACAACGTGCTCCGCCTTTGACGAGAGCTCCGCCGTCAGTGTTGGTCTATCTTTTCGCTGACTGGTGGGCTAGTTGGCACTGAATAACTTGAGGCAAAGCGCAAAAAACAAAAAAAAAAACACACGAGGGCAAGAGAAGGAAACGAAGACACAACGCTACCAACAACTTAATTATTATTTCATATGGTTACCACATGCAGGGTGTTTCAACGAACACTCAGAATTTTTAAAGGTGGCCTGTGGCAGATAGCTGAATCCTAGTTTATGAGCCGGTCTACTCGAAGCGGCGGACACTAGTTGCACAAACAATTGAAATGCAAAATCGACTTATTACTAAGAATTCACTAATGAACTTTTAGCTAATTTTTGTATCACCCATATTGCCATTTACAAATTATAGCAGTGGACATTGCAAGGCGGATGCACTTGGAACGAATTCTCAGGACAGCTCCAGTTTTGAGATGAAAATTCCCGAACATTGCAGAGAAGTGCATTGGCGTGCGATCGAGGAAGGCGGGCCGAAGCGCGCCCTCTCCTGTCGCGCGCGAGGCACGGAGATGAGGCGAGGGAAGGGGGATGTTCTTCTCCTGGGTCTGCTGCTTACGGCGTGGCTCCGCAGGTGCCCTATCATGAGAGCGACCTGCGGCGGGGCCAAAGTGCGCGCGCGCGTGGGCCACATCTTCAAAGCAATCTGCGATGTATAGAGAGTGCGCGTAGTGCTTGTAGTTTCGTATGCGCTGTGCTTCCAACGTTTCGTTCGGGTTGAAGCGAGAGACGCACGAGGATCAATTCGATCACTGCTGATGCCGCGATTCCTCACTCCAGCAATTTGACAGCCAGTTTCCGCGCTCACCGAGCGAAATGTGTTCCTGTTTGCCTGTGCACGCGTGAAACTGTGCTCGTTGATTTAGTTAAGAGGTAACTTTATCTCGAGCCCAACTACGCCACGGCCTATTCAAATAAATGTAGAAAGCAAAACCGTTTTTCTGAGATAACCCCTGGACCGATTTTAATGAAATATATTGCATTTGAGAGGTAAAGGTAATTTCTAGTGACTGTTGCACGTGGAATTTTGATTTAGCGCTTCAAATATTTTTAAAAGCTTTTCAAAAATTCCAAAGTTTGAAAAAAATTGAAGCACGAAGTTCACAACTTAATAGGTCTGCGTCAGGAACAGATATCGCGGTTCTGTAAACGACATTCATTAGATCATTCAAAGCGGACAAATTCGATGTGTCCATTTATATATTACGTGAATTTATTACGTTGCTTACAAGGGTTCTGGAAAAGTTGTATTTTGATATTACTTAATTTTCTTATATTTATGTGTAACATATCAATTTGGTCCGCTTTAGATGTACTAGGATGTGCGATTCACATAATTATGATATCATTTTTTTCGTTCAGAGTTACAGCGTTGTAAAGCTGATGGTTTCATTTTCTGGAAATTCTCAATTTTCGCCAATTTAAAAAAAAATTACGACCTAGATAAAAAATTAAAAACCAGCAGTCACTAGATTTCAGGTTTTTCTTTTAAATGCAACAAACCTCGCCAAAGTTGGTGTAGTGGTTGCCGAGAAAAACGAATTCTCCTTTTACATGTATTTAGATAGGAGCACCTGAGCTAAAGCTTTCTCTCAAAACAAGTTCCCGGACTAGTCGGTTTGAATCCATGATAGAATGTGTAAGCGCGACTGAAAGAAGTCGCTGCAAGAAACAGACACACACAGACAGCGCCTATGTGTGTCTGTTTCTTTCTACGTCCTTGTTCAGTAGCGCTTACAGATTATACCATTGTTAGTTTCGTTAGTAAACGAATGTTTATAAATTTGCATGGCAGACAAAACTATTATTCTTCGTATAGCTATCTACTTATTTGCTATTGCAATCGGTGCTTCAACTTTCGGGCGAAACTGCGACTTTTTTCTTTCATGAAAAACGGCAGTTCGCAATTTATTATTGGGCCATGAAAACAATAGGATCATATAGGAGGGAGCTTTCCTACGAAGCTAACGCCACCCAAGCGACTTGGCGCATTACAAGACACCGTGGCATTCAATAGTAAAGCTCTCTTCACTGACCGAAACATCCTTAGAAAATACTGCACACAGTCTGCGGTTATTTACGTGATTGTCCCATCTGTGATGCTACTACATAAAGCTATTGACAGTGTGCATGTCTGTAAATCGCTCCGGTAATATTATGTTACCCAACGGGCACGTTTTTCACGCGGGAAGTGGGAACCTGTGATGGTTCGCGGTCATTCAGCAGGAGGACTGCCTATGAAGAGAAAGAAGCGCGTGTGCTAGAAATAAGCCGAGCATTCTGGTTTACGTGATGTCCCCCTTGGCCACATATTCGATTCCTCCTAATTGGTTGATAGGCTGCTCCACCTCACAAAAGCAATCCAACCCGCCTTTGTTGCTCAGGGGTTATGGTGTTGGGCTGCTGAGCACGAGGTCGCAGGATCGAATCCCGTATACGGCGGCCGCATTTCGATGGGGGCGAAATGCGAAAACACCCGTGTACTTAGATTTAGGTGCACGTTCAAGAACCCCAAGTGGTCGAAATTTCCGGAGCCCTCCACGACGGTGTGCCTCACAATCAGAAAGTGGTTTTGGCACGTAAAACGCCACAATTTTCTAAAAGCAATACAGGTGGAACTAACGAAATGGCAATAGTTTTCAAGGATAATTATAAAATAGTGCAAACGGAAATAAGCATATTGGCTCAGAGTACGCGGGACGCAGACACAGACTGAACATCTATGTTATTTCCGGGCCGATAATACAGAAGACAGCGCGTAATAATTCTGCTGAGCAAAGTTAGCCACACGTCAATATACCACAGCCGACAAGTGCTCCTGACGAACACTTATCTATTGGCGAAGCTCTGACTATGTCTTCTGGCCCAAAAATCTAACAGAAACTTTAGCTACCAGTATCATCACAATACATGCAGGTAGTCCCACAAAGCTTGGGCCAATGGTTTAAAAATGAAAGTCACTCCGGACGCGAATTGAACCAAATGCATAATGTTGGCATTGACGTAGAGTAACTCAGGCTATTTTTTTATTTTCCGCTTAACTAACGGATTAGTTATGTTTAATTAATCAACTTTTTAAGTATTGGCTGCGGACCCCAAGTGTCATATGCAAAGTTGTAGAGCACTTTGAGAGACCTCTCAATAAATTGTTTCGAACACAACATATCTCACGTGGTGCTTTCTTCCGCGTTGTAAAGAAAACCCGCCAAATATGAAAAAAAATAACACGTGATGGGGCGATAGCGCACTGTTATTGTGCTGCTTTCAAGCGTGCGTGGATGAACAAAGTCGGTTGCAGCGAGACTGGCCCTCGACAGGGCGTTATCTATGGTGTAGGTTTCGGGGCATGCGGCTTTCATTGTATGACGGCGCAAATGCGTGCTGCTGGCCGAGCGGGGCCGGAGCGATAAAGCGCCTAAAGTGGAGAAAAAGAAAAGAGAAAGCTGCATTTTGATTCTGCTGGAAAGAAGGAAAAGGCGAAGAGCGTGGGAACGATAGAAGTCGATGACGACTGCTACAATTTTGCCTTTGTACACAAATGACCTTGTAGTAGTTTTCGAATTGAACGATGGCGCTACAACGTTAAAGCTTAGGGCAAGAATAACAGCAGATGTTGCGACGCCTGTTTCTCGAACCTTCACCGGCGTTACAATTGAGCAGCATGGTGTTGTCGGCGCGCTGCAGGCGTCCGGTAGACCATGGCAACCAGGCAAGGACGAGACAATTTCTTGTGCGAAACTTGCACTGTGTATTCAATGGGTGGTGAAGGATATAGAAGAAGAGAATGAATTAAATTGAAAAAGTACACTGCGGGGCCCCTTAAATGGGCCCACTAATATCGTTGGCGGGATCTTGATCACTGCTCTTCACTTCAGTCCCTTCACTGCTTCGCGGCTGCTCCCACTTTCGTAGGCGACGTTGCATTTCCTTGCCTCCGCTGGCGGCAACCCACGGGTCGAGGATCGTAGGCGGCTGATCCTTTCTTTTAGGCGGCGTTCATTCGCGGAAAGGACCTCCCCCTAGAGTCGGACAGTTCGCGGAAAGGGTCTCTCCTATAGTCTTACAATTTGTGAAAAGGGTTCTGTCTTTGGTCGCACACACATAAAGGGGCCTGTAAACACTGCGGGGCGCCCGCCAGACCGACAACCACTCGAGACGACCATAGCAAATTAGAAATCCATCTTTTTGCCCGGAGTGCTACACGCCAACGGTAACGCATCTGAAACGGGGAAGGAAGATCCCCACGCGTAGGTGACAGCAGCCACTACGCGAGGGATCGGCGTTTCAGCAGCAGAATTTCCCTCCGGGGTGTCAAATCCTTGGTTCGTAGTTGGCAGATTCCTGGGAGTCGTTCATAACCCTCGTGGCACTCTTGAGTGCCTTTTCCCCTTGTCCAATCCGGTGAAACGGGACTTGCAAACCGGTCTCGCAACTTTTTGTCTCCGGTTTGGGCACACCTTCTTTCGCGTCTGGCCTTAGGTTACGCAGGGTGTAATCTTTTTCGCGCTGAGCAATCAATGTGGCAGGGCTTACATTCAATAACTTCCTTCTGCATTCTGCCTCTCGAGACATTTCAGGCGGCGGTTCTTTCCTGACCTCTTCGTTGGCTAGTGAACTTTCCACAATATAGGGCTTTCATGCTTGGGGCTGGTTGACGAATCCTCCGTCAAACCTGTTTCCTCCACCACTGGACATTCGTGCACTGCCTTGGCCGCGAGCTCCCTTGCCTTGGAACGAGTTAGGGCTTGCACTATTCCCTCGCTAAACCCGATCCTCTGTGTCGGAGCAAATCTTCAGATTTGTTAGAAAACAAATATGGATACTGTGGCGGGAGATGTGGCGAGACGGCGGCTTCAGTGTCCAGTACTCCAAAAGGGCCTGCGATACAAATGTTTGCCACAGGGAGACAAACACTGGAGTCCTCCACGGCTTCCCTTATCCAAGCACATTCTCCCGTGAACTGGCCTTCCTCCACGTACGACGGGTGCACCACGTCCATTGTGGCTGCCGTGTCGCGAAGCACGCGACACGGTTTGCCGTTTACCACGAGGTCTCGGATGTACGGTTCTAGCAAGTGTAGGCTTTCCTCCTTACTAGTTAGTGACATCAACACTAGTTTAGGATATTTGCACCCCACGGAGGTATGCCCCGTTTGCTGGCAGTTGAAGCAAACTACTGGTTTCTTTGCCTCCAAAGCCTTTTTCTTTTGCCTTTCTGCCCTGTGTTAGGGTGACACCTCATTTTCCTTGCGATTCTTGTCACCACTTTTCCCCGAATCGGACCTTTCCTTTGATTTTTACTGACTCGACTTCGACCATCGCTCTGGCTTGTCGGGTCTGTATTTATTTATCTCCTTCTTAGGAGCTTGTTTGCCTTCAAACGCACGGCGAATTACATACTCCTTAGCGATATCGGCCTCTCTCGTTATACTGTCCACGGCTGGCCCATCCTGAACGCAATACTTGATGTTTTCTGCCAGCCGGCGGTAGAACTGTTCTAAATCAACGCACTGCATTGTTTTTCGGCGTCGCCGAGCGCACCCACTTCTCTGAGCAATTCTTTCAGGTTTACCTCCAAGGTGTATGTAAATGTGAGTATGACTCACTTTTGGTCTTCTCGACCTACCTGAATTTCCGCCTGAATGCTTCTGCAGGTAATCTATACTTTTTAAGCAGATTCACTTTGACTTCATGGAAGTCCTCTGCTTCTTCTTTCCCCATGCGGGCAATGATATCAGCTACCTCACGTGGCAGTAACGTAAGCAAGCATGGCGTTCACGTGTCTTTTGCGAATTTTTCCATCTCAAACACGCGCTCAAATTGCACACCAGAAGAAGATCTATGTCCCCTCCGACTGCGTAGAGTGCCATCAAGTCTGTCATCTGCGCTCGCTTTCACATGCCTATGTGCTAGGTCTTTCAGTATTTTGAGCTTTCAGGAGTTCAATCTCTTGGCGCTTCAAATCGAGGTCGCGCTCTTCTTTGGCCTCACATGCTGCCCGCTCGCGCTCTTCTTTTTCTTCCAGGCGCTGACGCTCTTCCTCCTTATGCGCAATGCTCTCTACGCATTCCTTTTGTTCATCGCCGTCTGCCCCGGTCGCTTCGATCGCCTCAGTGATCTACGGCTTTCTCTTTGATTCGGCAATTTGGAAGCCCAATTCTCTGGCCAAGTTAAACAATTCCGGCTTCTTTAGTGCCTTCAAGTTCATGGCTATCCTTACTGCTGCTAACTCTTCACTCCGTAACAACCTCGACGTACTCTAAACTTCCGTCAACGGTTAACCAAAAATCACTGCTTTGTACTTCCCCCCAAAATGCGTAATGCCAAGTGATAGCTTAGTGAAGAAAAGCCGTGCACTCTCCATATGCAGTCATGAATACTGACACCCTCCTTCCGAACGTTGTCACCAGTACGAAGTAGAGACGTTGTCTTAGATGTCGTGCAAAGTTTGGGTCTCCAGGGTAGCGTATCCCATCGCTGCCAACCCGTTGTTATGACGCCTGTTTCTCGAACCTCCACCCGCGTTGCTATTGGGTAGCGTAGTATTGTCGGCGGGCTGCAGTCGTCCGGTAGACCATGGCGACCACGCAAGGAAGAGACGATTTCTAGTGCGAAAGTTGCACTGCTTCTTCAACGGTTGGTGAAGGATACAGAAAAAGAGAATGAATTGAAAAAGTAGATTGCGAGGTCCCTTAAATAGGCCCACGAAAATCGTAGGCGGAATGTTTCTCACGTTAACCTCACCTGACATGCACTAAGCCCCTTCACTGCTTGGCGGCTGCTCCCAATTTCCTAGGCGACGTAGCACTTGCTTGCCTCCGCTTGCGGCAACCACCGGTCGGGAATCGTAGGCGGCTGACCCTTTCTTCTAGGCGACGTTGCCCTTGCTTGCCTCCGCTGGCGGTAACCCACGGATCGGAGATCGTAGGCGGCTGATCCTTTCTTCTAGGCGACGTTGGTTTGCGGAAAGGGCCTCCTCTAGAGTCGCACAGTTCGCGGAAAAGGTCTGTCCTAGAGTCTCACCGCTTGTGAAAAGGGTTCTCCCCTAGGTCAAAAGCACAAAGGGGCCTGTAAACACTGCGGGGCGCCCGCCAGACCGGCATTCCCTCGAGAAAATCATAGCAAATTAGGAATCCATCCTTTTTGCCCGGGGTGTTAAACGCGAACCGTAACACGGATAAATCACATGGGCACAAAACTAACTGATGGTAAATAAAACATCGGCTATATTCAAGGAAGATTACGCATGTCAATAGTATCTTTGCCATATTCCCGATAGGATGCGTTAACGGTCAATATCAACGAGTTTCTCGATGTAAATTCATACTATAGTCGCAGGTTTGAAGCAGCACTCCGAGACGCATGCGTGCCACGCCACTGTGACTTTCGGTCTGGATGTTTCATTATGGAACTTTTCAGCCAGCTGCGTCAGCAGCTTCCACAATACACTCAGTGCTTGCAAAAGGCTTTTCTCCGCTCTGTAGAACACGCAGTAAAAGCAATACATGAGTCAATTACGGAACAGGCGTCAGAGTTTCTCTCCGTAAAAGCCGTGTTCGCTTGCAAAACGCAGCGGAGGAGTTTGCGGCATGTAAAATGGTGCTCTATGAATACAACACATGGTTTCTGTACTGAAGTTGTTTCCTATAGGGACGCGCAGGGTGAAAACCCCTTTGCCGAGCTGGCTACACTCGTCATGACAGTGCTGTCGTTGCCTTCCTCAAACGCTGCAGTAGAAATATGCTTTAGCAACATGAGAATTGTGAAGAACAAGCGTCGTAATAGGTTGGACTATATGCGCTACTAATTGGGCGGAACGGGCTTAGAGGCACAATACAAAATGCCATGAATATAACTTGCCAAGTGTTGTGGCAGCAAAAATCAGCACGATGACATCGTACTACACGGCGGTGGATAATGCTCTGCCAGCAGCAGATATTATCCAAGAAATGTGTGCACAGAGGACTGAAGGCCTTTATACTGCCATAGCTTCCTGTATATTTGTACTGCTTGTGAGCTGTATAATTACGAACTTCGAGGCCGAGCACTTCCTAGTTTTATGAAAATAATAGTAGAGCATATTCAGTAAATTTCCTGTTTATTATGCTTTATATATTGTACTCATCCGGTGTAACTGTCTTGCTCTTATGAGGTTCACAAACAAATTTTTATCACTCAGCCTTACCATATGTTATGGGTTGCTGTTATGTAACATAATGCTCTTCTTCTTCGCCAATGTGGTTGATTGTGCGCTTAGAAGTACGCTAAGGTTACTATTGTACGTTATCTAGTGTAAACACGGGCTAGGCGGAAGACGGAAATTCGAGACAATTACCAAAACGAGATCAACGTAAAATCGGAAGCAAAGATTTCGACAAGTGGACTTGTCTTTCAAGCCAGACAAAAAACAGAAGTGCACTTGTCGAAATGTTGGCTCCCGCTTTTACCTTGTTCTCGATTTGCTCATCATATTGTACGTCATCTGTTTCGTTTGTGGCAAATGCGCATTTTTTTAGATATGTTCAAAGGTGTGTTGACATGTTGAAGTTTATGTACACGGAAAATTTGTGCACTCCGTACGAACTGCGTGCATTAGTCTACGTCACCGTTTTGTTTGCCCGGTGCAGAAGATTGCACTCTGCTTTGTTTTTATATTATATTCTATTTTGCTTATCAACACGTTACGCAGTAAAATATGTATTTTTCATGTTTTTATTGTCAAATCAGTAAGGTGTTTTAAATCAATGTTCTTAAAAACCGTACTCTGGTGCGTCTTTTTGCCGGGCATTCATGGCTTTCACATGTCTGTGTGTGTATAGTTTCATCAAAAGCTTTTTGTCGATAAATGAACATACAAAGGCTTTCAAGTGTTTTGTTATAATTGGGCGTTTATAAGTCTGAAGTCGACGTTAGTTTACTAATATGAGCCTTTTCGTTAAGGTGTCTTTAACAGAGAAATATTTTGCGTCTGATGAATCAGCCTAACCACAGACCATCCTGCATGCCACTGCACGCTAATTAAATACGGTTTTTAAGCATGACAACAAAGTACAATCTAGAAATTCTTGGCATAGGGCTACAGAATAGGCATCAAGAATCCTACATTTCCTTAATAAATAAGTCCTCAGTGTCGACTTGGCCATTCTTTGTTTCTTCTATTTTTTTACGGTTGTCCATTTTCCTAAAAATTTCAGATTTTATTTCATAGGCCATTGAGTACGGCAATGAAGTATATGTACATGAGTTTTTACATGTTTACAAAGCAGCGCTCAATTCGCAGCTCGTCTTTTGTGAACGCGAAAGGCTTGACGCTATGCGAAAACTGCGCCTACCCTAAATTCTTGGAATCAAAGCGGGAGCACATTTAATATTCAATCATATTTGTTCTACGTAGTTGCCTGCAAGAAAACATGACTTGAGAGCTGTGTTAAATCTTGGAACATAATACAGCTGCGAATGAATGCACTATATGCCCAGAATATTGTTACGAGCCATTCCTGTACATTGGATCAGGCACAATCATGGGGATGAAGAGGATCGAGGAAACGCTAGTGTGGTTGTTGTTCGGCCATCTAGGTTTCTCTCTGCATATATCATCTAAATACATTTTCTCTTTTATTTTGACTAGTCTTATCCCCTTCACAATATGATAAAAAATGCGCCTAAAAACAGATACTTTTAGCTCCTTGCTGCATTCTTTAGGCACTTCTACTTATTTTGACGTTGCCATCTAGCTACATTTGCTCGCCAACATTTGGCATTTTCAATGGTGAAACCCGTCCGAGGCTTTTTAGACTGTAGACGAGTGAGCGCCGCGTTTGAAGACGACGTCAACTACATGCCGCTTTTCGTGCGGGTTGTCGACATGTTTGTTTCGCAAAAAAAGTCGGTCCACTGTGCGTACTCCGCTAGGGAGGGGAGACCAGCGGGCAAGCGGCATACCCTGTAAGCACGCTGGCCACCCCAGCGTACCGCACATGCGCAGTGGTGTCTCCGCTCACTCGCTGCGCCCGCGGGCACCTAAACTCCCTGAGCTCTCCCTAATGTGTCTCTCTAACGTAACTCTCTAATGTGTCCACAGCGCAGAATTTGTTCTTCACGTAATGGCGGTGGATTTGCGTGAGATTCTTTGTTGTTATTCTCGAGAAAACAGCGTTGACGTTATTAAGTAGGCATACTTGATGATGAAGAAGATGGGCCTCAAACATGGCGAATATCCACAATAGAGGATGCCCCGACAATGAGATGCTTGGTTAGCAATGAGCAACCATATTTACGACCCGATCCGTCCACCTCATAAATCATATAGCTCTTGGGTTTTTCTTTGGTTCCCGCAATGGTTTAAGGGAAATTTTTGAGGAAGAAGCAGATGGTAATCGAAAATACGATGGCAGTCTTTTCTATGTGAGAATGCGGCTGTCACAGTGAATGAATATAATGCCGAAGGAATCGCTGAAGTTTGTTGTCACGTTCTGCTTCAGTAGAAGTTTGTTGTAAAGTTTTGCTTGAGTAGAAGGGTCATGGAACGTAAGAACATCTTTTACCTGTTAAGCTCGAGCACACTACAACTAGACGCTGCTATGAGTACTCAGAGGTAGACAATATGTCTTGCAATCCTATATACACAACTTAATGTGTCCACCGCGCAGAAATTGTTCTTCACGTAATCGCGGTGTGTTTGCGTGAGATTCTTTGTTGTGATTTTCACGGAAACAGCGTTGTGCGTCCTCTATTCTGGATGTTCGCCTTATTTGAGGCCCATCTTCATCATCGTCAAGTACGCCTCCTTTATAACGCCAACCGCTCGCGACATTGAACATATAGTTGCTAACCAAACACCTCATTGTCAGGACATCTTGTATTGCGGTTGTTCGCCATGTTTGAGGCCCATCTTCATCGTCGTCAAGTACATGTCATTTAAAGCGCCAACGCTGTTAGCTATGTTGAACATATGATTTTTGTGGATTGTTTCGCCAAGTGTGGCAGTGGCTTATTCGAGAAAACGACCAACGTCAATATCAGCAACACCGGAAATAATATTGTGGGGCTGCGTAAAACAGCCTATGCACTCAATGCCGAAAGTCAGTATTATGGGCCAATTAATTGATATGCGTTTAACAGTAAAATTTTACTGGCACCATTAGAGCTTCGGCTAAGCGTTAACTGCCGCGATTAAACAGCTCGCGAAGAACGGCAGTGAACTCATCTACACCGCTGCGCCGTTTTGTTTTCCTAATACATCGAACCTATTTGGTAAGTAATAATATGACAGTACAAAGAACTATCTACTATCACAGTGTGTATCCCTCGCTATCGCTGTCATCGCTTGGCAGTCTAGGCACTGTTCTTTTTTTTCTTTTACATTGCTAGCTCGTAATGTAGAGTAGTTATCTCAGCAGTAATTGCTTTCTATTTATCAAGCGTTTTTTCTTCTTTCATGCGTTGTAATTCATTTGCGTTCGTTCTAAGCTGTGATATCAAATACTCACTTCGGTATGCGCAGTGCCGAGTGCTATCATGTGCAACCTTGGAATGCTCTTCATACGGAATTTTGTATCCTTGTATTGTTTCACTTATTCTTGTATTGTTTCTTGCTTTATATACATGAGCTGCGATATCGAATGCTCACTTTGTTATGCGCAAAGCCGAGTGCTCTTACGCGCAATGTTAGGATGCTGTTAATAAGGACTTTTTTACCCTTGTGCTGATAATTTATTATTGTATTGTTTCATATGTATCCATTCCTGCCCAAGGCCTCACACTCAGGTCGGCAGTATGTACCAAATAAAATAAATAAATGAATAAAATAAATAAGAAGTGTCAATAGACATAACTACAGATACAATAATTCTTGCAAATCTTCAAATGCAAGAAAACTAACACAGTGAACTCACCTTATTTTCTTTAGACTTCAAGCACGACGCCATGCCATTATATTTGCGTAAGTTATGAAAGAAACGGAGGCATCCGCATGGAGACACGACGCGAGGTGGATGGAAGTCCTTGCTGGGTGCGTAATACACTACTGTTTGACTCTTTTTCAACAATGCCAGAGTAAATTATTACCCACGAGTCATTTTGATTAGGGTAGTTATCACGAATGTTCAGGGCAAAATGTATGTTTTCATACTACAATATGATGAATCCGTAGCACTGCTACCTTTTAGTTTTTGCTTGTAACCTAAAGATATAAAGAAAAAGGCGAGATTATTAGTCATAGGATTGTTCTTGCACTGTTCACCGCAATGTATTACAAATGGCTCTAAGTATGTTACGGTGTCACATTTCACAAAAGTATTCTGATTACTGCCAAGCAGTAATCGCTCAGAACTCGCTACAAAATCGCTTAATCGGTACAAAAGTTACCAACTAATCTCATTGGCAACTGCGACTCGCATTGCCCGTGGCACGTAGTGTTAATAAAAAGTCAAAGGGCCACTCAAGTTTCTTTCTCTTATTATGCTTGCATGACAACAAAACCTCAACATTTCTTGTTTATTTTGAATTATTATGTACTGTTACCACAACCAACAAAAACGATTTCTACCAATGGAACAAAGTGTTCCATGCAGTACTCAAATAGATATTTTTGCTAGTAGCATAGCAGCCAGGCGTTTAGAAAATAAACGGAGATAAACATCGACTTAACAAAATCAATAGATTCCGCGAAGCATTTGGTCATACATAGAAGTATACCTGTTTCGCTACATCTAGAAAACTCATAAAGATGTATTTTAGTACAAAATTTTTTCAAAGGGGCATGGTTGGTACCGCTGCGAAGACGTAAGCGATATTGGTGTTACATATGTTTGTTCCACTTCCTGACATGCAGTTCCAGCTAATGACCGCCTCTGCTCTCTGCTGACAGAAATTGAAGATGTTTCACGTCATAAAATTCCATGCAACAACGCTGTCTTGCACTGCGACATTATGGCCTCAAACGTCCTGCTCTTTCTATATGAGGGCCTGGAATATGGCAGCCTTGATGCCATTCAGTAGTATATGACGGTTTGTGAGCCAGATGCCACCCGCCTAATTTGAACTGTTACGTGACGCCATCAGTGAAAAAAGACGTTCTACATATACCCGCCATGGCCCTAAGTGGCCCTGGCTAACGCTCCCAGGGCTAGATATGTTACAAGTAAATACCAAGGTAGGGGACGGATTCACGGCCATTGCCGTCGCACAATGGCTAGTGCAACGCACGCGTAATTCAGAGGTTGTGGGTTCGTCTACCGCTTGTGACAAGTTATGGTTGCTAATACTTTCATTTTCCATTTTTGTGACTGTATTCTACATTTCAATTTTAATCACAGGTAATTACCGTATTTGATTGTTGTGTTCATAGGAGGTTGTGGCCAAGTACTGCACCAGGGTGGCCAATCCTGCTCTGGTGAGGGAGTGCGTTACCGGTTCTGGTCACCGGGATCAGGCCACACTCCAGGCCTGTTTGTGCAATTTTATCAACACGCGGATTTTTTTTTTAATCCGGTGGAAAATTGCCGGCACCGGGATTCGAACCACGGACCTCTTGCACGCGAGGCGGGTGTTCTACCTCTACGCCACCGCTGCACTTGCAAATAGAATCAGGAACACCTTAGACTTCTGTCAACCAAAGGACCAGGCAGGATTCCGTAAAGGCTACTCAACAATAGACCATATTCACACTATCAATCAAGTGATAGAGAAATGTGCAGAATATAACCAACCCTTATATATAGCTTTCATTGATTACGAGAAAGCGTTTGATTCAGTCGAAACCTCAGCAGTCATGGAGGCATTACGGAATCAGGGTGTAGATGAGTCATATGTAAAAATACTGGAAGATATCTATAGCGGCTCCACAGCCACCGTAGTCCTCGATAAAGCAAGCAACAAAATCCCAATAAAGAAAGGCGTCAGGCAGGAAGATACGATATCTCCAATGCTATTCACAGCGTGTTTACAGGAGGTATTCAGAGACCTGGATTGGGAAGAATTGGGGATAAAAGTTAATGGAGAATACCTTAGTAACTTGCGATTCGCTGATGATATTGCCTTGCTTAGTAACTCAGGGGACCAATTGCAATGCATGCTCACTGACCTGGAGAGGCAAAGCAGAAGAGTGGGTCTAAAAAATTAATCTGCAGAAAACTAAAGTAATGCTTAACAGTCTCGGGTAAGAACAGCAATTTACAATAGGCAGCGAGGCACTGGAAGTCGTAAGGGAATACATCTACTTAGGGCAGGTAGTGACGGCGGATCCGGATCATGAGACGGAAATAATCAGAAGAATAAGAATGGGCTGGGGTGCGTTTGGCAGGCATTCCCAAATCATGAACAGCAGGTTGCCATTATCCCTCAAGAGAAAAGTATATAATAGTTGTCTCTTACCAGTACTCACCTACGGGGCAGAAACCTGGAGGCTTACTAGAGGGGTTCTACTCAAATTGAGGACGACACAACGAGCTATGGAAAGAAGAATGATAGGTGTAACGTTAAGGGATAAGAAAAGAGCAGATTGGGTGAGGGAACAAACGCGAGTTAATGACATCTTAGTTGAAATCAAGAAAAAGAAATGGGCATGGGCAGGACATGTAATGAGGAGGGAAGATAACCGATGGTTATTAAGGGTTACGGACTGGATCCCAACGGAAGTGTAGCAGGGGGCGGCAGAAAGTTAGGTGGGCGGATGAGATTAAGAAGTTTGCAGGGACGGCATGGCCACAATTAGTACATGACCGGGGTTGTTGGAGAAGTATGGGAGAGGCCTTTGCCCTGCAGTGGGCGTCACCAGGCTGATGATGATGAGGATGATGATGATGATGATGAATTACCGTATGCTTCCCTAGGCCTCCTTACCCTGTGGTAGTATATGGTCATGAGTTGGAAAAGTAGTTGAAGTATGGGAAAGATCTTTGCCCTGCAGTGGGCGTAACCAGGCTGATGATGATGTTGATCGTGATTATATATATTATATAAGAGCATCATTCTTATCACCATTTTTCTTATCTAAGTGGAGGGCACATAGAAAAGCGTTATCTATCATCGAATTATGATCAAAAATTTTATATATTCCTATCGCTCCATCTCTCTCTTTTCTAAAATGAAGAATGGGGCTGACAGGATGTGTTATAGGGGGTATAAACAGGGATAAAGTGCTTCAGAAAAGCAGGCCAGTCCTTCGACAGGTGAAACAATCTTTGTGTCCGATAAAACTAGGCCCTCCCATGTAAACGTCAGCCAGCCTTTCTTAGGCCCCATATTAATGTTCAAAATCTGTTTTCTAGCAAACCGAAGGTAGTCAAATCGTCGCGTCAGGTAAAGCACACTCCGTGTTCCCTACAATTATCGGGGGAAAATGTTTCAAGCCCGTAATTTCAGATATTTTAACTCCTACACATTAATGGCATAACGCATACCTGCCGACTCTCCCGATTTCTCCGACACAGTCCGTAATATCAACCAGTCCTGCCAATTTTACGGATACGGCCATTTATCTCCCGAAAAGCTGCCTCTATATGCACCATCACGCAAACACAAAAGCAATAATAACTGCGTGATGCATCACAGCCACATCAGTCAAATTGAAATCGAAGTCATTTGGACGTAATGAGTGCAGGCGTAATTCAGCGCGCTTCAGCGGCAGTATTCACGAGGTATCAACCTTTTCACTTTTGCGAGATTTTCATTTTGTTTCACTTTTGCGAGACTTTGCGAGACCCTGAACTGCATGCACGGTGGGCAGTGTGCAAACATGGGGGATTGGCAGAGCGCCAGAAACGCTGTCAGCAATACGCAAGCGCGTTCAGTGCCGGAATATATATATATATATATATATATATATATTGTTACGCGCGAAGGAGACCGACCATGCCAGCTTGGAAGGAAGAACATACAATGGCACCTGCGCTGTGACGGCTTTGCTAGCTGATGTGAACAAATTTTTAATAATGTTGCCAGACAGTTGCATGATCCGAGCCTGGCACACATAGCCGGCAGTTGTTTCGTCTGAGCCCCTAGTTCTCGCGTACGCAAGTCGCTTATGTCCCCTAAAAAACACTGCATGTTATGAGCGGAAATTGCGCGTCGTGCTATTTTAAAGATTGTATATATGTTAAATCGTGCTCGAGTTCGTAGCAAACAAGATTAGTGTAGGCGCGTAGGCCTCATTCTAGGCCTCCGTGCGATGCAACAGCACTTCTATGCCATGGCCGTCAATGCTGCTTTACGGCAACAGCAGCAGCAGCACCACGGTTCTCCTGCTATCGGTCCTGCAAACTGCTCGAATTGCAATGCTTGCAACGGCGGTATCGGCGGCGGCAAAAACAACGGTGGCGGTCAGATCAAGCAGCCTATGAACGCGCACATGGTGTGGTAGCGCGCGCATCGGCGAAAGATGACGCAGGAAAATCCCAACATGCACTACAAGGAGCTATCCAAGCGTCTAGGTACCGCACGGAAGCAGCTGAACGAGGACGACAAGCGGGCGTTCATCGACGAGGCCAAGCGGCTACGCGAGCAGCACATGCGGGACTACCTGGACTACAAACAGCCTCAAATCAAGCCCAAGCCTCCGACGTCCAAGAAGTAGAACCAGCCTTACCGCATGCCGGCCGGTGCGTGCTGTGTCGCGGACTCGCATAGCGCCTACTTGCGCCACTATAACAGGATGTTCTTTTTTCACGGCGTGCAGAACACAGCTGAGATATCCGACGCTGCCGCGTGGGAGAACAACTGGTGCACGATGCCTCATCAGCAGCTGCAGCAGAGTTCACCACACTGGTTCTCGAGCAGCCCGGCGCTGCCTGGCACCTACTCGCCTTGCCTTCCCGAAATGAAGCCGTATGAGGCGGAACCCTATGAGGAACTGGGGGATGCCATGCACATCGGACCGAGATCACTGTTCTCCGAAATTTGCGGAATATACCAAACCTCGGTACTCACCTCTACCGTTGTGTCGACCGAATACCCAGACACGGCTGCCGCCACGGCCACCGCGTACACGTACGGCGGAGGAACCAGTTACACGTCTTCCTAAGACCAGCGCTACGGCTGGCCTGTAAGCTCTTCGGCTCTGCGATACGTGGCCGTGCCCGGGCGCAAGCACGTTCACCGGTCTTGGTTCTCCTCATGAGTAACATTATATATATATATATATATATATATATATATATATATATATATATATATATATATATATATATATATATATATATATATATATATATATATATATATCAGTCGTTTGTTTTATATATGTAACTTTTTTAGACGTTCCTCTATACCACCAATATTACACAACTATTGAAAAAACACACGTGAATATTTTACGACAAAGTGTTAATACGCGATCTCCTTATTTTGTCCTAGTATGAGGTACTCGCTTGTGCTTGATACCCTACATGTGATCATAGAAGGAAGCGCTTGTCGCTTGGGTGCACCATGTGCTTAAAATCACGAAAGAGGAACGCGCCATTCTTGCGTCTTGAAAGACAAGGCATGCTAGGGGCATAGCTCTGTGATATCACTGTCCTGTCAGAATCAAGTTCATCCTCTGAATGATCTGTGGAGTTCATGTAGAAGTCGTGTGACATGTTGCGTATGAGAATTTATACACTAAAAAGTCAAAATTGTGCGAAACCAGACTCCACGCAGGGGCGTCAGCGTGAGCATGCGTTCGGTGTGTTGCGACACCACGTACCCGAGCACACGAGGGTTGGACCCTCCCGCGTGTAGCCGTGTGCGGCTTAGCCCTGTCCGGCGAAAGGGGGATTCTGGGGGTTGAGCCAATGCCGGGTGCTTGGACCTTTATGGCCCCTCGGCGGCGGCAACACACCCCTTTGGCCTCTGCTTCACTTAGATGGCACGTCCGACCTGACCCGACCGGGGGAAATCGGCAGTCGCCTTTTCCTGTCCTCTCCTCAATCTTTCACTTTCCTATCTCCTTTCTCACAACTCTCCGGTCTCCTTCTCTCTTCTTGGTATTTTTGCTTTTTTTCTGGGTGGCTATGGTTTACCTTGTGTGGCGAGCAGTCCTGAGTTTAGCCATATTTGGTTACAGTTGCGCTGTACAGCTGGCGTGGGCAGGACTTGCTTACAAGTTCCTCTCCCGCCCTCTTGTAGGCCTCCATGATAGTTGGCTGGCAGCGCGGCCGAACTATACAATTTTCCTATGGCACCTCCTCTCTCCAAACCAGATCGCCCTCACAAAAGAGGGCGGACCGATATCACAGCTGATATTTTACAAAAAACCAAAGTCTTCCCCAAGTATCACGTGAGACACAGTGAGAAGCCAGAAAAACCAGCTATAAAAATATATCCGTTCACAGTAGCAAGATGTCTGAAAAAAGGCATAGGCACCAGCTATAAGTTAACAAAGCTTGCTAGCGGTGACCTACTTTTAGAAATCCAAAGCAAAGCTCACGTGTGCGAACTTCCTAATATCGTGTCGTTTGAAGGCACCCCGTCTCAATTTCAACCGACAGATCGCTGAACACATTGCGTGGGGTCATTTCTAAAATTGGCTTTTTAGATCTTTCCGAAGAAGAAATTCTAAATGGCCTTTCCGAACAAAACGTGAGCAATGTTCAGAGAATGAAAATAAGAAAAGACAACAAAGAGTTACCCACCAATCAGCTAAATTTGACTTTCACCTGCTGCACACTTCCAGAGACAATTGAAGTTGGGTATACGAAAGTTGCAGTTCGCCCATACATCCCGAACTCTCGACGCTGCTTCAACTGTCAGAGATTTGGCCACGACTCCCAGCGTTGACGTGGTCGCAAATATGCGTGAAATGCGCATCCAAAGACCATACTTCTGAAATATGCGAAGCAGCACCTCGCCGTGAAAACTCTGAAGGAGATCATGCTGCATACTACAGATTTGGTCCCTCATGGAAGAGAGAAAAACAAATAATTACATTGAAAATAATTGAGAACATTTCATTCAAAGAGGCCAGAAACCGCATACTAGTCCAACCTAATGTTTCACTTAAACTGAACATGAACTTCACCGGTGTGATGCGACAGGGCGATCCACCCCTCCGGCCCTCGGCACCTGCCCAGACCATACGCAGTGAGGCTGGCATGGAGCCATCCTCGACCCGGTGATAGCAGCACACGCTGCTTCACCAGCCGCAAAGCAGGCTATGCCGTCCCTCGGGTTTGCAAGCCTCAAGGTCTCTGCCCACGAGGCGATGCCTGAAAAAGTGCCGACGTGCCATCTGCACGACCCTCCAGCACCTCTTAAGAGGCAATGGACACGAGCCAGGGTGGTCCCGTGCCGTCAACGTCACAGAGACGGCGGAACTTCTTGGATAGTGCTAAAAAAGAAAAGCCCCGAATCACGGGGCCAAAACCAACTAAGCATTTTCCTATCCCACACACATAAATCAACATGGCGTTCCTAATACACTGGAATTACAGAAGACTCCTAAATAGTTTCAGTCATATAAAAGAGATCATAAATTCTTTCTCTCCTGTAGTAATGTGCCTACAGGAAACGAACTTAGGTCATCAGCATAAAAATGTATTAAAAATATAGTCTTCCGCCGTGACTGAGAGCAGGCAAACAGGCTCTCAGGAGGAGTAGCCATCATTGTACAAAGCGGCATGGCAGCTCGTGAAGTCAAACTAAAACTAAATTTGAAGCTCTCGCAGCCACTTTGCTCTCTTATAAAGCGATTACGGTATGCTCTGTGTATTTGGAATCACACCTAAAAATAACTTCATGAGTTAGAGGACTTGTATCAACAATTATCGGAGCCCTACCTGGTAGTTGGGTATTTTAATGCGTACTCCTGTTTGGGGGGAAGCGAGATAACAGACATAAGAGGACAAATTATAGAAGATTTTATTTGGAGTAGTAATGGTCTGTTTTCTGAATTCTGGAAACTCAACATACTGCTCCCCAAGCTCAAGAAAGATGAGCTGTATTGATTTATCTTTTGCTTCACCTTCTATTTCTAACGATGTTAAATGGGACGTCATAGAAAACCTGTATGGAAGCGTTCATCTACCAGTCATAATCACTCTACCATCCACACCTGCAATCATCCCAAACAAGCCACGACGATGGAAGCTCCACGCAGCTGAGTGGACACTGTTTAGAGAAAAAGCCAATCTGTACGAAGTTTTTTCTGAAAACCTTAGTATCGATGTTCTTAATGAACCATTCACAACTTGTCGTTTAGCTGCTGCCCTTTTAGCTATCCCCCAGACTTAAGGAGTGGTGAGACAACAGAAGGTGTGGTGGACTAGGGAATGCAAAGAAGCAAAGCAAGAACAAAATAAAGTCTGCGCTGTCTTTCGCAGATACCCCACTCAGGCAACCTCCTAAACGTTAAATAGGCACGAGCTAAACCATGGTACGTCCGCTGTAATGCTGAAAAGACGTCATGGCAAGCATACGTGTCATCCATAAATAGCATGGTGACAAGTAAAGAAATGTGGCAGCAGGTTCGTAAGCTCCAAGGTAGCTACTCCCCATTTACAATTCCTCTCCTGACAACCCCTGGCATCCAAACAAATATAGACGAACAGGCCGACATATTAGGAGAACATTTCGCTGCAGTCTCTAGTTCTTCACATTAGACTGAGTCATTCTTAAAATATAAAAACATGGCTGATGGCAAAGGCTTCCAATTTGTGGCAGTATAAATGAGCCGTATGACAGTTTAATCACTCATCAAGAAATCACTATAGTACTGTCTGCCGGGAAACAAACTGCACCAGGGCCCGACGAAATTCACTATGGAATGCTGGCACACCTTTCAGATTCTGAATTAGATGCACTTCTGAATTTTTTTAACAAGATATTGTTGGAAGGGAAAATACCGGAGGTCTGTAAAAAAGCTATTATTGTACCCTTTCTGAAAACCGGAAAGCCACCGACATCTCCTGGTAGTTATAGGCCAATAGCCCTTACCAGCTCTCTGTCGAAATCTTTCGAAATCATTCTGAATATCAGATTGATGTTTCTTCTTGACTCCCGTGAACTACTTGACATCCATCAGTGTGGTTTTAAAAATAACGTGCTCTACAACTGATCATCTCATTCAACTTGAAAGCACAATTCGAGAGGCATTCTTCCATAGACAACACTGCCTTGCTGTTTTTTGATCTGGACAAGGCTTATGATACTACCTGGAGGTATGGTATTCTCCGCGACCAAGCAGATCTAGGCATTCGCTGCAGGATGTTGAACTGCCTGCGTGACTTTTTGTCCAACTGTTTATTCCATGTACGCATCGGTTCAACTCTCTCAAAGAATTTCAGTCAGGAAAATGGGACCACAATTGTGTACATTAAGTACTACCCTCTTTATTGTAAAAATGAATTCCCTAGCACAAATAAATCGGAAATCCACCATGATTCAGTTTACGTTGATGATCTCCAGATAGCTTGCACATCGTCAAACGTATCAACATATGAGAGGCAAGTACAGCTCACAATTAATAAACTAGCAACATGGGCAGATAAAAATAGGTTCCAATTTTCTCCACAGAAAACAGTGGCTGTTATGTTCTCACTGAAACGAGGTTTACAAGCTGCTCCCACTATAAACCTTAATGAATCCGAACACGCAGTAAAAGAAGAGCACAAATTCCAAGGCATTACTTTTGAAAAAAGGCTTACTTTCCTACCTCAAATAAACACTGAAAAACAAGGCCTCTAGAGCACTCAATATACGTAAGATCCTTTCATGGAAACGCTGGAGCTCTGATAGGGCATGCCTTCTACAAATATACCGCTCTGTCACACATCCTCTTTGGACTATGGATGTATAGTGCATGACTCTGCGAGATCATCATATTTGAAACTATTGGACCCGGTACACAATTTAGGTTTACGCTTGTCAACTGGTGCCTACAGGACGTCGCCCATAGCCAGTTTGTATGTAGAAACTAATGAACCCCCACTTGCAAACAGAAGAAGCATGCTGACATGCTCATACGTTCTAAAAATCCGTTCCTTGCCAAAACATATCTGTTACCCAAGAGTAACAAGTGCCCATCCACAATACTATTCGCAAACAAACCCCAGGCTATCAGACCACTTCTTCTCCGTTTCGAAGAGAAATTACAAGAGTTAGATGTAACGGACACGGTGCCTAATATTGCCCAGAAACGCGACCCACTGCCATCCTGGTACTGTTTGCCTTCTGTTTGTGATTTCTCATTAACACGATTTCAGAAAAAACTAACACCGAAGGAACATTTATTGCAAGAATATTCAACACTAAAAGAAAATGTGTAGAAGGTACAGCATTTTATACCGATGGTTCGAAAGCTGCACACTACGTGGGAAGCACCGTGATACAGAATAGCTGGGAAAAAATAGTACGGCTGCGCATTGTGCATCAATTCTCACTGCAGGGAGTCATGGAATTTCTATGGCTGTGGACAGAATAATAAATGAAAACATTGAAAACGGCATCAATTATACAGACTCACTAAGCATACTTACAGCACTTCAGCCTAGGAATGCAGTTCTGCCAATAATCGGTGACATCCTACGCAACATAACAAGAGCCACGAGGTGGGGACAAAACATCAAATTTTGCTGGGTGCCGAGCCACGTAGGAATCTGTGGGAATGAGAAAGCAGACGAAAGTGCAACGAAAGCTCGATAAAAAGAAATCGAAAACATCAGAATTCCTTACAGAGGCTGCATGAAATTAGTGTGCCATAAATTGAAAGAAAAATGGCAGTGCGCATGGAACAAGCAAACGAAGAATAAGCTACGCCTTGTGAAGAGTGGAAGAGTGGAAGTCGTGTTCACATCAAGAACAGTTTATCGAAGTTGTCTTATGTCACCTCCGCATTGGAGACAGACACCTTACCCACAATTTCTTGCTGACAAAAAAAAGACAAGCCTGTTTGTGACGAATGCGGAGACGAACTTACAGTAACCCATATTTTACTCTCATGCAAACAACTTGAGACATTGCGAAACAAATATTTTACGCCATTTCACAGCGAACCCATTCTTTTTCATCCTTCATTGATTTTAAGTGAATATGCACTGCTTCAGACAATTCATGTTTTTAGGTTTTTAAAAGAAGCCAGTTTTCTTGAAAAATTTTAAAACCTGACCTTCTTCTCCTTTACATCCAGTGACACACCTCATCCACTTTCTCATGTCTGAGAAGGAGACAGAGGTGTTTATTTAATTTGTTGCGATTATCGGGGCCCTCTGTTAGAAAAGGGCTTTTGAGGTTACCCAGCTTTTTTGCTACATTATACCTTGTGGTTGGCGCATGATGGCCTTAGTTGCTTATGCGCCATTAAACTCTACAACAACAAGAACAACAACAAGCAAGAGCCGGGGAAGGATCAAAATGTTGAGCGCTTCGAAGACTGACTAAAAACGTACCGGCAAGAGCAATCCTTATCCTGCACAAGCTCTGAGCTATGAGCGCGCAGCTCGAAGCCAACATAAAAAAGTATATTTGAACTAGTCTAGATAGCCTAGAGTCTTGAACTAGATATTTGAACTAGTATTTAAATATTTCTTGCTCATTATAGGCACAAACTAATTGATCGATTAGCAGTAGCATAGCTTCTACAAGGCTGCGTCAACTGCCACTCAGCTGCTTGAACTAGTATTTAAATATTTCTTGCTCATAATACGCACAAACTATTTGATCGATTAGCAGTAGCATAACTTTTACAAGGCTGCGTCAACTGCAACTCAGCAGCTTGAACTAGTATTTAAATATTTCTTGCTCATTATAGGCACAAACTAATTAACCGATTAGAAGTAGCATTGCTTTTACAAGGCTGCGTCAACTGCAACTCAGCTGCTTGAAACCGCACAACAAATTGCAGCAATTTTTGACAAGCCAGACCATGTAGAAGAAATATTCTTAGACTTCCAAAAAGCATTCGATTGCGTTTCACACCCTAAATTAGCAGCAAAGTTGAAACGCATACTTAAGAATGACACGTCAATTTCGTGGGTGAAAGTATAACTCTTCCTTCCAAAACAACACACAACCAGTAATTGCACCAACTTGATTACTTGTATAGTCCAATTCAGTGTACCTCAAGACTTCCTAGTTGGGTAGTTTTGGCTTTTATTGTTCGTAATGGTAGAGTAATTGAAGTCTCATTTAAAATAGGGTTTTACACAGCTGATTTTACTCTACGTTATAGAATTCGTGAGTGAAATTACCAAGCTGTTTTAAATGACTCACCTACGTAAGTTTATGCCTGGCGCATGAAGTTGCAAAAGAGAATTCACGAAAAAAAGACCAGCGATTTTATTTATACAAACAACTGTGAACAATTTCTATGGTCTAAGTAAATGGTGCCTTCAATCAAGCAAATTGGAAAAACACAAGCGTAACACAGTTAGCAGACGCAAAACGGAAACCCCGACTCGCGCACAATATCAGCATCAAAGACACTTGCAGGTAATTCGTTGCACTCAAAGGCCGTATTACGAAAGAAATTACACCAAAATTCATTGGCCCTGGCAAAAATTGGGGCCAATTCTCTATTATGGGTATGCCGATTTTTCCTAGTTTTGCGAGATTTTATGGATGCTCGGATGGTAAGTTCAGTATTTTCGGTAAGACAGCTATGCAAAAACGCATGCCTCTGTTATTGAGTGAACAAGTGTATGAAATAAGGTGTTCCTATCTTGTTATACGGAACAGGACAGCTTTTTTCAGTGTTCAGCTTCATATTCCAGCAAATACACCAATCATCAACACACTGTACATTTTTTTTGCAGCACATAGTGGTCCTTTTCAGAAGAAAACTACGCAGTTATCCGCGAATAGTCATGGATACACCGCCCTGAATGGTTATGGACAAATCGCTCACATAGCTTTAACAAAGTTGCAGACCAAATACCCTTTCTGGGCGGACGCCAGAAGTTATGGGCAGCGTGCCTGTATCATAATTCATAATCTTTACGAAATGCTTCCTTTCCTTGAGATAAGCCCTAATCCACTAGGTGGTGTACAAAGCAAGAAACTTCCATTAAATACCCCCCCCCCCATTGTAGAATGTCTTCGATAAATAAACGAACAAAACGAAAGGCTTTCCATCTAGATCAAGAATTGATGGAAATTCGTGCACAGTTGACATGTGTTGCGTAATCGTTGACATTTGTTTCCGAAAGGCGTGCTGATAAGGTGATACGATGTTCCGTTCAGTCAGAAAATCATCAATGTATGCCGAGACCACATGTTCTAAGTGCTTACATGTGCTAGTGTCAGAAAGGCGTTAGTAATTTTACAATTACAATAATGTAAAAGCAGTATACACCCCATTGCGCAAGAATCCGGCTTTCTCGGTGTCACCGCCAAGCTATGGTACCAAATTTGGCTGATGGTGGAATGAGTAAAATCGAGTCAGAAATGCTAGGACTGACGTAAAATTTCTCAGGGAGGTTACCGAAAAGAAAGTAAATCAATAGCCTTGAAAATAAAATACGTTGAATTTCTGTCTCGGTGGGAATTCAACCCGGGCCTCCGGTACGCCAGACGAGCCCACTTCGCCGAAGCCACGGTGGCTATGCGGTTCTCGTTCATTAAAGGTGTGCGCGCGTCACTGCACACGTCACATCGAAAGGTGTGGCCCAGTCCGTGCGTCATTAGGCACGTGACTGCGCCGCCAGTGGGGAGGATGTGGCGCCAAGTCATGAGTGTATAAAATGAGCGAATAAAATAAAAAGCATTATTGTCCAATTGAAAGCCACTGAGCTGACCTTCGAGTTATGAGCTCGTCGAGCGCAAGCGAACGCGTTGAGACGCTTCGCGCCTTTTCATTTCATTTTAGCAAGGTGTAGTTTCAACGCAGGCGAGAGCTTGTGCTGACGATGAACGCGGGAAAGGGACATTTCACCAAAAGGACTATAATGCTTTCGCATTCCCACACGCAAGCAATTTTAGTGTATCCGCGGTTTTTTTTTTTTTTTTTTTACAAATCGCAGTGAGGCGCTCCTTCATGCAGTCGTTCGGTATTTTCCCCAATTGGACGAGGCAAGATCAACATGTCTGTCAAAAATTAAAAGTGTCCTCGACAACTTTTTATCGAAGTCAGGAAATGGATTTGTATTTGAAATACGCTATTTCAGAAATACTGTGCTAAAAAAAATACTTCAGTGCGCTCAGAAGAAGGGGAAGTAGCAGTAATCAAAGGTCCCGTTCGCGGTACTCCCTCTCATTCTTTAATGCCTTGCAATGTGAAGCATACGGCGGAGCGGGGCGTGCCCACAACGCGCCACGTATTAAACGTCACCGTGGCGCGTAGGGATGGCCGATTAATTTTTTTATCCGGTTCACCATAATCACTTATCATTGTAGCTTTTAATCGATTAATCCCTTTCAACGCAGAGTGTTTCATCGATTCACTAATTAATCAAAACTTTTGCCTCTCACTGTAAAAAGTTGAAAGGCAGTTATCTTGTTTTGTAGGATAATATTTTATTGTTTGATTGGTGGAACCATGTTTGAAGCACAAGTGTATAGCCGCTTGATAAAAATAATCTTTGTCTTGTTAAAGACGAAATATAGTTGGTACATGCCGACGCGCTTGACCGGCAGATGAAAGTTTTGACGATCGCCGAATGTCTTCACCGCTATCGTTGCTCTTTCAGCGTAGCCTGTTATCGAGGGCACAGGTTCCCCATTCACAGTTTTGCTGCTTCCTTCACCGTCACTACTACGTGCCATCTGGTGGAGGTGCTAGTGCGTTCCTGAACCGAACGTCCGCACAAAACCGTCAGCCACGCCCTGGCAACGAAGATAACACCAACGTCGCCAAGGACCAGCGAGCTAGCCGCAGGTTGCAAGGATTGCTTCCGGAGCACGTATTTTTGCCTGAGAAGACCAACAAGTTCACGGCCATGACAGCAGCTACAATGACAGCCCAACTGTCCCCAACACCAATTGCGCGCCAGCAGCATGCGGAGGCACCGACATTCCCCAGTTCAACATTTGAAGACCCGAAAAGCTGGCAGGAGACGCCACATTTCGCAGCTGAAACAACGGCAACAAACTACGCCATGTCTTTTTCGCATTGGAAAACGCCGCCAGGAAGTTATTCTAGAATCGTGAAGCCACCTTAATGAGGTGTCACCTGTTCCGAAGCGGCTTCTTGAAGACGCTCTTTTCGCACGACGCTTCTTGAAGCGTCGTGCGAAAAGAGCGAACACAAGCTTTAATAGAAACCCGAGTGTAGCTGCATAATGAGACCATCGCAGTGCTCATGGAGGAGATGCTCCGTCTATTCCGCCACGCCAACCCGGAAATGTCCGAGCAGAAGAAAGTCCACCTACGCATGCGTGGTGTGAAAGAGGAACTTTTCGCCGGAATGATACGAAGCCCATTGAAGACCATCGCCGAGTTTCTTCGCGAGGCCACCAGCACCGAGAAGACACTGGAAATGCGGAACCAGCAATTCAACCGCCGCACGAACTAAGAAACTACGCCGGAATTCAATCACTAGTCACCGACGACGTGCGCGACACTATCAGAGCTGTCGTACGGGAGGAGTCTCCGAAGTTGTCCCCTTCATCGCAGCCTCAAGTGGCTTCGCTTGCCAACGTCGTACGCGAGGAACCAGAACAATCACTCGAAGTAGCTCAATCGCCGCAGCCTTAGCGTAAGCGATGACGTCCGAAGCCGTAGCCCGCCGTCACGTACGCGACGTACCAGCCGCACGTCAACACGATGCAGCCGTGACCCGAAGCCAAGACATAACTGCGACGCAAGACAAAGAAAGACCGACCCTGAAGTGCTTCTCGACAGCTATGCATTCACCGCCTTATTGGACACAGGAGCCGATTATCCCGTCTTGGGTGGACCTATCACCGCACAGTAAAAGAAAGTAAAGACTCCATGGGAAGGTCCTCAAATTCGGACCACTGGAGGACATAACGCCGACTTGAATCTGCACGGCAAGAATTATTATTCTTGACCGGACTTACCCTGTCACCTTCGTTATCTTCCAACAGTGTTCACGAGCCATGATCCTCGGCATGGATTTCGTGAACCAACACAGTGCAATCACCAACCTGGAGTCAAAGTCAATAACGCAGTCGGATGATCAAGCCATACCGCCGGATAGCTCTGGTAGTACCCACCTCTTCAGTGTGCTCGAAGATTTATTAAGCATCGTACTTCGTTCCAGCATTGTTATTTCTGTCGGCACTGAAACAGCCGCAGACGTTGAAAACGTCATCGAGTGCCACCAATGTCTATGGCTAGACCGTGAATTTTGTGTCGCAAGAGGGATCGCTTGACTGCACGGAGGAAAAACGTAAGTGTCGCTGACAAACTTCAGCCAGGAGTTCAAGCACAACAACAAGTGCACGACGACCGCGCACATCGAGTAAATTCTCGAAACCAGCAATGCGTTTGGCCTCTCGGATTATGCCGCATGTACCCGATGACCACATAGTTCCCGAGCCAGACTTCGACATAAATCCAAGTCCCCCCATGATTAAGCAGCAAGAGCTCACAAGTCTGCTCCAACGATACAAAGATTGCTTTTCGACGTAATCGAGGATTCGACAAACACCAGTCGCAAAGCATCGCATAATCACCGAAGAGTGCGCTCGACCACTCTGCCAGAGCCCTTATTGAGTATCGACGCGAGAACACGAAGCTATTAGGTAACAAGTCGATGAAATGCTGCACGATGAGATCATCTAGCCGTCGTAAAACCCGTGGGTATCTCCTCTACTTTTGGTGAACAAAAAGGACGGAACCCTACGTTTCCGTGGTAATTATTGTCGACTGAACAAGATCACGAAAAAGGACGTATACCCCTTCTCTCAAATAGATGACGAATTCGATTCGCTCTGCACCGCTAGGTACTTCTCATCGATGAACTTCAAGTGCGGTTACTGGCAAATAGAAGCGACTAGAAAGATCGCAAAAAGACTGCCTTAGTCACGCCTGACGGCCTCTATGGGTTGAAGGTCGTGCCTTTCCGACTGTGCTCGGCACCTGCAACCTTCCAATGCGTGATGACCACGTCGTTAGCAGGATTGAAGTGGCAGACCTCTCTTGTTTACTTGGACGGCATCGTCGTCTTTGCTAAAAATTTCGACGATCACTTGGGGCGGCTTGCGACAATCCTAGAGGTCATCAAGCCATCAGGGCTCCCTCTGAAGCAGGAAAAGTTCTGCTTCGCTTAAGATTAGCCTCTGTTCCTTGGCCACGTCATCAGCAAACGTAGAGTCCACTCGGACCCGCAGAAGACAGCTGCCATCAGAAATACCCCTAGCCCATCTAGAATAAGGCAGTGCGAAGATTCCTTAGCAGGTGTGCCTACTACAGGTGCTTTGTCAAATGCTTTTCAGTCATCGCTGAGCTGCTGACACATCTAACTGTGGTGTCGAGTTCAAGTGGAAAATGCCGCAAGTCGACGCATTTCAAGAAATCACACGACGCATGCAATCACCACTGGTACTTGCGCACTTCGACGAGGACGCCGATACCGAAATTCACACTGAGGCTAGTAACCTAGGCCTTGGTGCCGTCATAGTCCAGAGGTAAGACGGACTTGAACGGGTGATAGCTTACGCTAGCCGGTCACTGTGAAAAGCAGCAGGCAATTATTCTACGACCGAAAAGGAAAGCCTTGCCAACATTTGGGCTACAAGTCTCACCCTTACCTATATGGCAGGCCATTCAAAGTCGTCAGCAACCATCATGCGTTGTGTTAGCTAGATAATTTAAAGGACCCTTAAGGACCGCTGGCACGGTAGAGCCTGTGACTTCAAGAATGTGATATCATTGTAATCTACAAGTCCGGACAATAGGACAGGTCCTATCAGGGGCTCCCATTGACTCGCCGCCGCAAGATGACGAGGATGACGAAGCCTTCCTTGAACGAATAAGCGCGCACGACTTCGCTGAAGAGGAACGTACAGCAATATGGGGCCCCAGAAGTCCTCATGACTGACACCGGAACGGCTTTGACAGTGGAACTTACCCAAGCCATCACCTAATACAGCCAGGCAAGCCACAGGAGAACCACTGCCTACCACGCGCAGACGAATAAGACCCCCGCCGACATGCTAGCAATGTACGTCGACATCGAACACAAGACCTGAGATACCGTCCTGCCGTACGTAACCTTCGCTTACAACTCGGCGGTACAAGAAACAACACAGATCACGCCGTTCAAGCTGGTTTTCGGCAGGAACCTGACGACGACTCTCGACGCCATGTTGCCGCATATCACCGACGAAGAGAATCTTGACGTCGCCACCTATCTCCAGTGCGACGAAGAAACCCGACAGCTCTACCGCCTACCGATCAAGAACCAGACGCCGGCCGACATCTGACACAAGGATCTTCGACGACGCCACGTCAAGTACAAACCCCGTGACCGTGTTTTGTTTTGGACCCCAATACGCCGACGAGGACTTATCGAGAATCTTGTACGCTGCTTTTTCGGACCCTACAATGTCACCCAACGCATTGGTGTGCTCGACTATGAGGTCGTGCCAGAAAGCATTTCGCTATCACAGCGGCGACGCTCACCACCTGAAATTGTCCATGTTGTGGAACCTAAGCCCTTCTACCAACGCTTACGAACTTGGGAACTTTGCACAGCTGATCTTTGGATTTTTTTTTGGACTGTATTACTTTGGACTTTGTTCTTTCTTTAATAAGTATCGTTTTGTTTTTTCGCTCTCCTGTTATCTTTGTAGTATCCGGACGATGCTTATTGAGAGGAGGCATTCACAAGTTTACTTGTTTACCTTTTCTAGGTTACCACTTTTCACCGTCTAAGAAATGTTATCGCTCAGCGCGGGACGCGCGCGCATGTATCGGAAGTTCCTTAAAGGTATTCGATGCTTCTTTCTGCCGTCTGTTGTCATCGAAGCTTGCGTAATCTGACTGTATGCGTGACGCCAATTGCGTCGAACTTTCTGGAACACACGCGGGCCCCAGCGATTAAACGCGGATATAAAAGCCGACACACTCGACCGGGAGATCAGATTTTGACAATCGCCGACCATGTTCGCCGCTATCAATGTGCTTTAGGTGCAACTTGCTTTTTTCATAAAGGCACTCAATAAGTGCAGACACTTCCATAGAGCCCAGCGGCCCAATTAAGTGTAGCGCACCAAGCGGATGGAATTTACGCTTTGCGCTTTCAGTTTTGGGCGCGCGCCTTTTGAACGCTGGTTGGCACGCGCTATAACGGATGCGCTACTCGACGCCTTTTTTGTTTTTTTTCTTCTGCTGCTTAATCGCACACGCTTTTAGTGCGGAATCGTTTATTTGATTGCGAACAATCTCTACAAGCCTTCATCAAATCTGTACCACGTGTATTTTCATAAAGTAGACTCAGGACGCCTTGTAAATTAGGAAATGTTTATTTTGCTCTGTATAAATGCTCATTCCGGGCTTTGTGTGCATTCGTCCTACGTTGTGGCACGAGGTAAGCAGCAGTAGTTCCCATACTAAGCTCCACCAGATGGCATCAGCTGAAAAAACCAAATGAGAAGCATGTGTCATTTTGGTATTTAGCCCTTATAGGAATAGGGCGTTTAGAAGGGAAACGTGCGCAAGTGGTGAATAGGCGGCATTACAAACAAAATCAATTCGGTTTTACATACAAGACGTTGAATATACCTGAAAAAGCAGTACCACAATATGTGAAAAAAGCATCTGGTTTCCAAGCGTTCTCCCAATCGCGGACATTCCCTGCACCTTAAGCCAGCCCGGCTTTATTCCACAAAATCTATCCCGACACCTATGCCACTAGTTCTTGCAGGCACTGTAATGATATCGCTAGCCTGGACCATATGCTCTGGCGTTGCCCCTCGTTACGAGGCACAGAACAAATCGATGAAGACAAGTGGCTCTCCGCCATCAAGAGCCCCGATTCCGGGGCGCAACTATGGCCTGTCCAGAAGGCCCACGATGCGGTGGTCGGGCATGACCTGACTGTCTCAACGTGGGAGCGACCCGCAGCGCGCTGAGTGGCGTACCTCAGGACCTTCATTAAAGTTCTGCATCCAACCATCCATCCAAACATCCATCCAAGAGCACAAATTCGCGGTCGACTACGCGTTTCCAAAACAATTTGGCCTCAGCCGGCGCGATAGTACGTTTCATACAGAGAGGCGGCAGCAACACAGGCTTTCAGCCAGACCATGCTGGACGCTCGCAGAGTCCCTCCTACTCATATCAGGAGAAATTCGTGGGTGCAAAGCCTGTGTTCAGTCGTTCAGAAGACAGAATTTTCGAGTTCTTCGTTTTTGAGCTGCTCAGCGCTATCTTTTGCGCGTTGTACAGGCACACGCAACACACTCCCATGTTATCACTCTTGGTAGTGGCTCGTCGTGTCTTCTACAAACGTGAGTAGCGAAAGAAAGTATATGTTGCGGGGCCATAGAAAGCGTCACAAACTTGTCTCACTAAGACTTAGTACACGCCAAAATGGCACCACCACGCCATACTTTTTTGCTAACCGCTCCAAAACCCCAGGCGCGGCGAGCGTGCCTCAAGGAGTAACGAAATTAGTTACAATAATTTGACGCTAAGACAATGCGTCATGAACGTGTCCTTGTAAGATTTTAGCACAAGCGAAACAAACTGCGGCACACAGCCGAGCTACTTTCCGCTAACTGCGTCACAACGCTGGGCACGGCCACTGTGGATAAAAAGTACCCCAAAATGTAACAAAGTTAGTTACAGTAATGTTGTGGGTCAGAGAAAACGCCAAAACTTGCCCCGGTGTGATTCAGTACACGCGAAACTGCGTCACACGGCCAAGGTGCTTTTCGCTAATTGCGTCACAAAGCCTTGTGCGGCAAGCGTGCCGAACAACTACCGAAATAAGTTATAATAATGTTGGGGCTCATAGAAAGCGTCTCAAACATCTCCCAGTGCGAGTGACTAACTCAAAGTAGCTACGCCGGGAAGGCCGGTCTGTTTTTCGCTAATTGCGTCACAAAACCTTGTGCGGCGAGCCTGCCCAAAAACTACCGAAATAAGTTATATTAATGTTGGGGCGCATAGAAAGCGTCTCAAACAATTCTCAGTAACTGAAATTAATTACGCCGGGAAGGCCGAGCTGTTTTTCGCAAACTGAGTTACAAGTCTCGGTTGGGTGCCCTAAAAGCTAGAATTGCTTGAAATGCGTAGCAGACTTTCAAACTAAATTGAGCAGAAGGAATGCAGAATCCTTCGATGTGCAGAAGGAACGCAAGAAGACGCCGGAAGCCCAACAAACACGCTACATACAAAAGAGACGGGTTGCCGAACTTCACATGCGCTGGTTTCGGTCTGTCGCGCCTGGCGTGCCCTTAGCTTTGCTAGGTAGCGTAAGAAGAACAAATCGCAAAGTAGAAGTTTCTTTATACACAATATCTTTTAGTTTTAGCGGTAATGATTAAAAAATAAAAGGTTCATTGTAAGTTACTTTCACATTCTTTTTTTTTCGTTGCTCGCGTCAGCTAACGGAGGGGGTTAACACTACCCGTAACGCGTTTCCTGTTGCCAGTTTTCGACGAGAACACTACGCACGTCAGAGTGTCACATTGCCCTCCGCGCAGACAAAACCCGCCGCACAAGTCAAACAGGCCGTCGAGAAATGAAGGGCTTTAAACGGGCGACATACGAAAGTTCAGACTTTGTGGTACGTAGGCCATTTGAAGTAGGCGTGCTATGCCGTGGGTTAATTTGCTTATACGATCAGTAATAACATAGGTTCCAAGATAGTGGGCCAGCAGCTTTCCACATAATCCACGTTTTCTTGTTGGTTTCCAGAGCCAGACTAAGTTACCAAAGTCATATATCACGTGTCGCCGTCGGCACTCGTAGCATGCCTTCGAGTGGTCTTGTGAAACCACTGTACGCGAAAAAGCAAGTAGTCGGACCTCTTCAGCAAGAGAGACGGCCTTGGTATACAAAGCTTATCCTAGCTTCAAAACGGGAAGAAAGTGTCTAGTGTATAACGAGGTGAACGAGCATAAAGAAGAAAGAAGGGACTGTAGTCCGTAATTTCATGCTGTGAGGTGTTAAATGCGTACGTAATGACAGGTAGCATGCTGTCTCAGTTCTTATGATCAGATGCGACATACATGGACAGCATGTTAATAAGAGTTATGTCCGTGCGTTCCGTAAGACCGTAGGATGATACTGGGTGGAATTGTCGAAAACTCGAAGCACACAGACGAAGCATCTCTTCGACCACGTCTGCAGTGAACTAATGCCCACGATTACTGATGGTAACTCTGGGAGGTCCATGTTGGAGAGCGACAAAACGCAGCAGTAAAACACACACTTCGGTTGCAGTATCTGATTGTATCGCAGATGTCTCATAGTAGCGTGTCAAGTGACCGGCACACAAAATCCAACGATTCTCTTCAGAAGTCCTCGGGAAAGCAGCGAGAAGGTCAATGCCGACTTGCTCAAATGCAGTGTTGGGGGGTGGGACGGGATGTAGTCGACCAGGAGGAGCGCTCATCGGACGCTTGGGACGTTGACACTCGCTGCAGCTGGACACGTACTGGTCGGTCATCTGGCGCATTTTAGGCCAGTAGTACCGTTCTTGAACGCGGTAGAATGTTCGCGCAGATCCCAAATCACCATATGTTCAATCGTCGTGCGTAGTGCGCAAGATGGAGACACCCAGAGTCTCCAGGACCACCAGAAGATATCGTAGGCTAATAGCAGAATAGTTATTTTTGTAAAAAACACCATCAAGAACACAGGAACTAGTGTATGGGTTCTTCGAGTTGAGCGCCAAACCCGCTTTCCCCAAGCAGCCTAGCATAAGAACGAGACGTGAGTTATACTTACCGGACGTGTTTCCGAAAATCACTACGTCGTCTAGATAGCGCATGCATACTTGAGAGTTGAAACGACGCAGGATGTTGTCTATAAAGCTCTCGAAAGTTGCAGGCATATTACGGCATCAAGAACGGCATCACATTAAATTAAAAAGGTCCATCTGGTGTTACCAATGCTCTTTTCTCCTTGTCTGCCTGCTGCATAGCAATTGATCGGTACCGCGACCTCAAGTCAACAGGAGGAAAGTGATCGCTAATGAGAGGCAGTCGATAGCCTCATCAATACGTGGAAGAGGATATACGTCCTTTTTAGTGATGGCGTTGAGGGGCGGTAGTCAACAGAAAATTGCCATGTAATATCTTTCTCTTTAAGCAGAATCTCTGGTGCTGCCCTCGGTCTGCCGGATTCTTGGATTACATTCTAGTTTAGCATTACGCGAACTTGGTTGTTGATCACCTAGCGTTCCGATGGTGAGAATGTAGGCTTCTGTCGCAAAGGTTGGGCAGATCGCGTTCTATGTGGTGGTGTATACCAGGAGGAAACAATGGTGGCCCCTCTTGCTGCAATAAGTCACATTCCGGCATCTTTCAGCAGAATATTCGTTACATCGTGACATCGGATAGTGCTGACTGACTTGTCCACCATAGTTAGAATGGAGGAGTGCGCAGCAGGGCATGCACTAACTAAATGGCGTCCATCCGCATAATGAGGGGCCTCTGTAAGAATAGCGTGCGACAGCACTTGATCTTCATGGTAGGCGGCAAGTTTCAGTCCCTGTAGTAGTAATGGAGGTTCATTGGAAGAGTTTACGGTCCATAAGCTAGTGCGTTCTTGAACAGCTGATAGCGTGTAATATGGTATCAGTACCCTCCCCTTCATGCAACTCAGATGAATGGGCGTCAGGGTGGCCTCAAACGCTCCGTCTGTGGTAAGCAAACAGGCGACTGAAACTCACGTTGCGGATAACGGAGGCACAACTCTATCTCTGGATACATAAAGCACACTCATGATATGGCGGGCCTTCTCTAAACGCAGCAGAAAAGCTCGTGCCTACACTGATTTATCCCATTCTGAAGTCGACAGTGGCATCACAAAGTCTAAAAAAATTAAGGCCCAGGAATACGTCATGCGTAGAATGAGGTGGAACAGCGAACTCTGCATTAAATACTTGACCACCCAAGATAACGTCTATGTTGCACACTCCGACAGGATACAAGTCCCCACTCCGCAAAACGTGTCGGCACAGTCTCAGGGAAACATCACTTCCCGTCCTAGGAGGCTTATAAACGCAAGCCACATCACTGAAACTGTTGCTCCCGTGTCCACTAGGGCCATTGATGAAACTCCCTAATTTACTAGACACCGTATTATTCAACATACAAATGGGTGCAGGTATGTCTGTCGACATCGAAGATTGTCTAGTAACTTCACTTCCAACGGTCGCATTGGCTAGTTTTGCGGAGGTGGCTACGGGTAGCGACGCCGTGGAGACAGCGACCGGCTAACGCGAGGAGCGGGTAGTGGTGTCAAGCTGCGATCGCATGCTCTAGAAGGATTCCGCAGCGGTTCTGGGTGCTGGTGAGGCAAGCTTCCTGAATATGTGTGCGAGGGCGAATACGTTTCGCCATGTGGACCGCGGTACCGCCTAGAAATCGTCGATCGGTGGAACATCGGTGGTCGGCGGCGATGGCAGTACCTGGAAATGTGACCTAAATCGCCACAGATAAAGCACACAGGCAAAAGACGATCGATGAGCTGCTCCTCGAAGCTCTCAGACATGGGGGTCATGTAGCAGAGTGAAGCGGCTAAGCCTGCTGCACAGAAGGAACGGTCGGTCTTCATGCAAACCTGTCGGGGCGAGGGTGTTCTCTAAGCCGGTGTTCGGGCGTAAATGTGCCCTAACGTGGCCATGGAGCTTCTCTGGTTGACGTCTGTGCCACATACCATTAGTTGTCATGGCGCTCCTCTAGGATTTGTGTCCGTGACATATACCGCCGCTTGCCAAGAAGCGCAGCGTGCTGCAGGCGCCTTGTGTTGCGGGCAATAAGCATCACGTTGTTGCATAATCTTGCGCGCAAGTACCTGGTGTCCCAACAATTCTTCAGGCACGGTCTGCCGTATAGTAGACGAAAGTTCGGCAGACGAGCTCTCATCGACGCTGCCAACAGTTGTCACATTCACCAGACGTCCAAATTTTGGCGGAATGTGATGTCTCTTAATGTCTCAAACGTACGGAAGTGACGCACATCTAAGAGAAAATGAACGTGTTCGTTGCTCATAAAGAAACTGCAGACAACTTCTGCAATTCCTTTGAGGAGATCTCGACTCGGTCTTCCTGAGACATCTGTGAATCCACTATATTGCACAGATTGATGATATCATCTGTGTATGTAGTGCGCGTTTCTTTAGGACATCGAGATATTTGACCTAGTATGTCTCCGCGCGTTTCTGTTAGGCGTAGGAGTCACCAAAACACTTCTTAATTTTCTCAACGAAGCGCTCCCGCGTTGTTAGGGAGTCTTCCTAGTTTTCGTATATCAGCTTTGTCTCACTTAGAAACTACGATATATGCAAGCTGAGGGACAGAATACCAACTGTTGTAGCCGCTCGCACTTGCGTATTGCGTCAATCACTCATCGACATCTTCACCCGCTTCCCGCGAATGACCATGGTTCCATGTAGTGCTGCGAAGGCCCTGCTGGCGCTGACCTTTCAGGAGGTACAACTCGAGCTGGCGTTTGTCCACCTCCATACAGAGCTATGCGGAAGGTCGGTGGCACGAAACCGGCAAGACGACGGTTCTGGGGAAGTTCTAGGTGATGCGACTCCGTGGTACGTTGTGTCTTACCCCACATCTCCACCACTCTGTTGCGCCCACGAAAGGCGTTTATTGGCATATCAGGAACAGTTAGACGCGACGGCCTTGATCACCTGACCGCCTATTGAGATTGAGCTAGCCAGTCGCACGTCATCTTCCTTTTTCGCCTGTCTTCAATGCACCACAAACTGTTGACGCATAAGCCCACTACGCACGTAAGAGTATCACTATGCAAAATAGAAGTGAGGCGTGCAGACAGGACACAAGAGTAGAGAAGTAGGCAACACGAACGCCAACTATCAACTGAAGGGAGCACTGAGGCGAAAAAAAGAAAGAAGACACAAAACTCATCTGCACATGCTCAGGAATGGTAACACCACGTGTCAATCGGGTACACGTGCCGGTCTACGTGAGAGATAACTGTTAAGGCACTTAATCTCTTCCTTATGTAAAGTAATCGAAGGCTGACTCACACACGCACTTCCGCCATTCTAGATATGCAATGCCTCTACCATAAGACGCGTAGCTTCATTCTTGTGCCTGTACACTATCGCGCATTGACCTAACTCTGGCGTGCAGTTAAAATCTCGGCAATGTAGCGAGAGATTAGAAGGCGATCCACAGGTTAACGACCTTTTATGTTCCATTAGCCTCTGGTTGATACACCGTCCCGCTTGCCCTACGTAGAACTGGCCACAGCTAAGGGGAATTTTACAAACCACACCCATACGACAGTGAGTAAAACTTTTGTTCTTATTGGTCTTCACTAGACAAATATCTGTTCGTTTTCTGCCTTTTACCCGCTCCTTTTTATTCTGTACGGCAGCGCATATCTTACCTAGCTTATTGTGAGCAGTGAAAGCAACATTAACATCATATCTACTAGCAACTTTTTTAAGCCTGTGCGACACTGAATGAATATACGGAATAGCCACTACTCTTTTTTTGCAATTACTGCTCTCTGTAATCACGTCCGTCCCTCTCGAAACCGACTTCTTTAGGCGCTCAGCCACAGTGGCCACCGCTACACTAGGATAACCTGCTTCTAATAGGCGCCGGACCTGCGCATTAAAACTGCCGCTCATTTTGTGCATGCAAGATCTTGTGAGGGAAGACTTAAGGAACGACATGGCAATTCCGTTTTTTACTAATTTAGAATGCTTGGATTGAAAGTTTAGCAACGGCTTCGAAGATCTTGGGGAGTACTGCCAACAAACATGATTTTGTTCGAAGATCTAAGAAATGTCAAGAAACTGAATTACGCGTCGCTGACGAAATTCCTTGGTAAACTTTATTTCTCCCCCACAAAGCTTAAATTGCTCACTCACTAAGGTAGCAGCGGAATGGAATGCTTCCCTATTGCAGAAAATCAGGTAATCATCAACGTAACGAAATATCTTGATAACGCTATCACCTAAGGCTTTCTCTAAGCACTTGTCAACCTTACTCAGGTAAAAGTTGCTAAGAATAGCGGCAACCTTTGAGCCAATACAAATGCCTTATTTCTGCAGAAAAACGCCATCTCTCCACCCAGTCAGCGATGACTTCAAGTACATAGAAAGAATTTCTGGAAAAGGTCTCTTGGAAACACCGCATCTGTCAATAAAAGCCGACTCTTGCACTTGTTCTTTAATGCACTCATTTACGGAATTCAGCAACCCGTCATGCGGCAAGGAATAATAGAGGTCTTCGATATCCCTACTAAAAGCTGTACAGTCACCAGGATTTTCCTCTCTCAAATACTGAACTAGTGCCTGAGTATTACGTAGGCAAAAGGGGTCTGAAAAAACTAGTGAAGCTAGGCAGTTCTGTAGGTAACCAGCGACGCAGACCTGCCACGTCCCTTTCTCTGACACTATAGCACGAAAAGGAATTTCTTGTTTATGGGTCTTGGCCGAGAAAAACAGTTCTAAGGTGAGGTATTTAGCTTTCTTGACATTACAGACAAGACTCTCAAGATTATGTCTTGACAACAGGTCAACCGCACGTTGCTTAACTACCGAAGGCTTGAGTTTTACTGGCTGCAAATTCTTTTACATGACTGAAATCGCTTTTTCTGAAAACATGTCATCTGGCATAATTACGAAATAACCTTCCTTGTCAGATATTACTGGTCTAAGTTTATGCTCCACAAGGTAATCAACTAATGGTCGGACAGGGTCAGGAGCCTTAAAGTGAGAACGTGATTGTTTAATGCTAGCAATGCAATCCGAAATACAGCGTGAGCGTTCTTCTTCCGGGACGACCCTGGTTATGCAGCGCTGTATGCTTAAAACGTCAACGGGTTTTATGTTAGGCTTAAAACAGTGCTTAGGACCTAAAGCAAGGGTTCTTCTATGGTTATCACTTACTATGGCGTCTCCAAGAACAAGTACGTTGTTTGACGGTGAATTATTAGAAAGGTGATTCTTCTTACTTTGTTGAAGCTCCGGAAGTTTCATCCTCCATAGGAAGTCCGCATGTTGCACGGCTAACTTATTCCACTCGGCGTAGGGGCGGTTCCAATTGCGACCGTCTCTCAGGGCCGCGCAACGCCGTGCAACATGCGGACTTCCTATGGAGGATGAAACTTCCGGAGGTTCAACAAAGTAACAAGAATCACCTTTCTAATAGTACACCGGCAAATAACGTACTTGGTCTTGGAGACGCCATAGTAAGTGATAACCATAGAAGAACCCTTGCTTTTAGTACTAAGCACTGTTTTAAGCCTAACATAAAACCCGTTGGCGTTTTAAGCATACCGCGCTGCATAACCAGGTTCATCCTGGAAGAAGAACGCTCACGCTGTATTTCGGATTGCATTGCTAGCATTAAACAATCAAGTTCTCCCTTTAAGGCTCCTGACCCTGTCCGACCGTTAGTTGATTACTTTGTGGAGCATAAACTTAGACCAGTAATATCTGACAAGGAAGATTATGTCGTAATTATGCCAGATCACGTGTTTTCAGAAAAAGCGATTTCAGCCATATAAAAGAATTTGCAGCCAGTAAAACTCAAGCCTTCGGTAGTTAAGCAACGTGCGGTTGACCTCTTGTCAAGACATAATCTTGAGAGGCTTGTCTGTAATGTCAAGAAAGCTAAATACCTCACCTTAGAACTGTTTTTCTCGGCCAAGACCCATAAACAAGAAATTCCTTTTTGTGCTATAGTGTCAGAGAAAGCGACGTGGCAAGTCTGTGTCGCTAGTTACCTACAGTACTGCCTAGCTTCACTAGTTTTTTCAGACCCCTTTTGCCTACGTAATTCTCAGGCACTAGTTCACTATTTGAAAGAGGAAAATCCTGGTGACTGTACAGCTTTTAGTATGGGTATCGAAGACCTGTATTATTCCTTGCCGCATGACGAGTTGCTAATTTCCGTAAATGAGTGCATTAAAGAACAAGTGCAAGAGTCGGCTTTTATTAACAGATGGCACGTTTCCACGGGAGTTTTCTAGAAATTCTTTCTATGTACTTGAAGTCAACGCTGATTGGCTGGAGAGATGGCGTTTTTCTGCAGAAATCAGGCATTTGTATTGGCTCAAAAGTTGCCGCTATTCTTAGCAACATTTACCTGAGTAAGGTTGACAACTGCTTACAGAAAGCCTTAGGTGATAGCGCTATCAAGATATTTAGTTACGATGATGATTACCTGATTTTCTGCAATAGGGAAGAATTTCCTCAGCGACGCGTAATTCAGTTTCTAGACATTTCCTAGATCTTCGAACAAAATCATGTTTGTTGGCAGTACTCCCCAAGATCTTCGAAGCCGTTGCTAAACTTTCAATCCAAGCATTTTAAATTAGTAAAAAACGGAATTGCCATGTCTTGCCTTAAGTCTTCCCTCGCAAGATCTTGCATGCACGTAATGAGCTCCAGTTTTAATGCGCAGGTCCGGCGCCTATTAGAAGCAGGTTACCCTAGTGTTGCGGTGGCCACTGTGGCTGAGCGCCTAAAGAAGTCGGTTTCGAGAGGGACGGACGTGATTACAGAAAGCAGTAATAGCAAAAAAAAGAGTAGTGGCTATTCCGTATATTCATTCAGTGTCGCACAGGCTTAAAAAAGTTGCTAGTAGATATGATGTTAATGTTGCTTTCACTGCTCCCAATAAGCTAGGTAAGATATGCGCTGCCGTACAGAATAAAAAGGAGCGGGTAAAAGGCAAAAAACGAACAGATATTTGCCTAGTGAAGCACAATAAGAACAACAGTTTTACTCACTGTCGTATGGGTGTGGTTTATAAAATTCCTCTTAGCTGTGGCCAGTTCTACGTAGGGCAAACGGGACGGTGTATCAATCAGAGGCTAATGAAACATAAAAGGTCGTTAACCGGTGGATCCCCTTCTAATCTTTCGCTACATTGCCGAGATTGTAACTGGACGCCAGAGTTAGGTGAATGCGCGATATTGTACAGGCACAAGAATGAAGTTACGCGTCTTATGGTAGAGGCATCGCATATCTGCAATGGTGCAAGTGCGTGCGTGAGTCAGCCTTTGATTACTTTACATAAGGAAGAGATTAAGTGCCTTAACAGTTATCTCTCACGTAGACCTGCACGTGTACCCGATTGACACGTGGTGTTACCATTCCTGAGCATGCGCTGATGAGTTTTGTGTCTTCTTTCCTTTTTCGCCTATGTGCTCCCTTCAGTTGATGGTTGGCGTTCGTGTTGTCTACTTCTCTACTCTTGTGTCCTGTCTGCACGCCTCACTTCTATTTTGCATAATGAATTCATACCAACTAGCTCAGCTTTCTGTCGTCCTAATAGTATCACAGTGTGCTACAAAACGTCACTTAGTGCATAACTAAATAAGATACATGACACTAGTGAATCCCCTGTACAGCACAGGTAAAGAAGCAATAAGAAAAATGGCAAAAGTGAAAGGTGAAGTCCACCTAAAATATGTAAGAAATTGCAGTATGCACAGACACACTATCAGATTGACAGACCAACAAAGAACTTTACTGATAATGTCCTGAAAAGCCCTGCCCTAGGGCACAGCTGCGGGCCGCTCTCACATGCGGACGGGTAGGCCGATCCTAAACGCCGCATCATGGGCTTTCTGGACAGCCCAAGTTTGCCGTGAAAGTTTACCGGGATGGCAGAGCTCCATTCTTCTTCCGTGATGGTATTGGGTCGCTGTAACGAGGGGCATCGCTAAGGCGTGTGTTCTACATCGGTAAGAGCCACACAGTCGGGGCAAGTTCAGCTTAAAGCCTCTGCAGTGAATGTATGAAAAAGAGCCAGGTTGGGATAGAACTTAGTCGGAAGCATGCACAGGGTCAAGGAAATATAATGGTTTAGGATATTTAAGCAGATGTTCTTCGTAGAGTGAAGTAATTTCAATTGGCTGGTATGTTTGGGTGAAAGGAACACCTCCTTTGAATGGCCACCCAAGCAGCATGCGGGAACAAATGCTCGAACGCTTTAGATTTTATGAAATCGGCATGAGCCCCGTCGCTATGCCTGTATACATGCTCCAAACCAGGTCGCATGCTGTGCCACGTCTTTAATGGAGTGAGAGTGGCTCGATGACCAACGACAGGGTTGCTGTATTATGCCCTGAACTGGGAAGTAATTTCAAGTTTCCTGCTTCGGGCGGCGTGGTGACATGTGGGGGACGAGAGCAGAAGCTCACGGCTCGGCATCGCTCGGGACTCGCCAAAACATTGGCCCCTTCTCTGCCACAGCCGCGGCGCCATTTTTGTGCCACTCCTGTCAAACTCTCCAATATGATTATTCGAACAGATGTAAACAATTTAGTCGATTAATGAGAAGCGGACATCGATGAAAATGAATTATGTTGCAGCATACACTTAAATCGATTCGTCGATTGATCATTCATCAGTGTTACCAACCTGAGTAGCGCGCAGTTCAAATTTGACTTTGGATGCTAACGAAGGCGCACTATTTCCGATTTTCACGCCTACGACGCGCCGGACGCGTATGTCGACAGTGAGCCGCAATGCGACCAGCGAGCGGACTCGTCGCTGTACCCTACAGTGGCCGTGGTATCTACGCTATATAGCAGACGGTAGCTACATGCAACTGTGCTGTAGATGCGCACTGTTTTCTTTGTGCACGCCCGGGCTTGAGTTCGCCCTCGCGCTCATATGATCCTGTGTGGCCGTTCTACATTGCGCGGACAGGCTTTGTTCTGCACCAGCTTGACCGACGGTTACTAGCCACGTTCGACTTGGGGATATTGAAGTGCTGCCAACGGTTAAATATGAAGCTAAGACAGTCAAGGTGTCTAGCCAGGAAATGCCAGGAGTGAGCCCGCGCTGGCAAGTGTGCCTGTCGTCTCATCTTTGAATGGCCAGTTTCCAGGGAAGTTGATGCTCAAAAGTAATCAATATTAGTGATATCCTACGGCTACTACATTAATGAGCAATTTGACGAACGTTTAGTTTCTGTAGGGGTGTAGTTCCTAGCGTTAGTAGACTATAGCCGGTTTCTTTCGGAAGTACGTAATTTCTATCGAAGTTCGCTAGCAGACTTTCTGTTACCTAAATCTTTTTATTATATGGTATCAATAAATACACGCAGTAACAGTACGAAGAAGCGCACAGATACAAACATCCTTCTTCCCAGATGTCAGCTATATAGGCCAATAGCACCCACGTAACATGCCATAAGACAAATTATAGCGCCCGAAAAGACTCAGGAGTAGGCCTCTGTTGAAAAATAGTGTTTGAAAAAAGTGCGTCCATGCTTGCCTTGCGAGCCCTACGCGCCGCACACGACTGCGAAATACGCCTGAGATGTTAGCAGCAAAGTATGCAAGCCGCTGACTGCGTTATTTCACCTAGTAATAGGGGTGCTTAAAGGGACACTAAAGCGAAACCATAAATCAGTTTGGACTAATGAAGCATTGTTTCAGAACTCTGCAGGCAGTCATTTTAAAAAAAATAGTTTGATTATTAGATGAGAAAATGAAGGTCCAAGTATCAGTATTTGAATTTCGTGCCGAAACCCCAGCGCCGGTACGTCAGCGTGACGTCAGGGATCCCAAAGTATGTTTCCGCATTTGGGCCGCGTTGGCTGAGTAAAGGTTCCCGAAATTTGCCATGTTTAACATTTGGTTTCTTTAGAACACAATGTAGTCAATCTGCACCGCTATATATAATTAGTAGGCCCTAGAAGATGCCATAAGAATCCATGATGTCACAGCCACTAAGTGCGAGAACTTAAGTAGGCGTCACCACCCGTATTTCGTTCTTGCGCTTTTTCGGGCTTACCAAACATCTTATCGTTGTAAGAGTGGTTTTTTTGGTGTTGTATAGAGGTAATTTACTGATGCAGAAGAAATCATTTTTCACTTTAGTGTCCCTTAAGGAGGCGATTAAGTGATTTGCACTGAATAGTGCCTCAGGGAAGCATTTGGGATGCTGGCTGGGCCACCCACCTTTTAACATTAGCAGCATGGCTACGCCTTCTCGGGTAACCACTGGGCCATTTAATAAAATTGGCGCGCTGCTAGGCAGAGATATCCGATTATCAAAAATACTATGCAAGTAATCAATAAAACCATTACTAAGATCGGTGGCATCCGCAGTCACTACAGTACCAACTTTTATTTTAGTAACAACCTCTTTCTATTCTTTTCAATGATGCCAAAATTTCTGACCATACCTTTTCATGAACTCAACAAGTCTGTTTCAGAAATAACGTTGGTGTGATACCAGGATTTTCTCCAGTAAAATCTTCCTTATTACCAAAACCATGAGAGGATGTTTGGTTCCGTTTCTGAAGTCTTTTGTGGAGTGTTCTCTTTTCTGTCTGTATAACGTACTGACGAATCCAAGGGCTTGAAGTGCGTTTACGTGTTTGTTTGAGGGGTACATAATCGTTGACGCAAATGGCAACAACGTTGTGAAACCTGTTCCACGAGGCTTGAATGTCAGTAACCGCAAAAGCGAGGTAAGTGTCAACATGGTCCATTATGGCAACAGCGCTTGTCCTAGGCAAATATGTAACAACAAATAATATTTCAGGGGATCGTGCGCGGCCCGAGGTAATTTCCAACAAATATCTTAAAACGTGATGAAAAATTCCTGACAGCAATCCAGCATCTGCGCCATGGAATGCCTCGTTGATAAACAATAGATCGAGAATTAACTTCGCGTGTTTTGACGGACAATCTGCTTCATGTTAAGATAAAGCATAAAGTTCAATAAATTATCGCTTATTCAGGAGCAAGCATAGTGCAAATGTGCCCATTTAATGGAAGGAAGATTGAAACTGCCTGCTAAAATATTGTTTTTACCGTGTAAAGAGTACTTGCATTCGTATAAGTCATATCACAAGAAGCCAACAAACACTGACACCAAGGAAGACGTAGGGGAAATTACTTGTCCTTAATAAATGAAATAAAGAAACGATAAATTTATGGAAATGAAAGTAGATGAACAAATAACTTGCTGCAGGTGGGGAACGATCCCACAACCTTCGCATTTCGCTTGCGATGCTCACACGTGAAATTTTTAGTGGTATCGTCTCCAGTTGATCAGATTTGTTGGCCGCCGACACGTGTGTTTGATGCAGCACCGTCAACTTCCTGTTCCGTTTATCTATGCATCGATTCACCCTGTTATGTTTTGCTTATGTTTCTCTTTTTGTGCTATTTCAACGTTTTCCTGGACGCAATGCATTTGCTATATGCCTGTCTGCCACACCAGCAACAAAAAGATGTTGTTCGGTATCATTCGATTCTCTTCCTGGTGTAGTGCACCTTCTTTGCATTTTTGTACGATATTCTTGGTATCTTTGTAATGTATCGCATTGTTCTGCCTGTGCACACGTACTGTTACTTGTCAGACGACCAAACGACTTGTCAGAAAGAAAGTAATCGGAACAAAAAGTAAATATATATTATGATGGAGCATTTGGTAGCAGAACTCTGCTTTTCTACTAGACATAGACGACGCAAGTTAACCGGCAATGGCGGAACCAGCGCACTCTGCTCCCACGAGTATGCTGGGGTCTTGTTTATATATATGTACTAGGAGTGTTCTTGCGCAGCTTTGCGCATCTTAGTTGTAAAGTATATAAATATTACTTACCCTCTTCTAGGACCCACAATACGGTACCTGCATAGGTGGTCGCTGTTGGAAGCCGATCCTTTTGCAAAGCGCTAAACGAAGGGATAACGACCGATTAGAAAAAAGAAAGCAAATTCTTAACCGTATGAAGAGGAACACATATATAGGTAAGTAAGCATTGTAGCCGAAAAAAGATACTTGTTACTTCCACAAGGCAGCGTGTGTAAGTGTAAGCCAGGGGGCTCGCTAATCTAATTGCCCGACCGCTGTCCCAAATGCTGTTGCAGTAAGACACTAAAAAAGCGTGACAGGTTGCAGGGGCGCCGCTCTCTAGCTCTTTATGTAGCACAAGCCGGACTACTCTATGTCACAAACATCGACGGGAGCTTTTCTGCAGACCATTATTAGTCTTGGTGCAAATCGAGGTAAATGAACAGACGGAACAAATCATCCGTAGTAAATATCATCGTAAATTCTGCGAAAATTATCGCATTCTTGATATGTTGCGATAGAAACATGGGGAAAAGATGCCCTAAAATGAAGATCTGCGTTGAAGCAGGTCGAGCGTTTACGGAAAAACCGCCATGACGACAGACGCGATATCACATCAAAAAGTCCCTCCACATTTTACGAAGATGAAAACGTTGATAGTGTGCGTTTTCTTGTGCTTCATCACTGCCAAATTAGAGGACGGTACGGAAGGAACTGGTACATAAGAAGCCGATCAATGAGTTAGCGGAAAGAGGGAAAATAGAAGAATTCCGGATCAAGCTACAGAAGAGGCATTCGGCTTAAGCTCAGAAAGAGAACCTTAGTGTTGAAGCAATGAACGACAATCTTATGGGCATCATTAAGGAATGTGCAATGAAAATCGGTGGTAACTCCGTTAGACAGGATACCAGTAAGCTATAGCAGGAGACGAAAGATCTGATCAAGAAACGCCATTGTATGAAAGCCTCTAGCCCTACAGCTAGAATAGAACTGGCAGAATTTTTCAATTTAATCAACAAGCGTAAGACAGCTGACATAAGCAAGTATAATATGAATAGAATTGAACATGTCCTCAGTCACGGAGGAAGCCTAAAAGCAGTGAAGAAACTAGGAATAGGCAACAATCAGATGTATGCGTCAAGAGACAAAGCCGGCAATATCATTACCAATACGGATGAGATAGTTCAAGTGGCTGAGGAGTTCTTGAGATTTATACAGTACCAGTGGCAACCACGACGATAATGGAAGACAAAATAGTCTAGAGGAATTGGAAATCCCACAAGTAACCCCGAAGAAGTAAAGAAACCTTGGGAGCTATGAAAAGGGGGAAGGCAGCTGGGACGGATCAGGTAACTGCAGATTTGTTGAAGGATGGCTGGCAGATTGTTCTAAAAAAACTCGTTACTCTGTATACGCAATGCCTCATGACCGCGAGCGTACCGGAATCTTGGGAAAACACTAACATAATCCTATCCATAAGAAAGGGGATGCCAAAGACTTGAAAAATTATAAACCAATCAGCTTACTGCCCGTTGCCTACAAAGTATTTACTAAGGTAACCACAAATAGAATCAGGAACACCTTAGACTTCTGTCAACCAAATGGCCAGGCAAGATTCCGTAAAGGCTACTCAACAATAGACCACATTCACAGTATCAATCAGGTGATAGAAAAATGTGCGGAATATAACCAACCCTTGTTTATAGCTTTAATTGATTACGAGAAAGCGCTTGATTAAGTCGAACTTCAACAGTCGTGGAAGCATTAAGGAAACAGGATGTAAACGAGCCGCATGTAAGAAAACTGAAAGATGTATATAGTGGCCCCACAGCCGCCGTAGTCCTCCATAAAGCAAGAAAATCCCAATAAAGAAAGGCATCAGGCAAGGAGTTACGATCTCTCCAATGCTATTGACAGCGTGTTTACAGGAGGTACTCAAAGACCTGTATTGGGAAGAATTGGGAATAAGATTTAAATGATAATAGCTTAGTAACTTCCGATTCGCTGAAGATATTGCCTTGCTCAGTAACTCAGGGAATCATTGCAATGCATGCTCGCTGTCCTGGAAAGGCAAAGCGGAAGGGTGCGTCTAACAATAATCTGCAGAAAACTAAAGTAATGTTTAACAGTCTCGGAAGAGAACGGCAGTTTACGATAGGTAGCAAGGCACTGGAAGGGGTAAGGGAACACATCTACTTAGGGCAGGTAGTGACCGCGGATCCGGATCATGAGATTGAAAAATCAGAAGAATAAGTATGGGCTGGGGCGCAGTGGCATGCATTCTCAGATCATGAACAGCAGGTTGCCATTATCCCTCAACCGCAAAGTGTATAACAGCTGTGCCTTACTAGTACTCACGTACGGGGCAAAAACCTGGAGGCTTACGAAAAGGGTTCTACTTAAATTGAGGACGACGCAGCGAGCTATGGAAAGAAGGATGACGGGTGTAATGTTAAGGTATAAGAAAAGAGGAGATTGGATGAGGGAACAAACGCGTGTTAGTGACATCTTAGTTGAAATGAAGAAAAATAAATGGGCATGGGCAGGGCATCTAACGAGGAGGGAAGATAACCTAAGGTCATTAAGGGTTACGGACTGGATTTCAAGGGAAGGGAAGCGTAGCAGGGGGCGGCAGAAAGTTAGGTGGGCGTATGAGATTAAGAAGCTTGCAGGGACAACATGCCCACAATTAGTACATGACCAGGGCAGTTGGATAAGTATGGGAGAGGCATTTGCCCTGCAGTGGGCGTAACCAGGCTGATGATGATGATGATGATGATGATGATCATGATGTTGATGATAATGATGACTAAGCACTTACTTTGGGAATGTAACCACTTCGCGGCATTGTCACTAAAGGTTTGCTAATAAAAAGGTTTGCCCCATATGGGGCTGAAAGTGTGGACTCCCCAGCAAATGTATTTATTGGTATACATAAGACAATATCGACCAATTATTCAACAGGAACGTCAGCTATGAGGAAACTTGAATTTTTAAATACGACGTCGAACTGAAATCGACAAGGCAAGCCTAATTAGGTGCAAAAGAAAACAAACAAAGTCTACATGATGTTTGTTATTGACTACTATGGAACAGTTGACCATAAATTTATTCCGGAAGAAAGTCAAAGTATCAAGAAAGCTCTTATGCATAGATTCTGAAGGCTATGAAACGTAGTTTGCACTGCATTCAACAAAATTCTCGAAATTGAGGCAATCTGTTCTGCAACACGATAATACTCTGTGTTTTTTCTATTGCTAGGGCTTGAGATTTTCGCACGCAGTCCTGCAACACTCACCCTGCTCGCTAGAGTTACATCCTGCGACTTTGTTTTTGTTCCAAATATGAAGGCTGGTGCTTTGCAGGCGGAATTTCACGTATCTGACGAGCACTCAAATGGACAAGACATCGCGGCTAGATCGCTTATGAGAAGAGGTCTTCCAATGGTATATCTAGGAATGCAAGAACGAGGTAATTCTGGCTAATCGCGAATGCTTTGAAGAGGACCGCATTGACGTATCTGAATTTTTGTGTACCTTAGTTTTCAAACATGTTGCGCGAAGATTTGAGACACATCTCCTACAAAGACGCAAACTACTTCCCTAAAGCTTAAACCTCAAAAGCACACTAACTGCATTGCATTACCGTGTTTTCTCTACCTGCGTAATTTGCGCAACATCCGGAACGAGTGTGGTAGTTATGGTACAATAAGGTAGCACGTAGTATTTAGAGAGAAAAATGCTTGGCCACTTAGACATGCAAAATAAGCCTAGCAATTTGTCTTTCTTTATTCAACAAGCCTTGAACGGAAAGCCGTGTATACAGTGAAATAATTCATACTCACAAAATCGCCATAATGCATTGTGCTAGAGATTCTTTGCAGAATGTGCCGGAAATCGGCAGAAAATTGTAGCAATAACGTTATTAAATTATATTCCAGACACGGGACCAGATGACGATGATGCAGGAGATCAAGACTGGACAGACCAAACCGGATACTCTGTTATAGAACGCCCAATGACATGGTCCGCTGAACCAGCGTTCCTACCAACACATACGAGTGAAGAAGAAGAAAACGAGGACGAGTGGGATGATTTGCCTGACATGGGATCACTTTCACCCACACCAGGAATCAGAAACTCAGTTCCTCCGCTATATATAGAACAAAACACTCGAATAAAAGAGGTAAAAGAAGCAAAACTGCCAAACGACGACAGCATTCTCACAGGTGCCTCATTGAATAAATCCAGAGGAAATGAAGAACCAACAATCTCTGCAAGGAGGTTGTTGAACTACGCTACGCGCTCTAGGGAAAAGCTTTCTGAAACACAGCCAAAGCCGACGCTGCCCATATCCGCGCCTGTCCAGGCTGGGAAACCTTCACCAAAACAACTAAAGCTAGAAAAGGGGAGAAATACGAAGACACAAAGCACCGCTAAAGTAAAAAAACTAAAAGGAAGTAGAAAAAGCAAAATTTCAGGACTACGACAAAGAGCGCAAGCTGGCCCGAACGTTCCCACACGAGCTGCAAAGGAAGCGCACGGCCGAGACACAGCAAATGATAAGATTGCCGGTAGAGGTATAATGACAACGAAGTCTCAAGAAAGCACACGTACAAATGTCTTACCAGCGGATGTAAGGGCATCTAAACATAACGCAGCTAGAAACGTAATAGGAGGTGCTCAAAAAATACCATCAATATATGGCCAAAAACCAAACAAAATGATCAGTGTCAAGACTATGAAGGACTCTCATAAAGTCGTAGCAGGAAATACAGGGCCTATTATAGGGTCTACTGCAGGGCCAACTGAAGGTGGAACCATAGCGCCAAGAATAACATTAACTGGCCATCAGCCTTTCACGGAGACCAAAGAAAACGCCACAGTCATTACCCATGAGCCAGCATTGTTGCAAAGGGCGCCTACCATTCGAACAGTAGGACCACACGACGCACCTCCAATGAATGAGGAATTACCAACCAAGTCAAAGGGCCCCACCATGACCAAGACTTCTCAAGAAAGTGAACAAGGAAATCCGACAGTACTGCCTCAGTTGATTCAATTCGTACCATTTGGTAAAGCAAATGAAGTGCCTGCTAAAGGAGAAACCATAGTGCCAACAGAGAAGTTTCCTGGCCAGCGGCCAGTCCCAAAGACAAAAGAAAACCCCAAAGTCACCACCCAGGAGCCAACATTGTCGCAAAATGAACGCGCCAGTGGAATAAAGGGCCCGCAACAAGTACCTTCCGTTACTGAGAAATTACCAGCCTATTCAACGGCTAGAACCTTGACCTCAACTACTGAAGAAAGAGGAGCAGGAAAAAGAACAGCAGCGCCTAATTTTCCGCCATTGCTACCAACTTTTGACCAAACTAAGGGGCCCGCTAAAGGAGTAACCATGGCGCCAGCAAAGAAATTAACAGGTGAGGAGCCTGTCACAGAGACCAAAGAAAACACCACCATCACTACCTATGAGCCTGGATTGTCGCCAAGTGTGCCCGTCAGTGGAACAAATGGTCTGCAAGGAGTGCCTCCAGGAATTGAGAAATTACCAACCAATTCAACGGGTGCAACTTCGACCGCAAGTTCTCAAGAAAGCGGAACCGGCATTATAACAGAAGCGCCTCATTTGCCGCCATTCCCAATGTTTGTTGAAGAAACTACAGGGTCTGCCGAAGGAGGAAATATAGCGCCAACAAAGAAATTTACTGGAGAGCAGCCTGTAACAAAGACCAAACAAAACGCCACATTCGCTACCCAGGATCCAGGATTGTCGCAATATGTTGTCGACAGTGGAAGAAATGACCCACGAGAAATAGCTTCTGCAAGTGATAAATTACCAAACACTTCAACGTTTGGAACCATTACCGCAAGTTCTCTCAAAACAGGAGCTGGAAATAAAACAGAAGTGCCTCATTCGCTGCCATTGGTACCAACTGTTGACCAAAATAAAGGGCCTGCTGAAGGAGGAATCATAGTGCCAAGAATAAAATTACCTGGCGAGCCGCCTATCACTGAAAAGAAAGAAACCGTCACAGTCACTACCCAAGAGCCAGGTTTGTTGCAAAGCATGCCTCTCAATGTAACAGTAGGACAGCAAGAAGCGCATTCAGTGAATGAGCAATTACCGATCAAACCAAAGGGCCGAACATTGACCACAAGTTCCCAAGAAAGCGGATCACGAAGTACCACAGAACTGCGTCACTTGCAGCTATTCCCACCAACTCTTGAACAAACTGTACGGCCTGCTGAAGCAGGAGCCATGGCGCCAACAAAGAAATTTATTAGGGAGCTGCCTGTCACACAGACAAAAGAACATGCCACAGTCACTACGAAGGAGCCAGGATTGTCGCAAAATGTACAAGACAGTGGAATAAATAACTCAGGACAAATCGCTTCTACCACTGAGAAATTACCAACCAAACGAACGCTTGCAACCATGACATCAAGTTCTCAAGAAAGCGCCGATCAATATACAAGACAAGTGCCTCATTCACCGCCATTGCGACGAACTGTTGACCAAACTAAATCGCCTGCTGAAGGAGAAACCTTGGCGTCAAGAAAAAAGTTAACGGTCGAGCAGCCTGTTACCGAGATCAGCGAAAACACTACAGTCCCTACCCTTGAGCCAGGATTGTTGCAAAGCATGGCTGCCAGTGTAACAGTACGACTGCAAGTAGCCCCTCCAAAGAATGAGCAACCATCAACCAAATCAAACGCCGCAATATTGACCAGAAGCTCTCAAGAAAGCAGAGTAGGCAATACAACACAACTGCCTCACTTGCCTCAATCGCCGCCAATTGCTGAGCAAACTAAACGGCCTGCTGAAGAAGGAACCATGCTGCCAGCATCAAAAACTACTAGCGACCGGCCTGCTACAGAGACAAAAGGAAACACCACAGCAACCCCCCAGGAGCCAGCATTGTCGCAAAATCTACCCGCCAATGGAATATATGGCTCACGACAAATGGCTTCTGCAAGTGAGAAATTGCCAACCAATTCAATTGTTGCCACCATGACAAAAAGTTCTCAAAAAACTAGAGCCGGAAATAGAACAGAAATGCCTCATTTGGCGCGATTGCCACCAAACCTTGACCAAACTAAAGGGCCTGTGGATGGAGGAACCATGGTGCCAACAAAGAAAGTAACTGTCGTGCAGCATGCCACAGAGACCACAGGAAACACTACAGCCCCTATCCATGAGCCAGGATTATCCAAAAGTGTACCCGTCAGTGCAACTATTGGCCCGCAACAAGTATCTGCAGCTACTGAAAAACTACTAACCTATTCAACGGATTCAATCTTGACCGCAGGTACTCAAGAAAGCAGACCAGGAAAAAGAACAGAAGCGCCAAATTTTCCACCATTGCTACAAACTGTAGACCAAAATAAAGCGCCTGCTGAAGGAGGAACCATGGCGCATAGAAAGAATTTAACTGGCGAGCAGCCTTTCACTGAGACCAAAGAAAACGTCACAGTCAGTACCCATGTGCCAGGATTGTCGCAAAACATGCCTCCCAGTGTAACAGTAGGACAGCAACATGCGCCTCCAATGAATGAGCAATTACCAACCAAATCAAAGGGCGTAACAGTGACCACAAGTTTTCAAGAAAGTGGAGCAGCAAGTACAATAGATGTGCCTCACTTGCCCATATTGCCACCAAATATTGAACAAACTAAAGAGCCTGCTGAAGGAGGAGCCATGTCGGTCACAAATAAATTGGCTAGTCAGCAGCCTGTCACACAGAAAAAAGAAAATGCTACAGTCACTACCATGGAGCCAGGAATGCCAAAAAATGTACACGCCACTGGAATAAACGGCCCACGACGAATGGCTTCTGCGAGCGAGAAATTACCAACGAATTCAACTGTTGCACCCATGTCTACAAATTCTCAAGAAAGCAGAGCAGGAAATACAGAAATGCCTCATTTCCCGCCATATCCACCAAACGCTGATCAAACTGAAAGGCCTACTGATGGAGGAACCCTAGCGCCAAGAAAGAAATTAACTGTCGAGCAGCATGCCACAGAGGCCACAGAAAACACTACAGTCGCTATCCATGAGCCAGGATTATCCCAAAGTGCACCCGCCAATGTAATAGGTGGCCCGCAACAACTACCTTCCGTTACTGAGAAATTACCAACAACGGTTACAACCTTGACCTCAGGTGCTCAGGAAAGTGAAGCAGGAACAAGAACAGAACCTCTTCATTTGCCGCCATTCCCGATATTTGTTGATAAAACTACAGGGCCTGCCGGGGCAGCAAATATAGTTCCAAGAAAGAAATTTACTGGGGAGCAGCCTGTCACAGAGACCAAAGAAAACACCACATTCGCTTCCCAGGAGCCAGGATTGTCGCAAAATGTACACGCCAGTGGAAGAAATGACACACGAGAAATAGCTTCTACAAGTGATAAACTACCAACCGATACAACTGTCGTAACCATGACAACACTTTCTCAAGAAAGCACCGCTGGAAATAGAACAGAAGTGACTGATTCTCCGCTATTGCCCCCACCTGTTGACCAAAGTAAGCGACCTTCTGAAGTAGTAACCATGCCACCAAGAGAGAAATTAACTGGCGAGCAGCCTTTAACAGAGACCAACGAAAGATTCACAGTCGCTACGCGTGAGCCAGGTTTGTCGGATAGCATGCCTTCCAATGTAACAGTAGGACCGCAAGGAGCGCATCCAGTGAATGAGCAATTACCGACCAAACCAAAGGGCGCAACATTGACCACAAGTTCCCAAGAAAGGGGATCAGAAAGTACCACAGAACTGCCTCACTTGCCGCCATTCCCACCAACTGTTGACCAAACTATAGGGCCTGCTGAAGCAGGAGCCATGGTGCCAACAAAGAAATTTATTAGTGAGCAGCCTGTCACAGAGACAAAAGAACATGCCACAGTCACTACCAAGGAGCCAGGATTGTCGCAAAATGTACAAGACAGTGGAATAAATTACTCAGGACAAATCGCTTCTACCACTGAGAAATTACCAACCAAACGAACGCTTGCAACCATGACATCAAGTTCTCAAGAAAGCGCCGCTCAAAATACAAGACAAGTGCCTCATTCACCGCCATTGCGACCAACTGTTGACCAAACTAAATCGCCTGCTGAAGGAGAAACCTTGGCGTCAAGAAAAAAGTTAACGGTCGAGCAGCCTGTTACCGAGATCAGTGAAAACACTACAGTCCCTACCCATGAGCCAGGATTGTTGCAAAGCATGGCTCCCAGTGTAACAGTACGACTGCAAGTAGCCCCTCCAAAGACTAAGCAACCATCAACCAAATCAAACGCCGCAATATTGACCAGAAGCTCTCAAGAAAGCAGAGTAGGAAATACAACACAACTGCCTCACTTGCCTCAATCGCCGCCTATTGCTGAGCAAACTAAACGGCCTGATGAAGAAGGAACCATGCTGCCAACAACAAAAATTACTAGCGGCTGGCCTGCTACAGAGACAAAAGGAAACACCACAGCAACACCCCAGGAGCCAGCATTGTCGCAAAATCTACCGTCCAACGGAATAAATGGCTCACGACAAATGGCTTCTGCAAGTGAGAAATTGCCAACCAATTCAATTGTTGCCACCATGACAAAAAGTTCTCAAAAAACCAGAGCCGGAAATAGAACAGAAATGCCTCATTTGGCGCGATTGTCACCAAACTTTGACCAAATTAAAGGGCCTGCTGATGGAGGAACCATGGTGCCAACAAAGAAAGTAACTGTCGTGCAGCATGCCACAGAGACGACAGGAAACACTACAGCCCCTATCCATGAGCCAGGATTATCCCAAAGTGTACCCGTCAGTGCAACCATTGGCCCGCCACAAGTATCTGCAGCTACTGAAAAACTACTAACCTATTCAACGGATTCAGTCTTGACCGCAGGTGCTCAAGAAAGCGGACCAGGAAAAAGAACAGAAGCGCCAAATTTTCCACCATTGCTACAAACTGTAGACCAAAATAAAGCGCCTGCTGAAGGAGGAACCATGGCGCATAGAAAGAATTTAACTGGCGAGCAGCCTTTCACTGAGACCAAAGAAAACGTCACAGTCAGTACCCATGTGCCAGGATTGTCGCAAAACATGCCTCCCAGTGTAACAGTAGGACAGCAACATGCGCCTCCAATGAATGAGCAATTACCAACCAAATCAAAGGGCGTAACAGTGACCACAAGTTCTCAAGAAAGTGAAGCAGCAAGAACAATAGATGTGCCTCACTTGCCCATATTGCCACCAAATATTGAACAAACTAAAGAGCCTGCTGAAGGAGGAGCCATGTCGGTCACAAATAAATTGGCTAGTCAGCAGCCTGTCACACAGAAAAAAGAAAATGCTACAGTCACTACCATGGAGCCAGGAATGCCAAAAAATGTACACGCCACTGGAATAAACGGCCCACGACAAATGGCTTCTGCGAGCGAGAAATTACCAACGAATTCAACTGTTTCACCCATGTCTACAAGTTCTCAAGGAAGCAGAGCAGGAAATACAGAAATGCCTCATTTCCCGCCATTGCCACCAAACGCAGACCAAACTGAAAGGCCTACTGATGGAGGAACCCTAGCGCCAAGAAAGAAATTAACTCTCGAGCAGCATGCCACAGAGGCCACAGAAAACACTACAGTCGCAATCCATGAGCCAGGATTATCCCAAAGTACACCCGCCATTGTAATAGGTGGCCCGCAACAACTACCTTCCGTTACTGAGAAATTACCAACAACGGTTACAACCTTGACCTCAGGTGCTCAGGAAAGTGAAGCAGGAACAAGAACAGAACGGCTTCATTTGCCGGCATTCCCGATATTTGTTGATAAAACTACAGGGCCTGCCGGGGCAGCAAATATAGTTCCAAGAAAGAAATTTACTGGAGAGCAGCCTATCACAGAGACCAAAGAAAACACCACATTCGCTTCCCAGGAGCCAGGATTGTCGCAAAATGTACACGCCAGTGGAAGAAATGGCACACGAGAAATAGCTTCTACAAGTGATAAACTACCAACCGATTCAACTGTCGCAACCATGACAACACTTTCTCAAGAAAGCACCGCTGGAAATACAACAGAAGTGCCTGATTCTCCGCTATTGCCACCACCTGTTGACCAAAGTAAGCGACCTTCTGAAGTAGTAACCATGGCACCAAGAGAGAAACTAACTGGCGAGCAGCCTTTAACAGAGACCAAAGAAAGATTCACAGTCGCTACACGTGAGCCAGGTTTGTCGGATAGCATGCCTTCCAATTTAACAGTAGGACCGCAAGGAGCGCATCCAGTGAATGAGCAATTACCGACCAAACCGAAGGGCGCAACATTGACCACAAGTTCCCAAGAAAGGGGATCAGAAAGTACCACAGAACTGCCTCACTTGCCGCCATTCCCACCAACTGTTGACCAAACTATAGGGCCTGCTGAAGCAGGAGCCATGGTGCCAACAACGAAATTTATTAGTGAGCAGCCTGTCACAGAGACAAAAGAACATGCCACAGTCACTACCAAGGAGCCAGGATTGTCGCAAAATGTACAAGACAGTGGAATAAATAACTCAGGACAAATCGCTTCTACCACTGATAAATTACCAACCAAACGAACACTTGCAACCATGACATCAAGTTCTCAAGAAAGCGCCGCTCAAAATACAAGACAAGTGCCTCATTCACCGCCATTGCGACCAACTGTTGACCAAACTAAATCGCCTGCTGAAAGAGAAACCTTGGCGTCAAGAAAAAAGTTAACGGTCGAGCAGCCTGTTACCGAGATCAGTGAAAACACTACAGTCCCTACCCTTGAGCCAGGATTGTTGCAAAGCATGGCTCCCAGTGTAACAGTACGACTGCAAGTAGCCCCTCCAAAGAATGAGCAACCATCAACCAAATCAAACGCCGCAATATTGACCAGAAGCCCTCAAGAAAGCAGAGTAGGAAATACAACACAACAGCCTGACTTGCCTCAATCGCCGCCTATTGCTGAGCAAACTAAACGGCCTGCTGAAGAAGGAACCATGCTGCCAACAACAAAAATTACTAGCGACTGGCCTGCTACAGAGACAAAAGGAAACACCACAGCAACACCCCAGGAGCCAGCATTGTCGCAAAATCTACCCGCCAATGGAATAAATGGCCAACGACAAATGGCTTCTGCAAGTGAGAAATTGCCAACCAATTCAATTGTTGCCACCATGACAAAAAGTTCTCAAAAAATTAGAGCCGGAAATAGAACAGAAATGCCTCATTTGGCGCGATTGCCACCAAACTTTGACCAAACTAAAGGGCCTGCTGATGCAGGAACCATGGTGCCAACAAAGAAAGTAACTGTCGTGCAGCATGCCACAGAGACCCCAGGAAACACTACAGTCCCTATCCATGAGCCAGGATTATCCCCAAGTATACCCGTCAGTCCAACTATTGGCCCGCCACAAGTATTTGCAGCTACTGAAAAACTACTAACCTATTCAACGGATTCAATCTTGACCGCAGGTACTCAAGAAAGCGGACCAGGAAAAAGAACAGAAGCGCCAAATTTTCCACCATTGCTACAAACTGTAGACCAAAATAAAGCGCCTGCTGAAGGAGGAACCATGGCGCATAGAAAGAATTTAACTGGCGAGCAGCCTTTCACTGAGGCCAAAGAAAACGTCACAGTCAGTACCGATGTGCCAGGATTCCCGCAAAACATGCCTCCCAGTGTAACTGTAGGACACCAATATGCGCCTCGAATGCCTCTGGGGTTGCCTCACTTGCCTCTATTGCCATCAAATATTGAACTAACCAAAGAGCCTGCTGAAGGAGGAGCCATGTCGCCCACAAGTAAATTTGTTATTGAGCAGCCTGTCACAGAGACAAAACAAAACGCCACAGTCAATACCAAGGAGCCAGGAATGCCAAAAAATGTACACGCCACTGCAATAAACGGCCCACGACAAATGGCTTCTGCGAGTGAGAAATTACCAACGAATTCAACTGTTGCACCCATGTCTACAAGTTCTCAAGAAAGCAGAGCAGGAAATACAGAAATGTCTCATTTGCCTTCTTTGCCACTAAACGTTGACCAAACTAAAATGCCTGCTGATGAAGGAACCATGGCGCCAAGAAAGAAATTAACTGTCGAGCAGCATGCCTCAGTGGCCACAGAAAACACTACAGTCCCTATCCATGAGCCAGGATTATTGCAAAGTGCACTCGCCAGTGTAATAAGTGGCCCGCAACAAGTACCTTCCATTACTGAGAAATTACCAACAACGCGTACACCCTTGACCTCAGGTGCTCAGGAAAGTGAAGCAGGAGCAAGAACTGAACCGCCTCATTTCCCGCCATTCCTAATATTTGTTGATAAAACTACAGGGCCTGCCGAAGGAGCAAATATAGCGCCAACAAAGAAATTTACTGGAGAGCAGCCTGTCTCAGAGACGAAAGAAAACACCACATTCGCTTCCCAAGAGCCAGGATTCTCGCAAAATGTACACGCCAGTGGAAGAAAGGACACACGAGAAATAGCTTCTGCAAGTGATAAATTACCAACCAATTCAACTGTTGCAACCATGACCACACGTTCTCAACAAAGCGCCGCTGCAAATGGAAGAGAAGTGTCTGATTCTCCGCTATTGCCACCACCTGTTGACCAAACTAAGCGACCTCCTGAAGGAGGAACCATGGCACCAAGAGAGAAATCAACTGGCGAGCAGCCTTTCTCTGAGACCAAAAAAAGATTCACCGTCGCTACGCATGAGCCTGATTTGTCGGCAAGCATGCCTACCAATGCAACAGTAGGACAGCAAGAAGCGCATCCAGTGAATGAGCAATTACCAACCAAATCCAAGGGCGCAACATTAACCACAAGTTCTCAAGAAAGTGGATCAGCAAATACAAGAGAACTGCCTCACTTTTCGCCATTGCCACCAACTGTTGACCAAACTAAAGGGCCTTCTGTATTGGGAACCATGGCGCCAACGAAAAAAGTTACTGTCGAACAGCCTGTCACAGAAACTACAGAAAACACCACTGTTCATGCCCATGAGGCAGGGTTGTCACAAAGTGTTCCCCCCAGGGGAGTAATTGGTGCCCAGGAAGTAGCTTCTTCAATTGAGAAATTACTAACCACTTCAAGAGGTGCAACCTTGACGACAAGTTTTCAAGAAAGCGGAGCAGGAAATAGAAAAGAAACACCTCATTTACGGCCATTGCCATCATTTCATGAAGAAACGAAAGGGCATTCTGAAGGAGGAACCATGGGGCCAAGAAAGAACCTAAATGCGAAGCAGCCTTTTACACAGACAAAAAGCACAACTAACACTACTCTGCAGTCAGGATTGCCCAGAAGTGTAGCCGCCAGTGGAATAAATGGCCCAGAACAAGGAAGCTTAGCAAAGGAGAAATTACCAAGCAGCTCAATAGGTGCATCCTTGACCACAAGTTATCATGAAAGCGCGGGACAAAATAGTAAAGAAGCGCCTCTTTTGCCGCAATATCCACAACTTGGCATTGCAAAAATAGTGCAAGCAGAAACAGGAATAACGAAGCGAAATCTAAAAGCCACTTCCAAACTGCCTGTGACGCAGCCCGTAGCATACGCCACAGCAACTACCCATGACCAAGTATTCTCGCAAATTGGACCTGCCCGTGGTATAACAGACGTGCAACACCTACCTCCAGTAAATGAGCACTTAGCAACCAATTCAAATAATGCAACCTTGACCACAGTTTCTCAAGCAAACGGAGCAGGAAATAGAAGTGGAGCACCTCATTTGCTGACAATGCCACAGTTTGTTAAAGGAACTAAAGGGCAAGTAGAAGGAGGAACCACGGAGCCAACTACGAAAGCAACTGCACTGAAGCATGTTATAGATACCAGAGACAACGCCACAGCAACAAACAAATTAACTGTCGAGCACTATGCCTCAGAGACCTCAGAAAACACCGCAGTCCCTATCCATGAGCCAGGATTGTCGCAAAGTGTCCCCACCAGCGGAATAAATGTTCTACAAGTACATTCAGCAATTGAGAAATTACCAACTAATTCAACGGTGGCCACCTGGACCTCTAGTTTTCAAGAAAGCCGAGCGGGGAATAGAACAGAAGCGCCTCATCTGCCACCATTGCCACGAACTGTTGACCCAAGTAAAGGGCCTGCTGTACTAGGAACCATGGCGCCAGCGACGAAAGTAACTGTCGAACAGCCTGTCACAGAGACTCCAGAAACACAGATGAATACACATGAGCCAGGACCTTCGCGAAGCGGACCTGCCAGTAGAATAGCAAGTCCGCAACAAGAACCTTCAATAAACTTGAAATTGCCAACTAATCCTACGCGTAGTGCCACAAACATAGGGTATCTAGAAAGTGGAGCAGCAAATGTGACAGAAGCGCCTCGTTTACCGCTTTTCCGTGAATTTGTTAAAAACAGTAAACCGCAAGCACAAGGTGGAACCACGGAACCAACAATGAAAATAACTGGAGAACAGCATGTTACAGATACCAATGAAAACGGTACAGCCACTACGAATGAGACGGGGTTCTCGCAAACTGTACCTATCAGTGGAATAGCAGGTCCGCAGGAAGTATCTTCACTAGGAGCTGTCGAAAAATTACGAATGTTTCCTGCTCGATCTATCAGCGTTTTAGTAGGCAACTTAGGGGCAGATGTGAAAAGCTTGTCATCGAGAACAAATTTTAAAAATGGCAACGTGAACAGATTATTTCCAGGAAGCATATCAGGAACTGCGGAAATGCGGAACTTCCGTACAGAAGCTGCATCAGAAATACTCGGCGGAACATCTGCACAGACAAAGCGAGGTAAGCTGCTTGTCGCGATACGTGTTGAAAATACAGCGCCGAAAATGACAGCACCAAGAGTTTCCCATATTGGGCCTGTTAGTGTTTTAGTGGTTCCCGTAAATGCTTCTTTTATAACCACAAAACGAACGAATGAGACAATCAGTAGTAGCACAAACAAAAAATCAGTAGAACAAGCACAGGAAACGTCACTAAATGAGAAACTCTTACCACTCAAAATTGACTTTAGTGTAGAAGCTTCAACGCATCCACAAGGAAGAAAGTCAGAAACCGCTAAATCTGGGAGTAATAGGGTTCCTCTCCTTATACACGGAAAAAATATTGAAACTGCGCCAATATACAATATTTCTCCAGGTGAATCTGCGAATGTTACATTAGGTGGACTACAAGCAATTTCGGGAAACACTGAATCTTCACATACAACACCCATTGCTATCGCGAGCACCACATCACGCAAAACCGTCGTGCAGTCGATGAGGCCACTTGATTTGAGTGCAAATGCTCAACTTACAACAGTCGAAGGAGCCGCCAAGCCAACAAAAAAGGGGACTGGTACTGTTGTTCTCGGAGAAGAGACATCAACTGGGGGCACAAAAACAATTTTTCCAGACGCAACTTTCAGTGTTTCAGGAGGAACGCTACAAACAGTTTTGGTTAACACACACTCAAAAAAGAACCAGGATAATAGCGTCATAATCTCAGGATCTCGACAACGAGCAGAAGGAGCACCCTCGGTGGGTACAGAATTTCTCACACGAGCAAATGGAAGAAACACTCTGCCAGCAAAGGCAGGAAATAGTGCGATACGAAAGAGCGGTTTCAAAAGCACCATATCTGAAGAAAATTTTGTCTGGGCGACTGTGAACAAAACAGTTTTGGATCCTGAGAAAAAAATACCATCCGAAACTAGTGGAGCACATGCAGGGCATACCTGTTCATTTTGGTCCTTGGTAAACAGTATTTTAAAGAAAATTGCACCAAAGTACTTTACTGGGAAATCCTAAGATCTCGGGCTTCCCGTCTGAGCCGTCCTTCAGTTACAACTCGCAAACCTTAAAGAGTTCTCATATGTACATATTGTCACAGTCAAATTATAATAAACGTCATTTTTCGTACTTTTCATCGTAATAAGTTTTCTTTATTATCGTACTGCTTCCCAATAAAGAATTTAGTAAGCTCTACAAGAGCTTGAAAAGAAAAATGTGGAAAGACGCTAAAGCTTCCCCTTCAAGAGTGGAACGCGATAGCATTCAAAAATCCCAGCATGGCCCAGCATGGTCCTTACGTTTCCCGGCAACTCCAGATTGAGTAACCGTAATGTTTACTGAAAATCCGTTGCGGTGAACGCTATGCACGAAGCCGACCTCGAAGCGAAGCCGCACGAAGCGGCCGCGAAGCGGCGGAGGCCTGCGCCATCTAGAGGTGTTGGAAGGAACCTGACACGCCTTTTTATGGCCTTGAAGGATAGCGAACCCCTTAGCGCACAAACCTCTGAGGTCATGGTCGCTCTATGAATTTTAGAAGAGCTAGAAGATGTGCTTGTGTTTCAGTTTCCGCGTAACAGAATTATGTTTTCTTATACATTCAAATAACAGTACGAAGCTATGATGTTTGTAGACGGTGCTTTAGTGGTACTTTTCGATTTTTCAGACGTATCTTATTTGAGAAATTCAGTTAGTTCTGTAGATTAGCTGCGCTTTGCGGAAGGTCTGCGTGCTTGCGTATGCCTGGTTCGGAAACATTTTTGCCGAAACGACGGTCAACACTGGACGCGGAACGCCGACGTTCCGATCTCGTTTGGCCGGCTACTCACGTTGTGTTTCCGCGTCGTTGTCCGCCATGCGGTCGCCTCTCAGCATGTCTGGATACAGCGCGCGTCCTTGAAGCTTGTAACCGTCCCTGCATCGGTGAGGTGCCTTCATGATATCTTTCTATTCGTTTTCTGTTTAGCTGAGGTTTTTTTAATTTGGCAGCCATGCTGTGTTAGCTTAACATCGGCTAGGTGCGGCCGCCACATGGTTCTGACCACGACGGTGGCCTCTTTGCAGCTTCAGCCATGGACGTTTTCGATCGTATTCCAAAAGGCGCAACCAATGTTCACGTATTCAAAGAGCTAGGGAAGCGTTGCGCACAAACTGATCTCAAGGGAGTGTAACATTTTGGAGCAGGCAGGATTGAGATATGTTCCACTCCTAGGCCGCGATTGATCGCTTCATAGCTGATCCCGCCTTGAAGGCTCCTGTGGCTGAGGTTCTTTTTCAATGCCGCGGAGATCACTTCAAGTTTGTTAAGGTGTATGGCTGTCCTCTGGATATACCAGACAAGCACTCATCAAAGAGCTGGAAGTCCCCGTGAAGGTCCAGGGGATCTCCCGCTAATACGTATCTGAGATTGCTGAGCTCGCTTCAGGAAACAGGCGCGCTTGTATGGAGGTGGTGCAGCCTGTTCTGAAAATTCCCGTAGGCGAGAAGGTAGTGCCGGTGCAGTACGAGGGAGTCGTTTGTGTGTGTCGTAGGTGCAACTTGGACGGTCGCCACGATGCTGCGTGTGACACGCCGAAGAGCTCGCGCTGCGAGCACTTCGGCCACGTGGGCTGCAATGTAATGTGCGTGCGATACAGCGGGGACCACGCATTCTTGGCGTGTACTGTCCGCATCTACTGGTCAGTAGCCGTGCTGGTAAAGCAGCAGATACCAAGTTTACGTTCGAGAACTCTCCAGCCTTGGAGGTTTCCTCAAAGGTAGTTGTAGTTTCCATTCATTTGGTTACTATTACTCAATACTAGCCTCTTCTTCCTTTCGTTTTTTTGTTTCCTACGCTTCCTTAGGTTTTCTGCTAAATTTGCTTCATTTGAATGAAGCAAATTTAGCTAAATTGACAACCTCTATTCTGAAACTCCAGACAGAACACTACAGCTGAACAGTTGAAAGTAGCTATAGCAATCGAAAAAGCTATATTGGTGTAGCTTTTTCTATTGCTATAGCTACTTTCAACTGTTTAACTGTAGTGTTCTGTCTCCAGTTTCAAAATATAGTTTGTTAGCTTAGCTAAATTCAAAAACCCAGATTTTCTCGTCCTTCAAGAAACTGATGTCCACAGGCAACGCCAGATCAGCCACTATGACAAGATTTTTTCCACAATGCCTTCCATGATTTATGGCAAGCCGGGCTGCTGAGGTACGGCTATAATTTTGATGCCGAATTTGCATTACGAAGGCCGTATCCTGTCGGTGGATATTGATTCTAACATTTGAAATGTTGATAAATTGAATTGTTGACGTCTATGCTCCATGTCGAGGTAAATATCAGAGTTCCTTGCTGCATTGGATGGTTACCTGGTAGGCCCTTAGCGGATCATTCTCTTCAGGGGTTTCAACTGCGCATTAGAGCAGGTGAACCGTGTCTCCTTCAGCGGCATTCCGAAATTGAAGGATAGCACTTAAGACGTAGCAGTGCGACAGCTTTGCTGATGGACTCGGACTGCTCGATGCTTGGCGCATACTCTGCCCTGGGAAGTCTGGAGTGACATAGACAGGGCATAGGGCGGGGAGCCGCATCAATCGGTTTTACTTCTCATTATCACTGGCCCCCAGTACGTGTTCTTCTTCGTTGCCTCATTCTGCTGTTAATGAACACTGCTTCCTAATTCTGCAGTTGGCCTATTCGAACTTAGCGAAGCAAGGGAAGGAACCATGGTGTCTAAACCCACGGCCCTTAAGCGGCACGCAAGCAACCGCACAGGTATCGTCCATTCTATATCGTTCGCTCCACAACAGAAAAAAAAACTAGAAGGCACAGAATGGGATCAAGTGAAGGTCAGTGAGCGCGAGTGCTTCAAGTCTTGGGGCAAGCGTCGAGCACGCGAGCAGCGCGAAGAGATTAAAATTATTTCTGACCTGATCCTCCTGCTCTCGAAGCCACAGTCCTGTGGGCCAGGGGATGCTCCAGGACTGACCTCACTCCGATAGGAACTTCCAATTCTAGTCCAGCGACACCGTGATGGCTTGAGAGCTATAACCCGAGTGCTGCTGTGGGACATCGAAGCGTGCGCTGCAGAAAGGTCCCAGGTAGGCATCTTTCGAAGAAGAGCGCAACACTCTCTTCCCTATTTGATCCAGGCAGTGGTAGCGTACTCGATTCAACTGATGGAGTTCTTGCACCGGCGAAGCTGTTTTACAACTTTTATGCCGGGCCAGTGCCACTTCAGTCCTATTTCCGTTCGCTATACCAGCTCAGCCAGCGGAAATTTGTGACTCACCGTTAGTTGAAGAGGATCTTCGTTCGGCTTTGAAGTCTATGAAGTGTAATAGGAGTCCAGGATCTAATGGTTTTACAGCAGAGCTTTATGTAAAATTTTGAAAACTCTTAGGGAAGCCGTTTACATCCGTGGTGAATAAGCTGCTCAGTGGAGCGATCGTGTCAGTGTCTCAAGGAGAGGGGCTACTCAAGGTCCTTTGTGGGAATATGAGTCTAGAAGCACTGATCTAAGATAAAGGCGTCCAATCACACTCCTAAACTGTTATTACAAGCTCATAGCAAAATACCTTTGTATGTGGTTCACTCCAGTGCTTAGCACAGCTTTGGGCCCATACTAGGCATGTTCTGTGAGGCGTTCCACTCAGCTTCACGGTTTAGCTGTAAGGGACTAACTAGTCCAGTGGGCAAATGACAGAAAACTTCCAGGCATTCTCGGCTTCTTGGATCATGAGAAGTCTGCCGATATCAGTAGCCACAGGTACATTCTTTGCGCTTTGGAAGAGACTGGCTTTAGCGGGGATATTCGGCGAATCGTCCAAGTTTGTATTCCTCTCGACAGACTTCTGTTCTCATACAGGATCGCGTCTCGGATGCTTTCATTATGGGTCGTAGTGTGCGGCAGGGGATCCTCTCTCACGTGCCGTCTATGTACTCGCTTTTGAACCGCTTCTGCAGAGGTTGTCCTGTGACAGTAAAATGGGTGGTTTCCAACTCCTATCTAAGCCTTGTTCTCATCGGCTATAGTATTACTTATTTCAGATATGCCGCTTGTGTCAGAGACTGTGTGACTGAAAACGGTGAGTTATATTTGCCTGAAAACTTACTAGTTATCGGTTCAGCTTTTACATTATCGCCAGAATATGAGTTAGATTTCGCATGATGTGGTATGCGTAGATTTACTTTATGTGCTTTTCCGCTGCTGGCTACACTACCCGCATTTTGCCGACTTTCCTATGTGTCAGCATTCAACTTATCTGTTTTAACCTCGGTTAGAACAGATGTAACGAAGCTGATCAATATATTTCGCCGTTCTATACAAGGTATGTGTTTCTTACAGATACCCCTTAGCCGACTGTATATCATGTATTTTACAGTAGGCGTTCAAAGTCCCTTAATACTGTGCAAGCTCATATGATTAAAACATTTCCCCTCGAATACATTTACCACATAGCCTATTTCAAGATGGACCGTGTGGCAAATTAGTGAAATACTTGTGCAAACTAGGGTTTCTAGCTTTTAAACCAAAAAGCCATGAGATTGATCTCTATGCAAGACTTGAAGCACGCCATTTGAGGAGCTTATAACCGTTTTCAGAAAAGGGAGGAGTTGACGCTGCTATATTTTACAGAATAATAATTTCATGCCAATTTTACAGAGAAGAGTGAAAAAATATCTACCTTCATTCCACCCTGTTAAAGTGAATGCACGGCGCAGCTGTTTGCGACATTAGAGAAATAACACCACCCCAACTGACGTCAAATAACGTTACAAAAAACTATGCCCATAAGCGATGTCCGTCATGCGCGTACGCATGTGCGTGGTAGTGCAGCATTTGTTCTCATTCTTGTATGCCCTACGCCAAATACAAGTGCCTCATTGGACTACTTCAATTTTCACAAGACATGGTGTCAAAAAATTCGTAAAGTATGACTTAGACAAAAGCTGCATGCATCGTAGCTTCTTTTTTTGTAATTCAAATACACGCTAGAACTCAACGACAAAGCCGTTTTCCAGCTGCCGTATGAATTTTGTCTGAAGTGGCCGGGGCCGCTAGGTTGCGGTACTGTTTTTGGTCAGTGTTTGCCATAATGTTCATTCCAGTTACAGCACACACTGTGCGGCAGATGCAACGGGCACAGCGCCCACACATCCAGTACAGATACATTGTATGCACCGTGCGTCACGGGCGAAGGCTCGTGTACGGAAGCTCAATGTGCACTTTTCTAGGCCCTCCGCCAAGCGCAAATGCGCTGTTATGGCGATAGCAATTATGTGGACACTCCAGGCGCACTTATGCCGCCACCGTTATGTTCCGGATAAAGTCCAAGGGTGATTACAACGTCGCTGTGTGCTGCATGATGAAAGTGTACCAGGTGAACGTACGCTCGAGGCTCAATCTCGTGGACGCAGGAGACGAAAGAGGGAAGGAAGTGCCTTGACTTGCGGCACGCGTCAGGCACAATGTGAGCAATTTTGTTATTTAGTGAATATATAGAAGTTTGTACGGGCGATAAGTCTACTATTCTTACTTGTATGGCTGTCTATTAATTTGCTATCGCAATCGATGCTTCCTCTTTCGGGTGAAACAGCGGCTTTTCTCAACTAATCGAATTTTCTCAGAAAATTGTGTCATAAAGTTCGTAAAGCGCGACTTACAAGCTTCACAAATGATTGCTTCGGATTTTAATTCGACTCTACGGGAAAACATAATTCTGATAAGCAGACCCTAAAAGACAAAAATTCTTTTTTCAGCTGCCGTTTGAGATCTGTCTGAATGGCCCCGGCCGCTAGGTGGCAGTACTGTTGTCGAAAATGCTTTACCGTAATGTCAGCACACGCTATGCAACAGATACAACGGGAAGCCTGCCCTCGTGTCAAGGGCAGATACATTGCGTACACACCTACGTTACGCGCGCACGCACGCATTATACAACGCAGCATAATGTCACTAACTCCAGCATCACCAAGTGGCCTACACCCACACTCTGCCACGATACATCCTAATTCTTCTAGGCCCTGCGGTAAGCGCGAGTGCCTTATTAAACTAAATAAATTTTTCCAAGTGAATTGCGTCAAGAAGTTTGTAAAATTCAACTTGCATACCAGCTGCAGACGTGATAGCTTCGGATTCTAATAAGAATATAATAGAAAACAGAACTCTGGTAAACTCAAGGATAGAGCCGTTTTCCAGCTGTTATTTCAGGTCTGCCTGAGTGGTTGTGGCCACTAGAATGCGGTACGGTTTTTAGTAGCAAAAGCCCACGAGAAGTCCTGACAAACTAGAGGGTACCAGCTTCGCTTTAAAAGAAAAAGGTCCAAATAACGCTGCGGTCATTGCCTTAGTAGAAGCCTATTCATGAGTTACGTAACTGCATGCTCCTCATGACGTCACTGCCTGTGCCTCGTCTACATATATTATTACGATATTATCGGGAGATACTCAAGAGACTAGGTGCCGTGAGAACGACGATGAAGTTGGTCTGTGCCTTGGGGCGGGCGAGTGTCACCTGGCTGTCTGGCTCCAGTGTAAATAACTTGTAAATAGTCTCTTTCGTCTGTGTCTTTCTACGCGTAACATTAAGGTGGAGGTTAGCGATCCCCGTCCTCACCACAGAACTACGAAGTGGTCGGTTCATCGAGCTTGCCACCATGCCTCCCGGTGAGGAGACCACCTCTGCAACGGCTTCGGTTGTCCAACTGCCAATCGTGACGGTTGCCCAACATCGCGACCCTGGTGTGTTCTCTGGCCTGGATGGACAGGACGTTGAAGACTGGATCAAGCTCTATGAACATGCCAGTGCTAATAACAGGTGGTACCCAACGATTCTGCTCGCCAATGTCATCTGTTATCTCGGCGGCACCCCACGCATGTCGCACCAGACGCATGACGACGAGATAACCAGATGGGACAGTTTCAAAGAAAAGCTACGGGAATTATTCGGCGACACCATTCGCCGCAAGGATGCCGCGAGGAAGGCTCTTCCATCTCAGTTTCAGACATCTACAGAGGCGTACCTTTCATACATCCTCAACGTCTTGGCTCGACGCCGCAAAGCTCACGAGGCTATGTCTGAAGGAGATAAAGTGTCACATGTTCTAAAAGGCATCGTCGAAGTTGCTTTCAATTTGATTGTGTTCGGCAACGTCTCGGCTGCTGACGCCATCATCAAAGAATGCCGTTGCCTTGAACAAGCTAAGAGCCGCCCTATCACACACCAGATCACGCGGCTACCCAACAATGCTGCTACGTCGACATGTGAGGGTCGATCGCATCAGGCCACCACCTGTGACGACGTCACCCGTATTGTTCGCCGCGAGCTCAAGCCCGCTTGTTCGCCAGCTTTCTCCGCGACGCCTCCCGATCTGCCGGCAACCACGATTGCGATGATTCAGGAATTTTTGAACATGGACCTGAATTCCATGTGTTCAACGTCTCAGCCCGGCGTTCCCTAGTTCTCTACCGGCCCTGCTCGTCCACGGCAGTCCTTTTCGGCCACATCTCGCTGCAACCCGTCGGAATGGCGTACCCCTGATGACAGGCCGATCTGCTTCCACTGCTGTCGCATCGGCCACGTCGCTCGTCACTGCAGCAGCCGATGGCCCCCACCTCCTCTGACATACGCCGCCACTTATTATCGCACCTTTTAACCTTCTGGTCCCTATACCACCCGCCATGAACCCACTGCCGCTGATGCCCCTGCTCCGAACCTTCGCTACAGCCGCTTGCATCGCCTCGACGCCATCATTCTCGTTCGTCCCAACCCGGCTGCTTCTCTTCGCCGCCTATCGCCTCCCGGACCGAGCCGGAAAACTAGTCACTGCAGCTTCTGGAGTTGAAACTGCAGTGACCCTGCCCTCAGATCGCCTGCTCACGTTACCTACGAACCAAAACCTTCTTGACGTTAACGGCTATCCTGTCACTGCACTCATCGATACAGGCGCACATCTTTCTATTATGAGTGCTGCCTTCCGACGACGACTCAAGGAGCTCCTCACCCCAGCATCGGCACGCGTCGTCCGCGTTGCGAATGGCGGTACTGTGCCTATCGTCCGCATGTGTGCGGCACGTGTCAGCATCGCCGGCCGCCACACTCCTGTCATCTTCACCATGAATGCTCATTACCCCCACAACCTAATTCTCGGCCTCGACTTTCTCTCCGCGCATTCTGCTCTTATTGACTGCTCTGCCAGTACCCTTTCGCCTTGAGTTGCCGATTCTCGCAGAACCTTCTGACGTACCCCAGTCTTGTCTTAGCCCAACGTAATATTACTGCGAACCGCACTCGCGTACCTTTCTTTAACTTTGGATTGGCAAAGCAAATTCTAACGCAAAGTATTTGCCTTGCCAACGTTGATTGTCTCAGCGACCATCAAGTGGCAGCGTTATCAACTGAGCTTAGCAGGCCCCTTGCGCCAGCCTCGGGCGCCGATACCAACATAAGGAAAATGGTTGCGTCGGACCTGTCCTCTGCGCAGGCTGAAGACCTTTGCCAAGTATTATCGTCCTACCGAGATATTTTGTAATTCGACGATCGCCCTTTAAGCCGGACGCTCGCGGTCAAGCATGGGATTTTTACTGGCGATGCTACGCCTATTCACTGACGAGCGTATCGAGTTTCTGCGTCGGGACGTCGAGTAATTCAAAGTGAAGTGAACAAAATGCTAGATAAAAACATCATCGAGACTTCTTCGAGTCCCTGGGCGTCACCTGTGCTGTTGGTTAAGAAGAAAGACGGCACATGGTGCTTCTGCATAGACTACCGCCATCTGAACAACATTAATAAGAAGAACGTCTACCCGCTCCAACGTATAGACGATGTCCTTGACTGCCTCCACGGTTCCAGCTGTTTCTCTTCTATTGATCTTCGTTCTGGATACTAGCAGATCGCTGTTGACGATATGGACAAAGGAAAAACCGCGTTCATCACACATGATGGCCTATACCAACCTAAAGTAATGCCGTTTGGATTATGCAACGCCCCTGCCACCGTTGAACGTATGATGGACTCCTTGCTCCAAGGTTTCAAATGATCCACGTGCCTCTGCCACCTCGACTACTTCATCGTCTTCTCGCCAACGTTCGACACTCACCTTGAGCGTCTAACAGCTACACTTGATGTATTTCGAAAGGCGAAGCTGCCACTTAACTCGTGCAAATGTCGTTTTGGCCACCGTCAAAATACTCTTCTGGGCCATCTTGTTGACGCTTCCGAACTACAGCCTGATGCCAACAAAACTCGCCCTGTCCGAGACTTTCCGGTTCCGAAGAAAGCCTCAGACGTCCAAAGATTTGGAGGACTGTGCTCGTACTTTTGTTGTTTTGTTCCAGATTTTGCGACAATTGATAGACCCCTCACTAATCTTTTGAAGAAAGACGTACAATTCTCGTGGGACACTTCAGAAGCCGCCGCCTTCCCTCGTCTGGTCACTCTTCTAACCTCACCACCCATTCTCGCCCACTTCGACCCTGACGCCCCTACAGAATTGCATACAGATGCCAGCGGCCACGTCGTAAGTGCCGCCTTAGCCCAGCGTCAGCGTGGTCAGGATCGCGTTATTGCTTATGCGAGCCGCCTCTTAGCACCAACGGCGCGCAACTATTCAATTACGGAACGAGAATGCTCTGCTGTTGTCTGGGCAGTTGCGAAGTTGCGTCCTTACCTATACGGTCGCCCTTTTTCCGTAGTCGCTGGCCATCATGCTCTCAGCTGGCTCTCATCTCTAAAAAATCCTACAGACCGGCTTTGTCGATGGACTTTGAGCCTACAAGAATTTTCATATTCCGTGATCTACAACTCTGGCCGTCAGAACCAAGACGCTGACAGCTTGACGCGTTACCCTGTGGACGACCCTGACTCCTGCAATATTACCAGTGCTGCTTGCGTATTCTCTGTATCAGAGCTGCTTCATTTCGCCAACGAGCAACGTCGTGACACCTACATCAGAGAACTCATCGACCGTTTGGAACACTTTCCGGCCAATGCCACTCTATGCCTCTTCGTCCTCCGCGACGGTACTCTGTACTGTCGTAACCTTCATCCGGACGGCTCTGAGTTTCTCCTTGTCACACCTAAACACCTCCGCTCAACCATTCTTGAAGAGCTTCACGATGCCCCAACGGACACCTCGGCGTATCTCGAACCTATGACCGTGTACGTCGCCGTTCTTTCTGGCCGGGCCTTGCCCGTTACGTACGACGTTACGTCGCCGCTTGTGAACTTTGCCAACGACGCAAGAGCCTTCCCAGCTCCCCGCTGGTCACCTGCAGCCGCTTGACATCCCTGCCGAGACCTTCTCGGACCATTTCCGGAATCTACATCAGGAAACAAGTGGGTTGCAGTCGCGGCTGAGTACGCGATCCGCTACGCCGTAACCCACTCTCTTCCGACCAGTTGCGCAACTGATGTTGCGGACTTCCTTCTACATGATATCATTTTGATGCATGGTGCTCCGCGTCAGTTGCTAACAGACCATGGGCGCACGTTTTTGGCCAATGTCATTGACGACATCACGCGTGCCTGCTCAATACTGCATAAATTTACCACCTCCTACCACCCTCAAACGAACGGCCTCACTGAGCGTTTGAACCGCACCCTTACAGACATGCTATAGAAATATGTTTCAGACGACCACCGTGACTGGGACCTGGCTCTACCTTACATTACTTTTGCGTACAACTCTTCCCGTCTCGAAATTGCTGACTTTACCCAGTTTTACCTCTTGTATGGCCGACAGCCGGCGCTACTACTAGACACTGTGCTTCTGTTCACCACAGCTTCAACTAGCGCTTATGCCCGTCATGCTATCGCCCGTGCTGACCATGCTCGCCAACTTGCGCGCGGTCGTCTGCAATTGTCTCAAGATAAACAGAAATAACGCTACGACCTCCGTCACCGTGATGTCCATTTGGTGCTCGGCACCCTCGTGTTGCTTTGGTCACCATCGCGTAAAGTTGGCCTTTGTGAGAAACTGCTTTCGTGTTCTGCAGGCCCATACCGCGTGCTCCGCCAACTGACCGATGTCATCTATAAGATTGTTCTAGCCACGCCCACTACGGCCTTCGCTGTGACAAACAGTGACATTGTCCACGTTGCTTGACTCAAGCCCTCCCCGCACGTTGGACATTTGACAGCACGGTGACGGCGCTTTTGCCACCGCGGGGTAGTATTACGATATTATCAAGAAATACTCAAGAGACGAGCCGCCGCGAGAACGACGATGAAGTTGGTCTGTGCCTTGGCGTGCGCGAGTGTCGGCCTCGCTGTCTGACTCCAGTGTAAAAAGCACGTAGATAGCCTCTTTCGTCTGTCTTTCTACACGTAACAAAGTATAATGTGAATATATTGTGAGCGTGACCCATGACTGACTCTTCTTCATCTCTACACTTTATCACCACTTGTACATGTTACTCATCTGTAATTATCATCATCAGTCGCACAGCTTGTTCGTCTTAGCTCGAGCTCGGCTGGATTAAGCGGTTCCGTATAAGTGGTGGAAGGTGCTTTTCGTTCACGGCGACCTGTCGACTTTCTCACTGCAGAAAGTTACGTTTTTCATTTGTGTCGCCGCATACCACATATTGCCATACTTGCTCAAGACAATCCGAGCACGTCCGCTACTACCACCCCAGCAAAGCATTCGCCATCCACCGTGACCCACCAGTCTTCGTTGGTTTGCGGCGAGATGACGTCGAGGAATGGCTCCAATACTACAACCTGGCAAGCATCTTCAACAAGTAGGATAACTCACAGAAGTTGCTCAATGTCCCCCTCTACCTCACCGATGTAGCGATAACATGGTTTTGGAACCATCAACCTGATTTCCCCGACATGGAAGCGTTCACCAAGCAACGACTCCAGATCTTCGGCGCTTCCGCTGTCCGCGCTGAGGTCGAGAAGGAGGAGCTCGGTGAGCACGTTCATTTCCCTGAGAATCGTTCACATCCTAAATTGAGGATGTACTAGCTTTGCGCGAACGCGTCAATGCCACCATGTCCCAGACCGACCACATATGGCATACTATTAAAGGCATAAACGCCGTCGCCTTTAGCGCACTCGCCGCACAAAATCTTGCCACCATCTAACATGTAATAGCCACTTGCCAACGGCCAGAGGAACCTTAATCTCTTCGGCTATGCACGGATAGCACATACCTTCGTTTGCCTTCAGCACTAGAATTGCGCACGATCATACTTGATATCGTTAGGAAGGAACTTCACGGGTGGTGCTCTTCCTGTGCGCCAGAGCCTGGCGTTGCCCCTTCTCCGACCGGCTTACGCGAGATAATCAAGCAAGAGATCGCCTCTGCGTCGCGTCTAACATTCTCCAACGTTCCTGCACTCGACAGGTGCCATCATATGCTGACGTCGCGGCACTCCCTGCGGTCATCGCGGCCCCTCTACAAACGGACCACTATGTCCCTGTAACTTTACTGTCACCGTAGACCCTTACCGCACCGCTCCACTTTGTGCTCGACCCATTTGCTACTACTGCAGCTACCGCGGGCATATCTCCCGATTCTGCGGACGGCGCCAACAGGATGAGCAACGTGGTTACGCATCCGAAGAGCGAACAGGCGTCCGTCCAGCAACGGGCTACTAGAGAACATCCTGCCGCTCTTCAGTTCACCGATCACCCTCTCCTCCGTCCTCTACCAACACGCCTCTGAATTCTCAAAAACCTCGCTGCACATAGCCTTCTCCACGTCGTCGTTCCGTATCACCTCTCCAACCTGCTTCTCATGCCTCCAACGCTTACTGGGAAAACTATCCGATGCAATTTTATGAGGCAAAACTGCATCCAGCAGACAGCTTACAATTCCTCTAGAGTAACCGTCAAATTTGTTGTTAGTGGTTGCGGAAGGTGCGCCAGTCGAAGCTCTAATTGACACAGGTGCCGCCATTTCGATTATTCGGACAGACTTTTGTTCCCGCCTCCGGAAAGTGATCACGCCTTATGGCGACCCGTCCCTTCGTGCAGCGACCAACGCCGTTCTTCGTCCCATCGCGCAATGCACAGTTGGACTATTCATTGACGGAACACGTCATCACATTGTTTTTGTTGTTTCCGAGTGTTGCCTCGAAGTTATTTCTGTCTTCGGCATCCGCTGCTATCTCTTGTCGTGAGCGACTCGTAGACCTGAGTGCCACTGGTTACTCTCTTCCTGTTCATAATCAGGAAGAGAGTAAGTAACCAGTGGCATTATGAAGAACGCATGCACCTCGTCACCTCCTCCGATTATGTTCTTTGGCCATCAAGAGGAGAAATTATAAGTGTCAATTCCAGTGACATTCGGGATGGCGATGTTCTCATTCTTCCCTATGGTCATGCGCTATCTAGAGGAATTCTCATTACTCCTGGCCTTGCACGCTTTTCTCACGGATCTGCATTCATCAGCACGTTTAACCAAACTACCGAACCTCGACTGATACCCCGTGGATCAAGTGTCACTTGCGCTGTTGATATACAGCCTAATGCAGCTGTTGCCCTTCCGAATGTGCTGCCAGAGTCAAAGACGTCGCCACTCCATGCCTCTGCCGCACCGCTGTCGGCAATCATAAGCCATGGCCGGACCTCTGCCCAGAGCCGCGATCTGCTCGCGCTATTAGAAAAACATCGTTCCTTGTTCTGCATCAATTCGCTAGCCCTCGATGTGACGGCTGCTGCGACCAATCCCATACACGCAAATGACTCCTGCATTGTTCACCGGCGGCCATATCGCGTGTCTCATAGGGACCCCGAAATCATCGAGAAAAATGTGCCGGACATGCTCCGACGGAATAGAATACGACATTCCTCGAGCCCCTGGTCCTCTCCAGTTGTTCTAGTGCAGAAGAAACACGGTTCATTGCGTTTTCGTGTCGATTACAATGCTTCGAACAAAATTACGCGCAAGGATGTGTACCCTTTGCCATGGATCAATGACGCACTAGATTCTATACAGGGTGCCGATTATTTTTCCGGCCTTGATCTTAGATACGGCTACTGGCCAATACCGGTGTTAGAGTCCGACAAGGAGAAAATCTCTTTTGCCACCCCAGATTGGGTATACGAGGTTAATCTGATGCCCTTTGGGCTCTGCAATGCACCTGCCACCTTCGAAAGCATGATAGATACTGTCCTGCACGGCCCAAATGGAAGACCTAGCTTCGCTATCTCGACGACATCGTAGTGTTTTCAACCACGTTCCCAGAACATCTGCACTGTCTTGAAAAACTGCTAACCTGCATCGCTAACCACGGCCTACAGCTCAACATGAAAATATGTGCCTTCGCAGGAAGGACTATGAAAGCTCTAGGGCACTTAGAAAAGATGGCATTTGACCGGACTCTGGAATACTTTCCGCCGTCCTTGAGTTTCCTCGTCCTCTGAGCCCAAAAGACCTGCGCAGTCTTTCTCGGACTGGCTTTGTACGTCCGGATCTCCATACGCAACTTCGCTGAGCTTGCGAAGTTGCGTATCTATCAGCGTGTCTATCATCTTCGCTCGAATGATGCGCCCTTCGTTTGGTCTGCCGATCGTGAAAGCGCCCTATTCACGCTCAAGCAGGCCCTGACGTCTGACCCGGTACTGTGCCACTGTGACCAAAGTTATGCTGCTATCGTTTACACTGACGCCAGCAGTCATGGTCTCGGTGCTGTTCTCCTGCAAAATGGCAACACCTTGCGTGAACGAGTGATTGCTTGCGCCAGTCGGACACTGACTGCAGCTGATAAAAATTACACCATCCCCAAACAAGAGTCCCTTGCTGTTATTTGGGCAGTGCAAAAGTTGCGGCCATACCTCCACGGCCGTCACATTACAGTCGTCAGCGACCATAAGGCACTTTGCTGGCTATGGTCGCTAAAGAACCTATCGGGTCACCGTGGTCGCTGGGTGATCCGTTTACAGGAGTATGATTTGGATGTTACTACAGGTCTGGCAATCGTCACTAAGAATACAGATACTATATCTGGTTGCCCTTTGCGGAGCAATAATGAATCAGCATCGCCTAATCGTCCTGATGTACAGCCCGAGCCCACTTCATCACCCTTGTCTGTCTCAACGCTCGCCTGACGGAATCCTATTCACTAATCTTTCCTTGTTTGCCACCATTGTGCTCACCCGTATTGCCGAACCACATGCAAGGCTCTGCTTCACCTCCGAACGCCCGACTCCGTCGACAACTTAAACAATTCAAGCTTCACGATGGCGCTTTTCATCGCTGTATTTATCACATCGATGGCAACAAGTGGGTACCCATCATACCCAGTTCTCTGCAACGTGAGATGCTTGCAGTTTTTCATAATGATCCGATGGCAGGCCAACTCGGATACCGTAGGAAATACGAAAGAATGCGAAGTCGGTGCTCTTGGCCTGGCCTCTCTTCTGCCATAGCCAGGTACGTCGCATCATGCGCTCTTCGTCAACGCCACAAACAACCTACGACTCTTCCTTCTTGTGTTTTGGAACCTCTTTCTCGTATCGTTTCGTCTTTCGGGGTCGTCGGAATTGACTTGTATGGTCCTCTTCTCAAGACCTCCAATCGTAATCACTGGGTTGTCACGGCCGTAGACCAATTGACACGCTACGCCGAGGCAGCCTGTATACAATCTGGTAGTCCCGTTGAAGTCGCCAATTTCTTTCTCCGGACCATCATCTTACGTCACGGAGATCCACGCGTTCTCCTCAGCGACCGCGGCAAAGCCTTCCTCTCGGCTCTTCTTAGCGAAGTTCTGCGCGCTTGAAACACCGTTCACAAGACCACTTCGAGTTAACACGCGCAGACCAATAGCTTGACGGAGCGTTTTCATCGTGCTCTATCGGATAGGATTGCAATGCACATCAGCCCCGACTACACCAACTGGGATGCCATCATACCATTTGTGACATTTGCTTAAAATGCCGCTGTACGACGCACCACCGGCTTTACTTCATTTTTCCTCCTCTATGGCCGCTCACCTAATTTTGTCCTGTTCGTCTTCTTCCTTAGAGCTCCCGTGTTTTCTCCAACGCCCTTCTCTGAACAATTTTTGTCTCGCCTCGAAGACAGCCGTGATCGAGTTTGCATTAACACCGACATCGCTCAGGATGTGCAGAAGCATCGCTACGACTCGACTCACCTTGTTGTCACTTTTTCTCCTGGTGATGAAATTCTTCCATGGACTCGTGTGCGCGTACCCCGTTGGTGCGGAAAATTTGCCACCCGTTTTATTGGACCCTACATGGTCATCGAGCAGACACCTCCGGTTAATTATCGCGTCTCATCCCTTAGAATTTCTTCCGACCACCGTTGCCATGGTACAAAAGTTCTGGATGTATCGCGCTTAAAACCATATACTTGCCGTGTTTCATCATAGTGCCGCGCGACCAGACGGCCGCTTCCACCGCGGGATGAAATTAGCGTGAGCGCGGCCCATGACTGACTCTTCTTCTCTACACATGACCATCACTTGTACAGATTCCTCATCTGTAAGTGTCATCATCAGCCACACAGCTTGCTCTTCTTGGTAGATCGAGCTCGGCTGGAATAAACGGGTCCTTAAAATATATATATATATATATATATATATATATATATATATATATATATATATATATATATATTGTCACGAAGCAATTTGGGTAGTAAGCGCTCGCGACTAGGACGATAGAGCAGCGAGAGGTAGTACAGCCGATCGAGCGCGGAAACAAGGTTTTTCTTTCTCGTCCTCGTTCTCTCTCTCATAGCCCCAGCCCCACTGCTCCTTACTTTACAGTACAGTTATCTCCACCGCGGAAAAGGAAGCCGTGCCGGTGAGGACAACACAGACGGATCATAGGACGGCTTGAGACGGTGTACATGCACAATTCCGTGTCCTCGACAGCGATGGTCCAAAGGTAGCTCGAGGGGCTCCACGATAAAGTTGATGGGAGCCGTTTGGTTGATCACGCGGTATGGGCCCTGGTACTTCGACGCGAGTTTCGCTGACAGTCCAGGGGTAGGGGCTGGAACCCAAAGCCACACTAGTGAGCCAGGAGCATAGGATACCGAAGCATGGGAAGTTTGTCGATGGTGCTTCTTAAATAAAGGGGATAGCTTGCGACACTCTTCTGCGTGCGTAGCAGCTTCGCATAAGGTAGTGCTTTCCGTGGTGTCAGGGCGGTACGGAAGGTTAGTATCCTTTGCGGAAAAAGGTTGACGTCCATATAGGAGAAAGAAGGGCGAAAATACCGTGGTAGTGCGCGTGGCGGTATCGTAAGCGTATGTCAGGAATGGTAGAACATGGTTCCATTCGCTTTGTTCAGATGCAACGTACATGGCCAGCATGTCACCAAGAGTGTGAATAAAGCACTCGGTCATGTCATTAAACTGCAGATGATGTGCAGTAGTGGTGCGATGAATTGGCATTCTTTGAGAAGAGCCTCGATGACGTCAGAGAGGAAGACGCGGCCTCTGTCACTGAGCAATTCCACGGGAGCTCCGTGACGAAGAATGATGTGGCGCAGGAGAAACCAGGTGACGTCACGTGCAGAAGCGCTGGACAAAAGGTAAGTTTCCGCATAGCGCGTAAAATTACCGATGGCCATGATTACCCAGCGATTTCCCTCTGATATGGTTGGCAGAGGTCCATAAATGTCGATGCCTACTTGATCAAAAACACGTGCTGGGCAAGGCAAAGACTGCAATGGGGTGATTGGACGATGAGGGGGACATTTGCGGCATTGGCAAACGAGACAGGAGCGGACATAATGACGGATGGATCGATACATCCCCGCCAGTAGTAACAAAGGCTTAAACACGCGTATGTCTTCAGTATACCTGCATGCGCGCACTGAGTGTCATCGTGGAACGCTTCACAAATATCCGAACGCAGATGCCGAGCGATGACAAGCAACCATTTGCGGCCGTCCGGGAGGTAGTTACGACGGTACAAGAGCCCGTTTCGAATGGAGAAGTGATGTGCTTGGCGACGTAATGCGCGATTGGTAGTGGGTGTCGATGGGGTGGACAAGAAACCCAGCATGGACACAATCCATGGGTCTTCCTTCTGCTGCAGAAGAATGTCCTTGGCATCAGGGGCAACCACGCCTGTTAGTGGCGAGCGAGACAAAGAATCCGAATCCGAGTGTTTTCGGCCAGAATGGTACAGCACTCGAACATCATACTCCTGCAGTAGAAGGGCCTATCGAACAAGACGACCGCATGGTTCTTTTAAGGACGACAACCAGCACAGCGAATGGTGATCAGTTATCACATCAAATGGCCGGCCATAGAGATACGGATGGAATTTGGTGATGGCCCAAATTCTTTTTGATGTGATGGCATTCCTATTTGTTTACAGACTAGATCTATTCAGGTTTAGTGAGTGCATGACTGGCGAAGGCGGCGGCGGACTCACCGAAGCCAGGCCTTTCTCTGAGCGAGAACGGCATCAAGGCCGACGCTACTGGCATCCATGTGTATTTCAGTGCGAGCGCTTGGGTGGAAATGGCACAGGATTTGTGGTGAAGTCAAGAGACGACGCAGCTTTGTGAATGCGGCACTGCAATCCGGTGACCAGATCGAAAGCTTGTAGCCACCACGATGAAGCTACGTTAAAGGTGGTGTTATGGTGGCGAAATTGCGCATAAAATGGCGGAAGTATGACACTAACCCAACGAAGCTGCCCAGTTCTTTCAAGGTCGTTGATCGCGGAAACTAGGCAAACGTTTGTAGTTTCGCCGCATCAGGCAATACGCCTACTTTCGACAGGACATGGCCGAGGATGACCAGCTGCCGGGCAGCAAAGCGACACTTCTTCAGGTTAATCGGGAGGCGATGCACTTGAGGACGCGTTCAAGTCAGAGTAAGTGGGAAGGAAAGTCCGGTGTAAAGATAACGATGTCATCCAGATAACAAAGGTATATCTGCCATTTGAGGCCGCGCAAGATGTCCATCATTCTTTTACATGTGGCAGGCGCGTTGCTCAGGCCAAATGGCATCGCCGTGATTGAATTCAAATAAACCATGAGGTGTGATGAAGGCCGTTTTTGGACGGTCTGACTCAGCCACTGGCACCTGCCAGTACCCGGACCTTAAATCTAAAGATGAGAAGAATTCGGTGCCTTGGAGTCAATCTAGCGTGTCGTAAATACGGGGTAGAGGATAACCGTCTTTGTGGGTGATCTTATTGAATCGCCGGTAGTCCACGCAAAAGCACATTGTGCCACCTTTCTTTTGACCACCACTACAGGAGAAGTCGAGGGACTGTGCGAAGGTTGCATGACGCCGCGCTGGAGTATGTCTCAAACTTGCTCAGCGATGACGCTACGCTCCGTGGCGGATACACGATACGGCCTGTGGCATAAATGCGCATGGTTGCCGGTGTGATGTGATGGACAACGGCGGAAGTACGGCCTAACCGGGATTCTTGTATGTCGAATGATGTCCCAAAGCGGTCAAGCAGATTGACGATCTGGGCGTTCTCACCTAGAGTGAAGTTGGCATCAATACATCGGGAAAATGTTGGGTCACATGGCGGCGTGGGAGGAGAAACTTGAAGGGCCAGAGCGTCAAGCGGAGGAGAAGCTGGGTCGTCAGGGACATCGTAAAGGAAGCTTGGTTCGATTTCGTAAGCATAACCAAGACACTCATCGTGGAGCAGGCTAGCAGGGCAACGAAACAGTTTAGCTACATAAAGTGCGCTGGAACCTTGTCGAATGACAAGAAGGGCAAAAGGAAGCAAGAAGGAATGACGGCGAGCAACAAGCTTAGACGGCGTGACAAGAACTGTGGAGCCGGAAAACCCAACGCAGGAAATAGGTAGAAGTGTGGCAGAGCATGGAGGAATCTCGGTGTCGGCGGTGACGAATACACGACCGGAAGCGCCATCAGTATCTTCAAAAACGTTGTTGCCGAATGGCGACAGCGTGAATTGAGCACAGGCACAATCTATAACGGCATGATTGGAGGACAGAAAGTCCCATCCTAAAATCATGGCATGGGAGTAGCCAGGCAGAACAACGAACTCAACATGTTATAAAGTGCCGCTTATAACAACACGCACGGTACACTTCCCTAAGGGTGCAATCGGCACAGCGCTTGCTGTGCGTAATGAAATGGCAGAATATGGCGTAGCGACTTTTCTAAGGTTAAGACGAAGCTGGTCCGAAACCACTGCTATTGCTGCTCTCGCATCTACAAGCGCATGGACGGCAATATACTTCTGCATAAACTTCAAGGACGTTCGCAGGAAATAAATGAGGTCTTGAGGAGTTCGTTCAGATCGCAGATCTTGCCTCCCGAACTGCGGTCCTTAGTTTTCCTCTCGGATAGCTTGAGGGCGATGGATAAGCGGCGACAGAAAACGCCGACGGGGAGACGGAGACCGACGGGTATTGAAGGTACGGGAAGCAGAAGGCGAAGCTTCGGAGGGCTGAGCGGTAGTAGTGAAACGGGATGGACAGTCGAAACTGTGGCTTTGTGCCCTCGGAGAATACGAATGATATCATCCGCGCCGGCGGCAAAGCCGTGCTACATGCTCAGGTAGGCCGCACGAATAACAAATAGGTCGGTTGTCATGGGTGCGCAATGGATTGAGAACAGCGGGCGGAGACTGATGGTAATATTGGCGAGGTGGGCGCACGGGCTGCTGTGGCGGCCAGTAGCTGCTTGTAGGTGCATATGTTGTAGCTGCTTGCGGAAGTGAGGGAAAGGCGCTGGTAAGTTTGGATTGCATAGCTGCAGACGGAGGCCTTGGATTCGCTACAATACGACAGTACGTGAGTAGAACAGGCGTAGGAGGCGGTTGATGAGCAAGTGGTACGGCGTTAGCGACTTGTTCTTGTATCACCTGGCAGAGATCGGGAGACAAGGGAGAATCTAACGCAGGACTGACTGGCAGAAGAGGCAGTTGGTGTGCCACTTCTTCTCATACAAATTGCTTGATTTGGTCGAAGATTGCTGAACTGCAAAGAGTAGCACTGACGCCATCACTCAGAGCTGAAAGCGCAACGTCCGAAGCGAGAGCTCGGCGCGTAGAAAGCCGTTTTTCTGTAGGTCCCCATAGCTTTTGCAAAGCATTATGAGGTCGCTGACGTTCTGAGGATTCTTTGCCAAGAGCATTTGGAAGGCGTCATCTTCTATGCCTTTCAAGATGTTCTCGACCTTGTCATCTTCGGTCTTACCTGGGCTGATGCGCCGGCAAGTGTGGCCTACATCTTCAATGTAGCTGGTAAAGATTTCGCCCTTTTGTTGGGCATGACAGCGAAGCTGTTGTTCAGCCCGAAGTTTGCGCACAGCCGGGCGACTGAAGACTTCTGGAAGTGCCGTTCGGCATACTGTGCAGGCGAAAAAGTGAGCCTCACAGTTTCGGAACCAAATATGGGCGACCCCGGTAAGGTAGAATGGTACGTAGCCAAGATTGTAAGCTTCAGTTCACTTGTTGAGGGCACTTACTCGGTTGTACAATGACAGCCAATCCTCTACGTCAGGATCGTCAGTTCCATCGAATATGGGAGGATCCCGTTGGCGTGGCCCACCAGGACAGACGACCGGATGCGATGCCTGCGGAGGATTGGTAGGACTATTCTCCTCAGGCATGGATGGGGCAGAAATCGTCCGGCTTCGGAGTTGCAGGTTTACAAAAGGTCCAGCACCTTCCACCAAATGTCGCGAAGCACTTTGGCCAGTAAGTGTTTGCGACTAGAACGATAGAGCAGCGAGAGCTAGTAGAGCCGATCGAGCACCGAGGCAAGGTTTTGGTATGATGTGGTATGGTATTCCTTGTGCGATGGCGCATACCCACTGTGGGGGATTGGCCAAGATTTGGGTGAAATTAGGCTATCGTTATTAAAAGCTAAAATTAGTAAAGCTAACTGGAGGAAATGAACAAAAATAAAGTATATAAAAATTCAAGACAATCTCTTTGTAGCACTTATAAAATCCTCCACGGTTGAGCAAATATCCCTGTGGCACTTTCCAAGCGAGGAGGCTCCTAGAGAAAGGATATTTATAATTGAAAAGCTCAAACCAGGCTGTGTAAATCTTGATTCTAGATTTTTTCATAAGGAAGTGAAACGGCGGCAGAATATGAAAAAATGATCTATTGTTTCATCTTCTCCACAGACTGGGCACAGAGGGGAGGGCACCAGACCAGCCCTGTGACGATAGAAGTTTAATTTTGGTATTCGACAACGTAATCGGGTAAAGATGACTTCAGTTTTTCTGGTGTGAAAGGAATTTTTGGGCCACGTGAATGGGAGGTGTCGATATTCTGAAAAATTAGCTACAGCTGGGTTCAAAAAGTCTTGAGTAATTGTATATCTCCTGAATCTAGTAGTCGTCAGGTAAGCTATTGTAGGAAGTAATGGTAATACAGGACCACTGAGGGCCTCTCTCGCGAGACTGTCAGCCATTTCGTTCATGACTAATCCTTTATGTCCAGGCACCCAAAGCAATCTAATTAAATTTATGTGGGCAGGCACTAGAAAATGAAATGTACGTAAAAGGTTAGTGACACCACATGCTGTGAGCGAGGAACATACGGATAAAGTATCTGTTATTATTAATGCCGCCGATATTGACAAATTTAGTTTGCGTAAGGCTAGGACTACAGCTATAAGTTCAGCCAAAAATACGGAACAGAAGTCCGGAATCCTGATTGCAAATGACCAGTCTAGAGCGGGAGAGAAAATGCCAATTCCAGGGTTTTCTGCACACTTTAAGGCGTCTGTCGCAATGACCGTACTTATAGATAAACTCAATAAATGGTCCCGTAACAAGCCGTTTAATATATTATAAGAGAGATGTTTTGCATTATTTGGGTAGATGTCATCATATATAATTTGTAGGTTCTCTCGCACATCACAAACAGGCGGTAACTCCCAGAGACGTATACTTAAGGGATTTATCAATGTTTGTACGAAGACCACCTGTGGTGTATGAAAACGATGCCAGTGTACTCCGAAGAAAAGTGCAGGTTGGGAAATGAATATGTATTTCATTCTTGTAATAGGGGATTCATACAATTTTAAGACTGTTTGCACCGTCAGTAACCGAAATCTACACAATATTGAGGGCAATCTGACTTCTTGGTGTAATATGTTATTGACAACATATTTCGGTAATCCGCAACACAGTCGTAGGGCTTCCCGCTCAAGTAGAACAAGGGGACGTAATTTATAAGCTGGAGCACCAGAAAATAAAACACATCCAAATTCTAAAATGGGCCGCACATACATTTTGTATATCATTAAAAGTGGATCTCTCCGCATTCCGGGCCGACTGTCGCACAGCTTACGTAGCATACGAACTGCTCGCACTCCTTTTTTAACTATACGGTCAATATGGCCGAGCCAGCTGAGGGAACCGTCATATACTACACCTAAGTATTTCACCGACTCCACTTGAAGTATAGTCTCGAGGCGATAGGATATCGATATATTAACGGGATTGTTAAGAGGGAACCAATATCGAGCCTTTTCTAACGTTAAGTGAAAGGCGAATTTTGTTTAACCAGGTGTCTATGGTGTTGAGGCAGTTTTGCTGTCGATAATATAGAGAGTGAATATCACTGTCTGATGCGAAGAAAGCAATGTCATCCGCGTATACGTATGTTTGTACATCTTGATGAAGAGAAATGGAACACATCAGAATGTTAAATATTAATGGCGAAGTGACAGCTCCTTGAGGAACACCTCGTGATTGATTATATATACTCGAGGAAACGCCTCTCAGACTGCAGTAAAATGTTCTTCCATTTAAAGATTCACCAGTCCAGTTTGAAAAATAATTTGGAATCTCTAGATTTCTCAATATATCTAAACAATTCATTGTTCTGCACTGTCGTAGGCTTTGGAAATGTCTAATGTCACAAGAGCACCTATTTGCCTCTGTCGCCGTGCTAATTTTATTATACTTTCTAAGTCCACGTGAGCATGCCAAATTGAACAAGATGGTCGGAATCCAATTTGGCAAGGGCTAAGCAAGTCCATGTTCTGTGTAAATTTCATCATGCGGACATATAGAATTCTTTCAATTAATTTAACCAAATTTGAAGTTAGTGCAATTGGCCTAATGTTATCTATTGTATATCCTTCCCCGTGATTTTTAGGAATAGGGATGATATTAGCAATTTTCCACGCATACGGAATCCATGAGAAGCGAATTGAGTAATTTACAATAGCTAAAAGGTCATCAGGAGCTTCCTTAAATAAACTTCTGATCATAGTAGATGTTACCCCATCTACACCGGGAGCTGAATCTGGAAGTCGCTCCACAAGTTCAGCCAATTCTAACATGTAGATTTCTGTATAATCATCTGATGCCCTTCCTAAGCGAGAACAACTTGGCAAGACAGAAGAAAATCTAATTTCTAATCACTTCGCGATTTCTTCTAGTGATTGTTTCATTTCATCGCTACTTAAGATTATAGAGTCGATATTAATTTGACGCGGAAGAACTTTTCTACCGCGGAGAAAACGGAACAATGCACGCTTATTTTTATGGTTAGACAAGAAATCAAAATGCTTACAGTCGAATTCATCTTTGGCTTTAGAAACTGTATGTTTAAAGACAGCTCGGAAAAATTTATAGTCACTCCTATTTTGGGGACTCTGGTTATGCAATAATTTTTTCCAAGCAGCTTTTCTCTTTCTGTAGTCTCGAGTGCATTCTTCATTCTACCAAGCACTGTAAGAATTTCTTTTATTCAATATAATCTCAAATTGAGCCTTTTTTTGAGAACTTTCCAAAGCGGAACAGATAATCGTGGTTTTTTGTTCTGTAGGTGCATCCGACAGAGATGAAAGAACATTTCGTAAGCATTTTTTAAATATGTTGTAATTTATGAAAGTTCCAACCTGGTCACTTATAAATGTTACCGGACGTGCAACGTCAAATACTATTGGAAGGTGATCACTACTTGTCGAACGATCAATAGTCGACCAAGAAGTTACGGAGAGACTCGGGCCAGAGATTGTGAGATCTAGTGAAGAGTAAGATTGGCCTCTAACAAACGTAATAGATCCGGAGTTTACACACGTGAGTCGATTGTCCAACGACCAGTTCCACAATCGGGTGCCGCACAAATCTGTTCTTAAACCCCATGAGATATGGTGACAATTGAAATCACCTGAGACTACGATGTCACGTCCACAGGAGTTAATAACACTATCAAGTGTGCTAGTGTCCTGTACGCCAGATGGAAAATATGCATTAACTACGGTAAAAGGACAACATCCCGGGAGAACCAATTCTATCGCTAGGGTTTCACACTCTGGAGTAGAAACTTGAAATGAAATTTTAGCCTTATGGCAGAATTTAGATGAGATAAGTGTAAGTAATCCGCCACTCTTGTAGGACGGTCTAATCGAAATGACCTGTAGAATTTTAGTTGAAAAGATTTCTCAGGATTTAGCCACGTTTCTTGAAACATAATTAAATCAGGATTAAGTTGAGAAGTTAAACAAGTTAAATCTACTGATGCAGAATATAAAGAGCGGAAGTTCCACTGAAGCACTTTTAGTGATCCTATGTTTTGGAAAGGGCCGCAGTCGAAACTGCCTTCTGTAGAATGTTATCCTTTAGCACAACACTGGACTGACTTTTCTTAGCTTTTGAGTGAGGATCGGGGGAGGAGTCTTCACTAATGGAAGACATGGTTCTTTTATATGCTCGAGCATTTTGTTCTACCTCTGTCATCTCCAAATCTGTATTAATCAGATTACAAGTTGTAGGGCCCGCGGCAGAGGGAGTTGAAAGTCCAATATCATTATTGCAAGGATTGGCGTCTGATCTTTCATGGTTAGTTTGGGCCTCAGGATCAACTGTTTGCGTTGGTACAGAAGCTGGGCAGGTAGCTTGCATCAAATGAGATAAATGACTAGACACGGCTTGTGCGATACATTCACCAAGGCTCATTGCCAACCTTTTCATAGCTTTATTAACTGCCTTTTCCACCGCGGCCTCTATAGTTGCTGTAAGTGATCGGTCCGTGGTAATATTTTGTCTACCTATTGTCCCCGCATAGCCAGATGCCCTTTCTTTCACAATGTTTATGGCCGCCATCCTAGAACACCGTCGACGATCAATTATTTCAATCACCTGTAATTCTTGAGCCCTAACAAAACAGTTTAAATAATAGGCTGGATGATTTCCATCACAGAGTCAGCATCGCTCTTCTTGGGCATTACAATCACTTTGAGCGTGTTCTCCCCCACATGCGCAACAACGTTGTCTTGATTTACACCCTGCCATACTATGGCCGTATCGCCAGCAATTGCGCCATCGACTCGGACGCGACGCAGGGGTTCAACTCTGAACACAAGGGGACACACCTTTAGCTCTGACGGGCAGGAAGTTCCAGCAAAAGTTGCTATCACTGATTCTGTTGGGGCCCGCTTATTGTCTACCACTCGATTGCATCGGTAAACAGCGATTACTCCAGTCCCAGACAATCTCTCAAGTGTTTCAGCGGGAGAAAGATCAGCATCGACACATCTGACTATTCCCTTAGTGCAGGCGAGGTGAGCAGGGATGAAGGCACTCACCGGTAATGACGCGAATGATGAGCACTTTAGCAAATCCGCGACACAGGACTGGTCTGGCGATCGACATACGATACCTCCGCGGCCGAACTGCCTCACTTCCGTGATGGTCTGGTATGAAGAGGTAGCAGCTTGCAGAGATTTCTGGATCGCCTGGGGGTTGGTCAGACGTATAAAGCCTCCATTTGAAGGAACCACAGCCACCGGGATGTTGCTCACACCACTGCGGATGAACAAATCTAGAGGTAATTCATCCGTTGGAATAGAGGCCGCCCATGGGGAAAAAACCCTACCTGGGGAGTTTAGGGACATCAGCCTAGGATGAAGGTGGCGTTAGAATTAGTCAGAGCTCAATAAATAAGATTAGTAAAGCCTAATATCACCCAAAACCTGGCCAAGTGACAGAAGCCGCAGCGAACGAGCAGGAACGCCAGACACGGCTTGCTTGATCGTAGCCACAGCCCCACGGCTCTTTGATTTGCAGCAGTATATATATATATATATATATATATATATATATATATATATATATATATATATATTACAATACCGACACCGACCAAGTTGTCTAGCGCTGTTTATTCTCAAAAAAGGCAACGCCCCAGCTCATGCGCGAAGCAGTCGAAGAACAGGGAACATGAGGGTGGCGATGTACAAATGAAGACGACGAAGTACGTTAACAGTACTTACAATATATATATATATATATATATATATATATATATATATATATATATATATATATATATATATATTTGTTTGTGTGTGTGTGTGTGTGTGTTTATTTGGTGAACGTTCTATCCACGGTGCTGGTTAAAGCAAAGGGTAATAGGGGTTGCTCGTTCGCTTACCTATAGCTATCGTTGGACGTTATGGCATACTGCTGCGAAGATGCATTGTCTTGTTAGTCCAACACGTTCACTGTGTTTGGGGGAGGAGCTGGTTTTCGCTTTCACATGCTGGAACTCCGCAGCCGACAGCTACTGCCAGATTTCGCTATGAGTTATCCGGGTCTGCCCAGGCTGCTGCTGCACCCACTGCTATCGTCTGCTCTGCCACACTCTGGCCGCACGACCCCGCAGCATTTTGCGGAACAGAAAATCGCAACGCGCAGCGCTGGTTCACTCACTATTTCCAACTGAGCACTTATAATATGCGGGATTACTGACCTTCACAACAACCAACAAGGAGGTGTTCGGCCATGCCCCAATGCGCCGTCTCTGACATTAGTGAAAAGATATGCCGCCATTTGAACAAAGTAATCATTTCACACACTGGGCGCCATCTAGGTACGGTGACATTGCACCAGGTTCTAACTTCGGCATTACGCACAGCCCGGGTCTTTAATTATGGTGTTATGTATGTCGTCAAATTTCTCGTCATCTCTCGTTTCTCGTACGATGTCTGTCTTAGATGCGATGTCCTTCACATCAATCGTGCTCTTCACAACTGCGCTCGCACCAAACATACTTTATCAAAACACTGCTTTGATTCTGACAAACACAATTCTTCTAGTGGGTTTGCCGCCTTTCACATTGACATTGCGCTTTTTTCCGCCGGCTTGGTTTCCCTGTCGTGTTACACTGTCATGAACAGTTCTGTCTTTTTAGTCCATAAGGAATTTGTGCGTCCCAATGGAACTTTGTGCTCCCGTTTGCCGTTGTCACTTTTTGCAGTGGTTCTGCTGCCACTTATAATGCCCCGTGTGGGTGGTTTATCCAGTGCCGCGATGCCACGTTCACACCTGCACATCAGGGAGAGATTCTGCCCGGCATACTACTTTCGTTTGCGCTGGCGCCTTGCGCTCCCCTTCGCACTTTACCTTGAGTTATGCAGGACCAACAAGCCCAAGAACCCCTCTTCTTGAACAGACAGCCCAAGCTTTTCCAGTGTTTTAACGCTCATTCCATCCTATCCATTCGTCCTTAAATCAAACTTCAGCAATGTTACGTCTCAACACCACAATGGTGTAAATTTAAGGTTTGCCACGTGGAAAACCACTGCACCTCCTATCCAGACAACAACGCAGCGTGCACACTGGCGGTTTAATGGTGCTGACCTCACCATTACCTGGAAACCTCAGCAAATGATGAAAACGAGGGTACCACGACAATGTATTGAGAGGCGCAGTTAATTAGACGCTTCCGACCAGTCAAATCACCACCCATCCCTTAATATTTATCCAGCCGGCAAGACAGCGTGTAAACCGGCTGTTGCAGGGCTCCACGAAAGGCCCTCACCCCACCCTTTACCTGGCAGCCTGAGCGAAGATGAATGGGGGGGGGGGGGCAACAATGGACGAACTAGGTGTCGCTGGTTGATTTCTTTCCTCAGATTCCAAACCAGTTTCTTCGAAGGCGGAGTTATTGCTGGTTTTTGCGAACATGGGCGTGTTATCGCAATGGAGTCCACGGTGGTGATTTGCTGCTGAACAGCCTTCCCATTCCCTAGTCGACTCGCCTAGGGAAGACGACGGTATTAAAAGCAGGGGCTTTTCGCGAGTGAGGACAGACGGTCCTGATGTGAACTTGGATGTTTAACTTGCTCGTGCATGAAGCGGGCTTCCGTAATTGGAGCCATGTACTAAGGTATTAAACTCTGTTTCCTTCACCTTCTACAACCTTACGTAGTAGTGGATGGCGTTGGGAGATACCATGCCAAGAACGCCATCCTAGCCACCACAGCAGTCGTTTACCTCATCTGTACCGAAGAATAAGCTCCACTGTAGCATCTATACCATGTGCCGGCCGCTGAAGGTCATGTCATCAATCAACAGGATGACTACATGCTGGAATGTGACATCCATGCTTGAAACCTCTAACAGTCTTTCGGCCTCTCCCGGTGTCGCCATTAAGAAACAGACCGCTGCATCATTTTCTCCGTCAATTATTCGCGACTCAAAAGAATTACGCGCAAGGCTTTTTATCCTCTCCTAAGCAATGACGATGTCTTAGACTGCCAACACACAGCGGAAATATTTTCTTCGATGAATGCGCGCACCGAGTACTCACAGGTTTCGATGGTAGAGGCCGTTTGTCCAAAAATGGCCTTCCTACCATAGCCTGAAGGGTCAAATGAAATCACCGTCACACTCTTTGGCTAACGCAACGCATCTGTCACTTTAGAATGAATGATGAACACCATTCATCGTGCTCTGAAATGGAATATGGGATTTTGCTACTTTCATCTTTCACTTGACGTTGTCGTCTTCACTACCTATTTGCGACCCACTTCGGCCTGCACGAGCAAGTTCTTCTGTGCCTGTCTACCACAGGTTTGCAACTGCCTGTGAAAAAATGCCACTTTGGCACTCGCAAGAATATATTTCTAGACCGCGTTGTTTGAACGGACAGGCAGACTCTATATAACTTAGTGCCATCTGTGGGCTTTCAAAAGCCACTAAAACGGCAGAGTTCTTCATTTTATAGGCCTATGCTCATGTTTCCAAAGCTTCGTTTTCGATTTCACTTGCATCATCGCCCCCTTGACCAAGCTGCGCGGCAGTTCTGAGCTGTCGGCGTGGTCTCTGGCATGCTGAACTGTGCCACCCGCTCACCTTACCTCCAATAGCGCGATATTTACATCACTCTGCACCACCTGAGACCCACGCGGACACCAATAGCGTAGGACTAGGTGCTATTCTTTCCCATCGCTAGAATCGCATTGAAGAGTACCCTTTTGCGTGTACCAGGCTGCATCCTTACCAAAGATGAGGCAAACTATTTCGTTATTGAAAAAGAAGGTGAGGCCACCATTTTTGCGATCGGGAAATTCTGCCCTTACCTGTATGGGCATCCATTCGAAATTGTGAGATACCATCGTGCGCTACGCTAGTTATCTTTACTAAAAGGTACAAGCAGTCGACTCGCTCATCGGGCATTATGCCTACAAGAAATCCAAAAGTGCCTTTTGAGCGTGTCTCTTTGTCTATTTCCATCTGTCTTGCCTCCACCTTCAATATCTACGATATGGCACCGGTGCAGTACAAGGATTCATTGGTCCTTTTCCCCCCAGGCTTCCTTTCTAACCGAACGCCAGCTCTCGCCTCTGGGACGCTTCGGCGACAAGAAAACCACTTAACCATTCCGAATCCCCTGCTTTACCGTAAATGGCTGCTTGTTATTCGCCGACGCATCCGCTAAGACATTTGAGCTACTTAGCATGATGATTCACAATGCGGTCACTTTGGTGTGTTAAAGGCATACTCTCGAAACCAGCATTGGTACGACTGGCGCTGAATTCACCGTTTTGTTAGCGAGTACACCCGATCATGCCCCAAGTGCCAATAACGCGAAAGTCCCCGACACTATGCCGCGAGTCCATTGAAGCCATTGCAGTGTCCACCCAGTGCATTCGACCACTTTGACATTGACCTTTACTGTCTCATTCCTAGAACCACAAGCGGCAACCGCTGGGTATTGTTGTCATTGATCACCTTACGCGGTACGTTGAAACTTCATTGTTGTCATCTGCCAGAGCAAGACACGTTGCCAGTTTTATCCTTAAAAACGTAATCTTGCACCACGGAGCGCTTCAAGAATTGCTTAGTGATCGCGGCGGCGTTTTAAGACGAAAGCCCTAAAGGTTAACAGCAACAGCATTTCACTCGGGCTTAACTGGCTATAAATGAGGAGTGTATACACTTAAGGTATTCTTGAAAAAGCCGCATGGCAGGTAGCTGCCTAATTTTGTTATCATCAGCTACTAAGTAGCGTCTATGTAGACGCGTGCACCTGGTGGCCAAGCGGTAGCGATGGAGATATGGCGAACATTGAAGAACCGTACGCAACTGTTGATCTCTCAGTTGCACGATGTTGCGCCTATAAAAATGCGTAGGCAGCCAGTCGCATTGCTCGCTCATCATTTGCGAGTTGACGGGCGTCTCTTGGTGCGTGTTCTTCCTGTTGCGCTAGTGCTTTAGGTGGTTGCAAGAATGTCAATGAGTTGCGTGGGCACGGGGTGCTCGAATAGGTACTCTAGCACACAGAATAGCTGTGCAGTTGACAACGCTCAGTGCTATAAGACCGAACACGTCTTTTCTGTCCCAGCTTTCAGAGCGAAAGCATGCACCTTCGCGCGGCAGGCAAGCGCGCAGTGGACCAGCCGAAAATCCCTCAACAAAAATGAAAAGTAGTGCCACCCTTCCAACATTGCTGCCGTCCTCCTCCCCTGCGCTCTCGCACGCATGCACTCACGCGCTTTTTTCTTGCACGTTTGTTTGCTTCCCCCGCCATCGTGGTGCCAAACATTGCGTATGGCATAAAGATGTACGTTTCGCGCCTCCTTTGCACTTTTGTAACGTAGTTCCTTGTTCGCGATGCCGCGCTGCTATGTCTTCGGGTGCACCGCAAGTGAAATGGACGGCAAGTGACTATTTCGTGTTCCATGTGCGACACGAGACACGGCATGCAGGAAGGTCTGGCTTTAAAGAATCAGCCGGGCTTATTTGAACCCAAGGCAATGGTCCGGCATCTGTGAGGTAAGCTAGTGATTCTTCGCTCATCACTAATGTCATATGCTGCCACACGTTGTATGCGGCTTCGTCAGCTTTTCACTCTCCTAAGTGCCGTAAGTTACGTTACGGAGCAGTGACGGTACCTAGGCAAATAGTTGCGCTGATGACGTTCCGATCATAATAAGGCATTACCCCTCTGAAGAACGTTATCCGTCGGCTTCGAATCGTTATGAACCATGATCAAACGTACTCAGGCAGTGGTACCGCTTCGAGGACGGTACCTCGAAAGCGATTTGCAATGCCCACAAAGAGTGCCGACTGCTGCATAGCTTCGCGCTTTGTGTTCTCACCGCTTACTCAGGGTTGGACAGCGCAGGGAGTTCAGAGAGCGTCTTTGGAGAACGTCTGCTAGTTCAACACAGCGTAGGGCGAGCCATGATCGACGAAACAGAGAACGAACGCCATCGCAGGAGGAGGAGAGAGGTGGCGTGGTGCTACATTTATTTCAGTCAGGGGCTTTGGACCAGCCAACTAGCACAAAGCACGAAACTACAGTCGAAGAAGCTGCACAAGCTACGTTTCAACAGCGCAGTCACTGACCCATCAATATTTCTTCAAAAGAACTTCACTTTGGCCTAGTTGGTATTTACTGCATAACATACTGACCGTAAATAATGACGGGGACAGAGGGAAAGAACACAGAAACAGCACGTGCTGTTTCTGTGTTCTCTCCCTCGGTCCCCGTCATTATTTGCGGTCAATATGTTATGCCATCAATATTTGCTTGACAAACACTTTCTCGGGTTGACTGTAAGTACTATTTGCCGTGATGGCGCAAGAAAATCGAAGGAAGCTTTCAAAGGTAAATTGCATTCAAGGGCGATATTTTCGAGCGATGGTTTGCCGTGGTGCAATGGGGAAGAGGATGCGGGGCGAGTTGGTGCTGCATTATAAAACTGGTACAGTGCGACATATAAAGGAAGAAACAAGCCAAACCAGCCAGATGAAAGAAGAGAGCGCTGCCTTCCAACTCCTTTATTCGAAAATTGCGCGCTATATATAGCTACAAGAAAGCATCACGCAATGCCGTCACAATACTTCACAAAACCTCACACCCTCATGAGTCGCAGACCGCTTTCAAGACACACGAGCGCCGCAACGCGTTCCTACGGGGTCCGCCAAAGGCGTCAACTACGGTGTACCCGATTCGCCTGGCCAACGCCACAGTAGGCGCCGCGGTTGTCTCCACTCTGTACGGAGTGGTAGGGGAGCAGTACATCGAAGCACCGTAGCAGCCGACGGAGAAAAACGCCTCTCTTGCCTCCCGTCACTGCCCTGCCTCGCGCGCCACATGATAAGGCGCGCACCGGGCCGCGTTCCTCGCTCGCGCATGCGAGACTGAGCCGCATTCTGCGGCTCACCGTCACATACTTTCACTAACACGGAACCTCACGCTGGCAGCAGAAATTCGCCTTGAGTGTCCATATAATTTCTATCACAGTAAATTGTTTTTCTTTGCTTACTTTCGTCCATACCTTCTTTCGCGGTCATGCGCTGATGAGCAGTGCTCCAGCAAACAGTGTCACACAGCACATCCCTCGCAGCAGCAGCAAACAGCTACATGGCTACATGTGCGTGCGTAGCCTTACAAGGCGATAAGCGAGGCCCAGCTTTGATTTCGCTTTTTTCCCCATTTCAGCAATAGCTATGAACGTACAGAAGGTATACTAATGGAAAACGCAGGTGACGTGTTGATTGTTGGTTTTACAAAGGCAATTCACAATTTGGCCATCAAACTTTCGCAATTGCATGTGCAGTTATCGATTTATGCAATTATTTTGACTAGTTCATTGATCAATTACAAACCAAAAAATCAGAAGTTCGCTCAAGGCGACCGCGTAAGAAATATCATGTGTCCTATCGTCGTATCTTGTAGCCCTTTCTTTTCTAAAAAGAACTTGGCTCACGTTAGCTGCAACATCTTGTAGGGTTCTATTTTCTGGGGCCTCCCTTATCTAAAGTGTGAGCAATGCTGTTGAGAACGTAGACGAAGCTTTCTTTTTCTCCTTATGTGCAGCTGAGGATGACGAGGCGGCCTAACAACGAGGACTGGATAACCACAATGACTGTCGCTCTCCTGGATTGCGCAAAGGCAAGGACAGACAGATGTGGTGGACCGAAGAAAACCCAGCTTCGAGCTCCTAGTGTTAGCTCAATAAATGAAATGTGATACATGTGCAGGATTTACAAAGGACGGCTTTCTTTTCTTTTATTGCACCTACATTGCAAACACTGTGAGCCATTGCTCAAGTTGGTAATTAAATTGCTCTGCAATTAAATGTGATGGTTATTATTTGTTCATTCGACGATGTGGCGATGCCACTCAGATTATAATGTTTGTCAAGAGAACAATATTAGTATGAGATTTATGCAGTAGAAAGTACGACATAAATATAAATACGCTTTCTTCTATGCCCGGCATGTCATGTGAGCGCATATACATTCTAATGGATTGTGAAATAAAATAGGGTTGATAGCTATTCACCATGCAAAGTGGTAACCAAAACAGAAAAAATGAAATAAACTGTTCATTGTCGCGTGCTCTCCCATAGATATAAGTCCGTACTTTTTAGATATGTAGGTGCCATCGTTTGATTTACATACTTTAAACCAACTGTTCTTGCTCAATTGCGCAAACCATAGCTGTACTCAGTGGTACAATTTTGTCCACAAGAATTACACACTATATTAGGTCGAGCATCCGGTGTTTCATACTCAGTTGCCCAAATATGGCGTAGCCTAATTGTAAGAACTTTAACAAAATCACCAAAGCCATTTTTTATCTTGTCCTATTCAACTCAGAACTCATTGTTCTCTCTGTACTGTCAGTTCCCGTTGGCACGCGCCACACACGTAGCTTACTTATCATTGGATCGCTGCACGTATGCAGTTACCATTGCCGGCGCTTGCATTTAACTACTGTGTCTCCTAGTCAGTCGTCAGCAACCGACAGCGCACGGGTTCCGCTGCAGATCTAACGCTAGAAAACCAGTAATACGTTATGTAGCCGAACCAATTGTATATTTATCTTACCGTAATTTCGACTTCTCGGATAATTTATTTCTTTACTTACCTACTAGGCCGACCGGCGCCTTACCATAGGGATAAATGACCGCATTCAAAATACTCAGAACACATGACAAACCGCAAACTGATAGCAGTTCATTCCGACTTATAGAAAGGACAACAAAAAAGTTGTTATTGATGGCAACAGGTAACAATTGTCTTTACAAAAAGAAATATAGATGATAACGACACAGAATAAATCAAACTATGTTCAACGCTGGCCTGGCAGTGATAGTGTACGGTCAGTTCGTTTCCTGAGTGAGACAGTTTCGTTTACGTCGATCACACGCTCGACTTCTACAATATACATTCTTTTTAATATATGGTTGTAATTACAAGCCAACAACCTTCGTTCTAAAATGTATAATCCAGCCATTTAAATTAGCCTGTGGCTCGTTGAATGGCTTCTCTTTCAGAAAGCGCAAATACAGCAGAACGACGTAATGACTAGGTGGTCTGAAAAACTGACGATTTGCGTTGTGAACTGCCAAGCGTATCAGGGAGAGGTGCCGAACACTTGCGGAGTCGGTGGGTGTCCTTGCAAAAGTCACTAGGAAATTTTTATTCATTTGCAATTGACTTTCTGTTGGAGTGCTATTGAATATTCTGCAAGACTTTTTGCAAAAAAGTTTGAGCAAGAAATTATTTATAGGAGCAAAGCTTCGTTATATCTTTTTTTATTCCCTATACCTTTGCTTGATGATCCCTGGAGATATGTCCTCTATTCACCTGATACTCCTGAAGAGTTTAAAAAGCAAAAAAAAATTCTCTTCATAAAAGAAGCTACAGTTGGTCAACATGCGGAAAGAAGGTTGAAGATTTGCCATCAGGAAAAACGTGAATCCGACCCCGATCAGAGTCAGCCTAACGGCGCACTCAGCCCGGATGCCTGACGGAGATAAATGAATACGGTGCAGAACTGCAGTCACTATTGTCTTGTGGCACGACTAAGAAACAACCAACGTGGGAACCTTCTCACCAGCAAAGCCGCCCAGCTTCAGCAGTGCAGTGCCAGATGCGGGCCTTGAAGCTGTACGCCAGCATACCCTGGCCTCATGCCGAGTTTTGCCCCATTCCACGTGTTAAGAAGAACACTCAATAAGACATCGTATCATCTCCAATGACCCAATGGATGACCCAGTCTCCCATAGGAACTACATGAACCCATGTCTCGCACACCAATTCTCTGTGACATAGTCTCTCAAAGCCTTTCAATTCAATGTCCTGCTCCACACCTGGTCACACAGTTCTACACACTTTGTTGTTCATTTCGCACATTGTCAACAAATGGTTAGGCTATGTATTCAAGCTGCGTTGAAGAAGCCCGCAGAAGACAGGTTCAGGAAAACAGCATGTACACTTACACGTTGCCTGTCGAGAAAAACAGGGACTTCAAGAATGAGTGTAGTTTGGGTGCACGTCAAAGAAACCCAGCTGTTCAATATTAATCTGCAGTTCCCATTTGCGGTGTGCCTCCAAATTGTTTTGTCGTTCTGATAGCCAAAACCCCAACATTAATTTTGTATCTCTATTCAGTGCACTTCTATTGCACTGTTCCCACGATTCGTCCACGTTTTCTGTTAGAGAGGTGAGAAAGAAGTGGGTAGTTGCATTTTTGAATGACGAGAGGGCAGTGACAATGTTTAGAGTGTGTGTTTTCAGTCCCTCACATGGCACGTAGCCGAGCGTAGTACGTTGCTAAAATGCTCCAGGAATATGGTCACTATGTTCAGCATTTCCGCTGCGCGGCAGCTCTCTGCATGCAGTTGCAGTTTCAGCCGCAGCCCACAAGTGCTTCTTGAGGGACGTGCCACTGTATGCCGTGCTGTTCTAAGCTACCGCTTCTTTTATTGTAACTAGTGACGAGAAGAGACAACCGAAAATCAACGCCTTAGCGATAAGCAGGCACAACACCTCCAATAGCAACTGTTCTATATACTTACTTTGACCGCGCTTCAGGCAAAGCACCAGAAACCTGGCCGGGAAGCCTAACGTGTATGTTGTGCGCCTGGCAGTGTGGCTATTGCTCATTTAAACCACTTAGAATTCACTGATCACGGAGCACGGAGTAGGACATACAGTAGAGTTGACTGATCTTATAACAGTGGTTTTTATGTAGCGACGCTGCAGTTACGCCAGTTTTGCAAGTCTTGTGTTACCCTGCAGCCACAAGATTTGCACGTTTCTTTCAGTGCTGTGTACTCAGCCGCAGTCGCGGCCTCTGTCGTGTGCTGAAGATCGCACCGTGAACCGTTTCATATATCAGGTGTAACGTTGTGGAGGTTGGAAATACTTTTTTCAGTGGCTGCGTTCGCACTTAGTAACAGTTCGGTGTATTTTGACGCATTTTTGTGAAAATGTTCAGTATATAAGGTCAGTTCTGAATGAAAATAACATTTTACCCTTAGAAACAAACAAATCGTGCGCTCATTCGGCTGCTAACACACGTTTTTATATCAATTTGCTGTTCGTGTTTTTTTTTTATTTGCAGCTCGTCGCGGCAGCCTCAAGTGCACGCTCGCGTGAGCAAACGCCGCTGGCGCACAGCGAAATATAGACGGAACGCGCGGAGTGATAAAATTTCGAGGCCGCACTACTTGCGTAGCTTCCACAGCGGTGCACCTGATTTATGAAACGGAGAATAGGAACAGTCGCTCTGTATACCGATTGTAGCATACTTATGACCATAAATCATAATCACCTGCTTCAGCTCATGCTTACCTGTTGAAGTTCGCTTTCCACGGTTATCCTCAATAAATGTTCACGCCTGACAACAGCTACATGAGTTTCACTGGCTTTACTCCACAAGTTAGTTTCATTTCCCTCCGCGCTAACTATTACTCACGATGTCCTCTTTAGTTGCAGCCCACAGATTCCTCACGCTATCAGCAGCAAATGAATGTTTATCAAAATTGCGCTTCGCAGCTCTTTTCCTAAGGACATAGTAGCAAGTCTTGTAAAATTCGTGCTAGACTCACTGAACAACCATTGAATCGGAAGTGGCAGGAAGAAAAATGCGAGGAGACATTACGTTTGAGTTTAACAATAGACAGGGAAACAAAGGTGCGGTAGCTTAAGACTCCAACCAAGACTGAAATAATACAGCGCATAGCGACAATTGTGTAGCATGACAACTGCTGGAGGCAACTCGGTATGAAATGGAAGCAATTCTATAAGTCTGCAGCACTTTTCAAACAACCGGGCAGTTAAGACAGCGATGAATTGGTCTAGTCTATGCACGTTTATTATTGCGCTTGTCAGTCATTCTTCGTATCAGTTGGCGTCTTCATTCCCAAACAGTGCCCATCTTGACACCGTTAATGTGTCCTGCGCCTAGCGCAACAACAATAAAGTGAGCAATGCACCAAGACTTTTTTAGTAGTCGGTGGCACACGGCTTCGCTGTTTCTTGTCTATGCTACGCGGCTTCCCCTTCGGCCGCGTAAGAGCCGCTGATCAAGCTGTATGTCTTTTATGTCATTTCGGCGGCAAATGCCAAGCTCTATTTGTACTGGCAGCCTGATGGCGAGGGGGAGGCCTCTTGTGGAGAGGTTGAGTAGCGGTGACATGGCGCTGTGCGGCACGCGCTGAGGGCGTGCGGCTGAGCTGAGAGGTTAAGATAACAGAGCAAGCACACTGGCAAGTGTCAGAGTCGCCTCGCGTGTATACCTTACTTTGTGTCCCACAGTAACTAACTTCCCGCGCAAGTGAACAGTCGGGCTCAAGGTACGACGATTAACGAACAACGAAATATCTAAATAATCAAAGAGAACGATTGGACTGAGCTCATTTGCATTCTGCATGGTGTTGTGCTAACATGTAGCAAAACAAGTGTCATTAAGTCGCTGAGAAACAGTCTTTTATATTTACCACGGACTAAATATTCTACACGTTCTACAAGTCTACCCGTTGCACCCCCCTAAAAGAAACTGCTGGAGGCTCCTCAGATCTGTAACGTATCTGTTTCTAGGAAGCACTCAGATGTAATGTACTGGCAATCGTAATTACAAAGCTCTCAAAACATTCAATGTGGTGAAAATTGCGAGCTCGAAGAAACGCGCAAATCTTGCATGCTTTAATTTCGTTATTGTGTCTGTGTATGTCTTAAGCATTATGGTGGGTTCGGGCCATTAGGGCAACAGTTTGTTCTTTGGCGCCTTGTGTGGTATTTTATTTTAGGCGCATACTCGCTTCGTTTTGAACCTGGCCTTATATTGCTTATATTTACATTTATATTTTATTGCTTATATTTATATGGCTTATAGTGCTTATATTTTGGTGGCGCCCATTCCTCTACGGCGACAATGCTGTTCCCAGAAGACATAATAGTATAGGAGACAGACCCAACAGGCTTGCGTTTTCTTTTTGAACAACTTCCTGTGTTTCCCTTGGTAAAATGCAAAATCAGCCTTTATTATAGAAACAGGGCCCAAAGTGACGCGCTTTGGTTCAAATGTACAAAATTTTAGGCTGCTTCAAAACGCTCACCCTTTTACGAAATCACTCGAAATAAATTCAGTACTTTGGCGAGAAAACTATATTTACCCTCACATTTTAATTGCAGTATATGGCAAATCTACAGATTGCGTGACCCTCTAAGAGAAACACCAACGTATAATTATACCTCTAGTCCGGGAAATTTGAATCAGCGTCTGCGCTGGTTAAAATATCTATGTGGGAGTCTAATAAGAAATTCTTATGATGTCTATGATGTCTGAGGCTGCCTTGCTGTAGCCGCTGCAGCTCGCGGTGCTCGCTCCTTTGCCGCTCGGTCTGCATTTCGCGCTGTCAGGGACTTGGTTGGTAAACATTGTTTCGCTGCAACAACTCCTATCGCACGTTTTCCTGCGATGCGATTGTCCCGTACTTCGTCGGTAGTGAACTGGAGCCTATGGTTACGCTTTGGTCTCTAGCCTGACGAAGTGGAGGTGAGCGATAAATTTATAACGATGAAAGCTCCATAGCACTGACCGAGCCCAACCCCCGTCATGCGCTATCTAGTAAATCAGCCGCTAGACAGAGCCCAACCACCTGCACAGCCTCGAAGACATTCAACGCTGTCGTCTGTTGAAACGGTCGCGCAGTGGTTAGCGCGCTCAGCTACGAAGCGGTAGCAGTGCCAGTGGAACGGAGGATCGATTCCTTATTACCGTGGCGACTTTTTCTTCAGTTAGACAAAGATCACGTAATTTGGCCGCCGTTTTTCTGTCACGGCTTTCTGATGAAGGCGGTGTCATACGAGGAGCCAAGTAATGCTCTCGGCTTAAAATCACGGAACAGGTAGCGCGTGCGGCATCGGATCGTAAGCAACTTATAATTAACACACATGTAGTGTCATTCACTGAATCTTTAGACTTCAAACAGCTAACGAAGCAGAGTTTGAATGGAGCAAGGACCTTAATACTACGCTTCTGGTGGGTCACTGTGGTTTTAGGGATGCTCACTGTGAAGTAGCAAAATTTGTAGCAGCAGTCGGGGACGATCCTAAGGATCATGACACGTTTCTTCTTTCTTTTAGTTCACGCCCCCGACTAAGGGCCGCACAGCAGCCGAACGAACCCTACAGAGATTCTTCCGAGACATTTACCAAATCATATCGCAGCCATTGTGCGCGTTTACGCTGTTTCTTGTTACTTATTATTGATACGCACTCAAAAGTGAGCGTGAGGCTGGCTGCACCTATTCTCAGGGCAAATAAACACTAAATGCACGAAGAGCATTGAAAACATGTACTGCAGATAACCAAACAGCATTAACATTGGTAAGGTATTGCGCACAAACAAAGTAAAGCATAAGAGAGCGCCAAATACCCTCAGAAACACACGCACTTCTTTAACTGAATGTACAATTAGGGTGTGTTCCAATTCAGGGCCGCATCAGAGACAGCCTATGAAACAGCTAATGAGGCAGCAGACAGTCAAAAGGAATGTAACGCGTCCGGAATGGCCTGGAATACGATGGAACGGCGCCTTTGCGGCCTCACGCCACCTCGCGTCGACCAGAAGAAGCTACGAAAAGCACCTAACAATTCGGTATTTGAACTCTTTGCTCGTGCAAACCTCCGAGTAGCGGCGTGTATGCTGGGAGTAACGTCGTCAACGCAGCACCGGTAAGTTGGAGAGCCCTTTTCAGCCGCGTCATAACATTCGAAAGATAAGTAATCGTGCTTGCTAACCACACGCGTATTGTGCATGCTTCTCGTGTTTGCATAGAGTGCGCGAACGTTGGAAATAGAGCTTCCACGGCAACAGTCAAACCTATGCTGATGATTTCTGAGCGCTGGTTGTCAGAATTTAGTTACACAAGTTTATTGCCTCAATGTTAAGTTGAAAATCTTGATAAGCGTCTTCTTCTGATGAGAAATATTGCGTTCCGAAATAATCGTGCTCGTCGCGTGCGCCTGTGCACGCTCCCATTTTTCTGCTGAAGTTGCATAATAACGACTCATCTGCCTCTTCACTGATTCTTACTGCAATGACAATACCTCGCTTATAAATCATTCGATGCTGTAAATAAGCTCTACCTATGATGTTTTCGGTATGCGAACAGTTTTATGGAAAAAAAATGTAAGTAATGAAAGCTTGCTACTAGTACATCTTACTTATTGAGACATGTGTTGGTATAACTTATATATAACTAAACATTACACGAGAAAGTTGCTTAAATTTAGTTATGAAAAAAATGAATTGTTATTTAAACAAACACTTCCTTGTAATGTGCTGTTGCTGGGTGTCTGTTAAAAATTTTGCTGCGATGAAGGGGTCCCTCTGCTCCCATCCTTCACTAGTACAAACAATGTTTTCGTGACTATGTTTAGATGCTCCTTGCATTAGTTCACAATATGACAAATTTAATGTGCCACTGTCATGAATTAACACAGAATTTATTTTGTAGTGCCAAGGCCATGACTCACAACAGTGTCTACATGATGGAGGATCCACCAGAATTCAGGGAACCGTTGGACGGCTGCATTAGCACAATGTGTAATCTGGATCGTCCGGTCAGATATGTGAAGTGTAAGTCTTCCAAATAGTAGGATCTCGATATCATTCGTGGATAACTTTATCAACATATTACTCAACGCAGCTTACTAATAAGGTTAAATATTTATGCAACCTGTTCCTTATTTGTATTCATCGTTTTTATGAACACATTATCGTTTTCTATATAAAAGTAGACCTAACATGTCTTAATGTTGGTAATTTTTCTTGCATCAATCCCTTGGCTGCAAGTGAAATGTTATTTTTGCTTGCTAAACAGTGTATTTTCGCTTCTTTATATTGGTTTCATTCTTTTGAAACTTGTTCCTATGCTATAGCCTTTATTTCCGAATTTTTTTCTATGCTTGACACTCGTGCAGTTTCTCCGCATGTAAGAATTCAGAATGTAGTTGGCCAAATATGTCGCAAGTATAATCGCTGGGCGTGCCCACTATTGATCAACATTCATATTCACAGTTATTTCTTTCTTGTTGCCAGAATAACTGCCACTGGCAAATACACATTTGATGAGCTTGAACTTGAAATGATACGTGAAGGTCATTACTTGCTTTGCTGCACTTACTACCGTACTAAGGTGTTTTCTACTAAGCATGATTCTTTCTCTCCCATTTTGTTTATATTCTTCGCAAGCTATTCCCATTCATGTAAGTAGGCATTGTAGGAGTTGCAAGTCTGTGTCCAATTGCAATATTTGTCACTTTAGATCAATAAGCATAGACCACGTAGTTAGCTGATAGATAGTTCATTGCATTGATGCTCAACCATAGCATAAGAACGCTATATTGCACATAGTGCTATATTATTTGCTTGCTCTTGTTATGGTATTTGCTCGTTGTTGTAATGTTGCTCATCAAACGAATTTGATTTCAACAGCACCACACAGAACATTCTGATTGGCACTAGTGTTATTTTAATAGTGATATTCAAGCAACAAGCCCTAATATGACAACTGTCAAGAATTATTTTTAATAATTTGGGTCCCTTTCCATGTGTTCTGTTTCATCCTACGTATTTGCTCAGCACAGTGGCAAGTTTTCAGTTCGTTCTGCTTGGTTCTGTTCAGATCAGAATATGTTCAACCAGCAAGCCCAAATTACAATGCTATCAGTAAGACTTAGATTGCTGGGCAGATGAGTTGAAAGCATTTTATCTAATTCTAAAGTATTTTTGACAAAATTACGACTGTCTAGAACAAGCATCGTATGCACTGCAACTTATATCTTTAAGTTAGGTAGGCAAGTATCTATATCTAACTATACCTGTGAACATACTTTCTACATATTAGCGAGTGTTTAGCTACACAAAGCAGCCTTTGTTGTGACTGCTGATATCAAATTTATGGTTGATGCGCCTGCTTGTTTTTGTTTTGCGCACTTACACTTCTGCGGTCTCTTAAGCACTGTAATGGTGTGAAAGCTGAAGTAGTGAAGCAATGCCTAAGCTAGCTTGAACCTACTATTGCTACAATATGCCAACAATACCTATAACTGAACTTGTGCATTTCTTTAGAACCAGCCTTGTTCGCTAGGTGAAATTTGTTGCGTCCTTATGAGTTTGCCGGTCAGTTCATGTAACTTTTCAGGACAAATTTACACCGTGAGAGAAGGGAGACAAGACAACATGAGTGCTGCTAACAACTGACTCTTTATTTTGATGGAAGAATTAAATAAGCAATAACACTGGATGTCTGCTTATATTGTGCACAAGTTCTTTCTCAGGAAAGACGTAAGTTGTGATATAAAGGCGTAAAACCACGATAAAAGGTATTCGCTTAAAAAGAAAACTAAATATGTGCATAGTAATGTCTATCCCTTTTGATCTAGAAAGGACGCTTCTTTTTCTTGCCGTAATACATAGGGCTGGCTTACACATATCTTATTTATGTGGTATGCCTCACTGATTTCTCTTGTCAATTTTTCACTGTGTGTGAAAACAGATGAACGATCTTAATCAAGCCGGAAGCCCTATCGTGGTAATGCACGGCCAAGTTGGACGAGCATACTGGGCTTTTGCGTGAAATATAGTGATTTCTTTGGCATATATGGCACATTAAGTTAGTGCCAGCCTGCCCTGCGTAACTTTGACTCCATGTGAAAGGAATGCAGTACACCGCCTATCGCACAGAGACAAAAACACTAGACAATTTAGGTGGTACCTTTAATCAAGCAAACCTCGAATGCCTGCTTGCCTTTCTCAATTCACTTGTGAACTGTTGTGCATATCTTGCGTACTTTATATTTCACCGGAAATGTGTATGCATAGCAGTCCACAAGCGAATTGACAAAGGCACCCAGGCAAGGGAGGCTTGATTCGTGAAATTTACCACCAAATTTGTTTTGTGTCCGTCAGGGGTAGTGTAGTCTATTCCTTTCATCATATGTATATTTGGTCAAATGTACATAGGGAAGACTGGCTGGTGCCTCAACATACGCTAAGGAGAGCAGCATACTTCACTCCAGGGTATGCTCGTCTCACTCGGCAATGCATTGACATGACTGGTGCTGCGCGTAAGATTCATATTGTTTATATCTTTTGATCACCTAGAGCAACCGATTGACAAACAAACATAGTGAGGAAGACCGCATAAACGAATTGGACAACATTCTTCAGTCTATCCTCCTCATTATTGCATGAGAAAGAAGAACAGTCAGTAAATGGCCTGGAATAGCAATCATTCTGTTCTTTTTTATTTTCTTTTTATGCAAATATACTTGCACTGCAACTTTTTCTCTCTTTCTTAGAGAACGTTTGTGCAATACAAGTTCACAAGCAGTGTAAATATTTTGTTTATTCCTTCCGTTAAAATTAACATTGAATTGATAGCTTTTGGGCCCTGTGGTCTCCCTTCTGTCCTTTATTATGTCACGCTCAAAAATTAAGCATTAACATGCACCAACTTTCTCAGTTAGTCGTCAGTCAGTGTTGATAAACTCGAAATGTTTTGAGCCCGAACGTACGTATTATTTGTGTCACTTGCAGCCAGTATAGTACTAATCTGGCTTTCCATAAAGCATGCTAATATGTCCTTCTGCATTTATGTTTTATGTAATGATAGCCTCATAGCACAATCAAAGAGTTCTAGAGATACAAGCTGCATTTGGTTATCACTAATTACTCAGAAGGTGATTAAAGGCGGATACTAGGAGAACTATTCTTCTGGTTGGCTGGCACAATCTGTATCAATCTCACCACTTCACAAAGCTGAAAGACTCGACTTGGGCTCACCGAAACTGCTGATGCATTGTTTGCATAGTCTCTTTAAAAGTTACTTGCAAACAGAGGTAAGCGATTTAATTTTATGTGCAGCCCCTACACTAATGCCACTTGTCATGCCTGCTCTTTCCGGTTACATTTATCGCACAGTTAGGCATATTTCTTTTTGCTACCAACACTTAATGACATAAAGCCAATGGCCGATTGTGCAAACAATAAAAAGGCGCAAAAAATCCATCGATTGATATCACGTTTCTCATGTAGGTTCCTATAAACAATATAAAGTAACTGCTTTAATGAGAAAGTTTGGTGGACTGGGTGGACTGGATAGGAATAGAACCTTGGATGTGAAATGAGCATGCTCCCTTGGTGGCACAGTGGCTGTTTTGTTCTGGCTGTCCTATGGTGTGCCTAGTGCGTGTGCTATTTCAGCCATTGCAACCATCTGGTCGACTAAAGCTGATTCCACGTTCCCACAGGGAAGCAGTCTCAATGTGTCTGTGTCCTTTTTTTACTGCAGGCACACCTTGGAAATGTTGTATGCATTGACAAGGAGAGGTGGGACTTGCTCCAGTGTCAAGGCCGGGACTCCCTATTCTGCAAAGAACTGGCGAAACTAGTTTGCTGTAACTCTGCGTGAACACATGGAATGTTTTGTTGTTGAGTTGAGGATTTTCGCGCCGGCGCGTCTGCTACTGCTCGCACATCTGGGGGCGTGGCGGTTAGTTCTGGTTTCCTCCCGCAGGCAGTTTATACTTCTTGCACTTGCAAAACGGATGGTTATCTGGTTTCTAATCTCTGAAAGGGTGATCGCTTGATAATCAGTAATTTAATGCTAACAGGAGCAGGAGTACATCTGTTCGCAGGCGGGCACTGGAACACACTAATGATGCTGCCGTGAGTGCGTTTCACGTTTTTTCTTTAGAGTCACAAACTCATTGCCTCTCGTTGCCAATAAGATGGATTAGCAGATGTTCCTCACTCGTTTCGTTTTCTGATGAGCACCAACCATAAAGCTTCCTGAGTGCGTTCACCTACGCAGTTTGATTACTCTATTATTGGATTATGATATGCCTACGCAAAAAATTTGTTTCCCATTTTACGGTTGCCTTGAAAAAATTACGGCATTTTTTTTAAATAGGTCTCTCTGGAGAATTTATGAACACGCAATAAAAATACTCTGGGGTGTCAAATTTGGCGAGAAATATCTGCCTTTTGCAATGAAATATCTGCCAGTTAGACATATGCAATTAGACAAGCTCTTGAGTGTGAGCTTGAGCTCAACAACCATTCTTCCGGCATGGAAGCACCAACAGAAATCTTTTCTCGTAATGGTTAAATTACACGCACCGTATATTGAAACACGGTACAGACAACAAGAACCCTTGACCAGAGCAAAAGGTTCGAATTATCGAGGTTTTACTGCATCTAGTTTTTATTTATTTATTTTTATTTATTGGTTATCTGCATCGCCCCGTAGGGCATTACAGCAGGGAGGTTAAGGGCTTGAATGAATACATGAACAAATTATTTCAATGCGTGGAAGAAAGCATCACTTTCTGTGATGTATACAATGCTCGATGGCAAACTGTTCCAATCTCGAACAGTTCTAACAAAAAAGGGACAACGGAAGACGTCACCCCTACAAGAAAATTCCCTGACTTTCAAACAGTGGTCAAGTCGCTTAGATATGTAGTGTGGTGCCTGCATATATTGTTCGTGGTTTATACCTACTTTAGAATAACAAATATCGTGAAAATATTTTAATCTGATATGCCTTCTACGATCCTTCAACTCTTGCCATTTAAGTTTGAGTTTGCTTTCAGTCATGCTAAGCTGCCAGCTATAGTTAACAAGAACAAATCTAACTGCCCTATTCTGGATGTTTTCTCATTTATTTATAAGCTCAGATGTGTGTGGGTCCCAACAAACACATCCGTATTCAAATATTGAACGTACTTGACTGAAATACAACTGCGTCCTTAAGTTACTCGGTAAATGACTAAAATTTCACCGCAAGGATCCCAAATCTGATGCTGCCTTATTTCCAATATAGTTAACATGCTTGGTCCATCGTAAATCAAAGTAAAAAACACGCACAGATATTTAAATTCCTTGTTTATGTTTAGAGTTGAATCATGAATTCTATACCTATAGGGATGATTAGCTCGTTTTTTTGTGAAGGTGACGTGAACAGTCTTATTTATATTTAATGATATATCCCAACGTACACACCAGTCTGCTATAATATTTAGGTCAACTTGCAGCATTTCTGAATCGGAAATGGCATCTACGACTCAATAAACAACACAATCATCGGCAAACATCCTGAATGAAGACTGTACAGCAGTTGAAATATCATTAATATACAACAAAAACAAAGTGGCCCCAGCACTAAGCCTTGGCCAACTCCCGACGTAGCTGATGCATATTGCGAAGATATACTTTCAGAACCACAGCCTGTTTCCGCAATGAACGCTATTATGTTACCATCCAAGTTATAAGCTTTTAATTTGGAGAGTAGGATACTGTGCGACTACATCAAACGTTTTACTGAAATCACAGAAAACGCAGTCCACAACTTGTTGCTTAACAACTTCGGAGGGTAAATTGTGAATAAATTCCACCAACTCTGTATTGCAAGATTAAGCACGCCTGAAACCATGTTGGCTGGGGCTTAGGAGATTATGTTTAGTTAAATGGGCCATAACGCAACTGTATATTACATGCTCCATAATTTTGCAGGTTATAGTAGTTAAGGAAACGGGCCTGTAGTTCTGAACGGAGTTACGCACCCCACTCTCACGTATGGGCACGACTCACGCTAATTTCCTATCATCAGGCATATTGATTCCATTGAGGGACTTCTGAAACAACCGGGTGAAATAAAAACAGAACACGTCCGCACAATTCCGTATGATAGCGGAAAGAATGTCATCAGGGCTGCATGCCTTAGCCTGGTTCACATATTTTAATAATTTAGGGTTAAAATCCACACAAAAGATGACTTCCGGCATGCAGTCTATTTCAGCAGGTAATTCAAAACAGACAGTACGGGAGCTAGATGGCAAAAACACAAATGAAAAATAAGGGCTAGAAATTTCAACTTTAGACTCATTATCATGAGTAATTGTTTCCTCATTCTTCAAAGCAGGTATTGATCTGTTGTCTTTGCCATTACGCTTCAGAAACTTGCAAATTTATTTGGTATCCCTGACAAGTCATTCTCCTAGATTAAAAGAATACAAGTCCTTAGCGATGTCGGACTTTTGTCTAAATTCAGTTTTTATTACTTTCAGCAAGGCCATATGCTCTGGCGAATTAGACGCCTTGTATCTTTGATAATTCCGTCGCTGTCATCAAACAAAGGCACGTAACTCTGTGTTAAACCAGGGCTTGTCTCGAGCTCGCCTACTTGATATAACAAAGGCTTCACGTAGTTCAAACAATTTTAATTTGAAAGTATTCCACAGTTGTTCGATATCTAGATTATCTGCGAGTGCATCAAAAGTTGGAAAGAACGTCTCGAAAGCAGCGCTAATCGCCTCGTAGTTGGCCCTGTTGTAGGCATAAATCTTTCGACTAGCTGTTTTTGCAAACTTCAGATATAGAAATAATAAATGTGCTAGAACAACGTCGTGATCGCTAAAATCTGGCAACACCCGTACATTGTATACAACATCAGGTACGTTACAGAGCAAAAGGTCGAATACGTGACCAGTTCCGTCAGTGCGCGGTGGCTCGTGCACATACTGACAGGAAGTGTTCTTATCTAAAATATCAAATAAAGTTGAGTATAGGCTCCCTCGAGCAGTAGTATCCCTTGGTTCCCCAGCTGACCAGTCAACATCCGAAAGGTTAAAGCCCCCCCCCCCTAGAACAAGGAATTCATTCTTAATAGTTTCAAGAAAATTGGATAAATGAACTAGTGGTTCTACAGAAAGACCAAGATGCCTATAAAATGATCCAAGAACAATTGCTTTCCCATTCGGCAGCCTTACTTTAGAAACAAATCGATTCAGTTTCATTATCCGGAAATTCCATTTGCACGCTAGGGATACTATTGTGGACAAGAATAAACACCCCTCCGCCACGTGCACAGCGGTCTCGACGAAAACACTCGTACGTGTCCGGAAATACTTCAGTGCTTGCGATAGTCGGGTCAAGCCAAGACTCTGTTCCCAAAACAATGGTCGGTTGGATGGTACGAAGAAAGAAGTGAAAGTTATCAACTTTATTTTTGACACTGCGGCAGTTGACCAACAAAACGCTGACGGGGCACATCGCAGCATTAACAGTACTTTGTCATTGCTTCCGTGCAACGCCGGCTTTACTGTCCCATTGAAAGTGCGTGCTCCCCAAGTGCAGGGTATCGAACTTCAGAACTGGTTTCAAGCCTTGTTCGCTGTTTTGTTTGGCATACGCCCATAATTTCTTTCGCTTGTCACGGACAGTACGGCAAAAGTTTTCAGATATAGCAACGTTCGATCCCTTGAGCTTGAATGCTTTTGCAAGCACGACTTGGCGGTCTTTGAATAAAATGATGCCAACAACGACGGGCCGATTTTTTTCCTTTGCAGATTTTACCCAGCCTGTGTGCACGCTCAATTGCTAACGAAGGCAATTCCAGCTTCGCAGTGCACTGACTTACGAGGAGTTCCTCAGACAGGGCTGCCGTCTCATTGGCATTAGAATCCGCCAAGCCATAAAAAAGCAAATTATTGCGTCTCTCACGATTTTCCAAGTCGTCCAATTTTTTAATCATGCCTTCAAAGCATCATGATATTTTCGCTGCTGATCTTCAACGTTAGCTAAGGCTTTTTCAATTGTGTCGATCTTTGGTAGCTTAGTTTCCAACGAAAGAAGCCAAGCTTTAACGTCAGTAACGTCTGCGGTTAGCTGCGATGACTTGGAAAGTATTGTACCTTGGCCATTTAACAGTTCATGGATTTGTTCAGCAGTTAGTGGACCTGGGTTACACTCAATATCTCCGCCACAAAGCAGCGAAATAAGTAGATAAAATGCCAGGCTAAGAAAAAGTGAAAAATGCCGCTTGACATGCGCGCGATTCGACAACACAGTACCAGGTCCTCCACAGGAAAAATTAAGATAAAGCGTTTGGGGTCATCATCATCATCATCATCAGCCTGGTTACGCCCACTGTAGGGCAAAGGCCTCTCCCATACTTCTCCAACAGCCCCGGTCATGTACTAATTGTGGCCATGTCGTGCCTTCAAACTTCTTAATCTCATCCGCCCACCTAACTTTCTGCCGCTCCCTGCTACGCTTCCCTTCCCTTGGAATCTAGTCCGTAACCCTTAATGACCATCGGTTATCTTCCCTCCTCATAACCGATGGTCCTTACGGGTTACGGAATGGATTCCAAGGGAAAGGAAGCGTAGCAAGGGGCGGCAGAAAGTTAGGTGGGCGGATGAGATTAAGAAGTTTGCAGGGACGACGTTTGGGGTGGAACCGGCAAAATGTAGCGCGACGCTTTCAAAGGGTAAAAAGGGCCAACCTACGTGAGCAGTAGAAATCTTGTAAGGGTCACTGCCATCTCGCTGGTTCCACGCCCCATCGTCACACTGCTGCTCCGGTGATTTCGTAGCTGACACTTCACAGCGTCAACGGCCACTTGGCAATGTTGCCACCTTGGAATGGGAAAAAGTTCAATTTCGTCACTGGCTGGACACTGTTGTAGCTCGAATGCCTCGAAGATATCTGTTGAAGACGAAGAACCGCTGTCGACCAATTCCAGACATACGTCGTCGAACAGAAATCCGGGAGAAAGGACCGCCGTGGTAAAGTTCGCCGAAAACACCTGCGTGAGTAGCAGAAAACTTGTAAGGGTCACCGTCATCTCGCCGGTTCCACGCTGTAAGTTCTGAAAATAAAATCTATACCGGCCGTTGAACCTGCGTATAAGTTTTTGCAACGTGTTTTCAGTGTTTAACGGCTCATTCCTTTAAATGCAGGCACACATTCCCCAAGGTGCATTGCATCTCTGAAGAAACTAAGTTCTAGAGAGCATGGCAGGTATGTGCCCAAACGCTTTCAAAAGCTTTCAAGTAATGAATGAAAGCTATATATAAGGGATGGCTATAATCGGCACATTTCTCTATCGCTTGATTGATAGTGTCAGCATCATCATCATCATCATCATCAGCCTGGTTATGCCCACTGCAGGACAAAGGCCTCTGCCATACTTCTCCAACTACCCCGGTCATGTACTAATTGTGGCCATGTTGTCCCTGCAAACTTCTTAATCTCATCCGCCCACCTAACTTTCTGCCGCCCTCTGCTACGCTTCCCTTCCCTTGGGATCCATTCCGTAGCTCTCAATGACTATCTGTTATCTTCCCTCCTCATTACGTGTCCTGCCCATGCCCATTTCTTTTTCTTGATTTCGAGTAAGATATCATTAACTCGCGTTTGTTCCCTCACCAAATCTGCTCTTTTCTTATCCCTTAACGTTACACCTATCATTCTTCTTTCCATAGCTCGTTGCGTCGTCCTCAATTTAAGTAGAACCCTTTTCGTAAGCCTCCAGGTTTCTGCCCCGTATGTGAGTACTGGTAAGACAGCGCTGTTATAAACTTTTCTCTTGAGGGATAATGGCAACCTGCTGTTCATGATCTGTGAATGCCTGCCAAACGCACCTCAGCCCATTCTTATTCTTCTGATTATTTCAGTCTCATGATCCGGATCCGCAGTCACTACCTGTCCTAAGTAGATGTATTTCCTTACCACTTCCAGTGCCTCACTACCTATTGTAAACTGCTGTTCTGACTGTTAAACATTACTTTAGTTTTCTGCAGAATAATTTTTAGACCCACCCTTCGGCTTTGCCTCTCCAGGTCAGTGAGCATGCATTGCAGTTGGTCCCCTGAGTTACTAAGCAAGGCAATATCATCTGCGAATCGCAAGTTACTAAGGCATTGATAGTGTGAAATTGGTCTATTGTTGAGTAGCCTTTACGGAATCCTGCCTGGTCCTTTGGTTGACAGAAAGGTGTTCCTGATTCTATTTGTGATTACCTTAGTAAATACTTTGTAGGCAACGGGCTGTAAGCTGATCGGTCTATAATTTTTCAAGTCTTTGGCGTCCCCTTTCTTATGGATTAGGATTATGTTAGCGTTTTTCCGAAATTCCGGTACGCTCGAGGTCATGAGGCATTGCGTATACAGGGTGGCCAGTTTTTCTAGAACAATCTGCCCACCATCCTTAAACAAATCTGCTGTTACCTGATCCTCCCCAGCTCCTTTGCCCCTTTGCATAGCTCTCAACGCTTTCTTTACTTCTTCCGGCCTTACTTGTGGGATTTCAAATTCCTCTAGACTATAGATACATAGTCCTCATCATACCATCATCGTCACATTGCTGTTTTATCATCGTGAAACTTCAGTAATCTCACCCGATTGTCGTCCTGCCTTCGTTATCATACCTCCAACGTCATTCTATAGAGGCCAGTCTTTCTTTGCCACTCTATTGCAATTATGATGTCGTCAGTTAATCGCGATTATACCGTCTTAGTCATGCCATTGTCGTCAGACACTCGCTATCATGCACACCATGCCATATTGTCGCCATAATGCCGTCGTAGTCGTGCAATCTTATTCAGTTGAAATTCGTCATTCCACTCTTGTAATGCTAACATCGTCATGCCATTGCTGGGATACAGGCTTCGTGATACAGTCGTCGTCACGTCATTGTCGTAACACAGTGGTCTTCATCGCTTTGCCATCATAACGTTGTCATGCCATTGTCCTCATACAGTCGGCGTCATCTGTTCGTTTTCATACCAACGTATTTCCATCGCAGTCATTTTAACTTCAACATCTGACTCTGGTCTTGCCGTTATCGTCAATCCATCGTCGTCACATATTCGTTGTAATGCCGCTTTCGTCATAGCGTCGTCAAGCTGTCGCTTTACCATCATCATCAATTTTTTAACGTCATCCTATTGTCGTCATGTCTACCCATCGTCGTCATCGCCATACCTCCATCGTTGGCTCATCGACGTCATTCCTTCTTCAGCATCCTGTCATAATTACACTATCGCCATGCAATCGTGACTATGACGCAGTTGTCCTGCCACCGTCGCCCTTGCGCCGTTATGAGACAGTAACGACGATGTAACCGTTGTCATACCTTCGTTCTAATGTCATTGTGGTCATGCCTCCGTCATTACAGCTTCGTAATCCGCATGTCGTCGTACCGCAGTCGTCGCGCTATCGTTGTCATAGACTTTTCATGCAATTTGCCTAACGTCCACGTTCTAACTTTGGCGTCGTTACACTATTGTCATCACTTACGAATTGCCATCTAGTTGTCGTGATGCGGTCGTCGTCCTACCGCCTCTGTCATTCCATCGACATCATGCCATCTTATTCCATCGTCGTCACTACGTCAGCGTCACACAGTCGTCATACAAACTCATTAGTGACTCTGGCAAGCGATTCCCACAGCTAAGTGGGAGGACGCCGAAATATGTCATATATAACCAAAGCAACGGAAATCTCCGCATTATTATAACGGATGTTAAATAAATTTCACTTCATAAATAAGGTGTGTAATTATATTGCTAGGATTTTAATCTCATTGCGATCGAGTCATCGGCCAATCATTGGGAGATTAATTATGCCTTAATTTTTTTCGTTACTCTATTTGCAACACTGTTACTTTTTTTCCGGTCAAGTTAGAGCATGAACATACCTTTGCACCTACCTACTATTACTTTGTTTTCCTTTTCAAGCACTCACACTTTTGAGCCTTCTAGCCTCGTTTGCCCTCCAATTTTCTAGATTAAAACGAAACAGCCAAAACGTGCCATGAGCAGCTTCTAAAATAAAACTATTTCACACAATGTCTTCGAAAACTCAGCACAAGATCTTTTAATGAAAGATTCGATTGAACGTTTCAGAACTCTCTGAAGGCTGCAAAAGTCATGGCATGTAGTTTTGTCACCTTATTATGAAATAAGGTATTCTTGTAACGATTATATGGCTTCATTGTCACTAGTGAATATGGCTGTGATTCTATTAAAGCTCAGCTGCTGTCCTAAATAATCTTGCAGGCATAGATAATCGCATTGTTTTGATGTGAGTAGTCAAATCTGTCAGAAGACAGTTATGGTAACTAGTGCCTCAACTATGTAACTGCAAGCGATTGCTGCAATTCTTCGAATGGCTGCTCGTGACAACAACTTAGGAGTGTGCGAATAGGAATTTTTGGACCCAATCAAATACGACTGTAAAGTGCAAGGAGCGAATGGAATAAAAAATCGAATCTTCCTTGAGAAGTTCCAAATAGTGAAGAGCCGTTTTCACAATTGCTACACAACAATGCTCACATCTTATTTCACAACGTTAGGAATATTTTGTCATTTCATTGCGCTTTATTTAGCGTTCTCTATTAAAAACACGTATAAAGCACAACGAACAAATAATGTACTTGTTCGCATACACGTAAAGGTTTGGAGATTGCGAATAACTGTTCTATACGGCGCGTTAAGTCGAGCTCCCCGATAGACGTAGCCTCCTTCATTATACGTAAGTTCTCAGAAAATAACTAGTTCTTGGGTTAGTTGATTGTTACTTGATGAAGCCATTGTAGCGCAAATAAAAAAACAAACACAAAAAGTACTAGACCGAACGTCACGGGCGGTACCAGTACTGCCCTTAATGTACGGTCTTGTGTCGTTTGTATTCATTTTATTTGCGACACGTTGGTTTCACAAAGTAAGTTCGCAGGATTTTTTCTCTACACTATGCCTGAGGGGATAAAATTCCCCTTTCTTCCGATACAATTTTCTTTTTGACTGCCCACAGTTGTTGTTTTCAGATATTCGAAAATTATTTGGAAAATATTTGTTTACACATACCGGCTATTTAGCTGGAAGATGAGATCAAGCAGGAGCAATTCGATTTATTATACCATACATTAAAACAGGGGCGCACTCCTACCATCCAATAATGCGGCCACAGGAAAGAATGGAACTTACTCACCAATAATGGCCTGCGAAGAGTCCGTTGCTTGTGCTTACATGGCACTATTTTTTCATCGCGAATAGTTACACATTCTTGAGAGCGAAAACCTTTATTACCTGTCCTAATGAAAAGTTGACATTATATTACATTCGGAATTGTGATAGAGAAACAAGATTTAATATCATGTTGAAGGTGTCAGCCTGGGAATTGTTAGACAAATCTGTGCTTAACTCGGCTAGCATTATACACGTTTATGACACCTTTTTATAAAAGAAAAGCCAAAACGCTGTGGAACATACACGTGTCCTTTCTAAGAGGCAAGAAATTGCATTACCAATGTTTTTACTAGGCTACGACCTTTCCTCAAAAATACTCCATTAAAATCTCAAAGAAAAAAGTAAACTAATTGTTCCGTTTCCAGTTAAACCACATTCGACCTATATAAATATTAGTTCAACAGGGACATTTACAGGAGACATATGCAGAATGTCCCTTCCTAATAATTCTCTTGCACTATTCGTTCACCACGCTAACAACCTAAATTCATATTCCGCAATAGTTATTTTCGGAGACACCATAAATAAGATGGCATACATGCTGTAGAACAGGAAACAGCACAAGGGTACGCATCAGTAGCAATAACAAGTTCTAAGAAGGCGTCGAACTCGCATCATTTTTTCTTTCTTATTGTAAAGCCTGCCATTCACCATTGTTTTCTTCTCCAGATGATAACACATGTTTCTTCACAAGAGAGGCAGGGCCATCCTCTGGCTGCCAATGCACAATTCACTTTTCGGACATTGATGTGAATATTTCCAGCAGCCCTAGGTTCACAAGGTCGACAGGTATAAGCTCTCTTGGAGCCAAGAGAACGTGTGTGTTCGCAAACAAAGAAACAAAACGCTTGTACGCAGCAAAGTTGTTTCGTTGTTATTTTAGCGTTTCTTTCAAGGTTGTAACAAACAATGGGATGCAACCAAGGAATGGCCGAAGGGCTTTGACAAACATGGGTAGAAAAGCCTTACACTATGATGTATAAAAGCCTGAAAAGCAAGGATGCCTGTCAGACCGAGTAGTGCATTGGAAGGGCAGCACCATGAGGTCTCTCAGCACCATCGCACTTTTTGCTGGCCTTCTGGGTAAGCTTCCCGATGCTTTGGAACATCTTGAGCTCTGCATATCCCTGCGGCTGGTGGCTGCCTAAATACCAGGGGCACGCGATTGCACTAATAGCGCTATCTGTCGTTATTTAATTATTTAAAGCAAAATCAAAAACGGCTATCTTACGATTAGCAAATTCTTTATGGGCCGCAGTCATCCTCCTCATAAGATGATGAAAGATAATTAATACTGCATAAGTTGTCAATGCTCCTTGCAAACTCCCTCTTAGACTGCTTTAGACACCAAAACGTGATCTCAAAATCACTCTTGTGCTTGTGTTAGTGCAAAACTCCCGGTTTCGCAAAGGTATCAATTTACTCTGCAACTATGTGCTACGTCTGTAGTATGTACTTTGGGGGAGTATTTCACCTGGCTAAAACCACTGCCGAGATGATTTCGCTCCGTCATTAATTCCACTGTACAATATAATAACAAAAAGCAACAAGCAACACTAGCTTCAGCATACCTAATTAGAATTTCAAAGCATCCTAGTATACAAAAATACCCATCGATGCTATGTAAACATGATCTCCAAGAGCTATACATAAAAAAGGCTATAGTACTTTTTTTTGTCAGAAGAATATACGCATTCGTTAGAATAGAGTTTGTTGCAGTAATGGTGTAATGTGAAATCTGCACGAAATTGAGCTAAGTAGAATCCATCACTTTTACAGAATGATAAAGTGAATCTTTCTTTCTTCCAGCATGTTATGGAGTTGGGACCTCCCATGCTTTCCGTAAGTATACATTAATACCTAAGAAAATTTTTCAAAGGAATTCAACGCCTAGTTGAAGTCTACGAAGGATAATCTCTTGCCGATTGAGTTCGCGGCGAGAATACAGCGGAGTCATGGCGCACGCATTCTATTGTTCCCCTCTCGCGTGACGAGAGTAAGACTGCCTAAATATTTTGACTGCAGTCTCGTCGGACTCGGCCCACAATTTTAGGCTGCACATACAGACACGAGGCATGTTTCAGACTTTACAACCTGCGGAACTGAACAACATTTTTAGGCTGGATATGCCCACAAGAATAGCCAGTATTTTAGTACTTCACGAGTCTCGGGATCAGTACACATTTTTAGGTTCTACTGCCCCCGTAATTTGCCAGCAAATTAATCTAAAAACAGATTCCCGATACGGAATAATAGGGGTAATTCACCACCGAAGACGCTGCCTTCAAAAACAATATGTGTGCGCACTTTCTGCTGCAACGACCACGAGTTTCGCAGCGACCATGAAAAGCAAACGCTTCTTTTCACAAATGAACAGTACATATTAATATATAGTGAACCTCCCTTATTTAGAGCAGATTAGCACAGAATAAACAATAAAAATGAGGCATGTGCCGATCGAAATATCATTATGTCGAGGACCATCGCGAAAAACGGGCACCCTAAGGCCGCCCTTTAATGCTGTGCTGTCTGTTTTCCGTACAGAGCCCTATCACTTACAGTCAGCAGTGTGTTATGGGCTAGGAGTTCATCCATTATAATTTGGTTCAGGCTTGAAGAGGACGTGTAATAAAAACAAAATTTATCCTTTTACGCATACTTGCGACCGAACCAATGCTGACATGTTTTCAAACCAAGCGTTGTGACCGCTCCGTTCCACTTTTTAGTCATATAATTTAAATTAAAAAGCGGCTTGTACAGTCAAGACCACAACATGAGCTAACTAATGACATCGGCAGTTACGGGAACAATCACACGGGCACAATGACACGCGTGCAGAGTGCAGCATCAAATTTTGTTTGAATCCTTTCAGGAATAACTGTCATGTTTATACGCTCACAGATGACTAAACGAGAGGGAAAGCTGGGAACCTCCTTATAATGCAGTAACAGTGCGGTTGGAAGCTGGTTTCATAATATACATCCCTCAGGTGGTGAGGATTTCAGGCATTTCATTTTAAGGAACTGAGAAAAGGGCAATTACAGTACTACCATTCCGCATGTGTTCACCCCCACGGCTCTTCTACAAAGTGATTTTTTGTTTCAATTTCACCTTACGGTGGCAATATTGCTTTTTCATTGCATTTCCTCTATTAAAATGTCATGTACAGAGTGTCCCACATATCTTTAGCCAAGAATTTAAATACCAAAGACGCGCCGGAAGCGAATTGAAAAGAACGCACACTGTTCGCAATAGCCTATAGTATTCATTTAGACATCTATATGTTTTCCCCATAACTCACTAATTAAACAAGTTTATTTACCCAACTTTTTAATTAATGACTGACGACCCCAAGTATGATATTCATATTTGTAGAGCACCTTCAGAAACCACCGATCGAGTTGTTTGCTATACTATACGTCTCGCGTAGTCCTTTCTTCCGGGTCGCAAAGAAAGCCCGGGAAATATGAAAAAAGCCACGTGATGGAGCATTTGCACAGTGGTATCATGCTGCTCTCAAGCGTGCATTCAGTTAACAAGGTCGGTTCCCGTCGGACGACGACGAAAATGCATGCTGCTGGCCGAGCGCTGCCGATGAGATAAAGAACGCCCTGCCGCTTCGTCGTCGCCAGTCACGATGCAGCCGACGTTATTCACCCAACGCACGCTTGAGACCAGCACAATACCACTGCGCGAACGCTCCGTCACATGGATATTTCATATTTCACGGGCTTTCTTAGCAACCAGGAAAAAAGACTACGTCAGACGTATCGTAAAAGCAACAACTCCATCGGTGGTTTCTGAAGGTGCTCTGCAAATCTGCGTATTATACTTGGGGTCCTCAGCCAATAATTAAGAAGTTTGGTAAAAAAACTTAATAAATAGTGAGGTATAGGGAAAACAAAAAAAAAAGATGACTGAGTTACTATATGCTATTGCGAATAGTATGCGTTCGGTTCAATTCGCTTCGGAGGCGTCTTTTATCTTTAAAGTCTTGGCTCAAGTTATGTGGGACACCCTGTATAGCCCTATCTGTGTATTCATATATTTCTGTCTGTTTTTTCAGGAAAGGGTGGTTTTGGAAGCAGTACCTTTGGCTCTGGCAGTGGACTGGGAGGTGGATTCTCGGGAGGATTCGGTGGACGAAGCTTGTTGGGTAGCGGAGGTACCTTCGGCAGTGGCTTTGGCGGTAGCTATGGCAGCGGCTATGATGGCGGGTACAGCGGAAGTGGCCTAGGCGGATTTGGCGGCGGCTACGGCGGTAGCTATGGCAGCGGCTATGATGGCGGGTACAGCGGAAGTGGCCTAGGCGGATTTGGCGGCGGCTACGGAAGCGGATTAGGCGGATATGGCAGTAGATACGGAGGTAGTGGCTTCGGCGGCGGCGACTACGATGAGGAAGGAGGATATAACCAAGGTATTTTCGGCGGACGCGTACGCCGCTTGTTTGGCGGTAGCTCCAGGAGACGTAGATCCCGCGGCGGGCTAGGCTTCGGAAGTTACGGCAGCGACGAAGAGGGAGGTCGGTTTGGTGGTGGCCTCGGCGGTCTAGGCATGTCTGGGCTCGGGGGTATGTATGGCATAGGCAGCGGCGGTTACTCCAATAGCCGACTAAGGCGCCTGTTGCGGCGCCTGCGAAGGCGAGGAAACCGAGGCTCCTATGGCGGTAGCTTTGGCTATGGAGGCTTGGGCAGCGGCTCATCCTGGAGTTCTGGCTTGGGAGGAGGTCTGGGTCGACTTGGTGGCAGCTACGGAAGCCGATATGGAAGCAGCGGACTCGGCGGAGGACTAGGAAGTGGGCTTTTCGGTGGTGGCGGATTATTCGGACGCTTGGGAAGTCGCTTGTCTGGACGTGGTCGATATGGTCGTGGCTTTGGTAGTAGGTTGTTCGGAGGAGGACTTGGAAGAAGCGGATTTGGAGGAGGACTTGGAAGCAGCGGATACGGCGGAGGATTTGGAAGCAGCGGATACGACGGAGGATTTGGAAGCAGCGGATTCGGAGGTGGCTACGGCAGCGGCAGTGGGTGGGGCGGTAGTTTCGGCGATGGCTGGCAGCAGTGGTACCAGTAATAAATGTAAACTTTGGACATGTGATTGCGAGTCATTGTCACTTGGCTTAAGCGAACATTTTAACATTCTGTCATCTACCAGCTGTCTCGATTGTGCATGCTCTCTTATTTCTCCAAATAATAAACACCCTAGCGTTTTCAAAGACGCAACAGCCACCTTCCCATGCTGCGGCATTTTTCTTGTTCGTACGTACACCTGCAGCGGAAAAGGATCGGCGCAACGGACCCATTAGCGGAGAGGCGAACTCATGATACGCGGCGCTATTGTTCCCGATGACGCTACTAATGAGAGTGCTGGGCACCATCCATGTTCTAAAGAGGGGCTGACGGACAGAAAGCGCTCAATCCAGGATAGAATTCATAAGATAATAAAAATACGGGCATCAGGATAGGCTCTGCTTACTGCCGGGAAAACCCGACTTCGAAACATGCATCGGGTCTGGCATTGGTTATGGCTTATTGGCGTGTTCGGGAAGAAGGGCACCGCGTGTGACATATGGGAATTCGTGGTCCTTGGTAACTAGTGCTCTTACAAACAATCTGCTTTTACGAACACTTCTTGCAGAAGAACGGTTTTGCTAAAGACAAGGTCTTTCTTAGCCATTCAACACCACTTTTTCCGTGTCGGATAAGTCTCTAGCCTCTTATCATGGTGCGATCTCGGCGAAGGAGCGCCCTAAAAATGCGGCCCGGTATGTGCCCGTGGAACTACTGACCACCGTGTTGTTCCGCATATCTACATATATGCATGTATATATATATATATATATATATATATATATATATATATATATATATATATATATATAAATATATATATATATATATATATATATATATATATATAGAGAGAGAGAGAGAGAGAGAGAGAGAGAGAGAGAGAGAGAGAGAGAGTAGTTCCACGGGCACATACCGGCAGACATTTTTAGGCTGCTCCTCCTCCGATATCGGCCCATGATAAGAAGCCAGTGACGTATCCGAATATACAAACAAGGTTCTCGACTACGGCAACAATGATGCCTTCACGTAGCATGCATACATTTACTGACCTAGCTGCCTTTGCACGAAAACGATCATTTGCTCGTGACAATTGCGGCAGAAGGGATGTTCAACGTCCGCCGTGAAGGTTTGTGAGTGGTGGCGCTGGCTAACACTACTGGAGATAGTTCTCGTAGTAACGCATAAATACCCCTGAAAGCGGACGGGAAGACGGCGCCGCGGTATATCAACAGGTAGAGCATCGCACGCGTAATGCGAAGACAAGGGATCGTTCCCCACCTGCGGCAGGTTGCATTTCATCCACTGTTAGGTCAATTAATTTATCATTTCTTTCATTCAAATATTAAATACAAATAATTCCTCTGTGTCGTAATTGGTATCGTTATACGGTACATATATGTATATATATATATATATATATATATATATATGTATATTTATATATCATCAGCCTGGTTACGCCCACTGCAGGGCAAAGGCCTCTCCCATACTTCTCCAACTTCCCCGGTCATGTACTAGTTGTGGCCATGCTGTCCCTGCAAACTTCTTAATTTCATTCGCCCACCTAACTTTCTGCCGCCCCCTGCTACGCTTCCTTTCCCTCGGAATCCAGTCCGTAACCCTTAATGACCATCGGTTATCGTCCCTCCTCATTACATGTCCTGCCCATGCCCCCCCCCCTTTCTTTTTCTTGATTTCAACTAAGATGTCATTAGCTCGCGTCTGTTCCCTCCCCCAATGTGCTCTTTTCTTATGCCTTAACGTTACACTTCTCATTCTTCTTTCCATAGCTGGTTGCGCCGTCCTCAATTTAAGTAGGACCCTTTTCGTAAGCCTCCAGGTTTCTGCCCCGTACGTGAGTACTGGTAAGACACAGCTGTTACAAACTTTGCTCTTGAGGGATGATGGCAACCTGCTGTTCATGATTTGAGAATGCCTGCCAAATGCACCCCAGTCCATTCTTTTTCTTCTGATTTCAGTCTCATGATCCGGATCCGCAGTCACTACCTGTCCGAAGTAAATGAATTCCCTTACTATTTCCAGTGCCTCGTTACCTATCGTCCACTGCTCTTCTCTTCAAAGACTGTTAAACTTTACTTTAGTTTTCTGCAGATTAATTTTTAGACCCACCCTTCGGCTTTGCCGCTCCAGGTCAGTGAGCGTGCATTGCAAATTATCGCCTGAGTTACTAAGCAAGGCAATATCATCAGCGAATCTCACGTTACGAAGGAATTCTCCATTAACTCTTATCCCCAATTGTTCCCAACCAGGTCTCTGAATACCTAGTGTAAACACGCTGTGAATACCATTGGAGAGATCGTATCTCCCGACCTGACGACTGTCTTTATTGATATTTTGTTGCTTTCATTATGGAGGACTACGGTTGCTGCGGAGCCGCTACAGATATCTTTCAGTATTTTTATATACGTCTCGTCTACACCCTGGTTTCGTAATGCCTCCATGAGTGCTGAGGTGTCGACTGAATCAGAAGCTTTCTCGTAATCAATGAAAGCTATATATAAGGGTTGGTTATACTCCGCACATTTCTCTATCAGCTAATTCATAGTGTGAATATGGGCTGTTCATGAGCAGCCTTTACGGAATCCTGCCTGGTCCTTCGGTTGACAAAATTCTATGGTGTTTCTGATTCTATTTGCGATTACCTTAGTAAATACATTGTAGGCAACGGACAGTAAGCTGATCGGTCTCTAAATTTTCAACTCTTTGTCGTGCCCTACATTATGATATAGGATTATGTTAGCGTTCTTCCAAGATTCCGGTACGCTCGAAGTCATGAGGCATTGCGTATACAGGGTGGCCGATTTTTCTAGAACAATCTGCCCACCATCCTTCAACAAATGTGCTGTTACCTGATCCTCCCGAGCAGCCTTCTCCCTTGGTATAGCTCCCAAGGCTTTCTTTACTTCTTCCGGCGTTACTTGTGGGATTTCAAATTCCTCTAGAGTGTTCTCTCTGCGATTATCGTTGTGGGTGCAACTGGTACTGCATAAACCTCTACAGAAGTGGTCAGAATCGCTACAGAACTCTGACATATATATATATATATATATATATATATATATATATATATATATATATATATATATATATATATATATATATATATATATATATATATATATATATATATATATATATAAAGTCTACTAAATCAACATTGTCCGACCGCAGGATTTGAACTGCAGGACCTCCTGCACAGCAACCTGAAGCGCTAAAAATTAGTCATGGGCTCTAGCTCCAGCAGGTGCAATAGAACATCCATAAAAATATTTGCAAGCCGGCGCGTTGAGACGCTTGGCCATTATTTACCAATATTTATTACATGGAAGCTCTTTCGCTTTCGTCGATAATTACACAGAAGACTGCTGATTTCCGTAAGTTTTAATGCGTTTTCTCAAGAACATTACTCACATTATCTGTAGCTTTTCCCTTTTCGTCACAACATGAACGTCAGGCGGTGAAATATGTCCAGGCGTGTTCACGTTTCAATTGCACAGACTGCTCCACCGACGCAGCTGTATTCCAAGACCTCAATTTGGAGAGCTTCGCTTGCTGGAACTAATTGTAGCGCAGCTATGCAGGCCCTGCCAGCTTGAGTCATGGTTTTAATACCCTTAGTAGCCATCGTATTACCTATCGGTGCAATTTTTTTTTGCAGCGAAGCCCGACGTCCCTCACAGCGCTCAAATATGACTCTGCATGTTAACTGTCAGAGCGCCAGCCGAGAAGCTCCAGCAAAAATGGTATTCCCACTGAGTCAAGGTGGGCCCGCATACATACCAACATCACTCCTAAGGTTACGTGTATGGCACACACTGCCGCTCAACGGCACGGAAGCCCAGACGCGACGGTAAAGAAACAGGAGGCGGAGAGAGATTTACCAAGAAAATCAAGTTTGCGTTGAATGGGAAGGGGTGACGAGCGGCCAACTAGCTGATATCAACAAGGAACTGAGACAGGGCTGCCCTCCATCCTCGCTGTTTTTTGCGATGTACACGGTAAGGGTGGAAACGGCGCTAGAGGGAAGCAATATTGAGTGTAATATCTCATACAAAGAGGCGCGTACAGCAGTAGAGCAGCAGCTTCTACGTTTGTTTAATGCTGATGACATTGTGTTGCTAGCTAACAAGCAAACTATTATGCAACGGCTGGCTAGCTTCTTTGAAAAGAAGGCGAGAATTTAGGCCTGAAATTGAGCGTGAAAAATCAGCTGGTATGGTATTCAATGAAAACACTGAACAGACAGAATCGAATCATCAAATACAACGAGTAAACGACTATAAATACCTTGTTATGTGGCTGACGAAGACACTATATATATATATATATATATATATATATATATATATATATATATGTGTGTGTGTGTGTGTGTGTGTGTGTGTGTGTGTGTGTGGAAAAGCAGGACAAACAATAGCAGCAAAGCGTAAGAGAAAAGATAAATGCGGCAGTAATGAAACACAGAGCGCTATAGGGATACACAGGTACGACACGCTTTGTGGTATGTAGAAAGGTGAAATAGTTCGAGGACTATCATGTCGAAGTGCGGTTGTTTGCTTGAAGTAAGGGTACAGTCAGGGCTCGATGGCCACCAAAGGTCAGTGAGGCACCTCGCACCTAGAAGCCGTTAGTTTCATCGAGAGCTGGGGGAAAGCAAACAGGACACAATAGATATTAGTAAGGGGCGCTTGGAAGATTGGTGGTAGGAAAGTAGGGAAACGACAAATAACGGAGGCGTACAAAAACAAGGTTCCCAATTCGGGTTCAGAAATGTTGGTATGGGAATTCATCGTGTTCTTTTTCCTTCTCTTCTTTTCTCTTCTGTAACATAGGTAGAGCATTAAGCCATATAATTACAAAATCTTGGTGGCGCAACCCACCAAAGAGGACCTCATAGCATCCGTCCATCCATCCGGCTGAGGAACACCTTCAACAACCCCGAAGTTCAAAAGCGCGAAGCGTACGCACCCATCGTGCCCAGCGTGAGCTTGCCGCAGTACAGCAACGCGAGGCTGACGCAAGGCGACAACGCCTGCAAGACCTTGAAGTTCTAGCGGATGCTGCTCCCGGTTATCGTATGTTTCTATCCATGTGTGTCTGTGCACGTCAACCCATGCGTGTTAACTTAGTCGGCCTATGTTTACTGCAATTCACGCTGCTGCTATAACTACGAGCCCTACTTCGTGCACCATTCTAATTTGTGGCTTTCGCGTGTTAAAGCGTACCACCAGATTCCTATCGAACCCACCGGCATACTCAAGACCACCATCACAACGCCCTTTGGCTTGTTTGAGTACGTGCGGATGCCATTTGAACTCCACAATTCGGCTCCAAACTTCCAGGAGTTCATCGCTTATATCACGCGGGGCCTTCCTACCGTGTTCGCGTACCTTGATGATGTCCTCATCGCTAACCCTATGCTTGAAGATCATGAGCACAATCTACGCGCTTTGTTACGACGTCTACAGCAGTACGGCCTTTTGAACTCCTCCAAGGGTGTTTTCGGCGCATCTGAGCTCGAGTTTTTGGGCCATCACATATGACCCCAGGAAATACGCCATCTTCCGACCCACCTCAAGACCACCCAGTATTTTCCCCGCGTCGAACACTGTGCCAGGGACGCCAATTCTTGGGGCTTGTGAATTTTTCCAGGTGCTTTATACCAGACTGTGCAGAGCTGCTTCGCCCACTCACCGACTTCCTTCGTTCAATAGCCGGCCCGTCCTGCACCATTTCTTGATCATCAGGAGCCCAGGCCGCCATTACTACTGCCAAGCAAGCAGTCGCGAACGCCTTGCTTCTTATCCATCCGTGCCGCAACGGTTGATGGCGGATGCCTACAGCGGTGCCGTCGGCCACGTTTGTGCCGCCGTCTTACAGCAATACAATAACTCCGAGTGGTGACCTTTGTTTTTTTACTCTCGGAAGCTGCCTCCTGCTGGGACCCGCTACAGCTTCCTCGGCCGAGAGCTACAGCCCATCTACACTGCGTTACAGCACCTTCGGCATTTTCAGGAAGGATGCCATTTTTACATGCTTACCGACCATAAGTCACTAGCGTATCTTTTCTGCACCAGCTCATTGAAGTACGTGTCACGCGAAGTCCACCATCTCCCTTATATTTCAAAATTTACAACCGACATCCGCCACGTGAAAGGTGCCAGAACACTGCCGCTGATGCCCTTTCTCGTGTAGCCGCGGTTGACAATCCATCTGCGACCCTCGACTGGGCCGCATTCTCCTCCGACCGAGAGCTGACCGCTGTCTCACTGAACCCCCATTCTCTCCGACAATAGTTTCTGCCTCATGCATGCTCGCCTTAGCACTTGTGGTGCTAATCGCACGTACAGCCTCATAACCCAATTCGAGTTTATTACTTCTGCCACAATCCGATGTGCCATGATAGGCGTTTGCAAAGCTCAACCCTCTCAGAGGTCATAAAATGTAGTGCACAACAACACCTCACGCGATTACCTCTCCCTGTGTTTTCTGTGTACTACGCAGACAAACAGCAGTGTGCACGCAAAATAACGTTTACCATCAACTCATCACTCTCGTGTTAGCCTAAACGTTGAAGAAATTAAGCGTTAGCAGTCAACATCACCGCTAATTATCATCAATCAAAGCATCCAGGACGCAAAGCTTCGCTTACATCGATTTCCACAATGCGTGGAATCTGCATAATTTTTTGCACTAGAACTACTGTCTACACATCTACACATATCTACACTGATGGATCTGTCTGTCAAACTGCTCCGCTGCGGGAATCTTGATGCCAGCGAAAGTTACAACCATAAAATTTAGGACGACTCACGCGACATCATCGACGGAAGCAGAGCTCACAGTGCTCTTTACCGCCTTTTATTACATCTGTGATGAACCCCACACAAGTGGACGGTCTTCTTCGATTCAAAGGCGGGACTGCAGTCTCTACTGTCACCTTTACGACGTGGACAGCCCGATCAGCTAGTATTTCAGATTACAGAAAGAGAGAGAGAGATGGCAAAGAAAGGACAGGGAGCTTAACCAGAGATCTCCGGTTCGCTACCCTGTACTGGGGGAGGGGTAAAGGGATGCACCTATAAGTGATGCATGCTAAAAAATAACTTTCCAATGGCCTCCAAGTCAGTGCGGGATTATCGGCAATGAACGTGCCGATCAAGCTGCCCGTTCAGCCCATACTGGGCCCACCATGTACTAATACCACTTCCTAGAACTGACGCAGCAAGGAAGCGCAGCCTGCTTGCTCGCCAGTGCACCACGTCTCAATGAGTCCCATTTCAGGAATTCCTGGCTATACTCCCTTGATCCCACATTAAGCCTTCGAGTCCCATCAAAGCTTCGCCGTGGAGACGCCATGCTTTTGCATCCACTGTGGCTGGGCGTTTCTTTTACGAATAATTACATATTATTGTAATAGGAAATATATTGCCCAAGTTCCTTGGTTTCTGTGCCTAAAAAGGGTTTGGTAGCAGAATTGTAATGCAAATCTATCGACGGGATGCTTATCGTGCCTAAACGCTTCGAAAATAAGTTGACAGTATTATTTATTCCAAGTCACAGCGTTATATCTGCACTTACATAAAACGCATTACAATATAATCTGATTGTGCACCTAATGAACACCTAATGAGTAACCGCGTCCGGCACCGGAGGGAACAGCACCTTTTAGTGGCATACTTAATTATCCGTAAACAGTACCCGTGAAAATTTACACGCTCAGAATACAACTAAATGGTGGCACGTAAAGTGCGGCGCTCAAAAATCTAGTTGTGTGCTATGGTGTCACCTGTCTTTGATAAAGCATTTTCCTCATTTCGGATTAAAAAAAAAGACACTGCGTTAACTGGAGGTCATGATATGAAACAGAACCTGGCAAAACATACAGAGCTCGAGCTGCGGCGTTTCGGTACCACGAGTACCATCTACGGGAAAAACAGCCCCGATGATATCCGAAGAGCACTTTGTCTCGAGGGTGTCACCTCGCAGTACTGGTAACCTGCAGCGCTTTTGCATAAGCTGAAAGGCACGCGCATACACGTACTATCCGCCGCCCAAACCAGCTTGAAAATGTACATCATTTGAAAGGTGATGCGTCAGCAAATGTGCAATATACATAAATTAAACAACAGCACTTAAAATTTGAGCTTTTTACCTTATTCTCGCGCTCATGGTGACATACCTAGTTCGACAATTTCTGGCTTCCCACAATTAGTTGCAGTTTTGCGTATTTGAATGGCAGCAGCTCTATTATATCGGGCTGAAGGGCTGCGAAATGAGCACTTACGCGCCTATAGATATGTAATGCCAGCAGCAGGATGATAGCTATATGTATTATACAGTAAATAGGTGCAGCTGATATTTCAGTTCAGAATAACAGTAAACAGATCATGTAATGCGTAAAACAGGCCACCCCTGGTATATTAGAATTAAAGTGGGTGTCACTGGAACGAAAATGCATTGAATCAAGAACCCATTCACTTCCCGTGCAGCAGTTCTATAAATTAAGCATAGGACACGTAGCATGCGTAAACGACACTAGAAATGCATCTTCAAACACTTAAGCGACTGCTGAGAAGCACCCCGTGCATTGAATACACGAATACACAATATGGGAACAAAGCACTGAGCGTGCTCACCTGTCGGAATAAGACAGCCCTTGCCTATGAGCACAGCGCCAGCCCTCATGCTTGCAGCGACCGCGGAGATCATAAGCGCTACAGCTAGCAACGGCTGCCAGCCCTGGTACCTTTATAGCTGCTGCAGTTCTAACATCGCCCAGGGTTACATCTGCTTGGCCACACAAGAGCGTCCATTATAGGTCCCATCCTCCGTCGTCATCGGCACTTCCCGCTGTGCAAAGTAAGAACGTGAACACCTAGTTATATTAGCAGTTAAGCTGCTGAACTGATAAAGAGCATTTCTTTACTTTAAATAAGCACTCGGCAACTGTTCTGAAGCAATAGCATGTGCTCTGTGCCTTCGCTTGATACTATTGCCCCCTGCGCGTCAGAGGGGCTTGCTACAATCATGCGAAAAATGGGGTGTTATTAATTCCTTTTTCTAAGCAGAGAGAACGCATGATGTAGGCTCCAGAACAGGCACAGTCGTTATACTTGCTCACTCTACCTTGTCATTAAAAGTGCGGCCTCTTCAAGTGCCAAAGTGCATAGGGCACAATTTGTACTCGGGCATCTGAGGCATTTCAATGCGTTCATGCGTCTCTGGGACCGAGCAATTCTTGAGCAGGGTGCTATTTCGGTTTAACAATAAACGACAGTGGAAACTGACTCACAATTGAAACGCTGCATTTTTTATTCCAGTGCACCTGAGCGAATTGTCTTGCCTTTCTCTGGCCTCACTTTTGAAAAGGTGCCCCTGAAAAATGCACGCATGTACATGCATGTCTGAAGCCTGCGAAATTGGGAGTATGTTTTTCTCGAGTTGTCTGTTTTCAGTAAGCAAAAAGACAATACGTGTTTTTCCTTTGGAAATACCCCAAGGTTGAAAAAGAAGCAAGCGCTTATTTCTGCTCCTAAACGAAGACAACAGTTGGACTTTGAAGCACCGTGTCAAGGCATGAAAAAATTTGTGCCACAATTTATTTGCTCTGTCAAATTATTGTATGCGAAACTCGAATATATGAACCAGTAATTTCCCGGCACGCCTACATTAAGTACTCAGGATAGAAACAGATTCTCACATGTGGGATAAGTTATGCGCTTATGCAAGAGTTCTTCATTCTTAATAACGCAATTAGGATCCCAGCAATGCTCATCCGGCCATGAGGATCCGTACCAGCAATCACTGAATTTCTGCAGCGCTTTGGAACACCTAGTGGATATATCGTATTAATTGTGGTTTCTCAACAGCATATCTTCAGTTTTATGCGAACATCGGAGAAAAAAATTGTGAAATTAGAGCACAGGAGAAAAAGCAAGATAAGGAAACACAGTTATGTTAGCCAATACAAGTACATGTAATAGGCAATCATTTGAAGGGGACAACATGTACTGGCTAGTACCCTGTGATGGAGTATGGGTTAAAAAGAGTAAAAGATGCTTGAAGGAAAAAAAATACATACAGAAAGAAATCATGGAATAACGTGATGTAGCGCGCTAAAACTTTCAAGGTTGGTCGCGCAATTTACAAGTTCTTAGGTATCTGAGCACCGAATTTCAGGTGCCGAGCACGGTCCGGCCCGTGTCTTAGGACTTCTTCCTCCGTCAAGTGAGCGATCATCCAGTTTGTGAAGCATGGTTTCAAGCACTTTTTTGCAACATTGAAACGGAGACAATCGCAGAGGAGGTGCTTGATCGTCTCCGCGCCGCCGCAGTTGTCGCTAGCAGGGCTGTCGCTCTTTCCAATGCGGAAGGAATATGCTTTCATTAGTCTGACCCCAAGCCAGAGGCAGCGCAGAAGTTTTTCTTCCGCTCGTGGTATTCCTGGTGTAAGAGGATATTGCAGACGTGGGTCCAATCTGCGGAGATCTGCGTTGGTAATCTCCTTAAGTTTCACTGTACCAGTGTAAGCTCAACCGTATTCTCGACAGTGGCATTGGCATACAGAGGACACCATCGTGGGCGGATCAGGGAGCGTCATCCCCACTGTCGTTAGCAGAAATTGCGCAGTGACCCGGTATCCGCTGATAGATAAATAGATGATATTCTGCCTCTTGTAAATTGCTTCGTGGTGCAATAACCAGACTTGCTGCTCGTTATGTCCGTGAGTAAACGGGGAAAGTAGACATTTGAGAGCTGCCTTCGAGACACAAACGGCGGCCCATGACTGTGATGATTCGTGACCAATAAACTTCAGAGAGACAACCAACTCTACAGTCATCGATGATAAGATGTGAAACACCTTGAATTGGATGATGATAGATTACGCGACAAGTACCACTGCTCCAGCTCAGCTTATGGAGGAAGCAGTACCCTTCGTTTAAACGTAAAGGTTTTCATTTGTCATTTTTACTGCAGGTATAAAAAGATGGTGTGTTTGAGGGCGGAAGATGATACCTTCATTTTCCTTTTCCCGCCGGGCATATCAAGAAGGAATGAAAGCGGGTGCAGCAGCGCAATCAGTGCAGATAGTCGTGCGGCAAGCGTGAAATTCAATGCACATAGTTCCATGGCCGGTGGCGATAATCATGTCAAGCGCTGAACGAGGTCTTAAAGCAAGGATCGAGACTGGGTGTTGCAATGGACGTTGGCGAAGTTTTTTGATGTGCGTTCTTGTGTACCAATTGATGAAGGAGTCAGGCGCAATGGCGAATTTAGCTGCCATGGATGCGCGCATGGGAAGGCCAAGACATTTTCGCAGACGGTGGGCTTGCACAGAGTGGAAGGCACGGATGTTAGTCCTACAAGTGCCACCTACAACAGGCAAGCTATAGCGTAGGATACCCAGGGAAAGTGCGTTATAGATGAGAGCACCGCTCTCAAAGACGCACCCCACGACATAATCGCGTGAAATCCGAGGACATGGGTGATCATGGTTAGCTTCTTTCTCAAGTACGGGACATTAGACCTCCAGAAGAAGTCACAGTTTGTTATCACTCTTTGAAAGCGCTGCGTCTTCTTGGAGCTGAGTGGCTGTAATTAGTCCTGACGACGGATGGTGCCAATGCTTTGCGTGTGAACGCAACCAATAAGCACTTTTCGGAGGATACGTGTAGACCTCGTCCTTAAAAATAATCTCTTGCAACTTTTGCTGATTTTTGGGGTCTGAAGGGCAGCTGAGGCGGCGCAACGCCTCATGGGAAAATGCATACATCGTCTGTATAGCTCTACTCATGAGGGGTTTGCCGACGCGAATCAACCCCGTCGGTGAGCACGAAGTTAAATAGTGTGGGCCTCAAGGCTACGCTTTTCGGTACACCATGGTAGGTATTATGTTGTCATGCCACCCCACCATCTGTTAACTGAAAAAACGACCCGTCCTTCGGGTAGCTGCATATCCATCGAAAGCGAAGGTCATCTATGCCGACATCGCCCAAAGCGGCAAGGACGGCTGTATAGTTATATTATCGTAAATGCCTTTAATGCCCAGAAACATCGCCCCTGACAATCACTTTAAGCTTTTTTCATGAGAATAGAATTAAAGCTTGTACGCAACGTAGTCAAAATAGTTACGTTTTCATTGAGGCTCCCTTTTCATGACCAATAATTTGTATTCCTTGACGCGTTGTGCCAATGGAGCTGTCATGAACAGAATCGTTTTCCTGAAGCAGCATATCCTGCACCAGGCGACATCGAAAGAGAATTGGCGCTTAATTTTGGCCGAAGGATATTGTTACTTTGCAGAAGTCACATAGATGTATTTACAATATTTAGAAGAGAGACAACAATCCATAAACAAGATGGCTGCCGAGACCGATCCCACCTCTACACGCCAAATTGTCTTGTTCCAATTGACACCACTCTTGGTTGCGCCGTAAGATACCCCCCCCCCCTCTGTAAGGCGCCGTCTCGGCCCTAACAATAAGGGGGGTGAACTCGCGGCAACGTAGGGCTTCGGCTGGGACACATGCACAACGTCCGTGGGAACAAACGAGCCCAGCGGAGCGATCCCGTAGTGAAAATCGCCAAGCTGACGTAATATGGTGTAGGGTCCTGTGTAGCATGGCAGCAGCTTTTCAGATAAGCCGGCGCGGCGAAATGGTGTCCATAGGAGGACAGCGGATCCAGGAGGAAATCGAACGTCCCGATGTCGGCTGTCGTAACGGATAATTCTGCGCGGTCTGAGACTCACTAAGGCGGGAGCCGGCAATCTGGCGTGCCATACGGTCTCGGGCGAAGCCGTTTAGGCGTATTCAATGGCAGTTTTCGTCAATGAAGGAAGCAGTGTGTCAAATGGCAAAGAAGGGTGGCGGCCGAACAAAAGTTAAAAGGGTAAAAACCCAGCGATCTTGTGCCGCAGGGTAATGTGGTAATGTCACGAAGTGTAACGTACTGTCCCAATCACTATGGTCATCGAAGACGTACATGGACATCATTTCTGCCAATGCGCGATTGAGCCGCTCCGTCAATGCATTAGTGTGTGGGTGGTAGGCGGTGGAAAGTTTGTGCTAAGCAGAACAGAAGCAATGCATGCAACAGGAAATCTGCCACGTCAGTTGCGCAGCTTCTGCGCAAAGCTCGCGTGATCGCGTACTGAGTCGCGTAATCAGTCGCGTCAACGACCCAATAAATTCCAGATTTTTACATCGGAAAGGGCTAAGAAGATCAAGACTACCGGGAAAGAATAGTTCTGAGGGTACATCGATGGGGTGCAGGCGTCCAGCGGACAGCACAGCAGGCTTTTGCGATGCTGACAGAATGGACAGGCTGCTACGTAGCGGTGCACACAGCGGTACAGGCCTGGCCAGTAGAACCGGCGCCGTACGCGCTCGTAAGTACGCGAAACGCCGAGGTGGCCTGCAATAGGGGCATCAGGCAAGTGCTCAAGAGGTGGTGTCCGCAGATGGCATGGTACAGCGAGTAAAAATTTGGTCCTTCAGAACGTAAACTGCGACGGTATATAACGTTGCCGTGGAGCACGAACATGCACAGAGTTATCTGCGGATGTCCAGAATTGAGACGATCGATGCGGACACGTAAGCAGTCGTCACGCCGTTGTTCAGGGTGGATGTCGTGCAGATCAGAAATGACCAGGACGCCAAAGTCGGTGTCATACGCATCATATTTAGAGCAATCGACAGTATGACGAGAGAGACAGTGGACGGCATTCTGCAAACCGGCTGACTTGTATAAAAGAGCAAATAAATACTTTGGACCTATAGCACCCATCTGACCAATCGTCCAGTGGAGGTCTTTAAGTGAGTAGAGCCAGCTAACGCGTGGGGACCAGTAACCATGGAAAACGTGCGGCCGTAAAAGTTGAGGAAGATGGGGATTTGGCTAATGCCCATACTGACGCCAAGCACTCCCGTTGGGTAATTAAAAAATTACCGGTGAATGACAGGAGGCGGCTGGCGTATGCAATTACCCGCTCTGCGTTACGCTGCCATTGAACAAGTGCAGCCCCAATTGCAAGGCTACTGGAATCCATGTGAAGTTCAGTGGCGGCAGATGGCGGGCACGGATGCATCGACAGGATGACAGGCACACACTTGTCTTTTTTCACGCTGCAGTTACTCGCAACCTTCATCCCTCATTTCCGGTGCACTGTTCCACTGGATTCTAGTGGCGAGCCTATCGTCCATGCTTCCGTGGCCGGCAAATTCAGTGAACCTGTTCCCGCCACACTTTGCCCGAATCAAAGACGTCACCAAATTTATGTCTCGAACGACACCGCATTCCTATCTTCGGCTCACCACTGCGAAACCGCGACAGCATCGACAGCGCCACCAGCAGGACGCTTAAACCCAAGCAATACGCCAAGGGATATGTAAACTGGTAGCGAACCTTCGATAGAAGCCCACATGTCAGGAAAATGGGGCTAGTTGTAATCGTCACCATCTACGTATCGTGGGGACAACTAACAGCAAGCAAAAAATAAATGTGACGTTACAATCGAAAATGGCAGTGACGTCAACATCTTACGCTGCTTGTCGCGAATGTTTGAATTTTTTTAGCGTCCGGCACTACGGGCGCTACTACAGCGGTTATTTTTCTTTTCAGGCTGAGGCGAGCTTGCAACTCGCCTCAGTTTAAACGCGAGCTTGTCCTTTAACTAGTACGAGTGGTGTATGCCTTAATGTGAACATGATTAGGTTGTTATGGACGGCAATTGCTCCAGTAGCTTCCTTAGGAAGGTGAGCGATTAGTATGGAAATAAGTGACACTGCGAAAGAGCTTTCAATATAACTTTCACTTCTATTATTCTTGAATAATGCAGCCAATATCTCTCACCAAACAAAAAATTTTTCAGTGATGAAGAGTACTATGAGCAGCACACGGTCGTAATGCATTGCAAGCTGTGCGAATACTTTTCACAGAATCATTCGTAATTTCTTGCGATACCACGTATTCATATCCGACAATTATCAGGCCACACTACCCCGCATTATCACTCAAAAAACATTCCACTTGCCAATTTTGCTGCAAGTCGGACACTCAGAGCCTGTGTTACGGAGAGTTAACGAACATAGCGCGACGTTTTTTCGCAGGGCGTTCCGCATTTATCGTCACGACGAGACAAGCGCGTCGGATATCGTAGCGTGAACTTGCATGATAACAAAAAACCTGCAATCACACCTCTGAAGTGAAGCGCACACTACACTGAAATAAACAGAAACATAAATTAAAAAAAAACTCGGACGACACCGCCGCGCTGAAGTTAGCAACGCCGTTCCTCACGACATAGTAGGTGGCTTGCACAGCTTTGTCAAGTCTCGCGCCAGGATCACTGGTTAGTAGGTGTCGCCAAGAAAGAACTAATAAATTGTGAAATAGAAAAAAATAACGCTCGTTCTTATAGTGCAGCAAAAAGTATCTGAAACGGATAATTTACACGTATGCCAATATTCTGATTACAAATTTCTGAGCATTTTTTGACACATTTCTACTTTCCGTGTTTGTCCCCCGCTCACCCAGTCGCGCTTCAATGGTGCACCACTCACTGGTACCCTTGGCGATGGATTCTGGCACGCTCTTCGTTCCAAGCTTCCCGACCTATTTATATCGATCTTGAATGCGCTCTGGGCAGTCAGAGGGCAGGGAGATACCAACAAGATGACAGGCTCACACTTGTCTTTTTACACACTGCAGATTAGTTATACTTGCAAACTACCACTTCTTTACTTTAAATCTATTAATCGCTTTGTTGTCGTGCTTCCCTGTCTAGAAACCTTGAGTGACCCGTTCTCTTCTCCTTGTTTCTTTCACTGTGGTAATGTGGGATGGAATCCTGGCCCTTCCAAGGACGAAGTACTTGCTGAAGTACTCAAAACCGTGAGGAACTTAAATCATAGATCTATTAGAATGGAATCTGTACGAAATTCTATGTCCGAGACAATCGATGAGCTGAAACAACAGCAAAAAAAGTTTCAGATGCTATATCCGACATCAATCAGACACTACAGCACGTAGAAAGCCAGAGGGCCGACCTTGATGAACGGAAACAGGATGTAAGCTTATTGCGCGACAAGATTGAAGGTGTAGTAACTGATACGAACACGTTTCGTGCGCGACTTTATGACGCGGAATATCGCTCACGTCGAGACCAGCTGGTTTTTGCTTTGTTTGCACTGGATACTTCCACAGGAAATTCAATGTAGTAAGAGGAGAAAGCCCTAGATTCGATAAAGAAAACTTTAAAACTCAGTTTAACATGCGACCATATAGCGCGTGCACATAAGATTGGTCGCTTCCCTCATCAAAAATTGTGGCCGATAATAGTTAAGTTTTTATCTTACAAAATCTAAAAACAAGTTCTTTTTAAGCATTCTCTTCTTAAAGGGAGCAGCCTGACTGTGAGTGAATACTCCTGTGGGGCAACGCGAAATATAAGAAATAAATTAATTGAACATGGGAAAGGACTAAATGCACCCTACTGGCTTCGTTAAAAATACTATTCGTGGGAGAAAGACGCTACAGCTACGACCTAGGTAAAAATGTTGTCTACGAAATAGCGCCACAAAGCAGAAATTGCGACTCTCGAATTCTGGTCTCTCATCGTGTGTTACAGAAATCGCGATAGCGAAACGCGAGGGAAGATTCATTCACCTCCTCGAAACATGGTATCTCCGTTGTATTTACTAATATTCACAGTATATTTATAAAAGGGACGAATTGTCTTTTCTTATTGAAGAAACTGATGCTGACATAATAGCGATAACTGAACCTTGGTTGACTAAGAAAGACAAAAACGGGGAATTGTTCATTGCCATCAAAAATACGTTGTGTATCGAAACAACCATACTGACAGAATTGGAGGCGGTGTATTGTTTGCTGTTAGTAAATACGTTTAGTGCTTTAACGTAGTGATAATCACTGAAATTAAATCCTTCTGGCGTTGTTTAACCATTAAATTCAAAAAAAAATCTTAGGCGTGTGCTACCGCCCACCTTTTTGTGATCACCTACATTACTGCCTAATTCAATAATGCTAAGATTCCCCGGAGCAAAAATTATTCTTATGGGCAACTTTACCTTCCCAACATAAACTGTTCGAGTACATGTCCCTTGTGTAACCCACCATCATGCGAGGCTAATGAGTTTATCGCTATTTCTTCTGACTTTACCTTATTTCAAACGTTGGTTCTTACAACACGTGCAGCAGTCACTACGGCATCATTACTTGATCTCAGGCTGACATCATCAGCTGATATTTTATCCCCGATAACACCCTTACTTGGCCTTAGCGACCATGATACATTGCATTTTACAATTACGATATCACTACCGCTGATACGTAAACAATTTAAAGAAATAAAAGATTATAAAAAGGCTAACTTCTGTGCGACAAATAACGAACTTGCATCCTTTCTTGACCCGTTTCTACTCGGCCATCTCGATCGTTCTGTCGAGACAAAGTGGCGCCTCTTTAAAGAAAAGTTTCTGATCTAATTAATTGCTATATTCCAGTCTGACATGCACTCAAATAGTAACGCACCATGGTATAACAGACACCTTAACTGACTAAATAACAGAAAGGAACGGCTATTTCGCATCCCGGAACGGCTACTAAATCCTGAACACTGGTTCTCATACAAATCTGCTGCAGGCACGTACTTTTCTAACTTAAGGGGTGCGAAGTTTTTCTACTGTAACGTTACCCTTCCCAAGCTACTGAAAACAAACAGTAAGGCATTCTGGAGTTCTCTTAATGGAGACAGCACTACAAAGATCACTCTAAATTCAACAACTGGGAACGCAGTCGTCGACCACGCATTTGCTAATGTGCTAAATAACACGATCGTACAGCCGTTTTCACCGTCTTCGCATGTTACTCCTCCTCCCGACATACGACCTAAATTATACCCCTAGATAGATGCCATAGCATTTAGTAGTAGCAGAATTAAATCACTCATAACTAAATTAGAATTAAAATCGTCATGCGGTGTTGATGAAATTAACATTACATTTTTACACAGTACTACTGAGCATTGCCCTTTAATTCTAGAATTAGTTTTTTCTCGGTCGCTTCACAATGACACATTGCGCCTAGGTTATAAACGGTAATTCCAATTCATAAATCTGGCCATACGCATAACCCTTCTAATCGTACGCCCATTAGTTTGACGTGAGTTCCGTGTAAGATAATGGAGCAAGCAATTTATTCTCAGGTAATCAGTCATCTTTAATCTAACACTTACTTTACATCTACCGAACACGGTTTTCGTAGAACATTTTTCTGTGATACCCAGCTTCTTTGCTTTACTAATGACTTGCATTCCAACATGAACGCAGGATTGGACTGTATATTTCTTGATTTCGCTAAACCATTTGACAACGTAATCTACAGATTCCTGCTATTCAAACTCAGTGCACTAAACATGGATACTAAATGTGCCCAATTGCATAAAAGCATTGCTAAGACCCCGCATGTAATTTGTAAACTCTAATAAAAATTCAACTCTTACACCAGTTAAATCTGGCGTTCCACAAGGGTGTCTACTTCCGCCGCTGTTATTTTTTATCTAATTTAACGATCCACCTGGCAACATTTCGCCTAAAATTTGTATTTTTGCATATGACTGCGCAATATATCGCAATATTGCTCAAGGCGCTAACGTTTCCTCTCTTCAGAACGATTTAAACAAACTGCATAACTGGATTGAAAAATTGCACATGCAACTTATCGTCAAGAAATGTAAATCGTGGCAAATATTGCGTACTAATGAAGCTTGTCCTGCCAATTTACTTGATAACATTTCTTTACAGAGCGTAAGAAACTATAAATCTCTCGGCGTTCATGTGACCTATAACTTTTCCTGGAAGTACCATATCGATTTTATAAGGAGCAAAGGTGATCGCACATTTCGCAGAAACTTCTCCCTCGCAAAATTATCACTCACACAGTTGTTATGCACGACATATATTCGTCCCCAGTTGGATTATGCATCATCAGTATGAGACCCACATGATACTATGTCAATTATCTACCTTGAAAGCGTCCAGAATCGCTCTGTTCGGTTTATGCCATGCAACTGCTTTACATCGTACGGCTAGCGTAACACAAATGAAGACTGCACTGAACTTACTTACCTTCGCTGTTAACCCGCAGGAAACAATCACGCCTATGCTTACTTCATAAGATTTACTACCAGGACGCAGCGCTTCAGTCGACATCGACTAATGCAGCGCCATTCATCTACCCACGTAGAGATCACACGCATAAGGTCGAGCGCATAACATATAAGGTCTAGTACATAAGGTCACATCTAACGAACTAACATATTCGGAATCCTTTCTACCAAACATGCTATGAATCGGATGGTCTGCCAGCATCTATTGTTAGTATAAGTAATCCTGTTAATTTTAGAGGTGGTTCAGTTAACTACATCTAAATCATCAAACTTCTGGTTAATACATAATGTGATTTTTTTATTGTACAAACACGATATTTGCAACTTACCTTCGTATGTATTGATCTATGATTCCTATCTTGTGTATTGAAAAGTGTATCATCAAATTTCTATGGTCAACTACCACTCTTGCTTTTTTTGTTTATTAGGATGTAACCCGCCGTGGTTGCTCAGTGGCTATGCTGTTAAGCTGCTTACCACGAGGTCGCGGGATCGAATCCCGGCCACGGCGGCCGCATTTCAATGGGCGCGAAAACACCCGTGTACTCAAATGTAGGTGCACGTTAAAGAATCCCAGGTGATCTAAATTTCCGGAGTCCTCCACTACGGCGTGCCTCATAATCAGAAAGTGGTTTTGGCACGTAAAACTTCATAATTAATTTTATTATGATGTGTTTTTGTGAGCTAGCATAATTTTTCGCTGTTATTCAGTGCACCTTTTCTGTAAAATCTCATTTTTAACATCTTTTATGTAGCCTCTGCCATCAATAATGTATCTTACTCTGAGCGTACTCTAAATAAATAAATAAATAAATAAATAAATAATTAAAATGAGCCACCAATGGGGGAGTCGTGAGCAAGAGTATGAGGGCGAAGGAGGCTTTTGTTTGAGCAAGGCCCCATGTGAAACAAACGTCCTTTTTTTGTAAGTTGGCGACTAGGTGAGCAATATCGGCAAACTTGTTACTATAAGGACGGAAATACGAGCATAGCGTAACAAAGCTTCTTACTTCTGTGGAGGAAGACGGAACAGGAAAGTTCTGGAAGCACGAATCTTGTCAGAGTCGGGTTGAACGCCAATGACACTGTTAAGGTAGCCAAGAACAGTAGTTTGACGACGTCCAAAGTAGCACTTGAATGAGTTCAATTGTAGGCTGGCGCATCGAAAAATAGTAAGAATAGCCGGTAGACGCCTGAGATCAATCGTGAAAGTTGGCGAAAAGACTATGACAGTATTTAAATAACACAGACATGCAAACCATTTATAGCCGCGAATTAAGGGGTCCATCATTTTTTTGGAAGCTTGTCAGGGCATTACAAAGTCCAAACGGCATAACTTTGAATTCGTAAAGGCTGTGAGGTGTTACGAAGGCAGTTTTCTCACGGTACATGTCGTACACCGAGATTTGCGAATAACCTTATCGGAGGTCTATCGATGAAAAGTACTTGGCTCCGTGCAAGAAGTCTAATACGTCATCAATACGCGGCAAGGGCTAGACCTCCTTGTGTGTGATATTAATGAGGTTTGTGTAATCCACACCAAGCGTCAACTCCCATCGTTCTTGAGAAGGACAACATGGGGCCCCCACGGACTGCAAGATGGCTCGATGACGCCTTTAGTCAACATCTTATCGACTTCTCGTTGTGTCACTTGTCGTTCAGCATGTGAAGCACGGTAGGGCCGGCGGCATATCGGAATGGCGTCTCCGGTGTAAATACGGTGAGTGACCACCGATGTGTGGGCTAAACGGCGGCCGTCCAGGTCAAACATGTCGCGATAAGTTTCCGAGAGACGGTGGAAGTTAGCAGCTTGTGCCGGAAGAAGATCGGGTACAATCATCTTGGTAAGCTTGTCGGTGATAGTCGGTGAATCGGAGGTTCCTGTAGATAGAGGGCGACGGAATTTTGGCGCCAAGAGCCCATAACTCGCAGTAGTTCACAATCGAGATGTCGCCGAAAGACATGCCTTTGGGAAGAATTTGAATCGAGCTGTTAAAATTAAGGAGAGGGGGCGAAGTCTGATCGCCTTTAACAGTGTGCACGGTATGGGGCACGCCCACATTTCTTTCAAGCAATAGCTCAGCAGTCGGACAGAGTACACAGACGCTGTCAGGAACAGATGGGACGAGAGTAGAGTGATGTACCTAGTGACTTCGGATGACCTCGGCAAAGCCTAACCGTGGTTCTGTGACTGGTGGACTATAGCAGCCTTGGTACAGTTCAAGCTGAATGACACCAGACGAGCTATCAAAGAGGGCTGAATGAGACGTCAAAAAGTCTGAGCCAAGTATAACGTCGTAAGAGCATTGTTCCAAAACGGCAAACAAAACAGTAGTTAAGCGCCCGCCATGCCAATGCGAGCGCTACAAATGCAAAGCACGGTAGGCGTTCCTCCGCCGGCGGCGCGCAGATTGCGTGGTGCAGCGGGTTTAGGAACTTTGTTCAGGCGTCGGAGCAAACGGGTACACATCACGGATAAGTGCGCGACAGTGTCAATGACTCCTGGAGCACTGACGGCATTGACAACAATGTACATCAAGTTCTGTTTGATCGGCAAAGTGGTCAGGTGGTCTTGTGGTCGTGTCGTCAATGCAGCATCACCTCCGGTAGCCGCATAGCTTTTTTTCCCCAGACGGGCGTCGGTGCTGCATCGGTGACTGTGGGCGATGAGCTTGTGGCGATAGGAACGATGGTTGACGAGCTGGTGGCAAAGGGGACTGGAGGCTTCCGAATGACGACGAAGGAATTTTACAAGGAAGCCGAGCATCATTGTTTAGCTCTTGCGGCGCCAATGGAGGCTAGTAGCGACGCTCACTCTTTTCGGGGGGACTATAGCGGCTGAATGCCGGTTGCAGAAAGGAGGAGACAGTACGGTTGTTACAATGACGAGCAACTTGACCAATACGCCGGCGGGCAAAGCAGATTGGCCGATCGTCTGCTGTTCGCCGATAGGCTGGATTTGGGTAGCGTGCAAGATACCGCTGACCAGTCGATGGACCTGGAGCATGAGATAGCTGTGAAGCAGCCACGGCACATACAGAATGAACTCTTTAGCGAGTTCTTCACGGACCATTGCCTGCACAAATGCTGCTGAAGGCAGGTTGTTCGCTTCACTGGAGCAGGAAAGAAGGGCTGCAAGAGCCATTGCTTCAAGTTCTTACGGCACTATCAGTGTCAGGTCATCTGATGAAGATGATCGCTGCACTCCTAGCTTGTCCTCGCAAGATGATGGCACAGCTGTATTCGGTAGATGCGCGCACGGCGTCACGATGGTGCGGGTCTTGGCCTGCTCAAAATATTGACAGGCTTTTCAGATATCCTCTACTCTTTTCAAATGTTTTGCCCCGCAGGGGCTTCTGCGTCAGCAAGCGTTTGGTGCTTTGCGACACCACGTACCCGAGCACACGAGGGTTGGACCCTCCCGTGTTTAACCGTGCGTGGATTAGCCGTGTCCGGGGAAAAGGGGATCCTGGGGGTTAAACCGTTGCTGACTGTCAGGACCTTTATGATCCCTCGGTGGAGGCAACACACCCCTTTGGCCTCGGCTTCACGTAGACGGCACCCCCGGACTGACCCACCCGGTGGAAATCGGTGGTTCCCTTTTCCTGTCTCTCTCTGTGACTCCAACCTTCGTCTTTCTCTTACTTTCCATCTTTCCTGTCTTCTCCTGGCTTTCCTTCCAATTTTTCCAGGCAGCAAGGACAGTTTGTGAATAGCCACCCTAGGTTATTTCATATTTTGTTACAGCGAAAACGTACTGTAGCGTCCCTTTGTAGGGCACCACGGCAGTTGGCTGGCGTTATTGCCGAAAATTACATTCCTCTATGGCAAGTTCCTTCCCCCCTCCCTGATCGCCCTCAGAAAAGCGGGCGCACTGAAGATGTATTCCAGTTTTTCAAAGTCAGAGACCTAACTTCCCACGATTTCACGTCATTCACTCGGAAAGATCAGATAAACAAGTACAGACAAGTGACACATTTCTAGTTTCAAAATCTTTAAATGAGGCTCTTGGTCCAGGTTACAAGACATCAAGGATGGCAAGTGGTGATCTCTTGGAGCTCCATCATCTGAAACAATTGGAAAAGTTACCCAGTCTAGTGTCATTTGGGGAGCTTCAAGTGGTAGTAACTTCCCACCGCACTATGAACACTACCCGCGGCGTTGTCCAAGACGATGATTTGCTTCAGCGGACAGACGCAGAGCTCTTGGAGGGCTTCAGTGACAAGAATGTTGTCAAAGTCAAAAGAATAAAGATGAGGCGGGATGCTACAGAAATCGAGACCAAACACCTAATACTCACCTTCAGTTCAAGTGTCCTGCCAGAGTGCATCGGGGCCGGGTGCATCAATCACCGTGTTAGCCCATACGTGCCAAATCCCTTGCGATCTTTCGAATGCCAGTGTTTCGGTCACAGTTCGCACAGCTGCCGAGGCCGCCAAAACTGCGCGCAATGCAGTGCTAATGAGCAGACCACTGAATCTTGTGAGAACTCTCTCCACTGTGTAAACTGTGATGGGGAGCATGCTACATACTCGCGGTCGTGCCCATCTTGGAAAAAAGAAAGGAAGTTTTTACTAATAAAGTGAAAGAAAACGTAGGTTTCAAGGAGGCACGCAGGCGGGTATCCTTCCTGCCAAAGAGCACCTTCGCCGCAGTGAAGCGTCAGGGGGCTGCGACACAACGGCTTCCGGTGGCTGCCCGGCCAACACGCAGTGAGTCGGCAGTTACGTCATCTCCCCCGCCCCTCCGGCGGCTACAGCTAGCGCTATTCCGCCACCCCGGAAGAAGGGACCATCAACCTCCCGCTCGGTGGCCTCAAAGGTCTCGTCCAGCATGCGGTGGCCTTCAGGTCAAACGAAGCGCTCGGAATAGCGCGTGTCCAGTGCCTCGCAAGAATCGATGGACATTAGTGTCTAAGGAGCTGCGAGCCTCTCTCTATCGCTCCAAAAAATACAAAACTCGCGTCATGGCGCATAGAAAGGGCCCGTGAACTAATCTGAGTCTCTTAGACACACGGCACCAAGTACATTTATCATAATGGAAACACAAATACTACAGTGGGATGTACGAAGACTTCTACATAACCTCAACTACATAATAGAACTACTACACAAAAACAATCGCAAGTTGCTGTGTGTACAACAAAAACATCTCAAACCTGCCAACATAAGTTTTCTTCGAAACTACGCCATCTTCCGTAAGGACCGTGATGGAGGCTAATGCCTCTGGCGATGTAGCAATAGGAGTCGACAAGGCGGTAGCTTTCCGACACGTCGCCCTTCAGACACCCCTTGAGGCGGTGTCCGTTCGGGCCATTCTATTTAATAAGTTGGACACTGTATGTACCATTTATGTACTCCCGAACTATCATCTCCAGAAGACAGTCTTTTATAATCTCATTGATCAGCTTCCCGATCCTTGCATACTCGTGGGAGATTTTAACGTTCATAACACGATTTGGGGAGACTCAGGAAGCGGCGCGAGAGGTCGACTCATTGAAAATTTCCTTTTAACCGCGGGTGCCTGCCTCTTTAATAAGAAAGAACCAACGTGTTATAATCCACATCATAACTCATACTCATCAATAGACCTGTTGAACGGCTCCGCTTCTGTCTTCCCTGATTTAAAATGGTGCGTAAATAAAAATCCATCCAGATGTGATCCCTTCCCAATAACGCTGAATTTCTTAAACCAACGTGACTTCCATCCACACTTCCCTCGCTGGAAACTGGCTTCAGCTGACGGGGAACGTTTTTAGATCAGATCAGATCAGGATCCACTTTATTTCCAACACACTAGTAGGGGGCCCCTAGGCAAAAAGCTGTCGTTAACAGCTTGACGGGACCTGGGGTCCTACAGAGAGCAACAGGCAGTGTATTTGGCAAATTCGAACAATTGTAGATACATGCAGTCACTATGTAGAAGAAATGAATTTGCTTGATACAGATACTGCATACATGATGGACACTATCACAGAATGCATAAACACCCCAGGAAATGTAACAGCCAGGACAAAAGAGAAAAAATCATTGCTTCATTATTTAATCACGCACCTCCGATTTAAACGTGCTGCGTGGGGCACTGATACTAATGTGAGCTTTTAGGGGTTGTATATGTTGGTACGCAGTAATCCAGCCTAGATCTGCCGTAATTTGTACGTCTACGCGGCACTGGTATTAGCCTGTTACGTAGGCTGTAACCATGCGGAGAATGTTCTGTATCGTTTGAGAGTTTATTTTCATACATATAAAGAGATAATGAATAAAGGGAAATCAGACATCCACCCTTTCGTAGCGATTACTACAAAGGCATAGAGAGATAGTTCATAGTCGTATAAGCTAGACGCTTTAAACATATTATGTTTAATGAATAGGGGACCAGTGAGTAATTTTTTTTATTTCCAATACTGGTGAGCCTTGCCGGGCTGTTACAGGGTGGGTATACAGAGCACAAAGTTCACGCAATGAACGCAGTCAAGTTTTTTACAAAAGAGTCAACCATGTTATTGCTAGGAAACACACAAGAATTCAAGTTATTCCACTGAACAATTGTCTTGACAATGAAAGCCTGCTTAAAGACATTAACTCTTGGTACATAAGGCATTATAGTGTAATTGTGGTTAGTTCGTGGTGAAACCCTTCCAGGAGGCTTCAAATACAAACTGGAATTCAGGTTCAGCTTATTGTGATAGAGTTGATATAAAAACTTAAGGCGTGCAATTTCCCTTCGCACAGCCAACGTGGTGAGACCTGCCCTGGCGAGCATGGAGGTTACCGAGTGCGTTTTGTCGTAATCAGAAAAAAACTAAACCTAACCGCCATTTGTTGAATGCGCTCTAATTTATCTGTTGTGTATTGTTGATGAGGGTCCCAAATTATGCAATCATACTCTAAATTTGGTCTAACAATGGTGGTTTATGTCTTAAGTTTAATATCTGGTGCAGCATCTCTCAATTTACGCCGTAACAAACAAAGCTTGCGCTGGGCTGATCCACATATGTTTTCAACGTGCTCATTCCAGTCGAGGTTACTAGTGATTGTTACGCCAAGATATTTCAGCTTTGTGGAACGCTTAATTACATTATTATTTACAGCGTACGAAACCACCAATGGAGTTTTCTTATTCGTAACTGTCATGCAAACAGATTTATCAAAATTGATTTGCATATGCCATTTTTCACACCAGTTATAAATTCGACATAAAGCATCATATAGTCGCTCTTGATCAGAAACACTCTTAACGCGGCAAGACAAGAGGTAGTCATCGGCAAACAACCACACTTCAATGATAGGATGTACATCAGTTGCGATATCATTAATATACAGTAGGAACAAAATTGGACGCAGAACCGAGCCCTGAGGTACACCTGATGATACAGGAAGGAAAGAGAAGCACTCGCCATCTATTTCAACACACTGTTGTCTGTTGTGTAAGTAAGCCTGAGTCGACCTAATAATTTTTTTAATTTACATTATACCCATAAAGCTTTTCAATTAGCTTGCTATGCCTAACCCTATCAAATGCCTTTGATAAATCCAGAGCGATGACATCAACTTGTCCGCGACAATTAAGGGCCTCTGCGAAACTGTGTATTGTTTCAAGTAATTGCGTGACAGTTGACAGGCGCCTTCGAAAACCATGTTGCTGTAAAAAATGCTACTGTTTTCAATATATTCTACTGACTGTTTACTAATTGTATGCTCTAAGATTTTGCAAGCCGTACAAGTTATGGAAATCGGACGGTAGTTCCTAATGTCTAGCCTGTCTCCAGCCTTATAAACAGGCACAATCCTCGCTAATAACCATTGGCTTGGTAATGCACCATTTATTAATGACAGAGAAAAGATTTTAACCAAGAATCATGCAATCCATTCACAGTATCGCTTTAAATACTCGTTCGGCATTTTGTCAGGACCAGGAGACTTTTTACGTCCAATTTTAGCAACATGTCGACTATGCCTTCTTTAGAGATAAAAATGATATCATTAGTATGGTCCTCGCATTCTAAATCTATTGCAGCACTCTCATCTCTTCGGCTGAATGCAGAACCGAAAAAAGTGATGAATTCTTGGGCAATAATTTGGGGATTGTTGCACATGGTATCATTTACAACTATTCCATTGATTGAAGGCTTTGATCGGGCAACGTATCGCCAAAATTTTTGAGGTGTTGTTTTAAGGTAATTAGTCAGTGTTGTAGCGAAAAAAGACGTTTTAGACGCTCTTAATTTCTGGCAAACTTAAGTGCTAAGCGCCGATATTCTCTCGGGAATTTTTGGTTTTCGTTGCCGAGCAGGACGTAGCTGACGTTTTAAATGTATTAACTCACGAGAAACCCAAGGATTGCTTTTATGTAAACACTTAGCTCTTTTTGGGACAAACAGAGATAATGAACTGGTCACAACCTCTGTAAAATACCTCCATAATTCATCTACATCTTCTTCCGGCATACGGTCTAAAGCCAATTCTAAATAATCCAAGATGGCCGTGTCATGGGCTCGGTTAAAGTTACAGACATGAGCTACCCGGTTTTTATTTAAACATTTTATAATTTTTAGAGTGGCTACGACCTTAGGCTCGGGTATCCGTTAAAGCTGTCAAAGATTCTTAGTGCCTTCTTTAGGCGTCGCTCCAGTCTGTTATAGTTGGTGGTCGTTGTAGTACCCCAAACAAAAGTGCAATATGAAACACGTGAGTAAAAATTTGCATAATATATCGCATTCTTTAATCTATTTGGAATTAATTCCGTAAGTTTGTAGAGGCAACCAACTGCTTTGCCTAATTCAACCGTGAGCTTAAACGTGCATGTTCCAATACATTGTTTCTTCGAACTAAGCCCCCCAAAATTTTTCAGATGCAACGCGCTCCAGGGCCATTCCTTGGAAGTTTAGGGTGAGTTCGGAGTCCCTTTGTTTGTTGAGAGGTTTAAAAATTATGTATTTAGTTCGTTTTATATTTAATGTTAATCTGAGCTTAAGCGCTGTTTGCGGTTAATTAGGTAACTGTTTATCGTTGTGTTTAGGTGGGCTAAAGTTGGTTGCGAAATAAACAGTTTAGCATAATCAGCATACATGACCAGTTTGGGAGAATTAGGCACATCACATAAGTCATTCATATAAAGTTTAAACAAAAATTGGAGGACACTCCCTTCGCGACTTCGCCTTCAAGAGTGGAACGCGATATCATTAGGGTACCCCGTTCGCACCGCCCACTCACTCGCTCGGCCTGCTCTTGACGACACGAAGGAGAGAAGTGGGCGAGTGACTCACCATCTGTCGGGGCAGCGCCGTACACTGCGAGGAGGGGGTCTTCTGTGTTTGCCGCAAGATAGCCCTGCATGTGCGCCGAGCACAGAAGAAATGTAGCGGAAACGTACTTCGCTACTCGTTTAACTGCGACCTATGTAATTTACATGCTCATAATTACCGATATACACCGCAGTATAACTTTCTTTGGCACGTTTCTAAGGCTGCACCGCATTCACTAGAGGCGCTTTTGTCGCACTTTGAACTTTCGAACCATGGCTCAGTGGTAGCGTCTCCGTCTCACACTCCAAGACCGTGGTTCGATTCCCACCCAGCCCATCTTGCAAGTTCTTTTTTATTAATGAATTGCCTTCCGGGATTTTTCGCTCACGGCCAACGCCGGCACTATGTCCGCGGAACTATGTTAAACATTATAGAAAGCTACCTACAAAACCTTACATTCCGGGTGAAAACATGTAATGCACTGTCGCGTGCATTCATACAGGAAACTGGGGTGCCCCAGGGAGGCGTACTGAGTTCCAAGCTCTTTGTCGTTAAAATGAACAAGCTTCGTAAAGCATTACCACCACCAATTCTTTATTCTGTCTGCGTAGACGACATATAAATAGGTTCCAATTCCTGCAACCTAATAGTCTGTGAAATACGAGGGCTACAGTGCTTGAATAAAGTTTCTAAATTGGCAGATGAAAATGGGTTCAAAGTGAACCCCCACGAAAGTTCTTCCGTTCTTTTCACCAGGAAGAAAGGGCTTGCTGCAGATCCCACTGTCGAAATACATGGGCAACAAATACCTCTGACCAATGAACACAAATTCCTAGGTATTATAGTTGACTCCAGGCTTACTTTCATTCCACACATTAAACATCTCAAAGCGAAAGGCCTAAAACAACTTAAAATCCTATCCCACACAACGTGGGGTAGCGACAGGATGTGTTTATTGAATTTTTACAGGAGCCTAGTTCGATCACGAATAGACTATAATGCCGTGGTATACCACTCTGCCGCACCGAACGCGCTAAGGATGTTAGACCCCGTTCATCAATTCCGTATCCGCCTGGCCACTGGCGCATTTAGAACAAGCCCTGTCGAGTGTCTATACGTAGAGTCAGATGAGTGGTCGCTCATTTTTCAGAGAACATACATCAGCTTCACCTATTTTCTTATAGTGCGCTCTCATAAGGAGCATCCGTGTTTCACAACAGTTAATGACTTAACGTGTGAAACACTTTTTCGGAACAGACGCTCTATGAGGCTTCCTTCGTTACTGCGCGTAAGAGAACTTAGCAAAGAAATGGATTTCCCAATTCTTGAATATCAGCTAATGCCTCCAGCTAAGCTGTTACCGCCCTGGGAGTCTCAGGTCATAGACTTTGATGCATCCTTTGTAGAGGTCACAAAGCACGCTCTTTACCTCGAAAGGGCTATGCATTTCCGTTAACTTCAATCGAAGTACTCCTGCTCTGAATTCGACACAGACACGTCAAAATCACATGCTGGCGTCTCTTACGCTGCAATTTGTCCCTCTTTATCTGAATCTGACGTGTTGAACCCACTAACATGTATCTTCACTGCGGAAACCTATGCAGTACTGTCTGCGGTAAAACATATAAAGAAATTAAAACTTGACAGAGCAATCATATTCACAGACTCGTTAAGTCATGTAAAAGCGCCCATGTCTTTACAAAAGCATACAAATCCTGTCTTCAGTGAACCCTGCTCACTCTTCTGCATCATCTATTTATCCCATCATCATCAGCAGCAGCAGCAGCAGCAGCAGCAGCAGCCTGGTTACCCCCACTGCAGGGCAAAGGCCTCTCCAATACTTCTCGAACTACCCCGGTCATGCACTAATTGTGGCCATGTCGTCCCTGCAAACTTCTTCATCTCATCCGCCCACCTAACTTCCTGCCGCCCCCTGCTACGCTTCGCTTTTCTTGGAATCCAGTCCGTAACCCTTAATGACCATCGGTTATCTTCCCTCCTCATTACATGTCCTGTTCATGTCCATTTCTTTTTCTTGACTTCAACTAAGATGTCATTAACTCGCGTTTGTTCCCTAACCAAATCTGCTCGTTTCTTATCCCTTAACGTTACACCCATCATTCTTCTTTCCATAGCTCGTTGCGTCGTCCTCAATTTAAGTAGAACATTTTTCGTAAGCCTCCAGGTTTCTGTCCCGTACGTGAGTACTTGTCGCGTAGTAATATGCTAGGTTCCTTGCCATAGAGGCATCGAAGGTAATGTGCCTGCCGAGGAGATCGCCAAATCGAAAGCATCGCAAGGTATTCGTTATGCTGCTGTCCCTCCCACAGACATGAAGCCTTTCCTACGAAACAAACTGCGAAGCCACTGGCCACGCTTGTGGAACCCTGAAACGAGTAATAAGCTTCACATAATTAAGCCGAAGTTAGGTTTCTGGCACCCAACTATGAAAACACGAACAGATGTCCTATTCACTAGGCGAACAATCGGAGAGCCATTTGAAACATTTTACTTTTGCATACCGATATTGAGTCCCTCTACATCCGGCTATGTTTCTTGGTGAAGAACTGCTTTTTAAAACCGAAGCAGTTCCTTGAATGGCCATGTGCTGCATGTTACCAGCCCATTAAATTCGTAGCTCGTCCTCTTTCTAGAAGATGCGGCTATGATAGTTTTCTTTGTATAGCCCATGCCTATAGGCCCTTCGGTTTCAAGGGCCCTGGTGAGGCAGCAGTGTTCTAACCAATTTTAGCATCTCACATATTTGGTATATTGCATCATTCATTCGCAATCCATTTTAATGTTCAGTGTACACGCCATTAGTCATTGCCATAATTTTATTACACGTAGGTGTTATATTGCTACGGACCAGTATTTGCGATGACAACGAGGCGAGAGCAGGGCGAAGATGACGATGACGATTAGAGGCTACCGCGGACTGTTGCCTCTTGGCCAAGTGCGGCGTATTTCCTTGTAAATATGGTTGCATAAAGCTTTTGGTCTGCGTATTCCTACGCAACATATCTAGTGCAGGTGGACGTTCCATGTACCTCGTCACGGAGCTTCGCAGTGGACGGTACGTCGAGCCTTCCTTCATGGCTCCCGGCGACGACAACTAGACTCCGCCGGCTCCGACACCTGCTGCCACTTCGATAACCTACATCACTCTCCCCGCTCCCCGTGATCCTGGCGTATTCTCGGGCAAAGATATGGAAGACGTCGACGACTTCATCTGCCTGTACGAACACGTCAGCCGCAATAACCGATGGGACCCTACTATCATGCTCGCCAACGTAGTCTTTTACCTCGGTGGCATACCTCCAGTTTGGTTTCGGACGCACGAAGATGAGCTCACGAGTTGGGATTCGCTTAAGCAAAGGCTAGGAGACTTGTGCGGCAACCCAGACGTTCACCAACTTGTCACGCAGAAGGCGTTTTCCGGCCGTATGCTGACGTCAACAGGGCCCTACGTCATGTACATTCAGGACGTGTTGGCTCTGTGCCGCAATGTTGACACACACATGACTGAGTCAGACAGGGTTTCCCACATCCTTAAAGGTATTGCCGATGACGCCTTCAACTTGCTCGTTTTCAGCAACGTGGCCACGGTGGATGCAGTTATAAAAGAGTGCCTCCGCCTGGAACTCGCTAAAAGCCGACGTGTCGACCAGCAGTTTGCCCGTCTGACGAACACCCCAGCGACATCTTCCTGTGCCGACGCTCCTCGTCACTAACAACACTGGCGATGTTACCAGAATCGTCAGGCGTGAGATCGAGGCCGCCTATCCGGCTGCCTTCGACTCCAGCCCTTCAAACGCACCTGCAGTCACGGTTTAGTCGTCCGCCAGGAGTTCGCAAACATGGGTCTCCACACCATCTACTCAGCCGATCGCCCTGATACCCACCCGGTTTCTTCGATTCCGCCCCGTCCCGCATCTTCTTACCCACCACGTTTCCGCAACCTGTCAGAATGGCGCACTGCTGGCGACAAGCCCATTTGTTTTCACTGCCGCCGAATCGGGCACATTTCACGGCACTGTCGCAGTGGCTGGAGTTCCCCGAACCGGTTTACATAGATGGCCTACTCTCGCCCCACCTCCGCCCCCTCCCTGTGGCCGTTCTCGTCCCTATGCCGCCCGCTCCGATAATGCCGCCACAGATTCTCCTGCGCTGAACCGCCCCTATTCTCGTTCGACTTCGCCCCAACGACGACAATCTCGCTCCCCCAGCCCCGTCGCTCCTATTCGCCGACTCCCTTCGGACGCCGCTCCAAGCCGGAAAACTAGACGATGCAGCGTCTCGAGGTGACGCTGCATTGCCCCCTACGCCGCCAAGTCCTCTATTTACGTTGCCCACTCATCTGAACCTTCTTCACTTGCATCTCGACGGTGTTTCTGTATCTGCTGTTGCATACACCGGGGCGCATTTGTCGGTAATAAGCGCTGACCTTCGTAAGCGGCTGAGGAAAATAATCACGCCTGCCGCGACGCCTGTTGTTCGTGTCGCCGACGGCGCAATAACCCCCGTAATTGGTATGTGTGCCGCCCGGGCCTCCTTCGCCGATCGCTCCACTATTGTGCTATTCACAGTCATCGCCCACTGTCCCCACGACATCATCCTCGGCTTAGACTTGCTCTCCGCACATTCTGCTCTCATCGATTATTCCGCCAATACTCTCCGCCTTGACCTGCCTGTTCTGGATCACGCTTAACCACACCCCAGTCGCCTCAGTTCCGTCGACTTCGTTCGCTTGCCGCCTTCGGCAGACTTACGCTCCTACGCAAGACGTCCTCCTTACACACGGGATCCCAGTACCTCACACAGTTTTACCTATTACGGCGAATTGCGTCGGCCTGCCAGTGGTCAATTTTGGCTTGACGACACTAGTGCTGCCACGCGAGATATCTCTGGCCCAGCTTTGCTCCATTCGAGGATCACTCAGTAGCATCTATTGCAGTAGACGACAATTCAACCGATCCTCCTCTAGCATCGCAGTCGGTAACTTGTGCCATCTCCGACTTACAGAAACTGATTGCGCTTGACATGCCGTCCGAGCACTCTCGTGAGCTCTACCGCGGTCTGTTTTCTTTCCACGATATTATTTACTTTAACAATCGTCCTTTTACCCAAACTACAGCTGTGTAAGATCGCTTTAATACCGGCGATGCCCCTCCTATTCATCGCCGCCCGTATCGAGTGTCAACGGCTGAGCGTCAAGTAATGCACGCCGAAGTTCGCAAAATGCTTGCCAAGAATATTATTGAACCGTCATGTAGTCCATGGGCGTCACCTGTTGTACTGGTAAAAAATAAGGATGGCTCATGGAGCTTTTGCGTGGATTATCGGTACCTTAACAGGGTTACCAAAAAGGACGTGTATCCCCTACCTCGGATTGATGTCGTCCTTGACTGCCTCCAAGGTGCTCGCTATTGCTCCTCTATTGACCTTTGCTCCGGTTACCGGCAGATTGCCGTGGACAATCTCGACCGCGAGAAGACTGCTTTTGTAACACCCGATGGTCTTTATCAATTCAAAGTGATGCCGTTTGGTCTGTGTAACGCTCCTGCCACTTTTGAACGCATGATGGACTCCCTTCTTCACGGTTTCAAATGGTCCACGTGCCTATGCTACTTGGACGATGTTATAGTATTCTGCCCAACGTTCGCTACGCACCTCGAGCGCCTCTCAGCAGTCCTGCACGTTTTTCGGCGAGCCAGTCTGCAACTCAACGCATTTAAGCGCCAATTCGGCCGTGCACAAATTACCGTCCTTGGACATCTAGTTGACGCGAACGGAGTGCAACCGAACCCAGGCAAGGTCCCTGCTGTTACGCACTTCTCTGTTCCAAAGTGTGTCAAGGATGTGCGCAGCTTCATCGGTCTTTGTTCATACTTCCGCCGTTTCGTGATAAATTTCGCGGCCATAGCACGACCACTAACGGATATTTTGAATAAAGACGCCTCTTTCCATTGGGGCGATAACGATGCCTCTGCATTCTCGCTTCTAATTAACCTTCGCACAACACATCCCGTTCTGGCCCATTTCGATCCTTCTTCGCCTACCGAAGTCCGTACTGATGCCAGCGATGACGGAATCGGTGCAGTACTGGCACAACGCCAGTGCGGCCACGACCGTGTTATTGCTTACGCCAGCAGGCTCCTCTCGCCCGCGGAGCGCAATGATTCCATTACTGAGCGTCAGTGTCTGGCCCTAGTTTGGGCGGTTGCGAAGTTCCGCCCATACTTAAATAGCCGACCCTGTTCCGTTCTCACAGACCATCACGCACTTTGCTTGTTATGCTCACTGAAAGATCCTGCAGGAATACTTGGTCGCTGGTCCTTACGCCTCCAAGAATATTCGTACTCTGTCACCTACAAATCTGGCCGACTCCACAAGGACGCTGACTGCCTGTCTCGCTACCCAGGAGACGGGCCTGACGCCGCCTACAGTAGTACCGCCAATGGCATTTTCTCTTTGTCTGCCTTCGCTAACATCTCCGATGAGCAGTACCGAGATCTATCGCTGCGAGCACTCATCGAGCGTCTGCGCTCTACACCTACCGACGCCTCCGTTCGCCGATATGTCCCCCAGGGAGGCATTCTGTGTTGAAGAAACTTCCTCCCTGACGGATCTGATCTTCTTGTTGTGCCAAAACTTCTACGACTGACTGTACTTTTTGAGATGCATTACGCATCCACAGCAGGAGATCTTGGGGTAAGCCGCACGTACGACCGTGTCCGCCACCGCTTCTATTGACCTGGTCTCACTCGCTCCATCCGACGCTATGTTGCTGCCTGTGATCCCTGCCAGCGTCGGAAAACACCTCAGGTGCTACCTGCCGGTAATCTCCAGCCGGTCACCGTCGCTGTGGAACCGTTCTTTCGTGTTGGATTAGACCTCCTCGGTCCCTTACCCTCGTCATCTCCTGGGAACAAATGGGTAGCCGTCGCTACTGATTACGCCCCCCGACACGCTATCACTCGGGCTCTCCCTACCAGATGCGCCACTGAGGTCGCCGACTTCCTCTTGCGTGACATCATCTTGCTTCATGGCGCCCCGCGGCAGCTCTTTACTGACCGTGGTCGTAACTTCCTCTTTGAAGGTATTGCCGACATTGTTCGTTCTTGCTCAATTCAACACAAGCTGACTACCTCATACCATCTTCAAACCAATGGCCTGACAGAGCGATTAAACCGTGCTCTTACCGATATGCTGTCCAAGTACGTTTCCAAGGACCACTACGATTGGTACATTGCCCTTCCTTAGGTCACATTTGCATATAATTCTTCTCGGCATGACACCGCCGGATTTTCTGCATTTTATCTACTGTACGGTTGCGAACCGACATTGCCCCTTGACACGGCGCTTCCTCCTGTTGCGACCTCAGCAAGCGAGTATGCGCACGACGCCATCGCCCTCGCCGATCATGCACGCCAGCTTGCCCGTACTCGACTGGCGGCCTCGCATACCACTCAACAGCGTCAGTACAATGCCCGCCACCGTGACGGACAGTTTTCGCGTGGTGCGCTCGTACTCCTGTGGTCGCCCTCTCGTCATGCCGGACTTTCAGAGAAGCTCCTGTCGCGATACACAGGGCCCTACCGCGTGCTGCACCAGGTGACGCCTGTGACGTACGAAATTGCTCCTGTGCGTTCAACCTCGTCCTCTACTCATGACATCTAGCGATGTTGTGCGCGTCAGTAGGCTCAAGGCCTACTACAGTGCTTCCGAATCCGGCGTTTAGTCGCTCCGGGACGGCGTTTTTGATGCCTGGGGTAGTGCTACGGAACAGTATTTGCGATGACAAAGAGGCAAGCAGGGTGAAGACGACGATGACGATTAGAGGCTAGCGCAGGCTGTTGCCTCTTGGCCAAGTGCGACGTATTTACTAGTAAATATACTTGTATATAGTTTTTCGTCTGCGTGTTCCTACGTAACAATATGATTTACGTCAACCCTTTTAGGCCCCTTTACAGCCACGCCACATTAACTTCACAGAACCCATCAGCTCACCGCGAACTCATTAACACTAGCAAGGCGCTCTTCGGCCATACCTGGCCCGTACGCCATTGAACATCACACATTCAATTCAATTCACATTTTTTGGCCCATGAGCAGGTTGAAAGTATCGTCAGCGATCCCCTTCAGTACACGCGCACAACCTTGTCTGACTCAGCCATATCGCTCTCCGCCTTACAGCACTGGGCCAGCACGTTCTGGATGTAAGATAGGCATGATTCTGTGGATGTCAGGGCGCGGGTCGCTATTTCTTTCTTAGCGGTGCTCCTCCACCCGGCGGGGTGGCCGAATAACTCCCTCAGCTTCTGTTTGCACATGTCCAAGTCGTTAAGCGCCTCCTCGTGGTTGTCATACCACACCTTTGCCATGCCTTGTAGGTAGATTACCAAGTTAGCCAACATAATAGTCGAATCCCATTTGTTGTGGGCATTTACACGCTCATACGTGCCGGTCCAGTCTTCCACGTCGAAGTGGTCTGTGCCGCAGCACGTTCCTGGATCCCGCGGCTGAGCCAGCACAATCATCGGGGTTGTAGGCGTTCATGTGCGCAGCGCCATGTTGGGTCCTGTTTCGTCCGTCATGTAGTCCGCTCCGAGGTGACGACCACTGCGGAGCTCCTTTGTTTCTCGTTCACCTCGCACCTCTCACCAATTTCTTACGTTGCCGAGGTCACATATAAAGATCTATTTACAATATTTACAAGAGAGAGAACGATGCATAAACAATATGGCTGTAGAGACCAATTCAACCTCTACACGTCAAACCGTCTTCTAACTAGCGCCACTCTTGGTTGCGCCGTAACAATATGCAACATGAGTTGTGTCAGTTAACTTTCATTCGCGAACGCTGACTGCACTTGCTCTCGGTCGTGCAACATAAAAATGCTGGTACAATTCTCACTATTGACACACGCTAATACAGTATTTCTTAACTTAGCTGACTTTGGAATACAATATATGGCTGACCATTCTTAATGGCCTAAGGTGTTTTTCGTACGAAGTTCTACAAACGCCAACCATCGGTTCCGTCTATTTTCCGCAAGTTTCCCACTCCAAGGCCGCATCCGCCAGCGCCATAGAGGACATCCTGTGGCGCCCTGGTTACCACATGAAAGTGTGACTTGGGAATCCCAGCTGTCGTCCTGCTGTGTAGTCATGCGGGAAGGTCACCACTACTGTTAGTTTCTATTTTACTACACCAGCTAAAAACGACTTGCATGAATCATTTACGCAGTCAGTGCGAAGGCATTGAAATACCTCGCCTCCCATAAAGCGAATGTATTTGAATGCCGGTATTACGCAAACGTAAAAACGATATGTAATGCACCCAAAAGAATGGGACAATTACACTAGTTCAGTTTAAAAAGAACATCTCACGCTTTACCATCAATATGATTCGACCGAATGGGCAGTTCTTTCGGTCACTTTTTTTGTTGTTGTTGTGTGGTATAGTTCGCTAGAACTATAGCGTTCGCTAGAGATATTGTCAGCTGCAGGCAAAATAGTAAGGACGCCGCTTCAGCCCAAGTGTTGACTTAACCGAACTGCACATGAAGCACATGCTAGCGAAAAAGAAATTGGGCTGCAATGGGCACTGCAGCTGGTTTCAGGGCGAATCAACATGGCTTTCTATAACTTGGAAAGTCTACGCGGTCGCCGCCTCTGCATTTCTGTGTGCGTTGAGATGTCGTCCACACTTACTGTGCCCGTCACTCAAGCGCGCCATTTTTTGTTGTTGTTGTGGTGACATGGCGGTTACATATTCAGCACATGTTTACTCACTGAGTCAAAAAAATCTGCAATCGTAAGTAGGCTAGTGTGATGTTTGTTCCTTTTCTCGAACGTCGGATTAAAGGTATTAACACTGCAACGCTGCACCGAGCATCATGAGTGCTGCAGTGTCAAGTGTTACTCTAAAGGCAGCTGGGCATTCACTGAATGCCTCTCGGGCTGTATTGTCGAAGTTGCTTTCAACGCAGCTGCACTGCTACCGGAGGTCCAAAGATGATTTTATTTGCGGCTCATAGGCATATACCGCTTCCTCCTTTGCGTCGGTGCTCTCCCCTCCAATTCTCCTGTGAAGAGATTGAGAAGCACGGCGCATCTGCACATTAAATGCAGTCACAAGACAATTTATAAACGCAACTTCAATAAGTCAGGATAAGGAGGGCACATAACAAATCAGCTGTCGCGGCACTCGGGAACTTGCCAGGTAAGTATCTTACCGATTCAAAGAAGAAAGAAGCGCGCTAGAATACATCAGTAACACCCATGACTCATAGCCCCGACGGCTGCTTACGAAGCGAAAAGCTTTCTACGCATGCTTTCAGTCCTTGATAGTGCGACGCAACAGGTTTAAAGCAATACCTTCGAAGAATTAAAAGCGGAGGGAAGCTTGGCATCAAAACAACACCTGAAGATACTGCTCGATTTTACACGTGCGTATTTCCCGACAGCCTGGACTTAAGAGCTTAATTTTTTGGTATGACTTCCTGTATGAATAATTTTTGGACAGTCAAAGTTCGGCTTCAATAGGAAAAAAAAAGAAACACCCTTTGCAGACCCTTGTACCTGCTCATTGCTTTTTTTTTCTTTTGAAGCCACAAATGTTAGACTATATATATTTTATGAGTGTGTGGAAGGCTATAGAAGAGGTCTTTTTTCATCGTGAGTATAGTATGCTAGTAACCTGAAAGACTGATTGAGCATCGTCAATAGACTTCTCCCTTATTTTCCTTTCAAGACCTACGATAACCTCACTAAAAACCCGCTCTGAACATCTCTGATCATGTTTAACCATAGCATATGGCCATAGATCAGTCGCTTGCTTCCGCTTTCCATATAGCAACGGTTCTCAATTTCTACATTTCTATCCCCAATTGACAAATGCATTGGGCGTTTGCCTTTTAGCGACTTCACCGTCATTGCAGGCGACTAAGTTAACCCAAATCAAGGAAAATGAAAGCAGAATGTTGTGATTAGTTCGGTTCATTTTCTTGTTAATCGCCGCGCTGACTCGATAGCTGTGCAGTATTAGAGCCGAGCCCGTGAGATCGCTGGTGCAATATCCGCCCACGATCAATATGAGCGGAGTCGAGAATTGCCGTATAATGACGCCATGAGCATTCTTATGATTTATCAATACTTTGGACTGCTCATTTTTGAGTACTCAACAGCACTCTGGCGGCGCACATCACCTTCGACAGGTCGAAATCGAGTGATCTGTACTTATGTGGCACTTTCTTCCCAAGCCTCGCGCTCTAGCTCTGAGTGTTTGGACACGCTCTCACCTTGGAACTGAGAATGCAACCAAGATCTGGTCGAGTTCCTGTAACGTGATCCCTGCACGTTTCGCTGTTGGCATCACGTCAGCCTCGGCGGCCCGCCACGGCGCCTGCGTGCCTTGTTTGTTACAACAGATGAGCCGGCCGTGTTTCCTCTTGCGGAGTTCAATCTCACCGGTTAGTGGCCGCAGGTACGTGCGACTGGGTATGTGCCGCTCTTCAATGAAAAAAGAAAAATAAGGAGAGAAGCGCACCGTCTATCGCCTCTCGGAGGTCACTCGCGGATTTCGCAGTGATCAACTAATTCCAGTAGTGATCAACTAGATCTCTAGTTGATCAACTTGTATGATCTATACGTGCCAATGTTTAGTGAAGAAAAATACGCGCGAATGCACTATGTGCCACCTCTTTAATGAAATCGATAAAAAAGGAAAACATAGCGGTTACCGCATCCTGGGGGCCACGCGCGTCTTTCGCAGTTGCGCGGATAGATGATGCAGCGTGTCGAGAGGGAAGGACTAACTGGATTAACGATGCGTATACAGAGGTTTTCAGGAAGAGAGAAATGACTAATGAGAGATATACAAAATGCTAGACAGGTATCCATGTAATTAATGGTCGAATGCCTCAAGCAGGCAAGGTCACTGTTTGGAACCACCCTATTAAAAAGAAATATGCTTCTCGGGGACCACGCCTCACCCACGCGCTTCCTCCCGCGGTCTCCCGATTAGCGCGGCAGTCGCACAACACTTCACTCATTTCGCTGATTTCAGAGACAAATCTAAGATTTTGCGGCATTGCTCTATGTTTAAACGTACGAATATAAGCATCAGCGAGGATTATTCGAAAAGACTTGTTGAGGTACGTAAATTTCTATGGGTTTCTACACAGGAAGAAAGGTCGTCTATATGACAAGTCATCTATATGACAAAACCAAAGCCCATAATGACCTTTATGCGTGGAATGAAATCGCTAAAGAGCGCTATGAGTGTCAGGCACGCCCTCAGGTTGACCTCGCTTGAATTTTGGAAAGCGATTCCTTCGGGATTTTGAATGTGAATACAAGGAGCATACTAAATAAGGTCGAGGATATCGTAGCTATGATTTTAGAGCATGATCCGAATATTACAATGATTACTGAGACATGGCAAATAAAGATATAGTAGATAGCGAGGTAACTCACAAGTCTTATGTAATGGTAAGGAAGGATCGGGATGGTAGAGATAGGGGGAGTTGCGTCAATGATTCGCGATAATATTGACTTTATTATACTTCCTGTCCCCGTTTATATTGAGGCAGTTTGGATTAAGATATTTTTCAAGAATCGTTCCGTCCATATAGGCGGTATATATAGGCCGCCAAATTCAAAAGTCCAGGTTCTTTCTTGTCTCCGGCACTTTATGGAGTGCAATATGCAACAAGGAGATAGTTTTATACTTATGGGTGATTTCAACGTACCTGGAATAAACTGGAATGCTTACTCTCCTAGAGATGCAGAAATTTCGAATAGCAATGGTCTTCTACATCTTGTTTTTCCTTTTGGTTTAAACCAAGTGGTGACCGAATATACTTGAATCAGTGCTCGTTCTTCGTCTATCCTTGACCTTGTTTTCGTGCCTAATCACCTGTTGCCTTTACTAAACTACAGCGAGACCAGTGATGGTATTTCGGACCATAAACTAGTAGTGCTATCTTTGAGCCTTTCCGCCAACACTGTCAACCATCCCCGCAAAAATGTCGTGTTAAACTTTACTACATCTGATGTTGTTGGGGTTCTAGAATTGCTAGAGGACTCTTATGGGAGATTCTCTGAATTTTATATGCATAATAAGAGTTCTGATTGTGTCTGGGAGTACTTTGCTAGTGTAGTCATGTCTTCTATAAAGCTGTATATACCTAAGCGTATAAAGAAAACTAGCAATAGAAGCCCTTGGATAACTACAGAAATAATACACTTAAAGCGACAATTAAAACGAGAACGTAAGAATTATAAAAAGAATCCTAGCACTCGGACTCGTTCCAGCATACGATGTCTTGGAAGGAATCTTAAGAGATTTGTGAAAGAATCCAAACTAAGGTTCTTCGGCATCACGATCCCAAAATTTCTAAATGAAGCACCGGGTAAATTTTGGAGATATATTAAGTCATCATCGAATGTTCGCTCAACGACACAATCTAAGGAGCATCCTTCTTCTGAGAGATTCAGTGATTCTTTTGCATCTGTGTTCAAAGAAGATAACAGTATTATGCCGAGTATTGAAATTCTATCTGAAAGGCCGCCTATTGCTGACGTTGACATTTCTGAGCAAGGTGTGCTCAACCTTTTGCTTCATTTGAACATAAAGAAAAGCCGTGCACTCGATGGTATCCCTAACGAGTTTCTTTATGGATGCGCCGTATGGAAGTCTAAATATCTTGCAATAATTTTTCGGTCTTCACTTCATAGCGGTTTTTTTACCAAAGGTATGGAAGCAAGCTAAAGTGATTCCTATCCTTAAAAGCGGCGGTGCTGACAATTTAGCAAATTATCGCCCTTTATCAATTACTAGTACCTGTTCAAAGGTGTTTGAACATATTTTCTCGAAACATCTGTTAAATTACAATAATGAATATAACTTGTTATCTATCGACCAACATGACTTTCGTCAATGCCTATATCTTCAACTTCTCAGCTCATCGAATTAGCCCATGATCTTTCAGAAACTATTAACTCTCGGGGACAGACGGATATGATTTTCATGGACCTTGCGAAGGCATTTGATAAAGTGTCTCACCGTAAACTACTAGGAAAAATTGATGTTATGTTGAAAAATGCTTCTATTACACAATTATTCTTATCCTATTTTCTTTCTCGAGAGCAATATGTCGAAATTAGAGGTACAAGGTCTCAGATTTCATGTGTTAAGTCGGGAGTTCCCCAAAGCAGTGTTTTGGGCCCCCTTTTATTCCTCTTACTTATAAATGCCCTCCCGAATGAAATAGACGTCTCCATCAGGCTCTTTGCAGATGACTGCATTATATACAATAAAACTGATACAGTAGGAGACCAGGATAAATTACACGCAGATTTACAGAAGATAAAGAAGTGGTGTGATGAATGTCAAATGGTGCTAAAGCAATCAAAAAATGTACTTATGAGAGTCTCTGGAAACTTAAATTACTTAAACTACTCTTATTTTATTAATAATCATGAACTTATAAGAGTTGAGCAGCATAAGTATTTTGGCATGATTTTCAAAAGTGATCTTCGCTATATATAGATTATGTGTGTGCCAAGTCGTTCTGGTGTCTGAGGCGTACTTTACCATTCAACTCAAGAATCAAAACGTCCAGCTTATAAAACATTAATTAGACCTATAATTGAATATGCTAAGGTTGTCTGGGACCCTTGCACTGTATATATATATATATATATATATATATATATATATATATATATATATATATATATATATATTGTGGGGATGCGTGACCGTCACGCCTCCCCTGAGATCTAGTTTTCCCGCATGGCTCGTCTCCTGCAGGGCGGCTTCGCCCGCGGCGGTTGGAGTGGTACAAGCGCGGTGCGAGAGATGGCGCGAGCGTCGCGCCGCTGCGGGGTTACTCGGGCGTCGGGAGACAAGGCGCTCGGGCTGTTGGGTTCGAGACAGCAAGCGGGACGGTCGTGCCGCACGTGCAGCGACCCTCTTGCCCGGCGGGTCGGCGCGCGGCGGGGACGTCCCGCGCGCGCGCGCGGCGACCCATGCTTCTGCGAGACCGCCTCGCGTGGCCGCCTTCGAACGCGCCACGATTCGCGTGACTGTACGCGCGAACGACCAGGCGTTGGGATCCAGCATGGGGCGAACATATTCGCTCGCTTCCGGTCGCGGTGAGTCAGACTTCTAGATTTGTCGCGCGCCCATCGGCATGTTTTGTGGATAGCAACTCGGCTAGCAGGCATTGATTTATGAAAGGTGCAATAAATTCCCTTGTGATTGTTTGCACTACTGTGTTGTCGTTCCTTTGTCCCAAGAGTACGGGTGTGAGAGACCCCACATCTGGCGCCCAACGTGGGGCTCTTGGGGCATCGGACGATAGTTTTAACAGTTCTGCTTCGTTCGAGACCTTTGTTTGAACCGAAGCGTAGGCCTAGCGTGAATTTTGATCGCTAGCGTCGGCGGCGTGCTTTCTTGAGCGAGGTGATGGTGGCTGTAGTGTGTTTGAACATGTCAACATGCTAAGCCTTTCCGCAAGTGTTCTTTTAATGAAATTCGTCAGTACGAGAGCCACGTGGTCTGCATCCTGGGAGAGCGAGGCTGAGCGCCCGCCGAGCAGTGGCAAGCCTGAAGCGAGTGAGTACGGAAGCCTCGTGGGTGGTCCGAATTTCTCATGTAAATAGCTTCTCCTATCTCTTTGACTCTGATGAAGTCGCGGCTCTGGGAGCCGGGTGGCCGCGGGCCACGGGTGCCACTACGGGCTGGCTGGTATTGCGGCCTGGCACCGGGCGCTCCGACACCGTCTGGGACGGTGGGCGCCGTCAACTCGGATGCTGCGTGCACCGAGCGGAGTAGGACCACCTCCCAGAGCTAACGTCTCCTCGCGGCTGCCTGTTTTGCGCTCATTTTAGGTGTTGTTTTTGGATGCCGGTTGTTGTCAGGGTAGCGACGATTTAGGCCTAAGGCTTTACGAAGCTGCCTGTCGCACGTGGAGGGACACAACCTGGTGGACCGTGGCGTTGAGGTGTTGCAATTCGCTTCCCTCATTCTATTTAGCCTCGCACGAATTGAAATTACTCGTTCGACTCAAGAAAGCGAGCTTCGTTCACGTGAACTTAGCATCTGAGTAGCTGCCCGATCTTTTGCTAGCCGAGTTGAACATCGTACCACGTGGGCGATGCGCATGCATAATTCCTCTCCCTTGCACTACTTTAGTGTTTGCCGAGTGTGTTGAGTTTACGCAGCGTGATTGGAGTCACCCCTGGTTTGCTGTCACCTGCACATCGTCTGCGCTGCTGCCCCGGACTACGACCGAGCCACCCCGGGCGATGGTGATGCTGTGGCCAGTTCGGCGCAGCGACTTCGGCGGCCTCCTGCATCCAGCTCACAACCCTCGGCGGCGGACAAAAGGGCCGGCGGTCACCGACAGCTACGGCGGCTCTTCCCAGCAGGGCGCGTCGGCGCGAGCGACGCTTGTTCGTACCGACTATTGCGTCGTCGTCTCCGGAGTCCTGGCC